>NC_086319.1:171234095-172434095 GCF_036172605.1 Pelobates fuscus
AAAGAGAAAAAAAAACCACAACCAAATATATTCCACATGGACTTAGATAATTGCTTAAACGTATGGTGCGGTAAGCATATATGGCAGAGGTATTGCTCAAGTCAGGCAATAGTAAATCATGTCTATTAGCATTATAACAATGTCTTATCAATTGCACCGTAGACATGCTGTGAAATAAAAGTATATATTTTAAAATAAAATAAAAACTGTCTAACTTTTGACATAAGGGGCATATTTGGTTTTAAGCTGTGGTGAACTACTATGTGATTGTAGCAATCTAGCTATTAAGTATGCGGCTATAAACGACTTTACAGCCTATCATGCAGCGATCAAGTACTATGTATGCAGCAATAAGTAGTATCAATCTTTGGCCCCTAGGGGCATTAATATTAACTAGTGTAACATATTGTATAACATGCAGGTCTCGGTACAGTTCAGTAGGCGTATAACTATAATATTAAGACTTTGGCATTTTTAACCGCGTCGGAGCTGGGCTGTTTTCAATGTCCATGCATTGGGAGCTGCTCATTGCATAGCTGCCCTGCAGTTCTTAGGCCGCTGGGTCCCCGTCTGTCCTCCCTGCAACAACCCCAGCCCGTCTCCGGGGCCCTCTGTAGCTTTGTGGGCACTCTGGAGCAGGGGCTGACCATCCGACTCCGACACCTAGAGTCCACAGGCCCCCCTCTCCCTGCACCTCCCCATCACCACCCAGCGCCCCAGACTCAGAGGTGCCACCGGTCCGCCGGAGGGGTCGCGCAGGCCCGCCCCACCGGGCTCACGGCATCAGGGACTTGGCCCTCTGGGGACCCCACATACCCATGGACTAGGGTACACGCTACTCCAGCGGGCAGACAGTCGTCGCAGGGGATCCATCCAGTGCCCAGTTGCGCCCAAGTCCGCTTGGGCGGTCCAGAACGGCCTCCCATGGTTAGCGCTCTCCACCCTTACTCCTCTGACTCTACAGTAATGTCTTTGTGGAGTACTTGCCAGTGATGGGACAATCTCTGTGTGCACCCAGGTCTCTTTGCGCCCGATCGGGGTGCTTCCTCGGGCGGGTGCTTCAGCCTTCTCGCGGCTACATCCAGTGTTGCTGGCTGGCTGATTTTTGTGCAGCCTGTGCCAGTGCAGGCGGTCGGTATCCGGACCGCGTGGGGGCTCCCACCGCGACCCGCTCTTCCACCCGGAGGCCGTGATAACCCCCACCGGCCAAGAGGGGGGGCGGGGGGGGCAGGGCTGTGCCCCGGGCCGAGGTTCTCCCTCTGTCTTGCCGTTCATAGTGGGATGCCGTGTTGTGTCTCCGTTCCGCAGCGCTGCGCTGTCTGCAATGGCCCCTGGGTTACTGACGCCTCGTCTAGGCCTTGCTCGGCCTTCTCTGCTTGTCTGGCTTGCGGTGAGCGTCGGGTATCAGGGGTGAGCTGGTGCCATCCACTGTTCGGTTCTAGTAGTAATTTGTAGTTTTAGGCAGTCTGGGGCGATTTAAATAGCCTTTTTTTTTTATCTGCATGGTGCAGGTGCTCATGGTAATGGCGTCTGGTCGGCCCAGCCCCGCCCCCACCTGGATGGATTGTACCTGGAAGATACGATATTTAAGAGATGGTATTAATCACCGCATGGTATAATTAGAAACTGGATGTACTGTAATCCCACTAATGGGTCACCAAAGTAATGAATAGTAAACCCAATTAATTACCAGCAGCCTAATGGAGTAATTGTAAAAGTTAGAAAGCAGATAGTACTACAGAAGTCACTGTATGAATGTAAATGTATTGAGGACCTGACGTGGGTTTGATGCAATCCCTAAATAAGCACAACGTGTAAACGTAAAAACGTAAGAGTGAGGTCTTAGTATATGTGTTTAACGAAAAATATAAATGTAAGGAATAAAAAACCTGAAACAAAATTGCTGGAGGAACACTGCTGTTCTTGGTTTCTCCTGTATGCTACTAATTGATATGGGCAGAGAGAGAGAGACTTGTGCACTTAAATAGTGTTTAACCTAGCGTTATTCTAAAACAGGCGTATGTGACCACCAAGAGCTATTAAATCGTGAACAGGAATCTTAGATGAACTGGACCATATTGTGATAGACTATATAGCCTAGTGTGCATAAATCCTAGCAAATGGATATGTGAATTTGAAAACGTGCAGTATATTTAAGAACATTGATAAAGTACTGAACTGTGACCAACATTGAAACACACAGGTGAAGGTAGTGAGCGGAGAAAATGCGAATTGCAAGTTTATTTAACTGAACCAAATGTCCAATAATAAGTGCAGGAAAAACCGAACAAAAAAGCCTGCATGGATGGAGTGAAACTCAGCGCCTGCTGAAACGAACAGTGAACCCTGTACCAAGATCTATGGTTTATAAAACAAACGAACAGTGAAATTAAGAGAATGCCGAACCAAACGATTTTAAACGAAAGCTTAAGTGTCAGCATCTAGGTAGGTTGGTATTTTAAACGAATGAACGCATGATTTATCTAACCTACGAACGGGACAAGTAAACGAACGTACTGGTTGAACCAGACAAATGAACAGATTGTATGGGAACAAGCAGAAACCTGCGAACGTGAGTTTTGGCACATGAATGTTTAAATGGAAGCAAATGAACAGTACACGTGTATTCTAACGTAATTATTATTATTATTATTTTATTATTTATATAGCGCCAACAAATTCCGTAGCGCTGTACAATGGGTGGACTAACACACATAATTAAGATCAGACCACTGGACATACAGGAACAGAGGGGGTTGAGGGCCCTGCTCAATGAGCTAACATGCTAGAGTAATGGGAGCTAATCCCTGTGTTTGGTAGGCCCAAATGTGGGAACACCGAGAACAGGTTCCCACGAGTACATACATAAGCATGCTGGGTCTCGTGACCGGAAGCTGGCGTCTTGCGATACAGGAGCCGGGTCTGTGGGCTACTGGGTCCGAGCAATGAAAAATTGGTGGGAAGGACCGGAACAGAAGTGCTGGTTGTCGTGGCAATGTCACTCTAACAGGAAACTGGCGTAGGTACGTAGAGGGGGGGCTGAGTTTTTATATAGGGAAAACTCCTCCCACAAATTCAGGCCTATGGCCTTTTATTTAGATCATTCTATATATCCTCTTTTCACTCATGAAAACAAGTTGATAAGTAAAGTTACTCTGGCTACTAGGGGGTAGCCCTTTCCAAGTCACGGTGGAGCGTGGTCTTACACCCTTGTCAGTGGTGATTCATAACATTAGGGTTACCAAACTGGTTTGGGTTTCACTCCATCTGTGGGCCCCATGGATTAACAATGTCTTTTACAATGGCCGTTCATTTTAACCTGTGGTTTTTGCTAGGCTGGGACTGAACCCTGACCTAGAAATACATTTTTATTTATTTATTTATTTATTTATTTATTTATTTATTTATTTTGTACAACGTAACTGCTCCCTAATTATCTTAAATTATAATTTCAGCAGAGTAGGGACAGCTCAGCAAAATGTTACTTTCAGCTTAGGTCCGCAGTCATCAATAACTTTTTTTGTTTTTAAATCTTATCCCAAAGGATGTATATTACACATTAATAATGCTGAGAAGTTAGCTTGTGTTTTGCAGAATCCCCTTCAGTATATAATAAACATGATAGATTTTCATAGACAATTCTCATTTTTTTTTATTGCATTTTTTGTCTGTGATCTTGATAACTTTTCCCAATCAATAGCAAGCAAGGTGGTGTTTTTGCATGTTTGCTTATTTCTGATACTGTGTATTTGTTCTGCAGATGGTACCAACAGAGCTGGTGGAAAAGGAATTTTGGCGACTGGTGAGCTCCATTGAAGAAGATGTCATTGTTGAGTATGGAGCAGATATCTCCTCACGTGATTTTGGAAGTGGGTTTCCAGTACTTGATGGTCGTAAAAAGCTAATGGCAGATGAAGAGGTAAGGGGAGCACATATATGATATTCTCAATAACCTCACAAAAACATCTGAGTAGCTTTAAAAAAAATAAGCATAATTTTCACTTCCTCTCAGTCCCTGTTTCTAAGCGACATAGAGAGGTCACTCATGCTGAAATATAAATGGCATATATATGAAATCATTCCCTGAGGAAAAAAAATCTGCATATATGTGTAGACAGCATGAAACCTGCCCGTTATGCAATTTACTGCAAATAAACTCAAAGAATTCAAGTAATGCAAAGAAAATAAGTTCATATTCCTTTTTAAATAACTTCACTTTGCCATAAAAATAAAACCATATAATTTCTAAACCCAAACTAGTGTTTTAACTTAGGAAGTTTTCAGAAATAAATATTTAGTGGAAAACCCCTGATTTTCAGACACACCTTTAATGCGTCTTAGCATGCTCCCCACCAGTTTTTCACATTGCTTTTGGGTGACTTGACACTCCACTGTGTTTAAGTCTTATTTTCCTCTCTCAAAACCTTTCTTTTAACTCTTTTGGCATGGTCAATATTTTTTTTTGTTTTTATTCCAATAATGTTTGAGGCAATACTAGCCCTGTTTTTGCTATCCAGCTAATACTATTGCAAGGGTACCGTGCCGACCACTGCAGTGGTTTTATACGTTTCATCATTAAATAACGTTTAGTTCAGGTAATCACTTAATCAGTAACTCATAAAGTAGAATGAGGTGCGCCTGTGTTGGAATTCGACAGGTACTGGAATGGCTGCCATACATGTAGAAATAGTGAATTAAGAAAAATAGTCACTTATTTTTTTCCAGAGCTGTATATTAGGTGAGCCTGTTTTATTTTAAAGTGACACTCCAGGCAGCAATATACATCAGCTCTTTCTAGTTTTTAGACAGAAAAAAATAAATGTATTGTAGAAAGCTTGAGTCATAAGCATGTCAGAAAGACTTCCTTATCAAAGGAAGTCAGGTAGTCTGATCCCTTATATGGTACTGTAACTTCACAAATTAGTACTGTAGCGGTCACCCCGAAGAGACGTTCTTCTCCCGAGTATGATGGGTGTTAATGCATTCCGAGTAGTCATCCAAGTAGAGAAGTTCTTACAAGAGTTAATAGTGATAGCTGTATATCAGTTCCAATAAGAGACAAGACTCTGTATTGAGGGTGAAGTCAATCTGTTTTAATGGTAGCCACATTGGCCTTTTATGCAGGTCCTCATCCATGGGATAAACTCATGTGGATACAACATTATCAACCAATAATAACAGCGTTATACAGTGTGATACTCCCATACAGGACATACAATCCCTCCTCTCTGCCTGGGAGCTAATTGGGTCAACTACTGTCTTTAACTCAATTATCTCCAGGCAAAAAACAAACATAATTTCTACACAATCTGAAAGTACCCCAAAACACATAATATCCCCAAAATACCCCCTGATAGCCCCGATATGTGGGAACAACATATTCAAAAATCACCCAGATCGGTTCAGGAGTTCGGGATTTGTATGGAGGTCTTACTTCTGACCGACCGCACACGTGGCTCGTGCCCAGAATAGTTCCATAAAATCAGACTGTGCAGCCGGTCTCCTTCAAGAGTACCAAACTAGTGTCTATAGGGAAATAACTGTTCGTGCATCCGTTCTCATAGTCATAGTGGTTTGGGAGATGTTATTACCGAACGCCGTCCATTTCGTACATATGCCGAACATCCGTGGACATGGAAGTCTTAGCGATGTTCATGCCGTCGAGTGTCCGATTCTAGTTCCATGCACTCGACGACACAACACCGCTGGTCGCATTCATATTCCAAGATGGCGGCCGCCACGTGTTCTGGCATACGAACGCCGACTGCTTAGAACGTTAGGATGTTTGCGGTTTTAGAGGTGTTAGGTTAATAAGGTTAACAAGCGCACACTCCGCATCTGGGTGGTCGGTTGTTAGGTAGTTCTTTCGTCAGTCGAACGGACAATGGTGAAATAGGGCATAACTATACTTGATCGAACGGATAGGCGAAAGGATAACCTAAACATTAAAATTCAGGGACAGAGGGTCTGTCACAAGTACCAAATGACATACATTTGGGATAGTTCTGAAGAGTTTGTGTAGCATAATTTGGTGGGGGTGGTTGATTACAGTGCCACAAATTTTAATTTCAAGTGCTGGCCAGCTGCCACATAGTTTAATCCTTGCACTACCAAGGGTTTTTAACGATTTGCCCACTGGCAGCTAGTGCTGTCATAGGGCAAATAGTTCTTCAAACGATCATTTATTTGCTAATAGCAAGTGAATAATACTATGTGATGTAGATTGGTTCAGAAAACTAGTGATTTCCTCGTCCGAAGCAATGTTACAGAATATGAGAATTGCAATGCAGTTGGAATTCGGATCAGACAGACCACACAGAGCAATGGCTGATGACATCACTGCTCTGTGCAGGGAGTGAAGCAGGAGCCAACAGATGTATGAATATGGCAGAGGGATCTAGTGTTCTGTGAAAGTAGTAGCCAAGATTGGCTGGTATTTTTACATATACTTTATTTTAAAAAAATAATCATTTAATTTCTTTTGATTGGATGCTTGATTACTGCTGCAAGGATTCTTAGAACGAAATTTCTTTGATGGCAGTTGTCCTTTAAGTAAATTCCAAAGACATTAAGCTTGGTCCTTAAGGGGTTAAGAATGTGAAACACTGAAGAACAAGCAATCATAATTTATGAATCAAATATATAATACAATTCTTGAACACAATAAAAAGCAAAAAATATATACACTGCTTGTTTGGTTGCACTAACTTGCATGCCAACATTATGTCAATTGACACATTTCCATTCGGTCAACAGAGGGCGCAACAGAGGTATTACATTAACAATGCATGCATGTTAAACCTACTGTTACCATCACAATGCTCTTCTGTCAGGAGACCATAAGGTAAAAGATTGGGACATGGATGCAAAGCTGTAGCTAAGCAGGCACCAAGTTTAGGTACTATTTTGTTAACGTATAGGTTTATACTGGCACTGAAGTATGGGAGTTCCTGGTTGGATATGAAAAATATCCATACATTTGGAACCAAACCATGTATGACTTGTGCCCACATAAGAATAGGGGACCGTTTCAGTAGCCCAAGTTTGAGGAAAATATGCAAACTTTTTGACTACGTAATTTGCAAAACTTAAAATCTGATTTATCTGCCATCTTGTAAACATTGTAACAAAAATATTGGACAAACTAAAAATATGTTGAACCCGTTAACTCTATATTAAATATGGTCTATTAAAAGTAGTAATTAAACTTGTTTCCATGCAGGAATATGCCCAATCTGGTTGGAATCTCAATAACATGCCAGTGCTGGAGCAGTCTGTACTCGCTCATATTAATGTGGATATCTCTGGAATGAAGGTGCCCTGGCTCTATGTGGGCATGTGCTTCTCATCCTTTTGCTGGCACATTGAAGATCATTGGAGCTACTCTATCAACTACCTGCATTGGTAAGGTGACACTTTGTTGTAATGCATGCATTTTAACATGATACAACAAATACAGGGTGCGCTAAGTAGGACAATGAGAGATAATAAACAAAAATCAGCAATAATATATAAAGTACAGCGAAGAGCTGGAGTATATATTCTTCAGTCCTTGCTTTGAATCCTCAGTGGTAAATATGAAATACAAAAGCAAAAAAAGAGACCAATAGTGCAAAACCGTTTTAGGAAAGCTGGATCACGAACAACATAGAAGTAGAGAAGTGCCAACTCACAATTTAAAGAGCTATGTCCAGCTCTAGGTAAAACAGCATACAGTGGTATTTAATACTCCCCACATGTAGGATATAACTGGACACTTGGAGGTGTATCCTCAAGACTTCTTACAGCATTCCAGATAAGCGTCAGCATATAAAATACATAAAAGGGGGGAAAACCCAATGGTGCAATAACGTAGGTTAACTACAACTACAGACAACACTGAGGTACTAAGAGTGCCAACTTACAATTGGGAGAGCTATAACCAGCTCTGAGTAAAACAGTATACAGTGGTATTTAAACTCCCCACATGTAGGATATCCTTCTAGCGATGCTTGCAGTACCGGTCTTAGGAAATAAAATCACAAGAGAGGGCCCATAGTGTTTACCGTATAAAAAACCGCAGTAAAAGGTAAAATGAAACGTACTTACAGTGTTCAGAGCAGCCACACTGCTCTATGAACCAGGCGTAGGTGGAATAATCCCCACCAGGGATTTCTTTTGTAGTACTGGATCTTTAAAATGATGAAAAATCAGCCAGGATGAAACAGCAACAAATAAAAGTAAGTGTGCAAAATACTTTTATTGGATTCTTATAAAAACACAACGCGTTTCACCAAAAACAGGCTTTATCAACACTTGATAAAGCCTGTTTTTGGCAAAACGTATTGTGTTTTTATAAGGATCCAATAAGTATTTTGCACACTTACTTTTATTTGTTGCTGTTTTATCCTGGCTGATTTTTCATCATTTTAAAGATTTTACCTTTTACTGCTGTTTTTTTATACGGTAAACACTATGGGCCCTCTCTTGTGATTTTGTTTCATAAGACCGGCACTGCAAGCATCGCTAGAAGGATATCCTACATGTGGGGAGTTTAAATACCACTGTATGCTGTTTTACTCAGAGCTGGTTATAGCTCTCCCAATTGTAAGTTGGCACTCTTAGGACCTCTTTATATTGTTGCTGATTTTTGTTTATCTCTCATTGTCCTACTTAGCGCACCCTGTATTTGTTGTATCTTGTTCTCTCCATTCTTTGAAGGGTTTCAGGGTTACCCTTCCCCTCAGGTGTGCAGCTCTATTCTCCCCTGTGATCAGTACTGTAGCGCTGTTCCTCTCCTATTTGTTTTTATTTTTTTTTATGCATTTTAACACGTATGCCCTCTTTATGGTACAAAAACAAATCTATATTAGAGGAACACTCCAAGCACCATAACCACTGCAATTCTCAGAAGTGTGTATTGTGCCAGGAGTGCCCTTACTTTTTCCCCACAGTAACATGTCAAACCATTTTTAGCAAAGTTTGGTAATTTACCTGGGTGCCACCAGGTGCCAGCGCTACATCCAGTCTTCTCTAGCAGGAAAAGACGGCTATCTCTCCATAGAGCAAAGCATAACATTTAAGTTCTGACATGTACTCACGTATGATTATGTATTAACTGGGGCCTTCTCTCCCTCCCCCAACTCAACTATTTCATGTCTTCTTCTATTTTTCATGTTCAGGGGGGAGCCTAAGACTTGGTATGGAGTGCCTTCACATGCTGCTGAGCAGCTCGAGGATGTGATGAGAAAACTGGCGCCTGAGTTGTTCGAGAGTCAGCCAGACCTTTTACACCAACTGGTAACCATCATGAACCCCAATATTCTAATGGATCATGGAGTTCCAGTGAGTAATCTATTTTTTTTTTTTTTATGTCTAATGTTTCAGAATCCATAAAGCAAAACCAGGTGGAAAAAAATCTAAATGGTTATTTAAAGTTTACTGGCAAAGTAACTACTTTTACATTAAAGGACCACTATATACACTATTGATTGAGACAATCAACAAATAGAATGTTACTATTTGTTAAATTATAAAGAACCATATGAGTTTATCAGCATATGGATTATTATAAGACAGAATTTCTCAGGATCTTAAGATGGAATCTTGGCTTTTTACTTCTTAATACCATTTACAAACACATGTATTGTAAACATCATTCATTAGACTTGGCTGGACAGAGTTCGTTATTTACTCAGGTGATCTATGCACAAATTTCTAGGACAATGTTTTACCAGCTAGCACAGAATGTTAACCAGCTCAGTGCTGTTTCAGAGTAATTTATTATGATTAATCAATTCTTCCAGTAACTAAATTCTTGCAGGTTTAGTTAAAACAGTTCTTATCTGATAAATATTTCCTAGATTGTTATAGGATTAATACTCCTGGGTAACTCTTGATATTCTATTTTATTATTTTTTTTTAATTTCATGATATTGATTAATATTCCAGTCTGCAGTTTGAGATATCATTCTTTATCATGAGCTATCATGAAATCCAATCTGACGGATTTCGTATCCGCTTTTACCCAGAAAATATTAGCTTTTAGTTTTGTAATATTATAGTTGGTATAATTGGCTTATATTTACCGATGTTATTTTTAAGATTGTTTCAAGATGTCTCTTGTCAGTCTCTTGTTTTGTGTCCTATCTCCTTTCTCCTTGTGTGTCTTTCCGTTTATGTGTTTTTCTGTTTTTTGTTTTTTTTGTGTGCGTGTATATCCTGGGGTTATATGTCATTCCTTATCTGTTAACCTTCTGACCTGGTCCAATGCCATTTTGGGGCAAGTCATTACGTTAATGGCTGTTGACGTCATTTTTATATATTTCTATATCTCCTAAACAGCAGGTGGAGCTGTTGTCTGTGTCAGGAATGTTACATAGGGTTAAATCTTGTTCAGGACAATTTAGGAATGTTTCATTTCAAGATGCTTTTAGTCAGCAATTCTTCTTTCTATGTGGACTTTGGTTGTTCGACTAATGTGTCTATGTTCACTTAGTGTTATGGCAATTGCAGGATATTTAAGCTGTCTAACTTAATTTATCTATTTTGCTAATTACATTTTTATATGTGTATAGTTTCTATATATGTAAATTGCTAACATAAGATATATCTCACTATATTTCTATTTTTATATGTAATTAAACTTAATTTATATACATCATAGTGATATGTGTGTTTTCTGAACACGTACTTTTAATTAACACATACTGGTCTTATCTTTTATTGACACAGATGTAGTTACTCACTGTCTGGCTCTTTTAGCTGACAGGGTCATACTTTGAGAAAAATATCTTGTTTCTTCATTTTAGTACATCTTGGCGTATTAGTTAAATTGCGTTTTTGCTATTATGCATGCATTTTTTTTATTACACACTATATACGTATTTCCTTCCTACACAAGATCTCTGACATCACTTAAAGGCTTGGCATCATGTAAAATTTAGACCACAAATATCTGCAATATCAAAATTAGTTTTAAAAAGTTGATTTCCCTTTTATTTTATGTATGTATTGTGTGTGTTTATAAAGCTTTTACATGGGCAGTATAGTGTGTGAGTATATACTCAATGATTATTATTATTATTTTATTATTTATATAGTGCCATCAGATTCTGTAGCGCTGTACAATGGGTGGACTAACAGACATGTAATTGTAACCAGACAACTGGACGTATAGGAACAGAGAGGTGGAGGGCCCTGCTCAATGAGCTTACATTCTGAAGGGAGTGGGGTATAGTGACACAAAGGATGTTAGAAAAGTATCCCCTATGGCCAGTTCATTTGGATGCAGTGGTTCTGTCCTTTTAACCATTTAACCAAATTAAAACAATGCAGCTTTTTTAAAAGACACTTCCACTGTACTGACAGAGTAAAACTTGGTCACTTGACACAGAAACTCATATGAAAGCATTGAATTCATTGCCTTTTTTTTTTATATGAGAAGAATTTAATACACACACGGAACACTGTGCTCATGCGCATCAGGTCCTCCTTGAGGAGCATTGGATAGGACTATTGCCAGAGAAGGCCATGGCTCCTCGATTATAGAGATATAAAGAGATAGATAATAGATTTTATACTGCAACGTTGGGTTGTGCCTGGACATTACTAGGGTCAGAGGTACTATATATATATATATATATATATATATATATATATATATATATATATATTATATATTATATATTTTATATTTTATATTTTATATTTTATATTTTATATTTTATATTTTATATTTTATATTTTATATTTTATATTTTATATTTTATATTTTATATTTTATATATTATATATTATATATTATATATATTATATTTTTTTTTTTGAGACTATGCCTAATGCTTTAATAATAAGTTGAGGTTCTAACATGTGTTATTGTTGTTTGCAGGTCTACAGGACAAATCAGTGCGCTGGAGAGTTTGTGGTCACCTTTCCCCGTGCTTATCACTCTGGTTTCAACCAGGGTTACAACTTTGCAGAGGCTGTGAATTTCTGCACTGCAGACTGGGTATGATGGTATTCTTCTGTTTTTGTTCACTCTGACTTATTAGAAAAAAAAAGTAAAATTGGTACCCGGGATGTCAAAGCTAGTAAATTGCATTGAGAGCTGAAGTCTTTTACCACAAAATCTAGTGAGTGACTGTTGCTAACCAGAGCTGCCTGCATGGCAATATGGTTGGGACATAAAAAGGCACATTATGTGTAAATGTGGACTAATGGATAATTCTGCATACCCCCTCCCGACCACCCTCCCCACAGGAGTTCTGCTGACCACACCTAAAGCGCCAATCTCCCCCCCTATTTCAATTCTGTCGCAAAGACTAATTGTGGCCAGTTCACATTTACCTTTTTCTCAGCCTTTAAAATGAAAAAAGACCTTGTGTGTTAGAATAAATAGTCTTCTTTTGTTTCACATACAGTTGCCTCTTGGAAGACAGTGTGTGACCCATTATCGCAAACTCCGACGGCATTGTGTGTTCTCCCATGAAGAGCTGATCTTCAAGATGGCTGCTGATCCTGAATGTCTAGATGTCGGCTTGGCTGCTGCAGTATGCAAAGAAATGACAGCAATGATTGAGGAGGAGACTCGGCTGCGGGATTCAGTTGTCCAACTGGTAAGGTTTTTTTTTTTTTTTAGATGTTTTAGTTAATTTTACTGAACCAATTCAGGGGAAAAGTGCTAAATTTGCTGCTATCAAAACCTATCTTACCAATATTGTCTTATTCAGGGGATTGTACAGTCTGAAGAAGAGGTGTTTGAGTTGGTTCCAGATGATGAGAGGCAGTGCTCTTCTTGCAGAACAACCTGTTTCCTCTCTGCCCTAACATGTTCATGCAATGTTGACCGTCTCGTGTGTCTATACCACCCAGAGAATCTGTGCTCCTGTCCCATGCAAGACAAGTGTCTCAGGTGAGATTAGATGTACCTTTTGATGTTTAGGACTTTACTGGACCTTGGGCTTGATTTTCATGATCAAAGTGGAAAGACCCTCGTCATATTTTAGATGCATAAGGGAAAGTGCCATTATGCAAGACGAACTTGGCCTTCTGAATCTATTACCAGCAGGGCTGGTGATTGCCTGACAATAAATAGTGCATTGTTCCTCTCCCTGTCTTCTGATTGCAAATCTATGTAAAGAAGCAAAATGAGTTGAGGAGTTCTTTCAACTGATTATGCTTTTATACCACTTCTATGTAATCCCCATCATGACGAACATAAATGTATATAATACATTTAAGAAATATTTTCACTAGTTATACTGTTGGCTAATAAGCTTGAGAGGCAGTGCAATCAAAATTAACCTGTCCTCAAAAATGTGTGGATGACCAAGTCAGCTTTGAGTACATATTAAATGAACACCGAAGACACCCAGTTAATTAAGTAGTTCACTGCAGTGTTTTGCCGTGCATGCACACTAACCTCCCAATGCTTTCCTATAGGAAAGCATTGGATTAACTGAGATTATTAATCTTGATAATATTCAGCAAAGAGGCAGCTGCAAGACCGAATTTGCAAGGGAGAAAAGGATAAGTAAAATACTTAAACGTTGACTACGGCACTATAGCTTTACATATTTGTATTCTTCATGCTTTTCCTTTTAAAGGGCAGTCTATGTAAAATAAAGAAAATAGTTTAGTTATTTGCTTTTTCCTCAACCAAGGTTTCCACCACAATAAGTACACTGTTGTGTGCTGACTCCATTAACTGATTTCCAAAGGTTTACTATAGAACTGTCACCTTAATTATTTTTTAAGGTAACCACTCATTTCAAACATTCTACAGCAATCTACCAATTTCCATCTAATTCACAGATGTTTAAACAGCATAGTGAGTATTAAAATTTGAACACATTGCATATTTTCTTTTTCCGATGACACTATCAAAATTTCTTTTATTTATTTGTTTTCCTCTTGATCATATTTTTATAACCCCTTAATCCCCAGGTTCCGTTATTCGCTGGAGGACTTTCCATCACTCCTCCATGGAGTGAAATCAAGGGCTCAGTCATATGAAACATGGGTTAATAGGGTGACCGAAGCACTGACTGCCTCTCTTAATCATAAAAAAGGTGACTGTTTTGCATGAATCTATATTTCAGACATGGAAGCATAATATGTGACTATAGCATGGATTTCTGACACAAAGTTCTAATTTATCCCTGCAAGACTTACGTTTTTGATTGTCACCAACAGATATCATAGAGTTGAAAGTTATGCTTGAGGATGCTGAAGATCGTAAATTTCCTGAGAATGAGTTGTACCGCCGGCTTCGTGATGCTGTGAAAGAAGCTGAAACCTGTGCTTCAGTCGCTCAACTCCTCCTCACCAAAAAACAGAAACACAGGTAATCAATAATTTGGCAATATGCAAAATCCTTTATTCACAAATACATTACAATGAACATGTTTTGCATGAACCACATTATCTGCAACCTCTATACCCAAAATATCACAAGTCCTTCAATGTCTGTGCCTCGTTGACATGTCTTGGGCATTGCCATGTCTGTTCTGTAATTAACTTGACCATGTACTTCCAGATGTGGTACATAGTGGTGGGGATGCTGAACCCCAAACTGGGTGGGGTTTTTCTGGCTACTTCAGGTTCGTCCCACCAATTTCTCTTAGAGATGTCCCTTTCATGTGCTCATAAGAAGTGGGGACTTTCTGGGTGTCTGAGCTGTCACTTTTCCCATGTAATTTTAATAAATTCATGTCTTAATGTTTGTAATGTCTTTTCAGTAAACTGGGCTCAGAATGTGGCAAGACACGCACCAAACTTACCATGGAGGAGCTAAAAGCCTTTGTGCAGCAGCTGTTTAGCTTACCCTGCATCATTACTCAAGCCAGGCAGGTGAAGGTGGGTGTCTTTCTTTTTCAATCATGTCGTTTTTTTCCTCCATATATAGATCTGAATACTTATCATGGTTAAAAATACATGTCCATTGATATAAAGAAGAATTCATTTAAATGTCATACATAAAATAATCCAGATTTTTATTTTTTATTTATTTCATGTTGATTGGTGCGTACTGTGCTGTCCTAACATTGTTAAAGCCCTCCTGTTGTAGGAAGGCATAACAAGCCTTAATGTCAGAAAGGGTGACATATGGTGTTAGATCATTTATTTGGTATTTTTTTTGTTTGTTTTTTTGTGCATGTTGAAGAAACCTGTGTGCAAAGCAATATTAAATAATAGATTGCTAGAATGAATCCGATGAACCCCTTAAGGACACCTCTTCAAAAGCTTGTCTTACCCTTAAGGACACAAGCCATTTTTGCATCTTTTGCTGTTTGTGTTAAAACAACACATATTATATACTGTTTTTAAAGGGCAAAAAGGGCTTTAATTTGATGTCGCATAGATAAATTCTCTGCATAATATGTCCAGCTTAAGAAAAAGTAATTCAAAATTAAATTATTTTATGTGTTTTGATTTATAAAGTACATAATATGTGTAGGATTTCAACTTATTTTGAAAGTTACAGTACACAAAATACAAGGAATAAAATAAAATTTCAATGTGAAACAATTTTAGAAGTTGGTATGCTTGTCTTGTAGGTTTAGTAGCCATCACAGAAACCAAAATTGCCACACAAAAGTAAATATATACTATACACTATACATAAATATATACTATATACAGTAGATATCACAGGCTATTTACCTAAGGTTATTTTGACATTTTTACCGTAGCCATTTCATCTCCAATCTCTGCTTAATATTGGAGTAAAATTGTGTTTTTTCTCTATTTTGTCAACTACACATATAACAAATTTTTGTAATGTGTATTTCGTAAAGCTGGCATGTGCTATTCCTGCACAGAACCCCATATTGTGTTCAGCTACATCTGCTGAGTATAACGATACCCCTATTGTATACCTTTGGCACTATTCTGTGAAGCTACAGTGCCATATAAGAGACAAGTCTATTTCAGTTTCTGTAGTTAGAATTTTCATAGATGGATTTGATGGACCTATGTCTCATTTTGGGGTATTATAGCAGTGTGACTGTTCAAATAACCCCTCAAAGGGCTTTCATTTGATAAAGCAGACACCCCAGGGTATCTTATATGGTGTATATTGTGCCTTAACTTGTCACAGTATTTCACCAATTTATGCCAATGTTGTGGTGAGGAAAAAAAAATAAAATGATTTTTTACATACATGTTGCATTGTGCTATTTCTTACTCAGCACAAATGTGCCACTGTCATAAGATTCCCCAAATTATTCTCAGTTACATCTTCTGAGTAAAACAATATGCCCAATTTATGACCTAGATACTATTTTGTGAAGTTACAGTGCTGTAAAAGAGACGTGACAAGTTCAGGTTTTTAAGTGTGAATTTTCATGGAGGGTTTTGATGCTTCCGTGTCCCACTTTGGAGCACTTTAACATGCTACATATTCCCACTACACCATAAAGGCATACCATTTCAAGAAGACATTCCAGGGTATTTCGAAAGGCTTATTTTGAACCTTTTTCCACTAGCTTGTACCATGTGTAGTGGTAATAAGCATTTTTTTCTGCCTTTTTAAAACACACAAAGTGAGTTTGCACAGTATATTTTGCAAACCTTATGTGTGCCACGGCTGTATAATACTTCATATGTTGCTCAGCAATACCTCCGTATGTATCTTTGCCACATATATGTAGTTGTTGAAGGGGCACATTTAAGACACAGCCATTCCAGTTGTTTTCAAACTTTTTTTCAAAATTTTTACGCTGTGTCCATGTCCCATTTTGGAGTATTTTAGCAGGCTATATATTCCAACTACACCATAAAGGCATACCATTTCTTAAAGAAGACATCCCAGGGTATTTCAAAGGGCATATTTTGAACCTTTCCGCTAGCTTGTACCATGTGTAGTGGTAATAAGCATTTTGTTCTGCCTGTTTGACACACAAAGTGAGTTTGCACAGTATATTTTGCAAATCTTAATTGTGCTACGGCTGTATAATATTTCATATGCTGCTCAGCTATGTTGACTGAGTACAGCAATACCCCCATATGTACCTTTGCCAGGTATATGTGGATGGTGAAGATGCATATTTGAGACGCAGTCATTCATTTTTTTTTTTCTAACTTTGATGTTTTACGCTGTGTCCACGTTCCATTTTGGAGTTGTTTAGTTGGTTTGTTATTCAAACTACTCCACAAACACTATTTTTAAAAGGATACACCCTGGGGTATTTCAAAAGGCATATTTTTAACCCAAGCGTGGGATAATTTTTCTGCTAGTTTGTACCAGGTGAAGTGGTAATGACCATTTTTTAATGTATTTGTTTTTTTACTTTTACTTTTTAAAACTTCTTTTTATACTTTTTTTACTTATTAAATTTTTTTTACACTTTTAAAATGTTTTTATAAACTTTTTTTTACCGTTAACCCCTAACTAGCAGTAAGCAGCACTAAAAGTAAATTCCCCAATTTACCATAACTCCCACCTGCCCCAGCTAGCAAAATATATAATTTAAACAATATTTTAATTAAATAAATTGAACCCCTGAAGGTAAAAAAATAAATAGTTAACCCCCAGGGGTTAAAAAATCAGATCACAGTATAATAAAAGTGGCAGTGATCAACTGGCAGGGAAGGGGTTAATTTTTATTAGGACTGGGTAAAGGGGTAAAGGGGGGTGAGATAGATATATATTTTTTTAAACGTTATTAAAACATTTTTTCTAAACTTTTTTTTTACGTTAACCCCTAGCTAGTCTAACACCAAATTCCTCAGTTCCCCACTAACTTCCACCCACCCCAGCTAGCAAAATGTTTAAATATTTAAAAATATCTTCTATATGTTGCCGACCCAGAAAAATCTCTCCCCACATGTTATAACAGAAATAGAACAATACAGTAAAGTATCTAATTATAAATTGAACCTCTCTAAATCTACCGCAATGTATAAAAATATATCTTCAGATAAGATAATCAAACTACAAAATAAATATAATTTTGCTCAACCAGAAGAATTTATCTACTTGGGGATAAGAATAAATAAAAAAATTAGAAAGAATTATGGAATCTAATTTTATACATCTTTTGAAAAACACAAAGATTTAAAGGAATGGCGCCAGGTAGAGATATCGTGGTGGGGCAGAGTTAATACTCTGAGATATTATGTGCTCCCTAAGTGGATCTATTTATTCAGGATGTTACCATTATCTATTCCTATATCTTGGATAAAAATTATTACATCTTCTTTTGCCAATTTTGTGTGGAGGGGAAAAAAAACTAGAATCAAATTAAAAACTATGAGCTGTAATATAGACAAAGGGGGACTAGGTTTCCCAGATATGGAAAGATTTTATGAAGCCGGAATAATTTACCATATTGCAATGTTACAAAGGGAGATATACCTAAAAGAGGCTTGGGGGAGGATAGAAATAGACTTATGCCAATCCAAAAACTTATTTAACATTATATGGAATAACAAAATATACGACTACTCATTATCATTTATGCTGAATCAAATTATTCCTATATGGGGAAAAAATAAAGAAGAAAGTAGATATTAAAAATAAGATTTTGGGTTTTAGAAATTATAGAGAGTCTTGAAATAGATATAACTAATATCTCATTAAAGGTATGGAGAGATGTAAATATCAGGAAGGTCGAAGACCTAATGCTGAATGGTGAGTTAAAGACTTTCGAGTTATTGACAAGGACATTTCTCCTCCCAAATAGAGAGGTTTTCTCTTATTTGAGAGTTAGGAATTATTTGAAACATTAAATTTTTATAAACAGCGGAGAATCATTTAATGTCTTAAAAGTGATATTCTCTAAAAAAGATAAAAAAAAACCTTTTTGCTAAATGTACAAAATTATGCGATACAATAAAAATAGAGAACCGCCCAACGGCAATAAAAAGCTGGGAAAAAACCCTGAAATGCTCTATAGAATTAGAAGAATGGTTCGATGCTATATCAAAAACAAATAAATATGTACATTGTGTCTCTCTGTTGGAAACTCACTTTAAAGTGATTAATAATTGGTATCTGGTGCCTTCAAAAACATCGAAAATGTTTAATAATAATAATGATTTTTGCTGGAGATGCGGAAAAGAGAAAGGAGATTATCTCCACATTTGGTGGAGCTGTAAAAGAGTAACTCCCTTATGGTTTATGACGAATTCACTATTATACAGTCTAAATGGAGTAGGAATAAAAGTCACTCCAGACATGATGTTACTACATATAAGGTGGCCCGCTCTTAGTAGAATGAACCAAATTTTGACAACACACTGCCTAATAGCAGCAAAGATCATTATTGCTAGGAACTGGAAAAAGATGCAAGTATTTTCAAAGATACAGCTTATTCAGCAATTAAAATACCAGATTCAAATGGAAATAGGGATGAACAAAATTAAAAACCAATATAAAGAACTTGATAAGTGGGAAGATTGGCTCAAAAATTTGGAGAAAATAGAGACCGAACTGATCCGGTAGTAAGATAGAAAAAAGAAAGGAAAAGGGATAAATACATAGAAGGAAGGGCACAAGAAAGATGAAAGAGATGAGAAGGAAAAGAAAGAAATAAACAAAATAAAATAGTAGATATCTCCTCAAAAAGAAAATGGAAAAGAAGAGGGAAAAAAAAAAGGTAGCAGTAAGGTATGGTGTGAATGGGAGTATGAATGTGGTAAGGATGTTTTTTCTTTTGTTTTTGGCAGTTTTTCCCTCTTCTTTCTTTTTCTTTTCTTCTTGGTCTTCTCTCCTTTCCTCCTTTCTCTAGGTTAGAATTTCCTCTAATGAATAACAATAGGCAATAGGAGAGGAAGGAGAGAGAGAGGGAGAGGGAGGATGAGAGAGAGGGGGAAAAAAAATTCAATGTGGGCCATATAGCTAATTGTTGTTTTAGATAGAGACGAGCCAGCAAACGTTCATGATGACTAAGAAACCTGGCCATATATGACGATATATCTGAATTCATAAAGAGGCGGGTATAGTCTGAAACAAAAGAAGAAAAAAATATATATATATTTAAATTAATTAATAAAATAAATTTAACCCCCTGAGGGTTAAAATAATAAAAGTTAACCCTGAGGGGGTAAAATAAAAATAAAAAAATCAGATCACCGTAAAATACCCTGATCTGTATTTTGATCACTGTAGTCAGTGATCAAATGGCAGTGAAGAGGTTAATTTTAAGAAAGCAGGGAAACAGGTGGGATTTAACTGTAACTTTATTTTTATTTTTTTGCATGGAGAATATCAGCACTGCTCCGTCTTCCTGCACTTCACACTGACCACGGAAGACAGGGAGGCGGATCAGAAGTTCCTGCAGCACATGTGCTTGCTCTGATGGGCTGTCAGCGCGATTGCAGCTACAGGGACAGTGTGATCGGGTACTCCCGGTCTGCCTCGGTATTCGAGGCAGAACGGAAAAGCGTTTAACCCTGCGATCTCTGCAATCTGGGGTTAACTTTAGTAAATTACGGAAATTTAACACAATGGCATGCTTGATGGAAAATTTCAGTCTTTGGTCGGGAAGGCGATAATGTAAATAGTTTATACAGCTCATTAGTAAGAAAGCTTTGTTGTTCTACTGTCAATATTAATCTTTTAGCAGTTTGATGCTGGAAACAAAATGAGCAATTACTGCATCCCTTTACCAATTTTCCATTTAATACACGTTTGAATAAATAACTGGCATGCATTTTATTATTGTTGTTTTGGTGACAAACTTGTTATCCTATGTATAGAATCTGCTGGATGATGTGGAGGAATTTCATGAACGTTCCCAGGAAGCTATGAATGATGAAATCCCTGACTCCAGCAAATTGCAGGCCTTAATTGACTTGGGCACCAGTCTGTATGTTGAGCTCCCTGAGCTACCTCGGTTAAAACAGGAGTTGCTGCAGGCACGGTGGCTGGACGAGGTGCGTCAAACGCTGTCAGATCCTCACAGGGTCACGTTGGATGTGATGAAAAAGCTGATTGACTCTGGTGTGGGTTTGGCCCCACACCATGCAGTGGAAAAGGCTATGGCAGAACTTCAGGAACTACTCACTGTGTCTGAGCGTTGGGAAGAAAAGGCAAAAACATATCTGCAAGCCAGGTAAGATACAGGTAGCACGGTAGCTACTTAACCTTTAGAACATCTAAAACAGGACTCTGCAAATTCCATGCGACAGGTCGCCATGATGATTAGAAATTTTGTCCTGGCGCTTGGTATTTGTCAGCCCTTCCTGCAGTTCCTCTCTGCTTCAACACTTGCTGTTTAGTGATGCTGGGAACCAGGATATGACATCACTCCGGTCCTGGCATCACTACAGAGAGGGCGCAGGGGAGCACAGAGGAACTGCAGGAAGATTAGGTAGCAGCCACACTGGACCTCAGGGAAATGATCCACTCCAGCTCTTCCAAAGGTAGGGAGGCTAGGTGGACTTAAATGTGTATGAGAGACAGACTCGTACAACATACATACCATTTATAGCCTATAATTACTTTCTGCATAACTTTATGCCACATTTTATACTTGTTGATTAATACCCGTGAATGTTTTTTTTCCTATTTATGTTCTATAATATTTTAAAATTGAATCTGACTCTGAAACATGATTACCGTATTTATTCGAGTATAACGCGCACACGTGTATAACGCGCACCCCTAATTTTCCATTAAAAATCGGTATAAAATTTTATACCGATTTTTAATCTAAAATTAGGGTGCTTGTTATACTCGAATAAATATTCGAGTGGGTGCTCGATAATACCGACCGCCGGGCTCATTACAAGCCCGGCGGTCCTGGGGGGGTGGGCAGCAAGCATTTACTCACCTCCGTGCAGCTCCTCCAGCTTCCCAGTGTACATCTCGCGAGACCCGCGGCCAGCTCTGACGACGTCAGAGCTGGCCGCGGGTCTCGCGAGATGTACACTGGGAAGCTGGAGGAGCTGCACGGAGGTGAGTAAATGCTTGCTGCCCACCCCCCAGGACCGCCGGGCTTGTAATGAGCCCGGCGGTCCTGGAAGGTATATTTATTCGAGTATAACGCGCACCCTTAATTTTAAATTAAAAATCGGTTTAAAAAAATGCGCGTTATACTCGAATAAATACGGTAGGCTCCTGTACTAGTAAATGGGATGGAGTTAAAGAGTTACTTCAAACCAAATACTATTATACACAGTTCTGATTAGCGATCTGGAACTTTCGGGCATGCTAATGACATGGTTATGATGCTGCTGGTTGTGGAGTTACACCTAATGTAGCAGAGGGGTTAATTTCTGTTTGTGCTGCGTTTCATAGAGTAACGCTACACATACAGACTCTTGACACCGTGACCACTTCAAATCAATGAATCAATCAAAACAGTTAACAATGCAGCGATGGAGGTAATGCAAAATATTTGTCCTTTCATATAAAATGGGGTTTATTGCTATTTAATACCTTTGCAGCAGCTTCACAATAAAGGTGACGCTCCATATATATTATATGTAATGGTCACGCTCTGCAAGTTTGTGCAAATCTTGTTGTTGCATAGCAATCAATTGTTTATCTTTTTCAGGCCGCAGCACAGTATGTCCAGTCTTGAGAGCATCCTGTCTGAGGCTAAAAACATTCAAGCATACCTGCCTAATGTGCTTGCGTTGAAGGAGGCATTACAAAGAGCTAAAGACTGGACATCAAAAGTAGAAGCCATTCAGGTAAAGATGGGTTGGTTCATGCAACGTTGCCCCACTTCCCTCTCCAATACATTAACAAAGGAAATGGTTAATCTAAGAATTAACAAAAAAAAATAAAAAATTTATATATATAATGAAAATGTGAAAGGTATCTGCCTGCATTTTAGATTTTAAAAATGAGGCTTCTGTACAGCCAATGGGAGATAATCTTAATTCTTTCACTCGATTCCTGCTAATCCTTGTCTTTATATTTCTCCTCAGAGTGGCAACCATTATGCGTATCTAGAGCAGCTAGAGAGCTTACTTGGAAAAGGGCGTCCCATTCCTGTACGTCTGGACGCGCTTTCACAGTTGGAGTCTCAGGTAGCTGCTGCACGAGCATGGAGAGATCGCACGGCCAGGACTTTTCTCAAGAAAAACTCCAGTTACTCTTTATTACAGGTAACAGCACTTCAACAAATGTCATCTTTGTGTTGAATTCCAAACAGGGAAATTTGTAATGCCTGTGTGATCCTCCATGATAATACAGAGGGGGGGATGGGTTATTGAACTATTTCATTTGGTTTGGACGCTACATATTATTTTGCAAAATAAATCTAGAAGAGTTTGCTCAAGTTGACAGACAGCTTGTATTAGAAAGAGGTGCTGCACAGTGTGTGTGCAAATATTTTGTCTTTAAAGGGATCCTATAGTGCCCTCAGCCGGCGGGGGAAACCTAATACGCATGGGGGAAATCTGACGCTGGAGGTCCGTGAGGATGATAAAGGTCCAGATAAAGGACCAAAAGTCCATTTAGATCCTGAAAGCCCTCTAAAAAACCTCATCACTTGACTTTGCCTTTAATTTATTAATTTAGGTATTGAGTCCACGGACCGATATTGGTGTGTATGGAAGTAGTCGAAGCAAACGAAGGAAGGTGAAGGAGCTAATCGAGGAAAAGGATTTGGATTTGGATTCCATGAGTGAATTAGAAGAGCAACTAGATGAGCCAAGGAACACTGCTTCTGTGGTAAGAGGTTTCTTCCATCTGGGGTGCAAGATTAGACTTTTTTTTCCCCCTCAACCTAGACAGTTATGTAACTATAATATGTATTTTGCCAGCTTGGGAAATGGTGTTTGCATCGAGTGGAATAGTGACTGAGGCAAAGTATGTTGCTCATCTGTCAAATATGATCAGTCGTAAGACATTGTGCCAGTCTATGATATGCTTTCAGTGGTTAATGGATTTTAGAATTAGGGAAATTTATGAATGAAGCATTCCATTTTCAATGTCTGGGATACTGTATATGCAAAAAGAAACCAGTGAAAAATGACTAGTGCCCTAGGCACTTTAATATGGTATGCATTAACTGACTGTACTTTGTGTTTTTTCTCTGCAGGTTGCAATATTTAAAGACCTTGAACAAAAAGAAATTGATTCCATGCGCTCAATACGCGCTGCCAACCTTGCAAAGATGACTATGGTAGATCGTATTGAGGAGGTGCGGTTCTGTGTGTGTCGAAAAGCAGCCAGCGGCTTCATGCTTCAGTGCGAACTGTGCAAAGACTGGTTTCACAGTACATGTGTTCCACTACCCAAAACCAGCTCCCAGAAAAAAGGCTCAAGTTGGCAATCTAAGGATGTAAAGTTCCTTTGCACTCAATGCATGCGTTCACGTCGACCACGCTTAGAAACCATCCTCTCATTGCTAGTATCCCTACAGAAACTGCCTGTGCGGCTTCCAGAGGGTGAGGCACTTCAGTGCTTAACAGAACGTGCCATGAGTTGGCAGGACAGAGCGAGGCAGTCACTGGCCACAGATGAGTTGTCTTGTGCTCTTGCTAAGCTGTCCATGCTTAGCCAGCGTATGGTGGAGCAGGCTGCACGAGAAAAGACTGAGAAGATTATCAGTGCAGAACTGCAGAAGGCAGCAGCCAATCCTGATCTGCAGGTGCGATTGTGTACTAAACATTTATGCTAATGTTACTTTGACCATGACCTAGTGGATGTGAATGAGTGCAATAGAGAATAATGTCGAAAGTAGATGAATCATATTTCCCGATCATCAGGCGAGAATGTGTAGAATAGGGGTGCCCAAAACATAGATCTCCAAATGTTGTAGAACTACAACTCCCATACTTTGCGTGCCGTTAGAATGCATTTAGACTGACAAAACATCATGGAAGCTCTAGTTTGAAAATATCTGGGGATCTACCTTTTGGGCACTTCTGGTCTAAAAGTTAAACCCTGTTCTAAAAGCACAGATCTTAGATATTCATAGATGTCCCTTGTAATGCTAATTCTGGTCTTCCTTCAATCCTTTGGCTTGTTTAATTTAAATTAAGATTAGCAATCTTATGCCTTGATATTAGGGGTCCTTTTGTTTTCAGGTCATGAAATCTACACATGCACTGCCTTGGGAAACCAGATACAATTATTCAAGGTGCCCTTTGCTTAGGCCTAAGTAAAAATAATATAATGATACGTAAGTAACATGATACAGTTCTCTCCTGACCTAGTGTCAGTACAAACGCCTGTGTTGTTTGTAGCGATCACTGCTTGAGGCACAACAAAACATTTTGATGATTCCCTTTATCTACAGGAGTTTATTATTTTTTAAGTATTGTCCTGCATCTGAGGCATTGATGGCCAAATGCTCCTCAAGGACTGATTTATTATTTCTTTTTATAAAAGCACATTTTGTTTTTCTTGTGTTTTCAATTAAACCATAAGTTTGTAGTTGCTGAATCAAGAACTTCTTGTCATCTGTCTAATAGGGGGGGGGGGGGGGGGCACTTGCCTATCTTCAGCTGTCTCTTACAATTCTTGCAATGTGTATAAGTAAGAGTATCTCGTAACCCCTACTTGCAACTCTCTTAAAAATACAGTAATCATTAGAACTAACTGCACTTTATTGCACTCGGAACTAGCAGTTCTGCAACACCAGCTCTTTGATATTTTCCACCACAGTTTCTTTGCCTTTTTACATTTTTAGAAGAACACTGATCAGTGGAAATGTGCTTCTCTACTCCACATTTATAGTTTTGATCTCTCAAATTAGTGATCATTGCAGTGTCCTCCTCATTATGTCTCAGTGTCCCATAACTCCTATGTAAACTTGACTTTGTTGAGTTTCTAGAACTCCTCACTATGCCACATTGCATGCTGCAAACCTAGACTAAAGCGCTTTGAAGAGCCCTGTTTGCTATACCAAGAGCCTGATGTTATTTATTGTTCTGCTACTTTAATATACAGTTGTTTGCAACTAAATAGTGTAAAATCTAATTTATAATGACCAGATTTATCCCATGTTTTTGTGAGCATAACATTATATAAAGCAACAATTTAATACAGTACATTTCAGATGGGACCATGACATTTACTTGCCATCTTATCCACTTCCTTCACTCTGCAAGGTTATAATAATGCTGTTGATAATCCCCCACCCCCCCCACCCCCTTATTTATTTTTTTACTTGTCAACATGTATAAGGTTATTTGATTTGCTTTTCTTGTAAGTTAAATTAAATCCTATACAAACTGTGTGATGCTATATTACATAGAGAAGTACTTAGTGGTATGGTGTAATGCCAGTTAAAGAAATTGGTGGGGATCCTGTTGTATTAGTGGAATGATTTCATGGTGATATAGTAGAAATATTTTGTAGTACAATTTAAAGGGCCCAGAGCAGGGGCGGGCAAGATGTAGATATCCAGATGTGGATGTATAACTTCAGCTTATATCATGCTGAAGTTTTGCAACAGTAGCAAATTGAATAGTGAATTGTTTTGTATGTGAAACCCATCAACTTACAAGAACATTGCTGTCTTGTGTTATGATAATTAAAGGAACACTATAGGGTCAGGAACATAAACCTGTATATAGAGTCAGTGCATCTCTATGCAGAAGGTTCATATTCTCCATGCAGAGGGCAGGGACACTGAATGGCAGTGCTGCACACTGTGCAGCACTTGCCCAGGAAGCACCTCTAGTAGCCATCTGAGGAGTGGCCAGTGGAGTTATCCCTAGACTGTAATGCAAACAATGCATTTTCTCTAAAAAGACTGTGCTTACTGCAAAAAGCATGAAAGGAATGACTCTACTCGCCAGAACAAATAGAATAAGCTGTAGTTGTTCGGGTGACCATAGTATCCCTACCTCTGTGGGAAATCAGGGTTTCATATGCAGAAGCAATGATTTCCTGCCAAGTTTAACTGACTTCAGAAGCTCTGCTTTAACTTGTACTCTTGGAAAAGTACAGGGGCACTTGTTCCTATTAAATACATTTTTCAACAAGTAAGTTATTTTTTTTTTTTGTGTATGCGGAGTGTTTTTTTAAAAGAAAAATATGTCACATTTCTATTCCGAATTTTGTGTTCCTTTAAACCGTTTATTCAATATTTGCACTTGTACATTATGTCATGATTTATGAAAGCATACCAGCTCTTGATTACCTGCAAGGTTTTGGTCAGAGAAACTATGCTTCCAACACCTCCTCGATTTTATTATTATATATATATATATATATATATATATATATATATATATATATATATATATATATATATATATATATATATATATATATATATATATATATATATTATTTTTTTTTTTTTTTAAATGATTAAAAGCTGTTAAACATTTCAAATGTTTTTTTTTTTTTTTTAAAGAATATATATATATATATATATATATATATAAAATTTAAAGAAATGATCCAAAAATATTTAGTCTATCCTGATGTTAGGGTGTGCTATGCTGTCCTCCAAAAACAACCCATACCGATCGGACCTTCCCTGCAGCAGCATTCTTAACCACCTCACTATATCCGATCGGGGGGGCACTACTGGACAACCGAGGCAATCCCGCCGATCCAAGACATGAGGATTGGCCGGATTGCAAGATTGTCTGCAGGGGGAAATCTATATATCATTCCAGGTGTTGAGGGACTTGCTTGTCAAACCAGGCAGAAAGAAGTTCAGAGAGTTTCATTTGCAATCCCTATATATAACAGCGCTCACATTAGAACACCCCTATGGGGTTTCATGTATGCATCAGTTAGACGACCAAAAGTTGCCGAACAACCCCGAAGTCCCTCTAGTGGCTGTCCCATAAAGGTAATTGATAAAAAAAAAAAAAAAAGCAATTATTACCTTTTTAGAGTTAATGGACCTGGGACTATGCACACTGACCACTTAAATGAGCTGAAGGGGTCTGGGTGCCCATAAGGGTAAATTGGGGCCCAAGTTAGGGAACATACATTTTGTCTTCATAATGATCATATGTTCTGACTCCAATTTTTGTTTTGCAGGGTCACCTTCCCATTTTCCAACAAAGCTCTTTTAGCCGAGGCCTGTCCAGTTTGGCTCCCTCTCCCCAGACACCTTTGGATTATGACGACGAGGAGACGGATTCAGATGAGGATATCAGAGAGACATACGGCTATGATATAAAGGTGACCAACAACTAGACTGCATTGGCTGATGTAATACTTTAATCTTAGTTCTTGTAGTGTCTTGCGCCCTTGGGTTGCTCTATGGGCAGTTGGGAATAAAAGCAGAACGATCGTCGTTTAGGGACTTTGCATAATTTACAAAGACCCCTGACGTGACATCGCCGCTTTGGGACCAGAGGCCAGGTAAAGGGGAGATATACTTACCTGAATCTGCCCCTAGTGAACCCTGCCATGTTCCTCTGGCAGCTCCTCTTCAATGCCAGGAGCCAATATCGCGAATGCGCGTGAATACAGCATTGAGATCTATGGAGGATCCATGAGATCCTGAAATCCTCCATAGACCGAGCTAATTCCCTGCAGTTGTCACTAAGGGAATGGACACTTCTAGACAGCAGTAGCTCTGCCCAGTGTCTAGAAGTGTCAGGCATAGGAAATCTGCAGAGACAAAGTAGTCATTACATACTTACCGTCAGAAAGCATAGATAAAATAATGCAGACTGAACCTTTAGTGAAGGAAAGGAATTAAGTATCTTACTTTTTTAAACTACAGTTTGTTCATGCATCAGTACTAGATTTCCTTAAGGCAATTGATAGAATATTATGTTTTATGTTTCCAGGACACTGGTAGTGTAAAGTCTTCAAGCAGCCTGGAACCAAACTTATTTTGTGATGAAGAGATCCCCATCAAGTCAGAAGAAGTTGTGAGCCACATGTGGGCTACTCCATCATTCTGTGCAGAACATGCATATTCTTCTGCCTCCAAAAGCTGTGTGCAAGGTGAGACTTGTATCATGTATGGATTCACAATTGAATTATACAGCAGTGTATGTTTCAATTGGGAATCCATATGTGAACCTGCTTGTTTTTTTTTTTTTCTGTTCTGCTTCTTTCTTGATAGACGTGTTGGTGATTCATTAAAACACAAATTGCGGGGGGCGGCGTGGCTAGCTGAGCATCTAAGCAGATGTGTGTATAGGGAGCTCCTGGAATATCAACTAAAAAACACATCAAAAGGCCACGAAAAGCCTGCAGACTAACGCCACAACCGGGCTCCTGGCAACCCTGAACCCCCCAAAAGAGAGATGGGGCGCAAACATAGAAAATTGCTGGCTTCTGAGGCTTCCAAAATGCCAGACATTAGGTGGTCGTTCGATAGGCCGCAACAGCCGGCACAGCCTAAGATGGCCTAGCAGGCCTTGAGGCTCCAGTGAGTCAGCGATGTCCCCGGACGAAGAGGCACCAGAATCAACACAAGCCCCTAGTGGGATATACAGGAGAGATGACTCTGATTCAGATACATCACCCTCTACCAAAGGGGATATCAAAAGGCTCCTGCTCTAGCTCAGAGGAGTCTGGAAGAAGGACCTGGATGAGGTCCGTGTAGAACTAGGCGGCATAAAGGCCCACATTGGAGCAGTAGAGACCCGAGAAGAGGAACATAATAACACCCGCGCAGAGACCTGAGCTAATGTAGAGGACCTCTCTCAGCAGCTCCAGCGACTCACCCGCATCGTCACGGCCATGGAGGCTAGACACCGCAAGAAAAATATACGCATCCGTGGGGTGCCCGAAACAGTGGGGCCTGAAGCGGTGCTGGAGTTCGCTAACAAACTGGCCACAGTGATGGAGATGAGGGGAGAGGGAGGGCTGCCGCCTATGGCGATGGCATTCCGGATCCGAAAGGCCGTGACGGCCCCAGTGGACGCTCCCAGGGACATAATCGCCGTCACTCAGAGCACAGCGGTGAAAACCGATCCTGACCTGCTAACGGAATACACCCCACATCGAGGTGGATAGCTGCCAAGTCAGAATCTTAGATGACTTACTGTTTGCGGTCCTGTTGGAGAGACGCAAATTCATGCTGACCACCAAACTGCTCAGAGACCACGGAATCAGGTACCGGTGGGGAGCGTCAGGTACCCTGGTGGTGTCACACGGGGAAGTGGTGAATTTGCTCTCCGTCACAGATGGCCCCACGGACTTTCTGAGGCGACTTCAGTTACCGCAGCTGCAGCAGCCCGCTCCACTAGGAGCGAACCAAGCTCACCCCACGGAGAAACTCGCAACCGAGAGGGGAGAAAAGAGACAACCGGGTGACCCGAATACAAAAGAGACGAAAAAGAGACTGAAGGAGAGGAGGAAGTGAAGAAGGGGAGGGGTTGGGAGGCACATGTACCACACTATAGAACAGGAGACACCTAACGAATAGTGGGACAGGGACGACACCCACGGCTGAGGAGAAAGAAAAGAGGGGACCTCATGGGGACACATAAGGGGGATAACCCTTATGTTACACAGTAACCTATTAGCCTAACCACAGGGGACCCACCTGCTCAGTCGCAATTGACTATTGTATGCCACTAAAGTATAGCAATGCTTGTTTCTTATGTTTGTATTATACCTTTATATGTTTGCTTTATATCTTTTTGAACTGGAAATTGTATACGATCACCACAACCCGTGGAAATCTTCCAAAACTATTTTTTTTTTTTTTTTAATTCATTTTTTCTGTGCGCAAGATAATACAGAGGTTCACAATGCCACAACAGCATAAGCAAACAGTGATAACAATGTAGAGCATATAACGTGGCACATTTCTTAAGTATAGTAATAAACAAGCTCAATTACAGGCTTAACAATGTTTTACTGCATTGTAGTGTAGTATGTAAGTAGCTTGGCGGTGCGTTGCTAAATACTACTGCAGTGAATGGGGTGCTGGGACTTACTAGTCTGTGTGGGAGCTAAGACTAGTGATTTGAAGCAACGTAACAACAGACAAGGAGTTTAGTATTTACGTGTAATTAGTGAGTGAGTGAATAACTAGCTGAGCTGGTAGGTTAACACAGTATACCCCCACGACTTTGTTCCTTTAATCTTATTTGCAGTATAGAGATTACCCCTGCTTGCGGGTGAGTGAAGGCTGTCCATGTGTTAAGCATTGCAGCCCTGTAGTCCGTACATAGTGGTGTGTGAGGACATATATATATGAAATGCGTTCAATAAGTAGATTAACTTAGCTTGATACATTTAGTGTCTCGTACTTGGACTGCTTTGGCAAACTAAAATAACGAGGAAACCTTAACTAAATAAAAAGTTAACTTGGCCAACTTGTGAGCAGCTGTGACAGCGGTGATGTTCTCTGTGGCATGGGGGTACTCAAGGCAGCAGACTGCGGTTACAAGTCCCCTAGAGTCCTGCAATGTCTGCATTTCAGCCTATACCTTGTGCAGTCTTCATACCTCCTTCCCCTGGGCCTGCAAGGCTAGGCCTGCTCGCACGGCAGTTCACAGGTGAAAAATAAAGATTTTATATAAAAAAAACAAAACAAAAAAAACCCCACAAATTGCTGTATCTTTGCCATCTGAACTGTTGCTTGCCTCCTGATATAGGAGTAAAACAATCTTTGTGGAAAGAGCATTTGATAATTTTAACTTTTTTATTTCTTTTTTTAGCTTCAGCAACGCCCCGAAAGCAACCTCGAAAGACTCCACTGGTGCCTCGAAGCCTAGAGCCTCCTGTTCTCGAGTTATCACCAGGCGCTAAGTGCCAGCTTGAAGAACTGATGATGCTAGGGGACCTGCTGGAAGTAACACTGGATGAGACTCAGCATATCTGGAGGATTCTTCAGGCAACTCACCCACCATCAGAGGAGAGGTTTCTTCATGTAATGGAGGTATGAGTTTATGCTTTCACAAAGTAAACAAAGAAAATTATCACCATCTGGCATGGGAATAATAACTTTTAATTTAGCATTGCAAAGAGATTGTTACATAAGTTTATTTTTAGTAGGAAGGATACATTAAGATTTATTTTCTCGGGAATAGGCTTTTCTTGGTGTGAAGATTATGTTAATGGTAAATTTGAGCCTTGCACGTTACCAATCAGAGTTCTCATAGATAAATTTGAGCATTGGTTATTTGTTGGCTTAATAGGTCCCCCTTCCCTATTGATACTTAGGGCCCCGACCCACCGCTCATGCGTGTTTCGGGGTGAGGCAGTATGCTCCCCCTCTTTTGTTATTTAGGGCCCCAACCCGCTGATCATGGGTGGGGGCCAGGAGGGACCCTAGGTCCCCGTTCCATTGAATAGCCTCCACTTTTAGGCTTGGGTGGGGCCTGGGGGAGGACACTATGTCCTCCCCTGTTAATTATTTTAGAAGATGCCCTACCATGGGGTCCCCCTTTATTCGATTCATGGAGTGGGGGGGCTTTTAACATTTTTTTTTTTTTTTTTACAGTGAGCAGTCAGTCATATTGACCCTCATAGAATGACAGGGGGGTATAGGGAGAGTTAGGACGTGGCGTGGAGCACTGCATCCTATAGCTTCTATTTTCACATATTTCAAGGAGGGAGCCGCGAGCCGCTAGCTCCCTCCTTGTAATAAACCAAACGGACGAACAAAGAGGCCTTCGTTCATTTGTTTGAAATTTCTATTCATTTATTCATCTTTCTGACGAATGAATAGGTGTAATTCCTGTCTGAATGCTCAAGTGTTTAACTGGGCATGCGCAGGAATTTCACAGCGCGATCTAGTTTGGGCAGTTGACATGTCCCACAGTAAGATGGCGGCACCCAGGACCTTGGTCCGGTCACAAAATAAAGTAAAAAAAATTAAATAAAAAGTAACATGGGGGACCTAGGGGTATTTGGGAGAAACTAGGGGGGCAATTGGATGTAGTGTAGTCGGGAGGGGGGTTAAATAAAAAACGAATGCGACCATGACAGTGTCACTTTAAATGGTTGGTCACTGTAGATTATACAAGTCTGCTTCAAAGTATGTGTTTATTGCAGTACAATGCATAATACTTATGCCTATGTACAAACTGGAATCTTTAGAAATATAAATGGAAGGGTGTAATTACTTGTATAAAACCTGCATGATATCCCACCACAATGCCATCTAGAACTGCAAGAGCTGTACAGAACAGAGACTCTTCCTCCCATTTGACTAATCCTAATATTACCTCTGCACAAGAGATATTGGTTGCACCGTCTTTTCCTGGTAATATTATGTCTGTCATTCTGGCTAAAAACCAAATCACTATAAATCTGCTCCTTATCTTTGATAGTACTCATCATTTTTTTTTCCCCCACAGGATGACAGTTTGGATGAGAAGCCTCTAAGACTGAAGAGTCGGGAGTCATCTGAGAAAAAACGCAAAAGGAAATTGGAGAGAGCAGAACAGCTATTGGCTGAGGGTAAACAGAGATCGAAGGACCTGAAAAAGTTAGACAAGACCAAAAAGAAGAAGTTAAAGCTGGGGCATGACAAAGCCAAGGAACTCAGCAAATTGGCCAAGAGGCTGGCCAAACAAGAAGAGCGCAAAAGGAAAAAAGAGAAAGCCGCAGCTGCAAAGGCTGAGCTAAACAAAGAGATTATAGAAAAGAAAAGAGAGAAGAAAGTACTGGACATTCCATCGAAATATGACTGGTCAGGGGCTGAAGATTCTGATGATGAGAATGCAGTGTGTGCTGCACAAAATTGCCAGCGTCCCTGTAAAGACAAGGTAAATGGGTGGGAGATAACATGCTTGTCTACAACTGTCTAAGGTAGCTTTCAAGATCTGTCTTTTTTTTTTTTTATTTATTTCTTTTATGATACAATTACATCCTTTGTCGGAAGGCACTGTATGTAATATAGGTGGCCTCTTTGAATTGGATTTGGATTGTTTTATATGTTACCTGCATTTGAAACTTAAAATAGTATTGTTTATATCTCTACCCTTAAAATAATGAACTTATAGTAGCAGTTACTGCCATGCTTTTCTCATAACTTGATAAATACATATTTAAAGACGGGGTAATTTGCATGAGTGCTTGTCCTTAAGACAAACGTTAAAGAATTAATTGTGACACACTTGAGTAAAAGCTTTCCCTTCCTGTAACAAGCCACCTATGGTGCTTTGGTCTTGTGGGGAGAAAATCTGCATTTTATAGGATTTTCAACATTGTGGAATAATCCTCTTTTGTTGAGCTGAATAAGACTGATTCACATGTTAAGCATCAGAGATTTATTATCAAAGCACATGTGGACCTGTCTAGCTATTTTTGTGAATTCTCTAGACTGCAGTAACATTAACACCTTCATCTCCTTCACTTAGGAACATGTTGGCAAATCTGAATAACTCGAAGTAAATACATATAATGTATTGTTTTTTATGTTGGGTACTCATTTAGTTAATATACAAACTGATTAAACTGTTCATGCATCAAAACTTATGTTGTTGGCAAGGCGGCTCGACTAAGGCACCTTCCATGAAAATGAGTAAACATGTCATACCCTTTAATTTTATATTTACTCCAACACATATCCTGGTTATTCACCAAAGTGAGCTTTCAGAGAGAATTAGAAATTATTTAAATTTATAGGGAACTTTTATTCCCAAAAATAACGGTTTTACGGAACAATAAGTTCCCTCTTGTTTCTGTGATCTGTCACACTCCCTTTGGTGTTTTTAAATGCTTATCTAAATAAAGATTACTTACCTTGTTTCCAGCACTGGGATACCAATACTGCACCAGCTGGCTTCGGCTCAGTTTTCTTCATCATGCTTTCTGACTCTCTTGCGTTCTTGTCTAATCCAGTGTTCTCATAGAAAAGCATGAAGCATTGTAAATAAATTATACACACAATTATGCACAGGAAAAGGCCATGCGTCTCTAATCAAATGCTCATTGCAATGTTGATTTTAATTTTTGATCTTTTTTTATTTTTCCTCCTCACAGGTTGACTGGGTGCAATGTGATGGTGGCTGTGACGAGTGGTTTCACCAGGTTTGTGTTGGTGTATCCTCCGAAATGGCTGAGAATGAAGACTACATTTGCACGAACTGTAACAGGAAAAAAATACAGGGTCCATGCCCTCCTTGTCCTCCTTGCCCACCCACCTTGACTTTCTCCTCTGGCTTCACCTTGCCTCCTATTGATGTAAAGCAAGAAGTCAGCTAGCACTACAGGTTCCCAAAATACAGACTGGATGTTTCATTATTTCCACCCTCTAAGCTACCATCCTATGCCTACTTCTCTACAACGAGATGTATTTGTTTTAGATAACCCCCTCAGCACTGTGCAGTTCCTTGTGGATTGGAGGTGGCCACTATGGAGCGTATGAGTCTCTTTCACTAATCTGCAGATTACTATAGTGCAGAATAGTGAAGCGCTCTAAGAGTTGGGATATATTTGAGGTGATCACTTTACATTCTAAAATTCCATTTTCATTAGTGGAGAATCTGAACATCAGTCTCCACTAAATCTGCCCCTCCTGGTGCATAGACCCTGTTTCCTAACCTAATTATTGCAGAGTTTTGTTGTCTCGATCCTCTGAGCTCCCATTAGTCATCACCTGTATGATTTGAGCCCACAACCCAGAATGCTGCAACAACTACAGAAACTCTCATTGACGAGGAGCGTTCAACTGCTCACTCAGGTTTAGTTGAAGTTTAATTTTTTGGGGTACTGACTTCAAGACCAAACCTCCACCCATTGAGCCGCTCCATATCTGAGAAGGAATTACATAAAACACCTACAAAGAAAGACTTTGTGTGCACTCCATAGCATACAGGAAAGGGTTACGTCTTCCTGGCATGTAATCGTTTTGTTGCATCTGGACAAAGTGTGTCTTGTTTCATCGTGGGACAGATACAGGAATATCAGCCTCTGGTCTTGGCAGAAGTGGAGTTATAGTTAGCGAGCACTGGCAAAGATGTTATAAAAAAAACCACTGCATTAGCAGTGGTGGCACTTAGGCCATTGAAGAAGTGTGGTTTGGAAAGAATGCAGTGTTCAGGGTTGGGGTAGATATGGGGGGGGGGGGGGGAGGTTAGTCTGTGTGGGTGGTGTGTTACTTGGGTTCAGGAAATCCTAGGAAGAAAGGAATATAAAACCAGAAGAAAAAAAAAATCCTTTTTTTTTTTTTTTTTAGTTTCTTCTTCCTGTGACTACTGACTGTTGTATAAATAGATTATTCTCCCATTCTTTTCACTGTTTGTAAATGGTTACAGGGCTTTCTAATGCCAATGATGGGTCCCGTTTTCATTCTTGTATTTACTTATAAAAGCCTGGCACTTCAGTCATGTTAATCTGAAACTCAAGGATCCAAATGAATGAAACGGTATCTGGCAACAGCCACCCATAAAGTCCCCCCCCCCCCCCCCCCCCCCAACAATGAATACGAGTAGTTCATCAGAAATAGAAGTATACAATGTTCATTTTTTATAAAGCTGTTTTGGGTTAAATATTCCATGTAAAAAAAAAAAAGGTTTCTTTGATTCTTTTATCACCTGATTGAAGATGTCCTGGTATAATTGGCACCCTCTTCTCCATTGTGAATGTTATTTATTGATGGGGAAGTAAGACTGATGCTATTATGTGGGTTGGGGCAAAATCATTCTAATGAAGATCTTTCCTTTTTGGTACTGAAAGAGAGGATATGTAAAAAATAAATAAATGAAAAAGAGGGGGAGGTTGGAGCAGGAGACAAAAGAAGCGGTGAAGCAAGACATTAACATACAAGGTTTACAGTAAATATTATTTATCATTTGTTTCCAAAAACTGGAGGAAGAGGAAAAAAAAATGTTTTTTCCATTGCCATTATACTCGCTGGAGCATATTTTCGAAAACCTCTGGTCTCAAATGTTGATAGAAAAGTGTTTTGTAAGATTTTCTTTAAAGCAAAGAATTATTTAAAGGTTTTTAAGAACAGAGGGGCATTTTAATTGACTACTCTAATTTCTGTATTATAAATTGTGATGCCACTCTTAATAACCATAAAAGGAATCTGACTGCTGTGTGAGATTACTCAGGAGAGGGCAAATATGGTGGTTTGAATGAAATTATTCATACATATTCAGTGACATGTGCATCTTAATACAGAGTACAACACTGTAAGTGATCTTTTTCACTAAACAGTGTTATGCTGGCAACTGAGCTTTTAGCACAAATTTTTAAACCAACTTTTAGCCTAAGGTAGTAGAATTTGAAAAGGAAAAAAAAATAAAGTTGGAAGATTTTTTTAACTTTTCTGTTTTGGCCAAGGTTTTGCAGGTCCATTGTTAATGCTCCATGTTTAGTAAATGGCTTCAAATTAATTTGTTCCTTAAGTGTTTATTTTAGTTTTTTTTTATTCACAGTTGAAAACGGCAATAAATCAAAGTGTAGGATTCAGCCTTGACATGAATTATCTCTATCTGGCTTGTGCTTATTTATAGGTATATATTAAACTTTCCAACAAATCATGTGGTTACACTTAACAGATTGTTAAAACAGCCTTTATGCAGTTTTTTTTTTTTTTTTTTTTTAAACTGGTCGATTTTTAATATTTTTGGGAATATGTCTTAAAGGCATGAGCGTCCGCAGGAATTTTTCCAAGGGGGGGAGGAGTGGGGTGCATAATTGTAATGACATCCATGCTTGGTCCTTTTTTGACAGTGTCATGAAAGGGAATGGGCATAGTCATTATCACATAAAGCCAGGGTGAATAGCATTTTCACAACTATGGTGTCAGGAATACATGTATGTATTCATGACACTATAGTGTTCCTTTAAGCAAATGAAAGGAACATTTTTGGTCACCCTAACAACTTCATCTAAGTGAAAATGTTATGATGCCAGGAAGCTCCTGGGTGCTCTCTTTCCTTTAAGGGGTTAAACCGCTCTCAAATGGTTTAACACCAAAGGCTTCCTCCAGCTTCAGGTCGCTCAGTGGTATTCGGCTTCTGAAACTGAGTGTCAGGAAGTACAGATTTACGTCAGGCATGGGTGCTGCAGATTGGCTAGAGTGGTCAGTTGACGCTCTAGCCAATCGCTAGTTCCCGGTTCATAAAAACGTTTTACTTTTTTATGAATGGGGAGCTACTAATTGGCTTAGAGTGCCAGCTGCCTGCTCTAGCCAATCAGCGACACCCCTACCCAGCGGCACTCTGTGCTTCCTGACACACCGTAAATAAAAGTGAACACATAAACACTATTTTTTTTTTTTTACCTGGGGAAATGAGAAGGTCCAAAGTTTCCCTGCCCAGGCCCAGGTACCAAAGCCTTATGATGTGGTGTCCAAAATTAAAGTTGAGGGTTCACTCCAATCTCATTTTCTTCTCCTTCATTTGACACAGTCTTCTTTTTCTTCTGACACTGTCTTCTCTCCTTCTGCTCCTTTACCTTTCTGCTACTTTCTGCTTATTTTGCACCCTTCTGCTCCTTTCTCTTTCTGATTCCTTTCTCCTTCTTGCAGACCCTTTCTGCTCCTTCTCCTACTTTACCTTTGTGACCCTTCTAATTCTTTCTGCTCGTTTACCCTTTGTGCTCCTTCTGTCCCTTTCTGCTCCTTTTTAGACCCTTCATGCTAATTTCTGCTCCTTTTCCTGCTTCACCTTTGTGCTCCTTCTGCCCCTTCCAGCTCATTGCTGACCATTTCTGCCCCTTCCTGCTCATTTCTGTTCCTTCTCCTACTGCACCTTTGTGCTCCTTATTTCCCTTCCTGCTCTTTGCTGCCCTTTCCAGCTCATTGCTGACCCTTTCTGCTCGTTCTACTTTACCTTTGTGCTGCTTTACCTTCCAGCTCCTTGCTGACCCTGCTTCATGTTGACCCTTTGTGCTCCTTGCAGACCCTTTGTTTCGTGCTCATTTCTGTTCCTTTTGTGCTCCTTCTCCTACTTTACCTTTTGTGCTCCTTGCTGCCCCTTTCTGCTCATTTCTGTTCCTTCTCTTACTTTACCTTCCTGCTCCTTGCTGACCCTTCCTGTCTCCCCCATCCCTCACCTGATCAATAGACTGTCTCCCCTCATCTGTCTCCCCCCCCATCTGATCTGTAGGTGGATCCCCCAGCTCTAACTTACCTGTTTTGTAGATGGATCCCCCATCTCTCACTTACCTGATCTATAGGCTTTCTCTCCCGCCCCATCCCTCACTTACCTGATCTATAGGCTTTCTCCCCCCCCCATCCCTCACTTACCTGATCTATAGGCTTTCTCCCCCCCCCATCCCTCACTTACCTGATCTATAAGCTTTCTCCCCCCCATCCCTCACCTGATCTATAGGCTTTCTCTCCTCCTCCCCCCATCAATCACTTCACTGATCTATAGGCTGCCCCCCAATGCCTCACTTACCTGATCTATAAGCTGTCTTCCCCCATCCTCCACTTACCTGATCTGTAGGTGGATCCCCCATCTCTCACTTACCTGATCTGTATGCTGCACCCCCCATCTATCACCTGATCTATAGGCTGTCTCCCCCATCCCTCAATTACCTGATATATAGGCTTTCTCTCCTCCCCATGCCTCACTTACCTGATCTGTAGGCTGCCTCCCCATGCCTCACTTCCATGATCTGTAGGCTGCCTCCCCATGCCTCACTTCCATGATCTGTAGGCTGTCTTTCCCATCCCTCACTTCCCTGATCTGTAGGCTGCCCCTCCCCCCCATATGCCTCACTTCCCTGATCTGTAGCCTGCCCCCCCTATATGCCTCACTTCCCTGATCTGTAGGCTGCCCCCCCATGCCTCACTTCCCTGATCTGTAGGCTGCCCCCCATGCCTCACTTCCCTGATCTGTAGGCTGCCCCCCCATGCCTCACTTCCCTGATCTGTAGGCTGCCCTCCCATGCCTCACTTCCCTGATCTGTAGGCTGCCCCCCATGCCTCACTTCCCTGATCTGTAGGCTGCCCCCCATGCCTCACTTCCCTGATCTGTAGGCTGCCCCCCATGCCTCACTTCCCTGATCTGTAGGCTGCCCCCCCAAATGCCTCACTTCCCTGATCTGTAGGCTGCCCACCCCATATGCCTCACTTCCCTGATCTGTAGGCTGCCCACCCCATATGCCTCACTTCCCTGATCTGTAGGCTGGCTGCCCACCCCATATGCCTCACTTCCCTGATCTGTAGGCTGCCCCCCATGCCTCACTTCCCTGATCTGTAGGCTGCCCCCCATGCCTCACTTCCCTGATCTGTAGGCTGCCCCCCATGCCTAACTTCCCTGATCTGTAGGCTGCCCCCCAAATGCCTCACTTCCCTGATCTGTAGGCTGCCCACCCCATATGCCTCACTTCCCTGATCTGTAGGCTGCCCCCCGCCCCCATATGCCTCACTTCCCTGATCTGTAGGCTGCCCCCCGCCCCCATATGCCTCACTTACCTGATCTGTAGGCTTCCCCCCCCCCCATAGGTCTCACTTACCTGATCTATAGTCTACCCCCATCCCTCACTTACCTGATCTGTAGGCTGTCTCTGCAGTAGCTGGCTGCATGTGCTGCTCCCCTGCGGATTCAGTCAGGAGAGAGAAGCAGGGATAAGATGTAGCTGCGTATCCCTGTCTCTCTCCATACACAGTATTGCACTGCATTTTCAATCTCACACGAACAATAGCAGAACAAGCTCAAAACTCCAGGGATTCCCACGCTTAAAGGATTTAACTTGGAATTCAATTGTCTTAAGGGAGTGTGGAGCACATCTAAATCATTTAAACTCTATTAGCTGACCAAACTGTTCCGAAGATCTCAACTAAAGGAAGAAGTTAGTCTTCGTGGAGGTCAGATGATTGCTGGTATATAGGTTTCATGATGTTATCAGAAGTGGAATGCCTCTGGGCTTGCAGTGGCAAGTAACATGTAAAGGAACACTCCAGGTACCAAAACAGCTTCATCTAAATTACGTTACGGTGCCAGGAAGTCAGTGGAGGCATTCTTACCTCAAGTTGCTGCCAGCTGTCTCCTCCCGTCCCCCTCCCCCATATGCTGCATCCATGCATCTGACTGCTGATTGGCTGTGTGAAACATAGCTTTTTCAAGCTAGTTTTATGAATGGAGAGTAACTGCATGTATTTTTATTAAAGGGACACTATAGTCACCTGAACAACTTTAGTTTAATGAAGCAGTTTTGGTGTATAGAACATGCCCCTGCAGCCTCACTGCTCAATCCTCTGCCATTTAGGAGTTAAATCCCTTTGTTTATGAACCCTAGTCACACCTCCCTGCATGTGACTTGCACGGCCTTTCATAAACACTTCCTGTAAAGAGAGCCCTATTTATGCTTTCTTTATTGCAAGTTCTGTTTGTTTAAGATTTTCCTATCCCCTGCTATGTTAATAGCTTGCTAGACCCTGCAAGAGCCTCCTGTATGTGATTAAAGTTAAATTTAGAGATTGAGATACAATTATTTAAGGTAAATTACATCTGTTTGAAAGTGAAACCAGTTTTTTTTTTGTGCAGGCTCTGTCAATCATAGCCAGGGAGGTGTGGCTAGGGCTGCATAAACAGAAACAAAGTGATTTAACTCCTAAATGGCAGTGAAATTGCAGGGGAATGATCTATACACTAAAACTGCTTTATTTAGCTAAGGTAATTTAGGTGACTATAGTGTTCCTTTAAGGATTGACCGATTATCGGTCTCGCTGATATTATCAACTGCTATTCTGAATTTTCAGCAATATTGGTATTGGCCTATAAAGATACCAATATCGCCGATAATGCAGACTAGGGCCGCCATCAGGGCATGACGACTGAGGCGGTTGTCATGGCCCCTCAGCACACGCTTACTTCCCTTCTCAGCAGCTCCCGTCAGTTCCCCTGTCTAAATTTTGAGTCCTGTGACTGTCAGAGCATTGCCAGGGGTTACCATGGCAACGCTTCGCGCGGCATGCAGGCCGCTAGAGTTAAAAATGGGGGAACTGCTGGGAAGGGAAGTAAGATTGTTTCTGGGCCCCCTATACAGAGCCCATGCCACCGGACCACCACGGAATGCCATACCCCCCCTCCCTGCCAGGTAAGAAGCAGGGAGTGGGGGACTACAACTAAATGTTAAATTTAAAAAAAAAAATCCCCCCCTCCCCATTTTACACACATTACATATCTACACAAACACACTCTGCATTCATTATACTATTACACTACACAAACACATTGCATTCGCTATACATACACTACACAAACACACACACACACACTGCATCCACTAATAAAATACTCTCACTGCATCCACTACACACATACATATATATGGCATGTATATTTTGTACATTTACCTTAAAGGGACACTCCAGGCACCCAGACCACTTCTACCCATTGGAGGGGCCTGGATGCCAACTCCAACTACTCTTAACCCTGCAACTGTAATTATTGCAGTTTTTTTATAAACTGCAATAATTACATTGCAGGGTTAACTCCACCTCTAGTTGCTGTCTACTAGACAGCCACTAGAGGGCACTTCCTGATTCATAGCAAAGATTTTATTTGCTAGAGCGTCGCTGGACGTCCTCCCGCTGTGTGAGGACCTCCAGCGTCGCTCAATTCCCCATAGGAAAGAATTGAACATCTTTTTCAATGCTTTCTTATGGGGAGACCTAATGTGCGTGCGTGGCTTTGATGCGCATGCGCATTAGGTTTTCTCAGCCGGCGGGCGGGATTACTGGGAGGAGCGACGCCGACCCGAAACCACCGCCGAGGGACATCGGCGGGGTCTCAGGTAAGTGACCTGAAGTGGTTTTCACCCCTTCAGCTACCTGGGATGGGAGATAGGAGGGAGAGGGTACCTGCAGTACCAGGAAAACTAATTGCTGCTGCTGCCAATATAATCAACGTATTGGGGGATTAGTTACATTATATGATCATATATTGCATAAGCCTGCCACATCATCAATTTACCCCATTCTTGACTGGTCCTATCCTAGCAGCCTAATGTCTGTTTTTATGAGAAGAATCCACCTACTTGCGAAATTCTTCCTTACTGGGACTCTGCAGGTCACGGCTAAATAGGGCCCTTGAATAAGGCACCTATGACAGGGAGGGGTGCAAAACCAAGGAGTTGGCCTAGACTCACAAATGTATAAATAAATTAAACCAAGGATGGCTAGGGCAGCACTCACCTGAACATATATTATAGGGTGCTGCTAGGACCAATTTATACAACATACTAAAGAAACAATCCAGCGCACTCGCTTTTTCACTAAACCATGATTATAAATCTCATCTCACAGATTGTAATAGTTTTATTTAAAATCACCTCACCTAGGCAAAAAAAAATATGGTGGTTTAGTTACATTATATGATCATATACTGCAGAAGCCTGCCACAATGTCAATGTTAGACATGTGCAATTTGTTTTGGTCCGAATATGAATTCGGACGAATTTTGGGCAATTCGGACATTCGGGTACTTCCGAATGTCCGAAGTTCCGAAACACAGTATTGCCTAAGCACTAATATACTTACCCAGCGAAAGAAGAAGAATGTTACATTGTATACAATTTTAAATAAAAAGTATACAAACATAGCCAGGATTCAGCTGTAAGCATTTCCAACACTTACAACAATCAAGTAACACACATTCATATAAAATGTAAGTTACTTAGCCTGTCAATGTAATGACCGGAATGAATAAGTAGATCACTCCCTAATTCCCACGGTATTAGGGAGCTATCTACTAACAGGCTGAAAGCCCTAAATTGGTCTTTCAGTCAAATTTACTAATACTAAGTAAAGATTACTTAGTATTAGTAAATTATGCCTCTACTCGCTATAACGCGAATAGGGGCATGTCTAGTAAACAGTGAGCAACCTGTGCCACAGGCTGCTCACTGTTTACTAGACATGCCCCTACTCGCGGTATAGCGAGTAGAGGCATAATTTACTAATACTAAGTATCTTTACTTAGTATTAGTAAATTTGACTGAAAGACCAATTTAGGGCTTTCAGACTTTTAGTAGATAACTCCCTAATACCGTGGGAATTAGGGAGTTATCTACTACACGGCTGTTAAAGAAGTTCCGAAGTTGCAGAATTTCCGAAGTGTTGAAGTGCCGAAGTCCTGAATTTCGGAATGACAACCTCATGCTGATGAGTTGCATTAACAACAAAACGGCTGTCCATTATTGGGTTAACCGGCTTTGTATCTATTCCTGAGAAGTGATGTCCCGAACGGTTCACTGGCGAATAGTTCCTGGCAAACATCGCATGTTCGCGTTCGCCACAGTCAGCAGACACATTCCAGCCAATCAGCAGCAGACCTTCCCACCTCCAAGACAGCATACAATTTAGATTAATTCTGAAGCTGCATTCTTTTTTTTGTGTGTTTATTATACATTATCCTCCCATAGCCAGTAACCTGTGTTTATTATACATTATCTCCCCCATCGCCAGTAACCTGTGTTTATTATACATGATCCCCCCACAACCAGTAACCTGTGTTTATTATACATTATCCTCCCCATAGCCAGTAACCTGTGTTTATTATACATTATCCTCCCCATAGCCAGTAACCTGTGTTTATTATACATTATCCCCCCCCCATAGCCAGTAACCTGTGTTTATTATACATTATCCCCCATAGTCATTTATCGTTGGACCTAGGCAGCATGATGTCTTAGGCCGGCCCAGAGAGTGAGTGAGTGAGTGAGTGAATAATATAATACATACGTTCAGAAACATATTAGTAATATATGTAAATCGGGTTCATGCAAAGAGGGTGAAAAGGTATTAACCCCTTAAGGACACATGACATGTGTGACATGTCATGATTCCCTTTTATTCCAGAAGATTGGTCCTTAAGGGGTTAAAGAAAAACACACTTATTGCATCAAATTTACAAAGCCAAACTTTTAAAAGCTTTCCTCATTTCTTTCTCGGGATGAGGAATATATCGGTTGTAGACTGAGGATTTCCATCTGCCCAAACTTTTAATAATATGCACTGGAGTGTCAGTGTTGAAGGAGACCGAAGCTGCCCCTATTCTAAATGAAAGACCCGAGACATGGATACAACCCAATCTTAGGAGTAGTGTTCTGATGTAGAAGATGAATTTAGCCGTAGTCAGAGGGATTCAGTGAGAGTAGTGGTGAAATGTGTGTGGCATGACTGAGTGTGGGTAAATAAGAGTCAAGTATTTTAACTGGGCACTATTTCTAGGTGGGATAATGTGGTATAGCGGATGGATGAGTAGTTTGGTTCGTTTTAGAGGTTTGTAGAGAAAGTATATAGTGATCATGATTTTTAGCGATATCCAATATTTTTAAGGTGGTCGCAGTGCCACCACTCATATCTGGTGTCACAATAGCTTGCATTTAAAAAAAACAAAAAACTTTTTTGACTGTAATATGATAGCAGTCAGTTTCCTTCACACGTGTGCGTTTCAGGGCCTGCCAGGGCACAGTGTCACACCAGTGCAACTCATATCTGGTGTAACAGTAGTGTACATTTAAAAAAAAAAAATACAGGGGGCTTGTTGTCACCTTTCGGGGACCCTTGGTGTTGTACGTGGCTGGGTGGAGGAAGAGACCTTCAATGACATCAGTGAGGACAAGGAACAGGACATGGCTAGCTTGGTATCCAACCTTGTGCAAATGTGGAGTTTGCGGTTGTGCAAATGGACTGTTTGCAGTTGTTTGTGGTGCGATAAACGGTGAGTTTGGTCTGTCACTGTGAAGCGGGCGTAACCCTTACACTACCTGATCGATACAACATCATACCTGATGTTTTAAAGCACGTTATTCCAAACAATTTAGGAATGTTAGGTGATTTATGCCCTTTATGGATTAAAACCAGACTCTGCATCAACTATGTAATTTTCCATGGGAGTTTTGCCATCGATCCCCCTCCAGCATACCACAGTCCAGGTGTTAGTCCCCTTGAAACAACTTTTCCATCACTATTGTGGCCAGAAAGAGTCCCTGTGGGTTTTAAAATTCGCCTGCCTATTGAAGTCTATGGCGGTTCGCCGAGTTCGCCCGTTTGCGAACATTTGCGGAAGTTTGCCGTTCGCGAAACGGAAAATGTCATGTTCGTGACATCACTATTCCTGAGTTGTTTCAAAGCTGTTGTGTTCATCAGCAAACAAACGCCAAGCAACCCCTGGAATAATGAGGCAGAAAGGTGATTCTTTGTAGAACTAATTGGCATATGGTCACCAGGAATCCCTTGCAGTAGTAACATCACTGCAAATTTGATATTTCTGTGGAAAACCAAGTCTTATGGCTTGACTGGTGTGCAGATCTGTGTTTAACAATGTATTATTATTTTATTTCTTACAATGTCTTAAAACACCACAAGTAAAAAAGTAATAATTGACTGTATGATGGCAACCCCACATGAATCCTTTGATAAGGTTAGTGTTAGACTATTTTGCTTTCTGGCTGCATTATATCATAGATTCAAAGAATGGCTTGCTTTACAACCCTTAACGCCTGTCTCGTTAATTTAAGAAAATATTATCTTTGTATGCCCAGATTTGTCTATTTATAAAACATTTAATGTAACTAATAGTATGTATAGAAGTTTTTCATGGTGAACTTTGTTGCTTTGCCAGTTTTTTTTTCTTTTTTTCTAGACAATAATAATATATTTAATATTTTTAATATGTTCGTTAACAGTGGAAAGTAGTCACTAAAATATAGTATTTCATTAATTTTTACACCAAAGATTAAATGGACACCCAAGGTACAGATGTTAATGGAACACTCTGGTTATTTATTTTTTTAATTTCTTGAAGCTACTTGTTTGATATACCTCAAATAAACCATGCATGTACTTTTTTTTTCTGCAGTTTTTTAGAGGATTATATGAAGCAAACAGCTTGCAAAAGTTGCAGACCTGCTGTATTTACAAGCCCTCCCCTCTCTCCAGCACAGACTATGTGTTTATGCCACGGAATTGACCAATCAGCGACTTCTAATTAAGAAGTCTCGGTGCTGGAGCCACAAGCGAGCACAGATTTCCAGTGCTTTTTAATTGAGCTGTAGTACAATTTATTTAGGCAGGCTCACTCTAGCCCGGGCAGGGCCGGCCTTAGGCATTTAGACGCCCTGTGCGAAAAATCTTCACAGCGCCCCCCCCCCCCCCCCCCGTCATCCATGTATGCTGTAATGTTTGTGTTGTCTGTGTATGTGATAGTAGGTGTGATGACGGTGTGTGATATGTATGCTATGTGTGATATTTGTAATGGGTGTATTAACAGTGTGTGATATGCGTGTATTGGTTGTATGTGACACACACACACACACAGAGTCAGACGGCCATACACACACACACAGGAAGACAGTCATACACACACACACAGACACACAAAGGCAGACAGTCTCACACACACACAGGCAGACAGTCAGTCATACACACAGACACAGACAGTAATACACACACACAGAGGCAGACAGTAATACACACAGACACACACACAGAGGCAGACAGTAATACACACAGACACACAGTGGCAGTCATACACACACACAGACACACAGTGGCAGTCATACACACACACAGACACACAAAGGCAGACAGTCAGTCATACACACACACAGAGGCAGACAGTAATACACACAGAGGCAGACAGTAATACACACAGACACACACAGTCACACACAGAGGCAGACAGTCATACACACACACACAGACACACACAGGCAGACAGTCATAAACACACACACAGACACACAGAGGCAGACAGTAATACACACAGACACACAGTGGCAGTCATACACACACACAGACACACACAGGCAGACAGTCAGTCATACACACAGACACACACAGAGGCAGACAGTAATACACACAGACACACAGTCACACACAGAGGCAGACAGTCATACACACACACACAGACACACACAGGCAGACAGTCATAAACACACACACAGACACAGACAGTAATACACACAGACACACACACAGAGGCAGACAGTAATACACACAGACACACAGTGGCAGTCATACACACACACAGACACACACAGGCAGACAGTCAGTCATACACACAGACACAGACAGTAATACACACAGACACACACAGAGGCAGACAGTAATACACACAGACACACACAGAGGCAGACAGTAATACACACAGACACACACAGTCACACACAGAGGCAGACAGTCATACACACACACACAGACACACACAGGCAGACAGTCATAAACACACACACAGACACAGACAGTAATACACACAGACACACACACAGAGGCAGACAGTAATACACACAGACACACAGTGGCAGTCATACACACACACAGACACACACAGGCAGACAGTCAGTCATACACACAGACACAGACAGTAATACACACAGACACACACAGAGGCAGACAGTAATACACACAGACACACACAGTCACACACAGAGGCAGACAGTCATACACACACACACACAGACACACACAGGCAGACAGTCATACACACACACAGACACACACAGGCAGACAGTCATAAACACACACAGAGGCAGACAGTAATACACACAGACACACACACAGAGGCAGACAGTAATACACACAGACACACACACAGAGGCAGACAGTAATACACACAGACACACAGTGGCAGTCATACACACACACAGACACACACAGGCAGACAGTCAGTCATACACACAGACACAGACAGTAATACACACAGACACACACAGTCACACACAGAGGCAGACAGTCATACACACACACACACACAGACACACACAGGCAGACAGTCATAAACACACACACAGAGGCAGACAGTCATACACACACAGACAGTAATACACACAGGCAGAGAGTCACACTCACCTGACAATCACACAGTTACCTGTGGAGTTCATTGAGGCAGTGCAGCTCCTGGTGACTGTTTGGTGGGGAAGCAGGGACTCTTTCCTGCTTCCCCTGCAGCAGCTTTTAGCTCCGCCCCCGCCGCATGGTAAGCTCCGCCCCCGCTGCAAATGTAAAAAAAAAAAATTTTTTTTTTTTTTAAATCCCGGCCGGCTGTGCGGCCGCACGGCGCCCCCTGCTCCATGGCGCCCTGTGCGGCCGCACAGCTCGCACACCCCTAAGGCCGGCCCTGAGCCCGGGACAAGTGCCACTTCTGTTATCTCTGCAGTGGATACAGAAACATATGGGAACTAGTGATGTCACGAACCCGAAATTTTCGGTTGGCGAACGGGAACTTCCGCAAACGTTCGCGAACCGCCATTGACTTCAATGGGCAGGCAAATTTTAAAACCCACAGGGACTGTTTCTGGCCACAAAAGTGATGGAACAGTTGATTTAAGGGGACTAACACCTGGACTGTGGCATGCCGGAGGGGGATCCATGGCATAACTCCCATGGAAAATTACACAGTTGATGCAGAGTCTGCTTTTAATCCATAAAGGGCAGAAATCACCTAACGTTCCTAAATCACAATGGATATGGATTGACACCTTGACATATGGATTGACACCTGTCCGCAGAGACCCTGATACACACTGACACAGAGATGAATAGGGACTGTTCCCCTTACATAGGGTCACTTGGCAGGTATGGATTGACACCGGTCCTCAAAGCTCCTGATACACACTGACACAGAGCAGAATAGAGACTGTTCCCCATCCTCAGAGACCATGATCCACACTGACACAGAGCAGAATAGAGACTGTTCCCCCTACATAGGGTCACTTGTCAGATATGGATTGACACCGGTCCTCAAAGCCCCTGATACACACTGACACAGAGCAGAATAGAGACTGTTCCCCGTCCTCAGAGACCATGATACACACTGACACATAGCAGAATAGAGACCGGGGGTCTAGTAGCGTGGACACCCAGCACAGGTCGTTCTCCTTCAGCCTTTTTATACGAGAGTCCCTCAACAGGCACGACAGCATGAAAGACCCCATTTGCACAAGGTTGGATGCCGAGCTACTCATTTCCCGTTCCTCCTCCTCACACAGAGTAGAATAGAGACTGTTCCCTGTCCTCAGAGACCATGATACACACTGAGACAGAGCAGAATAGAGACTGTTCCCCCTACATAGGGTCACTTGGCAGATATGGATTGACACCTGTCCTCAGGGACCCTGATACACACTGGGGGGGACCTACTGTCCTCCCCCACCCCTGCGCAGTGTCCTCCCCCTCCGGCCCCCACCCCTGCGCGGTGGGTGGGGGTCATAAATCACAATGGGGGGGACCTACTGTCCTCCCCCCTCGGCCCCCACCCCTGCGCGGTGGGTGGGGGGCATAAATCACAATGGGGGGGACCTACTGATATGATTGGTGTACTATTATTATCAGTTTAATACCTTCCGCGTCTCCTATCTGTGGATGTGTATATGGCAGCCATTTTAGGAACCGCACACCTGGGACCCGAGCAAGGTCACCTCTTTCAACAGGCGACAAGATTTGTTCCTGGAACACTATCCTGGACATTATGTACAATTTCTATGGATATGGCAGTGATTTCTGTAACAGGGAGATGGAAGAAGATGCTTGGTCGGTCCTCTTACTTCAAATTTGGGGCACTGCGCGGTCAAGCTAATGTGCCACCAGATAGGAGTGGTGTGTTTAGTATTGTTCTGATCAGTTTAATACCTTCCGCGTCTCCTATCAGTGGACGTGTATATGGCAGCCATTTTAGGAACCGCACACCTGGGACCCGAGCAAGGTCACCTCGTTCAAGCTGCTCTGGTTCCTTGATGAGCCAGCTGCCCGTGAGTTAACATGTCCCGTGGAGAAGCACTCTGTCCTGTAAAGCCTCACCAAAAAAAATTAAAATAAATAACAGCACTTGGAGTGGGTTGAGAACTAGAGTTTTCCCCCATCTCACACTAGTGGTACCATGGCCACGAGCAGAACCACAGAGTTGGACAGAACAAGGGCCATGGATAATATTAGAGAGACAACCAATCATGGGCAGAACCAGAGACTCTCCAAACAATGTTGCAAGCATGGATTGTTGTAGACATGGTGTGCAGAAATGAAGTCATGTACATTCCAGGACTGATGGTTAACTCAATGGACACTTGATATTAGGGATCCGGTTTAACGACCGATGTACAGACTCAGTAACCGTGGGGACCTAGAATGTTGGTTGGCATCAGAACTAATGTAGTTGATGCACCAAATAAGATGGGACCTGGGACCTGAGACCAGAAAATGCCCTACTCTTCATCTCAATTGACCCATTCCCAAAAGCACATCTCGACCTAACATATCATATTTTGATTGCTGCCAACTTATTAATAGCCAGAGGGTGGAAACCACAACAGCCACCGGAGAGATCTAGCCTTCTCCAACAGATCTCCCTAAACCTAGCATATGAAACAAAAACCTGCCAGCGGCTACACCCCCCACACCACATAGTGAAAGCCAGGAACATATGGGAGGCGTATCTGAGGAAGGAGGAGGAGGGGGTCGTGTTAGAACAATAACATATATCATATATATATATATATATATATATATATATATATATATATATATATATATATATATATATATATATATATATATATACACACACGGAGGATGAATAGTACCACTCCTAAGACCTAACTGCTCTGACGCAGAGAGACAACGACTCCAAACACCATGGTACAACAGCCAACATTGAGGTATACCAAGCTGAGGTTAAACAATCTACAGGGCATAACGGAACAAACACCCACATTGTACATAGTTAAGTAGTTAGATAAGGGAATAGACCTGGTGACCGCACACAGCGTGCTAACTAAGAAGGAGACAAAGGGAGATGAGGGGCTTCCGATGTCTATTTCCCCCGTTCTTCTTCCCCTACCGTAGCCTGTCCCCAGGTTTACCCCTTCCCATACCCCGGACCAAACCCAGGTTTAGGAGAGAAAGACAACCCTGACATGGAACTAGACCGAAGGCACAAGGGCAGCGGAAAAACTCCCACGAGAATGAATAACCAGTTTGCTCTTGAATGTATAAGATGTGAATAAGATCGATGTACCTTAACCGCTTACCCTCCCTTTTTTCCTTTCTGTATCCCGAACAAGTTCTCTGATAAAATAAAAATTGTCAGATTCAAGTTCTTGTGCCCCACAGTTCAAATTAACATTCAAATGACAATTGATGACAGATCACACAAGTGAATAGCCCTGCCAATGTCGTCTCAGAATTTTTGTTGTTATCTAAGAAGAAATAGAAATGCAAGAGCAGAATAGAGACTGTTCCCCGTCCTCAGCGACCATGATACACACTGACACAGAGCAGAATAGGGACTGTTCCACCTACATATGGTCACTATGTGCCTTTTTTTTGGTTTGGTTTTTGAAGCCACAGTGCTGCACCAGTGGGCACATGCCTGAAAAATTTGGTATTGTTGCAGCCGCTGCTGTAGCAGTGGCCAGAAAAATTGATGTTTGTTTCACAGGCAGAAAGTGCCCTAAAACATGGCGGCTTGAACCCTAGTTGGTGGCGGATAAGTCACACAAGTCAACCGGCATTCAGACCTAAAATACAGCAGCGTGTGGACCATTTTTAGCCCAAGTCAGCTCATCTCATCAGGCCTTTTTTAATCGAATGTATCGCCCAGTGTCAATCCCTTCAGGATCCATCCCTCATTCATCTTAATAAAGGTGAGGTAATCTAGACTTTTTTGACCTAGGCGACTTCTCTTCTCAGTGACAATACCTCCTGCTGCACTGAAGGTCCTTTCTGACAGGACACTTGAAGCGGGGCAGGCCAGAAGTTCTATTGCAAATTGGGATAGCTCAGGCCACAGGTCAAGCCTGCACACCCAGTAGTTAAGGGGTTCATCGCTCCTCAGAGTGTCGATATCTGCAGTTAAGGCGAGGTAGTCTGCTACCTGTCGAGTCGCTCTCTGAGGGTGGATCCCGAAGGGCTGTGGCGATGCGTAGGACTTAAAAAGGTCCGCATGTCCTCCATCAACATCATGTCTTTAAAGCGTTCCGTCCTTGCCGGCGTGGTCGTGGGAGGAGGAGGATGACTTCCACCTCTCCCCCTGTTAGATTCCCGTTGTGCTGTGACATCACCCTTATACGCTGTGTAAAGCATACTTTTTAATTTATTTTGCAAATGCTGCATCCTTTCCGACTTGTTGTAATTCGGTAACATTTCCACCACTTTCTGCTTATACCGGGGGTCTAGTAGCGTGGACACCCAGTACAGGTCATTCTCCTTCAGCCTTTTTATACGAGGGTCCCTCAACAGGCACGACAGCATGAAAGTCCCCATTTGCACAAGGTTGGATCCCGAGCTACTCATTTCCCGTTCCTCCTCCTCACTGATGTCAATGAAGGTATGTTCTTCCCCCCAGCCACGTACAACACCACGGGTACCAGATAGGTGACAATGAGCACCCTGGGATGCCTGTTGTGGTTGGTCTTGCTCCTCCTCCTCCTCAAAGCCACATTCCTCCTCTGACTCCTCTTCCTCACAATCCTCTTCCAGCGTTGCCGCAGGTCCAGCAAGCGATGCTGATAAGGCTGTTTCTGGTGGTGATGTTGACCACAACTCTTCCTCTTCACGCTCATCTACGGCCTGATCCAGCACTCTTCGCAGGGCACGCTCCAGGAAGAAAACAAATGGTATGATGTCGCTGATGGTGCCTTCGGTGCGACTGACTAGGTTTGTCACCTCCTCAAAAGGACGCATGAGCCTACAGGCATTGCACATGAGCGTCCCGTAACGTGGCAAAAAAATTCCCAGCTCCCCAGAGGCTGTCCTAGCACCCCAGTCATACAAATATTCATTAACAGCTTTTTCTGGTTGGAGCAGGCGGTCGAACATTAGGAGTGTTGAATTCCAACGTGTAGAGCTGTCGCAAATCAAGCACCTCACTGGCATGTTGTTTCGCCGCTGGATATTGGCAAAGTGAGCCATGGCCGTGTAGGAACGCCTGAAATGGCCACACACCTTCCTGGCCTGCTTCAGGACGTCCTGTAAGCCTGTGTACTTATGCACAAAGCGTTGTACGATCAGATTACACACATGTGCCATGCACGGCACATGTGTCAACTTGCCCAACTTCAATGCCGATAACAAATTTGTTCCGTTGTCACAAACCACTTTGCCGATATCCAGTTGCTGCGGAGTCAGCCACTTTTCCACCTGTGCGTTCAGGGCGGACAGGAGTGCTTGTCCGGTGTGACTCTCTGCTTTCAAGCAAGTCAAACCCAAGACGGCGTGACACTGCCGTATCCGGGATGTGGAATAGTACCTGGGGAGCTGGGGGGGTGCCGTTGATGTGAAGCAAGACGCAGCAGCAGAAGAGGACTCAGCCGAGGAGGTTATAGAAGAGGATGGAGTAGGAGGAGTAGAGGAGGTGGCAGCAGGACTGCCTGCAAGTCATGGCGGTGTCACCAACTCCTCTGCAATGCCACGCATTCCATGCTTGTCAGCCGTTAGCAGGTTTACCCAATTTTACCCAAGTAGGTGATATACCTGCCCTGACCATGCTTTGCAGACCAGGTATCAGTGGTCAGATGGACCCTTGCCCCAACACTGTGTGCCAGACATGCCATTACTTCCTTTTGCACAATCGAGTACAGGTTGGGGATTGCCTTTTGTGAAAAGAAATTTCGGCCGGGTACCTTCCACCGCGGTGTCCCAATAGCTACAAATTTTTTGAACGCCTCAGACTCCACCAGCTTGTATGGTAAAAGCTGGCGGGCTAAAAGTTCAGACAAGCCAGCTGTCAGACGCTGGGCAAGGGGGTGACTTTGTGACATTGGCTTCTTACGCTCAAACATGTCCTTGACAGACACATGACTGTGGGCAGATGAGCGGGAACTGCTCAAGGCGGGAGACGGAGTGGCGGATGGTTGAGAGGGGGCAAGGAGGACAGCAGTGGTTGACGTGGCTGAAGATGCTGGACCAGGAGGAGGATGGCGGCTTAGAGTATGCGTGCTGCTTGTACTCATGTGTTGATCCCATAGGCGTTTGTGATGTGAGATCATGTGCCTACGCAAAGCAGTTGTACCTAGGTGGGTGTTGGACTTCCCACCACTCAGTTTCCTTTGGCACAGGTTGCAAATGGCATCGCTGTTGTCAGAGGCAGACACACAAAAAGTTCCACACTGCTGAGCTCTGCAATGACGGCATTCTGGTGGTGGACACAGCATGCGTTGATTGGCGTGCTGTCGGGCTGACCCCGGGTGCCGATGCATGCTGTCTGACTGTGCCACTAGCTCCTTGCGACGACCTCCCCCTGCTTCCAACTCGTCTCCTCCTCCTCCTCTCTGTCTCCCCATCTGAACTTTCGCCCTGTTCTTCTTCTTGCCGAGCGGGCACCCACGTGACATCCATGGACGCATCATCATCATCAACCGCTTCACTTGTATCTGACAACTCAGAAAAGGAAGCAGCAGCGGGTACAACATCATCATCATCATCACACCGTACCTCCATGTGTTTAATGCTGCCTGCCTGAGACATATCCCTGTTATCTACATCCTCTGGCAATAATGGTTGCGCATCACTCATTTCTTCAAACGGATGTGTGAATAACTCCTCTGACATACCAAGTAAAGCATCTGTGGTGCTAGTTTTGGTGGTGGCGGCAGGCGGGTGAGTGGTATCTTGAGAGGTGCCTGAAGCTAAGCTGGAGGAGGATGGTGCGTCAAGGTTCCGAGCGGAGGCTGTAGAAGATTGGGTGTCCTGTGTTAGCCAGTCAACTATGTCCTCAGAACTTTTCAAGTTCAGGGTACGTGGCATCTGAAAATTGGGCATTATTCTAGGGCCAAAGGGAATCACAGCACCACGACCACGATGGCCCCTGCGGGGTGGCCTGCCTCTGCCTGTCATTTTTTGGGGGATTAGTGGTACTATGCATGCAAGCTACTGTGAGACCAGATATGAGTGGCAAACTGGCAATGTGCACTGGCAAAGGTCTGCAGAGCACAGGCTGTAGGCCTGACACACACGCTTTAAGGACACTGTCTGCTATTAGTGTTACAAATCGCTATTTGTAACTGGCCCTTTAAATGAGAAATTGCCCTGCTTCCCTGGATTGTGGAGAAGCCTATTTGCCAGCCTCCTTCCTTATGACTATGGCCCTGTGTGAGCGGTGATACCCCAGATGGCTATGCCATGGAGCCTATTCATATAATGAAAGACTATGGGAAAGACTTTAGCTCCATGGCAATTGAACTGTGTGAATAGGATCTGCGCGCTATTCGGTAGTTTTGTGCGCTCAGATCCCAGCTATCTGGGGATATGTGAAATGTCTGTGTGTTATGTGTAAAATGTGACTTTATGTATTTTAAAGTGTTTTATGTTGTTTTGCAACCATGTGGTTAATGGAGTCTGCCTCTAGTCCTGGATAATTGAATTACTTCCCCCCATTGTCTCCAGGATAGAGGGCCCTGTAAAACCATGCTTCCAGAAGGTCAAATGCACATTTGTACTAACTTCTGAACCCCTGGTCCAATTCGTATGATTTTTGAGTATGTTGTTCCCCTGAATGGATTGATTGTGAATATGTATTTTTATGCGAATGTGATGTATATTTTGGGAGTTATGAATGTTGTGTAAAAACTGTATTTTTACTGTCTGTGATAATTATGTTAATCCCTTGTGTAGCATAATTATATCACAGACATAGGGGAGGATTTTGTGTGTAATTACTGGGAGTGGTTTTAATGATGTACGTGTATGATTGGTTGTTTTGTCCCGCCCTGTGGGTGGTCCTGTATTTTCAAAATGGTAATAAAAACCAGGCTGGGTGTTCCAGCACCTCAGACCTCTTCTGACCCTCAATACGTAGCCGTGTCTCGTTATTGGAGGGAACTGCTATATCACACTGGGGATTGCTATGCGCTGCATATTCCCCTGAGCTCTTAATCACTTAGCTCTTTTAAGAGCTTGTTCCTGTTACGCTCTCCTGGAGGAGAGGTCTTCCCCACACGGTCCTGGAGGACAGAAGCCGATCCAGGGTGGAAGGAAGACGGCGCGGCTCCAGTTAAGCTACGGCGGTTGTGGAGCCTGCGGTGGTTGTGGTGTCGTCTGCAGTGCTTGGAGTCCTCTGAGAGCGCTAGGAGCATCCATCAACGGAGGGTACTCGGTCGGAGTACACGGAGCTCCGTTACATTGGTGGCAGCGGTGGGATGGCGTCCTAGTGCGAGGAGAAGCAGCTCAGAGACACTGGTAACGTTTGGAGTTACAATTGAGGGCAACGCTAGCCATTGGGCAGCGCCCCTGGCTACAACAGGATGGAATCAGCTGGTTTGCGGACAGCGTTCCATGATGAGGAGGAGAAGGAGGCCGCAGATTACAGGGATGCAGCCAGAAGGGAACTCTGGTATGATGCCCTGGAAGAGGCCCAGTGGCGGCGAGGTGAGGGCCTCCCCAGTGATGAGCAGCGGCTACAGAAGCGTGTGGCAATGCGAATATGTCTATTGGGGGAGCAGCCCCTAGATGAGTGGGTGGCAAGACTGGAGACCCTGGTATGGCGAGAGATCGGGCTAGACAACGCATACCAGGCCCTCTGGTGGCATACCATTCGACTTACTCCCTGGACGGCCGAGCACGACCTACCGGAGGGGGATGATTATGATGGTCCTGGTCTACTTCAGGATGCCATGGAGGAGGATCTTGATTTCGGCAGCACGGAGGAGTCTAGGTTTTGGGACATCTACGACTACCGGATGGGCATGTATGTCTGGGCTGACGAACGCGAGGTGAGAGAAGACATGACCCACCTGGTAACAAGGGAGTGGGAGCTGGAGCAAGACTACCTACACCTGCTCAGCTCCGTGCAGCCCCAACCTACCCGACAAGCAGAACCAGGTCTAGAGCCCTTCAGCTGGAAGGATATCGTAGAGGTTTACTGGGAAGATCCCCAACCCCAGAGTGAGTGTCAGGGAGCCGAAGGTGCCGTCCTTCCCCCCCAGCAGCAGTGTGTCCTACAGAGAGCAGAGACAGTTGGTCCCTCTCTACAGCAACAGGACAATGGTAAGGGAGTGGAGACAGGCGGTCTCCCTCTCCAGCGGCAGTGTGTACCCCAGGGGGCCGAAGGTGCCGACCTTCCCCCCCAGCAGCAGTGTGTCCTACAGAGAGCAGAGACAGTTGGTCACTCTCTACAGCAACAGGACAATGTTACGGGAGTGGAGACAGGCGGTCTCCCTCTCCAGCGGCAGCCTGTGTTTCCGGGAAAGGAGCACAGCACACCCTCTCCCCAGCGGCAGCTTACCCTAACAAGGGGAGACACCAATCCCCCAGACGGCGCAGATGGGACCGTGGTCTCTGTGCCTGACCTACAGGGATGCTGGACAGCCTTTCCAGATCCCCAACTACCCTCACCGGGACACCCAGAGGAGGGGGTAAGTACAAATTCCCCTCCCCAGGTAACTCCTAGCGTGGCACCAGAGTTAACAGAGGCAATGTTAACCCCTACTGACGTCCATGTTCCCTTGGCTACTGAGCCGGACTATGTCCCAAGCATCCCAGCAGAAGAGCTGGCAGCTGGGCAGAGTGCAGTCGGCCTCTGCCCTACCTTTGTCCCTGGTCCAGAGCCTGATGTCCTGCAGGCTACCCCAGCAGAAGAGCTGGCAGCTGGGCAGATTGCAGTCGGCCTCTGCCCTACCTTTTTCCCTGGTCCAGAGCCTGATGTCCTGCAGGCTACCCCAGCAGAAGAGCTGGCATCTGGGCAGAGTGCAGTTGGCCTCTGCCCTTCAAGTACCCTCGGCATGTGGCCTCATTACCACAGCCAAATACCCAGGTGCAGTGACTGTGTGTTGTGGGTGGGCTGTTCCTGTACTTTGATGTTGTGGGGGGGCTACTCGGACATCTGTTTATTGTGGGTTGGTGGATCGACTAACGGAGGCACTGACCGACAGAAGGTCAGATGCCTGGTTAGTCTTCCCCCCAAAGGGGAGATGTGTTACAAATCGCTATTTGTAACTGGCCCTTTAAATGAGAAATTGCCCTGCTTCCCTGGATTGTGGAGAAGCCTATTTGCCAGCCTCCTTCCTTATGACTATGGCCCTGTGTGAGCGGTGATACCCCAGATGGCTATGCCATGGAGCCTATTCATATAATGAAAGACTATGGGAAAGACTTTAGCTCCATGGCAATTGAACTGTGTGAATAGGATCTGCGCGCTATTCGGTAGTTTTGTGCGCTCAGATCCCAGCTATCTGGGGATATGTGAAATGTCTGTGTGTTATGTGTAAAATGTGACTTTATGTATTTTAAAGTGTTTTATGTTGTTTTGCAACCATGTGGTTAATGGAGTCTGCCTCTAGTCCTGGATAATTGAATTACTTCCCCCCATTGTCTCCAGGATAGAGGGCCCTGTAAAACCATGCTTCCAGAAGGTCAAATGCACATTTGTACTAACTTCTGAACCCCTGGTCCAATTCGTATGATTTTTGAGTATGTTGTTCCCCTGAATGGATTGATTGTGAATATGTATTTTTATGCGAATGTGATGTATATTTTGGGAGTTATGAATGTTGTGTAAAAACTGTATTTTTACTGTCTGTGATAATTATGTTAATCCCTTGTGTAGCATAATTATATCACAGACATAGGGGAGGATTTTGTGTGTAATTACTGGGAGTGGTTTTAATGATGTACGTGTATGATTGGTTGTTTTGTCCCGCCCTGTGGGTGGTCCTGTATTTTCAAAATGGTAATAAAAACCAGGCTGGGTGTTCCAGCACCTCAGACCTCTTCTGACCCTCAATACGTAGCCGTGTCTCGTTATTGGAGGGAACTGCTATATCACACTGGGGATTGCTATGCGCTGCATATTCCCCTGAGCTCTTAATCACTTAGCTCTTTTAAGAGCTTGTTCCTGTTACGCTCTCCTGGAGGAGAGGTCTTCCCCACACGGTCCTGGAGGACAGAAGCCGATCCAGGGTGGAAGGAAGACGGCGCGGCTCCAGTTAAGCTACGGCGGTTGTGGAGCCTGCGGTGGTTGTGGTGTCGTCTGCAGTGCTTGGAGTCCTCTGAGAGCGCTAGGAGCATCCATCAACGGAGGGTACTCGGTCGGAGTACACGGAGCTCCGTTACAATTAGCTTACACTGGAAACCTTTTTTCTTTGTAAAAGCACGCTACAGAGACACCAGATATGAGTGGCAATGTGCACTGGCACCGGTCTGCAGAGCACAGGCTGTAGGCCTGACACAGCCGCTTGAAGGACACTGACTGGCTGCTATTAGCTTACACTGGAAACCTTTTTTTCTTTGTAAAAGCACGCTACAGAGACACCAGATATGAGTGGCAATGTGCACTGGAACAGTTCTGCAGAGCACTCACTGTAGGCCTAACACACCCGCTTGAAGACAAGTAACTGCTATTCAATCTATAACAGTGAAATTTGGGGGGGGGGGTTTAAATGCACGCTATAGAGACACCAGATATGAGTGGCAATGTGCACTGGCACCGGTCTGCAGAGCACACGCTGAAGGCCTGACACAGCCGCTTGAAGGACACTGACTGGCTGCTATTAGCTTACACTGGAAACCTTTTTTCTTTGTAAAAGCACGCTACAGAGACACCAGATATGAGTGGCAACTGTCAAAGTACGCTGGCAGGGTTGTGCAGGGCACACGCTGAAGGAAGGCCTGACACAGACGCTTGAAGGACACTGACTGGCTGCTATTAGCTTACACTGGAAACCTTTTTTCTTTGTAAAAGCACGCTACAGAGACAGCAGATATGAGTGGCAATGTGCACTGGCACTGGTCTGCAGAGCACAGGCTGTAGGCCTGACACAGCCGCTTGAAGGACACTGGCTGCTATTAGCTTACACTGGAAACCTTTTTTCTTTGTAAAAGCACGCTACAGAGACACCAGATATGAGTGGCAATGTGCACTGGCACCGGTCTGCAGAGCACAGGCTGTAGGCCTGACACAGCCGCTTGAAGGACACTGACTGGCTGCTATTAGCTTACACTGGAAACCTTTTTTCTTTGTAAAAGCACGCTACAGAGACACCAGATATGAGTGGCAACTGTCAAAGTACGCTGGCACAGGTCTGCAGAGCACACGCTGAAGGAGGCCTGACACCCAGACGCTTGCAGACAACTAACTGCTCTTCTATTACAGTGAAATTTTTTTTTTTTTAAATGTAAAGCTTAAGCTATTGTGACAACAGATATGAGTGGTGGCACTGACTGTGCAAATGGGCATAGCATCCAGCCTGACACAGAAGCTGGCAGGCAACTGCTCTTCTATTACAGTGAAATTTTTTTTATTTTTTTTTTAAATGTAAAGCTTAAGCTATTGTGACAACAGATATGAGTGGTGGCACTGACTGTGCAAATGGGCACAGCATCCAGCCTAACACAGAAGCTGGCAGGCAGGCAACTGCAATTACATTACACAGAAATAAAAAAAAAAAGCAGACTGATGTTCTAGCCCTAAAAAGGGCTTTTTGGGGTGCTGTCCTTACAGCAGAGATCAGATGAGTCCTTCAGGATTGTAGTGGACACTGAATACCCTAGCCTAGCTATCAATTTCCCTATATAATCAGCAGCAGCTACCCTTTCCCTCCTCTCACTAAGCATGCAGCTTCAGAATGAATCGAAAATGGATGCTGGGAGGGAGGTGGGAGGGTGTGCTGCTGATTGGCTGGAATGTGTCTGCTGACCGAGAGGCACAGGGTCAAAGTTTGCTCAATGATGACGAATAGGGGGCGGATCGAACCGCGCATGTGTCCGCCCGCCACGGCGAACGCGAACACGCTATGTTCGCCGGGAACTATTCGCCGGTGAACAGTTCGGTACATCACTAATGGGAACCTCCATGGTTGACCAAGTGGCAATGGTTGAGGTGTTTCATGCGTTTATTTATAAAGTGTAAAATCTGACTCCAGACACACAAAGCATTTCAGGAAGCTGAGGTGCTTTGTGGCTGAACAATTTCTTTAACCCCTTAAGGACACATGACGTGTGTGACACGTCAGGATTCCCTTTTATTCCAGAAGTTTGGTCCTTAAGGGGTTAAAGGGACACTATAATCACCCAAACAACTTTGGCATATAATTCAGTAGTGAGACTGCAAAGGCATAGGTTATACACCAAAACTGCTTTTTAGCAGTTAAATCACTTTGTTTATGCAGCCCTAGTCATACCTCCCTGTATGTAACTTACACAGCCTTGCTAAACACTTCCTGTAATAAGTCCTCTAATATTCACACTACTATCACTTTAAATTTGGTTTAATTTGGAATCTCTTATCCCTTGCTCTGTTAATAGCTTGCTGGATCCTGCAAAAGAGAGAGAGAGAGAGAGAGAGTGTGTGTGTGTGTGTGTTTCTGTTTAAATAGCAGGAGATTTTTTTTTGGATAAGTTTTCATACAGGCTGTGACAGTCACAGCAAGGGAAGGTGTGGCTTGGGCTGCGTAAACAGAAACAAAAGTGATTTGACTCCTAAATTGCAGTAAATTAAACACCTTAGTGACGAGACCGTTTTTCAATCTTTTTTCTGTTTTTTCTGTCTTTTTACATTTCTGCGGTGTTTGTGTTTAGCTGTTATTTTCCTCTTACTCATTTACTGTACCCACACATATTATATACTGTTTTACTCGGCATTAAACAGTCTTTCTAATGATATCATTATCTTCATCATACCATATAATTTACTACAAAAAAACTTATAAAATATGATGAAAAAAATTGAAAAACCCACACTTTTTTGAAATTTGACCTGAAAAATCTGTTACGCAACAACTGCCAAAAAAACGCCCATGCTAAATAGTTTGTAAATTCTGAGTTTGGAAATGCCCAATGTTAACATGTTCTTAGCTTGTTTTGAAAAGTTGTAGGGCTATAAGTACAAGTAGCATTATGCTATTTCCAAACCATTTTTTTTTCAAAATTAAAGCAAGTTACATTGTAACACTGATATCTGTCAGGAATCCCTGAATAACCCTACACATGTATATATTTTTTAAAAGAAAATAACCTAAGGTATTAAACTTGGTGTAGGACCTGCCAAGAATGGGTTACATTGACAGTGTGGCAGGCTTATGCAATATATGATCATATAATGTAACTAAACCCCCATTATTTTTAGCCTAGGTGAGGTGTTTTTAAATAAAACTATTACAATCTCTAAAATTTGAAATCATTGATTAGTGAATAAGCGAATGTGCTGGATTCTGTATTTTGGTTTTTTTTTGGCCCCAGCTGCACCCTATAATGTATGCATGTTCAGGTAAGTGCAGCCCTCTTGGTTTTGTGTGTGTGCAGCCATTGTATACTAGTAATCAGTTCTTTTTCCTACACCTAAGTGATTAGTAAACTATGTTTAACGGTCATTTATCAATTAAAATAGATTCCTCCTGACACCATACTAAAAGGGCAGAATTCTTTAATTCCACGCCAACCATGTACTAAAACTACATACATATATTAATTTATTAACGCGATCTTCTAGGGCAATTCCGGTAAAATCCCACATTTTTATTTACTACGTCTTCTCCTTAAAGTTACGCATTCATTAAACCTGCCTCTGTAAAATTTCTTTGATTTCACAGATTGCCTCGGTTTCTTGCATTTCTGCTTAAAGTTAACAAATTTAAGTTCTTTTATTTTCAAACCCAGGTATAGTATTTACTCACTTTGGTTTCATCCATGTCTATGCCTCAATACAACACGCACTCTAGACTTGTCACAGTAAAACATTTTTGTTATTTATAACATACTGTCACAGCCTTCGCTAATTATTATATATTCAATGGGTGTAATCCATAGCTCCAGAATTATTCTAGGCCTCCACCGGTTACTATGCATAAAACCAGTTACGCTCATCCTAGTACCTGTACAAAAAATCAAGGTACAGTTCTCTACTCATTACAAGACGTTTTCATACAAGACCTAACGCGGTCTCGATTCATTACGACTGACTCACGGTCCTACGCCCTCGGTGTGTTAAATTCTTTACATTTTTCTACCTAGGCCTACGGTCATACTGCCATCAGGCAAGAAATACCCAACCTACCTAACCCGGGACTTAACCATACTACCAGGTACTTACGTCCTTACTCATGTACGGCAAATCACTACCCCAAGACCTCAATCAGCCTCTCTCCATAACGTAAACTCGTTCCAGTCTTACACTAACCATTCAGATCCCTCAATTCAGGATCTCATGTTGCGCTCCTAACAGCCAACCTTTACTACAAATCATACGCCACCACGCTACGCATAAATACATCAACATCTGTCTTAATCCTTAGGCTTCTTCTACAGCAGCACAGCAGAAGCCAAGACTCGCTACATAAAAATACTAGAAGGTTCCAGTTCTCGATTACAACCCCTTCAAGGTTAGTATCCACACATTACACCAGAATTTCCAGTCAACCTTAAGTATACAAGTGAACTGGCTGACAGGGTCTAGGCTACCGCCCTAGCTCACCCTATTCGAAAATCCGGTCCCGCGAGGCCATCTCTCACCTCAACACGGAGGTACGGCCCCACGCCCAAATCATAGTTATACGCCTCGCCCGCCCTACTACAGGGCTATAGTCAGGGCCTCACCTGTCACAGCCACACGTTTTGAATCTCTTTAGTCACCGAGAGGCCAACACCCCGCCACCACATTTGTGGCCACGATTTTCCTAAGCCAAATCATAGGTAGAGCCTCTCACCGCCACTTGGCATTAGTAGGGCCTCACCTATCACCAATTTCACAGCTAAGATTCTCGCTTCGGCACTAGCATTACAGTCCAGTTCTTCTGAAAAGACCCCCCTCATATCCCTCCTGGTTCCCCTACTCCCCTTCTAATATCTCATTCACTTAATCATTTTTAGAATGTCCCAAGAACCAACCCCCATCAAAGAGTTGCCAGAAGAGATCCCGTGTACGCCCATCAGACGAGAGTCTCCAGGCGAATCTCTCACCCCCTCAACTCCCACGTCCTTGAGAGCATGGACTATTCCTAAATTTACGGCTAGAAAGGCAGAACTTTACAGACTGCTCACCTACCAAGCCCCTGAGCCTAGGCCAAGCACTAGCTCTCAAGGACAGCCACCAAGTGTTGGCACGGCCACCCAGGATACCCTAGCAGCAATCTTGGCCAACTTGCAGACTTTAAATAACAGGCTATCTAAGGTGGAGAGCGCCATCGCCTCCCCAGGTAATACCCCAGGCCTCCCAGTCTCCACCTCGCCCGTCCCCGCTGTACCACCATGCCCCCCATACTCCCCTCTCCAGCACCAGCCACAGCTATATCACCTTTCGAGTCACCAGCTCACTCCGTCCCAGACTCCATCAGGAAAGAAATCCTAGACGGGAAGGAAGTGTGTCTGGTGTCTCTGCTCATAGCATCCCAAGACATACTGGAGAACAGGGCATACAATTACGAGGACATCTCAGGGGTGCTTAAGACTGGAGACCCCAGGCTTAACAAGAACAAAAACATCGTCATCTGCACGGTGTATCCCCACAGAAGAGAGGAGTTAGACCTCTACCTCCACAAGGTGGTGGATCTAGGCATCAAGTACGGGGGCTCCTCTTTCTACGACTACCATAAGTTAGTATCCGCGAAGGCGGCGACCCATCTGAAACAGTTCAATGTCAGAATTAATTGGTGTCAGATGGATACAGAACTATTCTTTCGCCACTTCACTGGTCTCAGGCCCCCGTCTTGCGCCGTATGCAACTCTACATCTCATATGGCGGACTTATGTCCTTCCGAAGCCGATATTCAAATTGAGGATAAGCCTCTAAATTCATTCATTACAGTCAGGTGGTCCAAATTCCAAATTATTATTATTATTATTTTATTAGTTTAGCACACCTGCACTGCCAGCTATGTTTTATTTATTTTTATTTTTGTGTTTTGATGCTGGATTACTAATTTTATATATTTCTAGATTAGGTGAATTGTTGCCAAGGTGAGGCTTATACATTGATCACAATGGAGAGATGTGATAGTATAACTGTCTCTCCATCTTTTTTAACGTTGTTGTGTTATTATGCTTTGTTTTTTATTTTTATTGTATTTAACACTCTAAAAGGAATAAAGGAAAAATAGATAATTTCGTATATTTTACATTGCCTTGAGTCAAGGTGAGGTGAACAATAGAATGATAATGATTATGCTTTTTATTTTTTTTAATTTATACTCTCAAGGTTGGGTATAGAATATAGGCAAATTAGACAATTTTGTATACTTTATATTGTCTTGAGTCAAGGCCGGGTAAGTGACAATATATGATTTTGCATTTTCTAGTTGCTCTATTTGGTTATCCACAAGGGGTTAAATATTTATGGTTTTAGTAAGATTATAGTAAATTATTTTATACTGTTATGAGGATGTATTCCTTAGTACACATTAAGGTAAATGGTTGCATTTTGCTCACATTTGTTTTTACAATGTTTTATATGACCACTTGTGAATCCAGATGGTAATGCTGAGACACGGATGATAATCAAACCACTAGTGATTTGCATAATGTAACACTACACAGGGGTGTATTAGCCGCGAGGCAAACAAGGCATTTGCCTTGGGCAGCATTTTCCAGGGGGCGGCAAAAAAAAGCCGCCCCCAAACGCCCAGGGCAAATGTCTTGTTAGCCTTGCGGCTAACAGACATGCCGGATGGGCTGGCTGTTAGGCGCGGGCGGCACTGGCGAGGGAGCACTTTCCCCTGAGCTCTCTGCTCAGCTCCCTCGCGCGCCGCCCGCAGAGTGAGGCTGGGAGCCGGAATATGACGTCATATTCTGGCTCCGCCTCCCAGCCTCACTCTGCGGGCGGAGTTCAGAGAGCTCAGGGGAAAGTGCTCCCTCGCCAGTGCCGCCCGCGCCTAACAGCCAGCCCATCCGGCATGACCGACAGCCCCAGGAAGAGGGAGAACCCCCCCCCCCCCAGCATTCCTAAAGGTAAGGAGGCTGGGGGGGTTGTTAAATAAATTAAATAAAAAAAGTGAGTGTTAATGTGAGTGAGTGTATTTGTCTGCTAATGTGTGTGTCTCTTAGTGTGTGTGTCTGTCTGTTAGTCTGTCTCTTAGTGTCTGTTTGTCTCTTAGTGTGTGTCTGTCTGTTAGTGTGTCTGTCTGTAAGTGTGTGTGTGTGTGTGTCTGTCTGTCAGTGTGTGCCTGTCTGTTAGTGTGTGTCTGTTAGTGAGTGTGAGTGTGTTTGCCTGTTAGTGAATGAGTGTCTGTTAGTGAGTATGTGTTTCTGTCAGTGCATGTGTGTGTGTGTGTGTGTGTGTGTGTGTATTTAGAATGCGTGGCAGGGTGGAAGGGTTGGGTGGGGGTGGCGCGTGGAAGGGTTGGGTTGGGTGGGGATGGGGGGGGGCGCCCGAGTTTTGTCCTGCCTAGGGCAGCACAAAACCAGGATACACCACTGACACTACACACTTTCTGTGCTAAGTATCTTTTAATTTCCAGAAGCCAATGGCCTAACGACAAATTATTAAAAATCATCAACGGCTCAAAAACAAATCATTCCAGCTATACAACTTTCAATAAACATGCACAAACACCTCCACTCAGATCCCGACTACAAACAATAAACTGTGTTTCTCCCTTGTGTGGTCTCTTCAATACCCTATGTAAGTGAACAGCAAATGAACTGATGTTGGTGTGAAAATACACCAGGTGTCATGGTGGGCATAGGTCAGAGGCCTAATAGCTCAAAGTAAGCAAGGCCAAAGCAAAGCAAGTGCTGGTGGCAACGGCAACGGAGTGTGATAGGAGTGAAATCAAATGGTTGCAGTGAGCCTATGCCGAGCCTGTAAGGGTAATGGAAGGTTATGGATATGGCTGAAGGAGTTCAAATTATTGGTGAATTATGATAACTGTGAGTGCCTCAATGATTAGGCTAAATTATAAATATATGTGGTTGTTAAGTCATTTGTGTCTCAGTAAAATACATACAGTTGCAAGAAAAAGTATGTGAACCCTTTGGAATGCTATGGATTTCTGCACAAATTGGTCATAAAATGTGATCTGATTATCATCTAAGTCACAACAATAGACAATCACAGTCTGCTTAAACTAATAACACACAAAGAATGAAATGTTGCCATTTTTTTATTGAACACACTATGTAAACATTCACAGTGCAGGTTGAAAAAGTATGTGAACCCTTGGATTTAATAACTGGTTAAACCTCCTTTAGGAGCAATAACTTCAACCAAACGTTTCCTGTAGTTGCAGATCAGATGTGCACAGGGGCGGACTGAGAACCCTCAGGGCCCCCGGGCAAAATAAATCAAGGGCCCCCTTACAGGCCCCACCCATACTCCGCAGCAAGCGCCGCCCATGTCCCGCCTCCATGCACCGCCTCCAGCCACACCCTACACAATCTTTAGACACAAGGAACAAAAGTGCAATAATCCCTTCAAGGCCCCAGTAGAGACTACAATTGGGGCTAATGGGCCATTGAGGGGGTCTTTCTAGCAGAGGCTATCTCAGTGTCCTTTAGAGAGTGTGTTAAAAAGAATCCCCTCCAGGCCCTATTAGAGACTACAATGGAGTCTAATAGGCTTGGAAGGGGGTCTTTCTAACATAGGCCATCTCAGGCCCCAGTAGAGACTACAATTGAGGGCTAATGGGCCATGGATGGGGGTCTTTCTAGCAGAGGCTATCTCAGTGTCCTTTAGAGAGTGTGTTAGAAAGAATCCCCTCCAGGCCCTATTAGAGACTACAATGGAGTCTAATGGGACCTGGAGGGGGGGTCTCTCCAACACTCTAGTTCCTATTCACAATATAGCAACACAACATAGCTCGCTGATACCTAGGCCAAGTTGGCTCCTCTTACCTTAATTACTAGTGCTGGCTGGCAGTCTGTGGGCTTGCTGGAAGGCTGTGGGCTTACTGGCTGCGGCTGGCAGGCTGTGGGCTTGCTGGCAGGCTGTGGGCTTGCTGGCTACTGCCGGCAGGCTGTGGGCTGTTGGCTTGCTGGCTCCGGCTGGCAGGCTGTGGCTTGCTGGCTGTGGCTTGCAGGCTGGCAGGCTGTGGCTTGCTGGCTATGGTTGGCAGGCTGTGGGCTTGCTGACTGTAAGCCTAACTGGTGGCCTGTGGGCTGGCTGGCTGGCTGGCCGGCCTGTTGGCTGGCTGGCCTGTGGGCTGGCTGGCTTGCTGGCTACTGGGGCACTTGTAGATTATTTAAAGAAATAATCCATGCACAATAACCACTACTGCTCTGTGTAGTCATTATGGTGCCAGGAGGGCCGGGCCCCCCTCCCAGAGTAAGTAGTCAAACCGTTTGACAACAGTTTGACAACTTACCTGGGGTCTGCTGGGATATGAGGCTGTAGTAGGGTATAGGAGCCGTGGTGCAGTGTGTGTGAAAGGTTCAGTGTGTGTGAGGGGGTGTAGTGTGTGAATGTGTAGGGTGTGTGGGCAATGTGTGTATGAGGGGGCTGTGTATGTGTGTGGCAATGTTAGTATGGGGGGCTGTGTGTGTATGGGTGGGCAGTGTATGTATGTGTGTGTGTGAGGCAATGTGTGTAAATGTGTATAGTGTGTGTGTATGGGGGGCAGTGTGTGAATGTGTATGGTGTGTGGGGGCAGTGTGTTTATGGGGCTAGAGTTCACTCTCACCACTGCGACCACCAGGACTAGAGTTTACTCTCGCAAGAGCCGTAACGTTGCCGTGGTAACCGCGGCAACGATCTGTGCTCACGCAAGGAGGACCCAGAGGAGCTGCAGGCTGAGCTCCCAAGTCCTCTCTCCCTCCCTCCCCTGCTGGCTGCCCGCACGGTGGGGGTAATTGCCCTCCTCTTACTCCCCCCTCCCCGTCTTCTTACCCCTCTCCCGCTCTTCTTACCCCCTTCTTACTCCCACCCTCTTCTTGCTTCCCCCTCACTCTCTTCTTACTCCCCTTCTTACTCTCCCCCTCTTCTTACCCCCCCTCCCCCTCTTATTACTCCCCCTTCTTACTCTCCCCCTCTTCTTACTCCCCCCTCCCCCTCTTCTTACTCCCACCTCTTCTTACTCCCCCCTCTTCTTACCCCCTCCCCCCTCTTCATACCCCCCTCCCCCCTCTTCTTACTCCCCCCTACCCCCTCTTCTTACTCCCCCTCCCCCTCTTCTTACCCCCCTCTTCTTACTCCCCCCTTCCTCGTTTTACTTCCCCCTCCCCCTCTTCTTACTCCCCCCTCTCTTCTTACTCCCCCCTCTCCTTACCTCCCTCCCCCTCTTCTTACTCCCCCCTCTTCTTACCCCCCTCCTCCCTCTTCTTACTCTTCCCTCCACCCCTCTTCTTACTCCCCCATCCCCCTCTTCTTACTCCCCCTTCCTCTTTTTACTCCCCCTCCCCCTCTTCTTACCCCCTTCTTACTTCCCCCCTCCCCCTCTTCTTACCCCCACCCTCTTCTTGCTCCCCCCTCACTCTCTTCTTACCCCCCTTCTTACTCTCCCCCTCTTCTTACTCCCCCCTCCCCCTCCCCCTCTTATTACTCCCCCTTCTTACTCTCCCCCTCTTCTTACTCCCCCCTCCCCCTCTTCTTACTCCCACCCTCTTCTTGCTCCCCCTCACTCTCTTCTTACCCCCTTCTTACTCTCCCCCTCTTCTTACTCCCCCCTCCCCCTCTTATTACTCCCCCTTCTTACTCTCCCCCTCTTCTTACTCCCCCCTCCCCCTCTTCTTACTCCCACCTCTTCTTACTCCCCCCTCTTCTTACCCCCTCCCCCCTCTTCATACCCCCCTCCCCCCTCTTCTTACTCTCCCCTACCCCCTCTTCTTACTCCCCCTCCCCCTCTTCTTACCCCCCTCTTCTTACTCCCCCCTTCCTCGTTTTACTTCCCCCTCCCCCTCTTCTTACTTCCCCCTCTCTTCTTACTCCCCCCTCTCCTTACCTCCCTCCCCCTCTTCTTACTCCCCCCTCTTCTTACCCCCCTCCTCTCTCTTCTTACTCTTCCCTCCACCCCTCTTCTTACTCCCCCATCCCCCTCTTCTTACTCCCCCTTCCTCTTTTTACTCCCCCTCCCCCTCTTCTTACCCCCTTCTTACTTCCCCCCTCCCCCTCTTCTTACCCCCTTCTTACTCCCCCCTCTCTTCTTACTCCCCCCTCCTCTCTTCTTACCCCCCTCTCTCTTCTTACTCCCCCTCTCTCTTTTTACCCCCCTCCCTCTTTTTACCCCCCTCCCTCTCTCTTCTTACCCCCCTCCCTCTTCTTACCCCCCCTCCCTCTCTCTTCTTACCCACCTCCCTCTCTCTTCTTACCCACTCTCTCTTTTTACCCCCCTCCCTCTCTCTTTTTACCCCCTCCCTCTTTTTACCCCCCACCTCTCTCTTTTTACCCCCCCTCCCTCTCTCTTTTTTTTTTTTTTATTCTTTATTTTAAAGGTGCATGTTTATATTACTTGCTTTACAGTGACAGAGGTGGTATAACATACAGAAAGGAAGGTAGGTTAGTAGCATGTCACGTGAGTCTGCACACATTTTTAACTTTTTCAAACAGGTTACGTTACTGTTGTGGTCCCTAGTGTTGATCAGTGCACCCATGCTATTAGCCTAGCCGTGTTTTCATTCGATTATACTATGTACCCAGGCTCATTGCTTGGTTATTCTGGTGTGTTACAAGTTTGTGACGAGCGGGGTAGTCGCTATAGTATTGTGTTTCTGGTAGCCATGGGTTGCTGCGTGATGTGTGTTATGGTGTTTTGTTGCGCGTTGGTGGGTACCCCTAACCGAGGGGGTAGCGGGGGGGGGGGGGGGGGGGGGGGGAGAAGGGGGAGTCGTGTTGTACTCTGTGTGTCCCCTCTAGGGCTATATGTGGGCTGTTGGGCCCGGCTGAACTTTAAAAGATATAAACCGACATGAACAAGTGAGTGTATGGGAAAACAAAGGAAATACAAAGGAAAATGTTGCATATAAAACATTTGCAAACCGAAAGTCCGTCAGGACCTATTGAACCATGCCCCTGATGTAGGTGGCTGAGTTCCTCTTTGACCAGCTATGGGGTACAGGTTGCGTCAAGGAGTTGTATGTGTACTCCCCGAGGGTCCAGGTAAAAAAGAGGACGCCGTGGCAGGGTCCCCCATCTGTGATGAGCTACTCGTGCCCGTATTCCTGTGTGTCTCTGTAAGTCCTAGCGTTGCTAGTATAGCAGGTATGTCCGCATCCGACGTGGCCTTGAAGGTGTTGTTGTTGTGCGTGATTGTCAGGACCCTAGGTGCCCCCCATCGGTACTGCACTCCCGCTGCTCTCAGACAGCTGGTTAAACTGTGCATCGGTTTCCTCCATTGCAGGGTTGCCCTTGTCAGGTCCTGGAAAAAAAGCAATTGGGCATTTTCGAAACTCAGGGGTGTCTTGCCTTTTACTGCCGTCAGTATGGTGATTTTATCTTGCGTCGTGGTGCAGCAGAGGATGACGTCTCGTGCTCCTGCGGATGGTGAGTTGGGCCCAGTTGGCAGGCGGTATTTGCTCTGTAGAGTGATTTTCCAGGCGGCCTGAGGTGATAGGATCGTGTTCAGGAGTCTCCTGATGTAGTGAGGTATTTCGGCTTGAGAGATTGTAGCGGGTACCCCCCGGAGTTTGATGTGGTTGCGGCGCAGGTGGTCCCCCTGGGAGGATACCTGCACTGCTAGCGCCTGTTGGGTCGTTTGTATGTCATGCAAAGGTTTTTGGAGGTGGGACATTTCACCTGTAACTTGTGCTACGTTCTCCTCCACTGTATTTACCCTGGCTGTGTTTTGCCGTACCTCTGCCTTTATGGTGCTTATGTCCGTGGCAATGAAGTCCTGGAGTGCTTGCATCCATAGTTGGAGATCCTGTTTCGTGGCCAGGGTGTGTTCCCCTGTTTCTGTAAGTGTTTCTTGAAGGGTTGGGAGTTTAGCCCGTCGTGTCCCTTCCGTTGGGGCTGCCTGTGGTTGGGTTGAAGGTGCAGGCTGCATCTCGTGTGTTTGTGCTGCCTGTGACTGGGCTGTGGGTTGAGGCTGCGTCGTGGGTACAGGGGTTGCCTGTGGTGAGGCCGGTAGCATGGGCCGCGTTAGTGCAGAGGAAGTCTCCTCTGCCGCCATCTTAGGTGGTGCCTTACGTTGCAGCAGTTCCCCGATGCCGGGTTGTTCTGCCGGGGAGCTCTGCCGACCTTTCTGGGAGCGGCGTGGCATTGTTGTTGGGGTGTCCGCGGATGTCGCGGGGTTCTCCCCCTCCGCTCTTGGCTCGTTATGTCCCCAGAAGCCGCCGAGGTACGTCTCCAGGGTGTGGAGTGTAGGCTGGCGGTAGGCCTGGATTTTACGTTTGGCCTTCCCGGTCCTCGGGGGGTGGAAGAAGGGCATCAGCCTGTTCCTCACGTTGCCTGGTTCGATCGATGTGCTTTGTGAGTTTGCTCCTTATTGCAATTTCGTGTTTTTGTCGGTAAAGGTTAATTTCTTGTGGGAGCTGACAAAGTGTGCGTCCAGTCGGGATCAGTCCCAGGCTCCGCCCCCCTCTCTCTTTTTACTCCCCCTCTCTCTTTTTACACCCCCCCTCCCCCCTCTCTCTTTTTACCCCCCCTCCCCCTCCCTCTCTCTTTTTACCCCCCTCCCTCTCTCAGGAACAGGAGTTTCTGTTTCCTGTACCCGGCCGGACGTACAGGAAGGTGCACACTCAGTGAGCACCTTCCTATCACTCCGGCCGGGCACCGCGGACCGGAGAGCAGCTCGGCCACGCTACAGGGGAGGGGAGGTGAGAAGCTGCAGCCACCTGAGGCTCTTAAGAGAGCGCTCAGGCGGCTGCAGCATTTAAAGGGGCGGCCAGCCCCCTCAGAGTGTGCCGCCGGGCCCCCTGATGGCGGGCCCCCCTCCCGGCCGGGCCCTCGGACCATGTCCGAAGTGCCCGACCGGTCAGTCCGCCCCTGGACGTGCACAACGGTCAGGAGTAATTCTTGACCATTCCTCTTTACAGAACTGTTTCAGTTCAGCAATATTCTTGGGATGTCTGGTGTGAATCGCTTTCTTGAGGTCATGCCACAGCATTTCAATCGGGTTGAGGTCAGGACTCTGACTGGGCCACTTCAGAAGGCGTATTTTAAGCCATTCTGTTGTTGATTTACTTCTATGCTTTGGGTCATTGTCCTGTTGCAACACGCATCTTCTGTTGAGCTTCAGCTGGTAGACAGATGGCCTTAAGTTCTCCTGCAAAACTTGGGAATTCATTTTTCCTTTGATGATAGCAATCCGTCCAAGCCCTGATGCAGCAAAGCAGCCCCAAACCATGATGCCCCCACCACCATACTTCACAGTTGGGATGATGTTTTGATGTTGGTGTGCTGTGCCTCTTTTTCGCCACACATAATGTTGTGTGTTTCTTCCAAACAACTCAACTTTGGTTTCATCTGTCCACAGAATATTTTGCCAGTACTGCTGTGGAACATCCAGGTGCTCTTGTGCAAACTGTAAACGTGCAGCAATGTTTTGTTTGGACAGCAGTGGCTTCCTCTGTGGTATCCTCCCATGAAATACATTCTCGTTTAGTGTTTTACGTATTGTAGATTCGCTAACAGGGATGTTAGCATTTGCCAGTGACTTTTGTAAGTCTTTAGCTGACACTCTAGGATTCTTCTTCACCTCATTGAGCAGTCTGCGCTGCGCTCTTGCAGTCATCTTTACAGGACGGCCACTCCTAGGGAGAGTAGCAGCAGTGCTGAACTTTCTCCATTTATAGACAATTTGTCTTACCGTGGACTGATGAACAGCAAGGCTTTTGGAGATACTTTTATAACCCTTTCCAGCTTTATGCAAGTCAACAATTCTTAATCGTAGGTCTTCTGAGAGCTCTTTTGTGCGAGGCATCATTCACATCAGGCATTGCTTCTTGTGAAAAGCAAACCCAGAACTGGTGTGTGGTTTTTATAGGGCAGGGCAGCTGTAACCAACACCTCCAATCTCATCTCATTGACTGGACTCCAGTTGGCTGACATCTCACTCCAATTATCTCTTGGAGATGTCATTAGTCTAGGGGTTCACCTGCACTGGGAATGTTTACATGGTGTGTTCAATAAAAACACGGCAACATTTCATTCTTTGTGTGTTATTAGTTTAAGCAGACTGTGATTGTCTATTGTTGTGACTTTCTTTTTGAGTCATTTGCCCTCTAGGTGGGGACTGTAAGAAATTGATATGCAAAACTGCAATATTGTATATAACTTTCTGTGTATGTGACTGGTTTCACAACTTCCCTAAAAGAATATCCTTGTAAGAGGGTCATAATTTCTTAGAGGTTTGTAGCATTTGTATACATAAAATATTTGTGTCAGTATATAAAATTATTATGCACTGTGCACTTTAAAACACCTATATTGGTGAAGTAATAACTAATGGATTGTGTATAAGAAAAAAAATATTTTTAAAGGAACACGTAAAGCTTGCTGTAGTGGTTATGGTGCCAAAAATAACCTGGTGTCCCCCAATTGTAAGGAGTCAAATTGTTTAAGCCAGGTATTTGACGATTTTTATTTATATATCTTTGACACACTTACTTTATGTGAAAAAACTGCATTTTTGCTTTTACACTAACATTTCAGACTCTGTGTGATATATATATATATATATATATATATATATATATATATATATATATATATACTGAACAAATTATAAACGCAACACTTTTGTTTTTGCTCCCATTTTTCATGAGCTGAACTTAAAGATCTAAGACTTTTTCTCTGTACACAAAAGGCCTATTTCTCTCATAATATTGTAAAGCGCTACGGAATCTGTTGGCGCTATATAAATGGCAATAATAATAATAATAAAGTTGTGCCTTAGGCTGGCCACTCTAAAATGTGCAGTTTTATCACACAGCACAATGCCACAGATGTCGCAAGCTTTGAGGGAGCGTGTATAACCGACTTGAGTTCACAAATGCTCACATTCGATGGCGTCTGGCACTTTGGAGAGATGTTTTCTTCACGGATGAATCCCGGTTTTCACTGTCCAGGGCAGATGGCAGACAGCAAGTATGGTGTAGTGTGGGTGAGTGGTTTGCTGATGTCAATGTTGAGGATCGAGTGGCCCATGGGGGCGATGGGGCTATGGTATGGGCAGGCTTATGTTATGGGCAATGAACACAGGTGCATTTTAGTGATGGTATTTTGAATGCACAGAGATACCGTGACAAGATCCTGAGGCCCGTTGTTGTGCCATTCATCCACGACCATCACCTCATGTTGAAGCATGATAATACATGACCCCATGTTGCAAGGATTTGTACACAATTCCTGGAAGCTGAAAACATTCCAGTTATTGCATGGCCAGCATACTCACTGGACATGTCACCCATTGAGCATGTTTGGGATGCTCTGGATCGGCGCATACGACAGCGTGTTCCAGATCCTGCCAATATCCAGCAACTTCGCACAGCCATTGAAGAGGAGTGGACCAACATTCCACAGGCCACAATCAACAACCTGATCAACTCTATGCGAAGGAGATGTGTTGCACTGCGTGAGGCAAATGGTGGTTACATCAGATACTGACTGGTTTTCAGATCCCCCCCTCCAATTCCCCCAATACAGTAAAACTGCACATTTTAGAGTGGCCTTTTATTGTGGCCAGCCTAAGGCACACCTGTGCAATAATCATGCTGTCTAATCAGCATCCTGATATGCTAAACCTGTGAGGTGGATGGATTATCTCGGCAAATGAGAAGTGCTCACTAACACAAATTTAGACAGATTTGTGAACAATATTTGAGAGAAATGGGCCTTTGTGTACATAGAAAAAGTCTTAGTCTGAGTTCAGCCCATGAAAAATGGGGACAAAACCAAAAGTGTTGCATTTATAAAATTGTGTGTGTATATATATATAGCATTTCATTTTTCATTTCCCAAATATTTTTTTTATAAAGGAAGAACAAATGAGGGGAAAGTAAAAATAGTGTAAATTTACTGAATTTTAAATTTTATTTTGTCTGCAAAGCAATATGCATACAAAATGACAGTGTTATGATATGTTTATATGCTAGCTATGCATCCTTGCTTCAAATCAATGTTATGTTAATATTGTTTTAATCAAAAAATGCTTGGTCATGAAGTTACATACATAGTTACATAGTTACTTAGCTGAAAAGAGACTTGCGTCCATCAAGTTCAGCCTTTCTCACATTTGGTTTTTGCTGTTGATCCAAAAGAAGGCAAAAAAAACAGTTTGATGCACTTGCAACAAACTAGGAAAAAAAATTCCTTCTTGAACCCAGAATGGCAGTCAGATTTATCCTTGGATCAAGCAGTTATTACCCTACATTAAAAAAATTATATCCTTGAATATTCTGTTTTTGCAGGTACCCATCTAGTTGCTGTTTGAACATCTGTATGGACTCTGATAAAAAACACTTCTTCAGGCAGAGAATTCTACATCCTTATTGTTCTTACAGTAAGAAAAACCTTTCCTTTGCCTTAGACAAAATCTTCTTTCTTCCAGTCTAAACGCATGACCTCCTGTCCTATGTAAAGTCCGGTTTGTGAATAGATTTCCACACAATGCTTTGTATTGGCCCTGAATATATTTGTATAATTTTATCATATCCCTTCTCAGGCGACATTTTTCTAAACTAAAGAGGTTTAAATTTGGTAACCTTTCTTCATAGCTGATATGTTCCATTCCTTTTATTAATTTTGTAGCCCACCATCTGCATTTTTTCTAGTGCCATAATATCCTTCTTTAGAACAGGTGCCTAAAATTGCACAGCATATTCAATATGTGGTCTTATCAGTGATTCATAAAGAGACAAAATGATATTCTCATCTCGAGAATTAATGCCCTTTTTCATGCATAGAACAAGGGAGGAAGATCTAGAGAGAGATAGGAAACTCCTAATCTCTATTAAGATCGACCAAGGTAGGTAACCCCCTTTTTCATGCATGATAATACCTTACTGGCCTTGGCCACTGCTGATTGACATTGCACATTGTTGCATAGCTTGTTCTCTATAACAATTCCCAAGTCCTTTTCTTGTGTTGTTATCCCTAATTTGCTTTCATTAAGGGTATACGTTGCTTGTGTATTCTTTACGCCAAAGTGCATAACTTTGCATTTTTCAACATTAAATATCATCTGACATTTGAGTGCCTAGTCCCCCAGTCTATCTAAATCCCTCTGCAGCAAGGTAATATCTTGCTCACATTGTATTACTTTACAGAGTTTTGTGTCATCTGCAAACACTGAAACATGACTTTCAATGCTTTTTTCAAGAACATTTATAAATATGTTAAAACGTGTTTAAGAAACGTTGCCATCCTCTTCAGATCCTGTAGTGAATGAATCTCCTTCCTTAATAATTTCAACAGAGAGAGGAAGTTCTTTTGAAATCTGAAGAAGCCTGTGGAGTCACACTCTCCTTGGTAAAAAGGGAATTACGGACAGAAATAAAACCTTAAAGACACACATAAAACATTATCAACGCATCTGTTGTAATTACTTTCCATTTCAGAATCCTGAATGTATTGCTCTGATGTGAAAAGGCACAACAGGCCCAAACATTTCTTGGATGAATGAATAGAAAGGAATGTCTAGGCATCCAGACTCATAATAAATCTGCCCCAGCTATGCAATTTTTTTTTCTTGAAGAAGCCCGAGTTGTGCCTTTGACCATTTTTAGTTTGGAATGGTTATCGTTATATATTCCTCACATAAGTTGTTATTGAATAGATGCTTTTGTCATCAGCATAGAATTCGTCCATATTCTTACAAGAGAGCATATTTTTGAAGAATGTATTCTGTGGATGCCTTTATTACACATAACAACTCTTTTTCTTGTACTAATAGGTGTTAGTGAAGTCTTAGTATTTAAAAAAAAAAAAATAACAAAATCATAAAAATATTCCATACTCACCAGTTTTAAGTTTTAATTAAGACCTATAAACTTTGTTCTTGTGCATTAAAATATGGCATAAAAACCCCCATCATATACTGACATTTCTTTGGTAACAAAAATTCCCCCCAGAAAGTCAGAAAAAAAATGAGCTGTGAAAAGATAATTTGACTAAAATTCAGTAGAGGCTTGTATGTAAGCCCCTGCCATCTTGAATTTCCCTCACTGCATTGTGATTGGTTGCTTTGGAAAATTAGCCAATCACCAGGCACTAAATGGCAAGGCTTGCTTCACATTAAACTTACATAGTAATGTGATTACACATGGGTTATGGTTATATGCACAAGAAGAACCAAGGTGACAAAGGCAGCCTGAATCTGAGTGTTCTAACTGCTTGGTTGGCCACTGCCTTTCAGCTGCAAAAGTTTTTGAAAACAGTTGCAATTATAAGCCACTTTAAGAGCCAAGAGTATTTATGGGGTATGTTCAATTTTTTTTTTTTTAATTCTTTATTTTTGTGTGCATAAAGAGTACAAACATGCTGGTAATGCCACAATAGCAGTTACTGGATATTCGTGGTTAACAGACATATGGCATAGATTAAGACTGCACAATTTTTACAATATTCAGGCTTGACTATGGGTAAAACGGTAGATATGTCAGTAGACAGGCATCATCAAACACAAAAGACAGTTATGCAAACTGACATTAAGATTAGATAGTATTACATGCCTGGATATTTGAAGCAAGTATATTCACCCTGAAGCTTGCTAGTATAGTATACTAGATGGTAAACAACGCAATGTGTGATGTGTGAGTCGAGCAATTATAAAATAATTGAGAGTAGTGCTAGACAGCATGCCTGGCTAAATATATGGTAAAAGACAGGTTGACTATCTCATTTTAGAAGTGAGCGTAAGTAGAGGCATGCATGGGACAAAAAACATAAACTTAAGTCCATGGAAGCAGAATTATAACAGGAGTCCACCAGGATAAACAGGATCTGTAATGTTGTCTGTGCCAGCGTCATCACCGGAACATGCCAGCAGGCAGTCCAGGTCTTCTTACCCCTTCATCCAATGCCCAGTCTATGAGGAGGTTGTTGGTCGCTCTGCAGTAGGTATGTTTCATGCAGGTATGTACCTTTTGTAAAAGCGTGAGGCTGTGCCGCATCTGGATGCCTCGTGGTGCTCCTGCACAAAGATCCGCCATCTTGTGGGGCTGTGGATGTCAGAGTCCCGTTAGCTTGGCCCCATTCTTTGCTTCCCACTGCCATGTGCTTTCCACTGGGTTTTCCAAGCCTCCTGCACAAAGAACCGCCATATTGTGGGGCTGTGGATGTCACAGTCCCGTTAGCTTGGCCCCATTCTTTGCTTCCCACTGCCACGTGCTTTCCACTGGGTTTTCCAAGCCTCCGTGAGGTGACAGGCACACGTGTATTCCACGATCGTGGCTTCATGCGGGAGTGCTTAGCGGGTCTGTACAAGCAGGCCTGTGGTTTCACAGGTTCAGTTGTGTTCTGGTCAGGTTTTGGTGTGCCCAAAATCTGTCGACGAGATTGAGAGGCCGCTAGGTAGGCCTCGGTTGTGGGGCTGCTTGTGCTCTCTGCCATCTTGGATGCCGCTCTGCGCGCTGCCCGAGAGGCATTGAGTTTAGTAGTGGAGGGCCTCCTGGGACCGGGATAACCCCACCAGCGTCTCTCCAATGCCTGATGAGCTTGTAGGCTGCAGAAACTTGAGGGCTGGCAATCTGGACTCCGGTCTCCCCTGTTCAGCCCGTGAGTTTTGCGGTGGAACCTGCTGCTTGGCTGCAGTTAATTGTAGTTTTTGCTTATTTAGCCCAGGAGCTCATGCAATGTGCGTCCATTCGGCTAGCCAGTCAGGCCCCGCCCCCTTTAATCATTTTTTAAGCCTGTATGTTTGTATGCATAAAAAGGTATACGCATATTGATTAGGAACTGGTTTGAAAGTGCCTGTTTAGATATGAAATACATCTAGCAATTTTGCCTTTTGAATTTTGTCTGTTGTTTTACACCCTTTAGTTTTCTAAAATAACACTGATATTAGCATTGTATCTGTCTTCTTCATTCTAACATTTTATAGCTTTGAATTACAGTAGACTATTTTTTTATATATTTTTTTCTAAAATATAACCCACATGGGAACTTTGTTTAGCTTTTAGTATGAGTGTAAAGATATTTCCACAAATCAGGATGTATAACCAGCTACTCTTCTGGTCCTTTCAGCCACTTCTCTGGTACCCAGTTATGCAAACAAGATAAGCAGGTCTCTTGTTCACACCTATTGAATAGGTGACAAGCTGTGGTTGTCAACATTCAGCCTCTACCTTTCTCGTCCTATCAAGAAACCGGGACCTTTTTACATTGATCTTGTCAAGATGACCAAGTTCGCATCTCCATTGCCATACAGCTTAAACTTACAACCATTTACTGTATTCACCAAGGATTCTATATATAATCTCATTCCTGAAGTGTTGGAGACAAGATTTGTTTTCCTGGAGGAACTGCTTCACTTCCAGCACCTATAATAGTTAATGGCACAAAAGAGTATAAAACGTAAGATATATTGGGCTTGTGGTAACACAAAAGCAGGCTAAAATATCGTGTTTGAGAGAGAAGTATGGTCCCAAACAGGAAGGAGCAAAGATCAAAGCTTCTTAAAGCAAGAGACCTCCTAAATTACCATTCCTGATTTCAGTCTAGAGGTTGTGATTTTGGAAGAGAGTTCTGTCATGGTTGTGTCATGGCTTCCCAATATCCCTCCCCAGATGCTGGGTGTGCAGCTTACCAGCTACCTCTGTAGCGACTCCCAAGACACCAGCAGGTATGGGTGGCAGAAAAATAGCATGATGATTGAAGTGTATGATTCTTTCACAAGTTGTCCATAAGCTGTTGTCACTCTTAGTGCCAAGCTCGTTCTATATTTGCAAAAAAAAAAGTTTGCAACCCTTTTGGAATTGCCTGGGTCACTGAATTGATTATTAAGAAGTGGTTTGATCTTCATCCAAATCCCAAGTTTAGACAAACACAATCTGACTAAACCAGTAACACACAAACATTTGTACTATTAAAATTTTCATTGAAGACAAAGAGCCATCATTCACAATGCAGTCTGGAAAAAGTAAAACATGGACATTCGATCCAAAGCGGTTAATTGTCAATGTGGCGGCCACCCCGTGAGAGCAGGGGTTTCCGCCACCAGAGATGTCCTATAAATCCAAGCGGTACAGAAGCAGGTATAGCTGGTATTGCGGGTCCCTACAAGCATGAGACGAGGCTCTGTGTTGATGGTAAAGCTGAACTCACTTTAATGGGACCACACATGGCCTTTTATGTGAATCCTCATGCAAGGGGTCTACATTCCCCACTGGACCTGAGAGGGGACAGACACACAATGTACAACATAATTATATTAACTCTCAGGTCCAGGACATGCATAACAGAAATACCCCAAAATATACAGTTAACAACAAGGTACTACCTTAAGTCTTATATCCCCGAATAGCCTGGATCTGAGCGCCCATCATATCCGAAAACGGCTCAGATCCTACGAATGTAGCCGAAATGCCACCGGATATAGTTTAGTCTCTTTCGGGAGTCCAATATTTAACAAAATAAACGAATAAACTGTTTGTGCGCATGTTCACCCAGTGTATCTTGTTCGAGAGTTTGTTCCAACTGAACACCACTTTTCTCAGAGGAATAAAGCCAAACATAGGGGGGAGTTGAAGTCTCAGCCGTGTTCGTGCCGTTGAGTGTCCGATAATAGTTCCATGCACTCGATGACCAAACACCGCTGGATGCGTTCGACAAAACAAGATGGTCGCCGCCTTGTGTTTGTCCATAGGAACGGCGGCTACCCAGCCGACCACTTAGAACGTTCAGTTGTTTAGGAAGGTGTTATGGAGGTCAAGTGGGTCAACTAGCGTTACACGACAGTTCTGGGTGGTTGAGGTGTTCGGTACTTAGTTCGGTATACGAACCAGATGAGGCAAATCCGTTCAGTTAAGTGTATATACCGATCAACCGACAAAAACTTAGTATTAAGCAACAGGGGGATCTGTTACAGTCAATTTAAGAATTTGAGCACACTAGGCAGCAGGTATATGATGCATAGAGCCAACTCTCTGGCTAATGCCATGTGCCACTCTCAGCTGACTTCAGATGTTTCTCTGGCTTTTTTCAGACTAAAACATCAGCACATCTTGTTTTTAAGAGGCCTTTGAGCCTCCTACAGGGATAGTCAGCTGACAAAACAGAAGCCCGCTGCTGAGCTTCCCTGCATAAAAAGTACTTTATACTCAATAAGCAGAAAATAAGGTATATTTTTGTTTGTTTTACAAGTCTTGTGATTGCTGTCTCTGCACACATTACAGATATACATATATATGTGCGGAATTTGTTTATACTGAGATGGAAGGTTTTAGTTTTTTTTCTTATTCAACTAAATATATGAAGACGCAGAAAGGCATAATTGGAAATAAACCATATGGTAAAAACAGCATCTGTTAACTCATACAGTATCCAACATTATTTTAGTTATGTATGACCCTAGGCACCTGTGGTATAAATTAACCAAAAGACATGAATAACCTAGACCTAAAGTTACATAGGGTATAGGTAAATTTTGGACACAAAGGCCTCTATTTAATAATTTTGGATAAGCTTTTCAAATGATTTAATATTTTTGAACAAACTTTAAAAAAAAAAATTGTTTTTTTAAATATTAAAATATCCCAAATATATAATTATATATGAAAACATTACATTAATTTAATTTAATTATTTGAAAAGTTTATCCAAAAATAATAAATTATTTGAAAAACTTATCCAATTATAATAATTTTATGCCAAAGTTCTTCTTTTTCTATTAACAATTCAATACAAATTGCGTCAGTCATTATATACAAGAATGCCTGCAATAGTTTAGCAAAATGTGTTTTATATTTTACACTAATCGGCCACAACATTAAAACCACTGATGGGTGAAGCAAATAACATTGATTATATGTAACAATGGCACCTGTGAAGGGGTGGGATGTATTAAGTCTACAGTCATTTCATGTGCCAGAAGCAGGAAAAATGGGCAAGCAAAAAGTTCTAATAGTGATGGCTAGATGAATGGGTCAGAGCATCTTAAAAACTACAAGGCTTGTGAGGTGTTCTCAGTATGCAGTGGTTGGTGCCTACCACAAGTTGTTCAAGGAAGGTCAACCAGTGTCAGGGTAATGGGCGCCAAGGCTCATTGAGACACGTGGGAAGCAAAGGCTAGCCCATCTGGTCCGATCATGCAGAAGGGCTATTGTAACTCAAATTGCTGAAATATCTAATACTGGCCACAATGAAAGGTCAAACACATAGTGCATTGCAGTTTGCTGTGTCTTGGGCTGCCTAGCGACAGACCAGTCAGAGTGCCCATGATGACCCCTGTCCACCGCCAAAAGAGCCTTCAATAGGGACGTCAGAACTTGACCATAATACAGACATACAGTCACAATGTGTTTTTTCTGGCTGTTTGTATTTCTGAGTGTGTCTTGCATTGTCTACCTGTGTATATGCCTGAGAGTGTGTGTCTGATAGTAACTATCATTGTATGTGAATGTATATTTCTGTGAATATGTGTATGTTTGTGTCTAGGACCTTATGTGTGTGGGGTAGCTGCTTGTGGTGTTTATGGCAAAGCTATGTTTTATGACTGTGTGTGCATGGTGATTGACTGCAGGGTGTGACTATGGTGATTGACTGCAGGGTGTGACTGGCAGAGTGAGTGTGACAGCAGGGCAAGTGGTGAATGAGAGATTTGGGGCAGAGTTTTACAGGGTGAGGGGAGGCAAGTGTGACAGGATTAGGGGGTTAATGTGACAGTGTGAATGTGGCATAGCTGGGGGGTGAGTATCCAGGGCAAGCAGAGGAGAATGTGACAGGATTAATGGGGTGGGTGTGGCAGAGTGAATGTAGCATGGTTGGGAGGGTGAGGTTTGGGGTGAATATGGCATGGTTGGGGGGGGGGGGGGGAGGGACTATCACAGGATTAGAGTGAATGTGGCCTGGTTGGAGGAGTGTGTGTGTGACTGGGCAAGGGAAGGTGAATGTGACAGGGTTAAGAGGGGATTAATTTATAGGCTGCAGTATGAATAGGCAGAGGGGACAATGCCTGCCTGGAAGGAGAAGTGCAGTCTGGTCTGGTGGAAGCTCCAGAAGGACCCCAGTCAAGCCACGCCGACTGTGGCAGAAAAGCGGAAGTTTTCCCCAGTTCCATCAAGGAAGCAGTCCTACCCAGCCAGGGTACAGGGAGCTCTGCTACACCCCCATCACGGCATTGCATTGGAAAAATCAGACAACCCAGGGTATTCAAAATGGGGTATGTGCAGTCTTTTTTAGTAGATATTTAGTCACAAATGCTGGCCAAAGGTAGTGTTCACATAATTTTTTTTGCATTTTTCACACAAAAACTGCACTTTTACTGATGATATTGTTGTGATACATTTTACTGTTTTGAAACACTAATACTAGTGTTCAGTGAAGTCTCCCGAGTAAAACAGTACCCCTCATGTACTGTAGCCCCATGTAGCTAGAGCGCAGCTAAGCGGAAAAAGGCCTTGACAGGGGTTAGGAGGCGGGCTTAGGAGGAAGTAAGCTAGGGTTGGAATTATGGGTAAGTAGGATTGGCTATTTAAATGAGCAGCCATTTTAGGTGAGTCATTCTAACTTTCTACCTGGTTGAGTTTGTCCCACCCACCCTCCCTTTGTTTGTTATGTGTTTATTTACCCGTTTCTTTCACAGCGGCGGGACGGGGAGCTGAAGGAGAGGAAATAGGCTCCCCTGGATGAACGTGAGGTGGAATAAACAAATTGTGGTCATCGGTGGTTGAGAGGTTTCGAGTCCTGGAGGTGGCTCAGAACCTGGTGGGGCAGGGGTATCCGGGTATACCCCTGCCGTGGTTAATGGATGGTTGGCACTTTTACAATTGGTGGATTGGAATAATGTTGGTGTATGTTATAAATATGTATGTGTTATTATATGGGGGTCATTGCCTTTTGTATGGTAGCCGAAGGAACAGGATGCGAGGGGGCGGAGTATGGGGGGCAATGACCCATGTTTATCTGTTAATTTATTATCGTTATTATTATTATTATTATTGGTTAATAAAGCTGTGGACAAATTTCCCCATATTCCTTAGTGTCTGTGTGTTATTGGGTTAGGATATGGGTTTGGTTTGTCCTGGATTCCGACTGCCCAAAATGGTGACTATACACCTGTCAAGGTTTTATGGTGTCTTGGAAAGTTACAGGGTTAAATATTGTGCTAGCAAATTAAATTCTCTGGACTTTCTGCCTTTCTGGTTATCAGGCAAGTCCCGCAAATTGTAATTATTAAAATGACTTATTGGAAAAATATTTTCCAAACTTTTTGCTAACCGTCTAAGCTCTATACTACCCTACATAAAACATAATGGCCAAGTGGGCTTTGTTCAAGGGAGGCAATGTTCAGACACTGCTAGAAGAGTACTATACGTGCTTTATAGTATGGAAGGAAAGAGGGGACCTGTTACTTTCTTTAGGCACAGAGAAGACCTTTGATCCCTCAATTGCATAGGCGTGCGCACGGGGTGTGCCGGGTGTGCCTGGGCACACCCTAATCCCCGCGGCACGCCTATGGATTGAGTCCTGCAGGAACGGAGTCCTCACAGCTCCCTCGCCGCGGCTGATATTGAGAGAGCCGCCCGACCCACTGGACCCCAGGGACAAGTCCACGCCAGCACTCCAGGTAGGGAGGCTGGGTGGACATTTTTTTAATTAAAAAAATAATAATTTGTGTGTGTCTGTGACTGTGTGTGTGTGTGTCTGTGTTTGTGTGTGTCTGTTTGTGTGTGTGTGTGTGTCTTTGACTGTGTATATGTGTGTGTGTGAATGTGTGTGTGTGTGTGAGTGTATGTGTATCTGTGAATGTGTGTCTGTGAATGTGTATGTGTGTCAGTGTATGTGAATATGTGTGTCTGTGAATGTATGAGTGTGTGTGTGTCTGTGAGTGTATGTGTGTGTGTTTGAGTATGCGTGTCAGTGTGTGTATATATATATATATATATATACACACACACACACACACACACACATATACATACACACACTGGAGTGTATATTATTTTTTTTGGGGGGTGGGAATCTTGGTTCCCACACTTTATTCCCCAGGACTTTATTCTCCCCTGTCGGCTCACGCAGAACCGGCGCTGAGTGTCGGCTCTGCTCTAAGCCTCCATGGGCCGGCAGGGAGATCAAAGATCTACCTCACCGGCCCACAGCAGCATGAAGGGAGGCAGGAGAGGACCCGGGGAGTTCTAGACAGCAGCTCCGCCAGGTTCCTCTGGCGAGATCTGAGCGTTGCCGCGGCAACGCTCAGATCTCACGAGAGTTAACTCTAGCCCCGCAGGCTAGAGTTCACTCTCCACTGGACCACCAGGGATGGAACATGGCAGCAAGGATCCCCCTCCCTACATAAGGTAAGAAGGAAGGGGGGATATTTACTAATCTGCCCCCACCTCCACAATCTGTCCAAACATACAGCACACACACACACATACAGCACCCACACACAAAAAGCACCTACAGACATACAGCACTCTCACACAAACAGCACACACACAGCACCCACACACATACAGTACACATACAGCACCCTCACACACACAGTACACTAACCGCACCCTCACAAACACACACAGCACCTTTACAAACACACAACACCCTCACACACAGCACACTAACAACACCCTCGCAAACACACACACACAAACAGCACCCTCAGAAATACATGACACCCACACACATCACACAAACAGCACCCTCACACACACAGCACCATCACACACACATCACACAAACGGCACCCTCACACACACAGCACCCTCACACACACACACAAACACCCTCACACACAAACAGCACCCTCACACACACACACAAACACCCTCACCCACATAGCACACTACCAGCACCCTCACACATACACACACACAGCAGCACCCTTCCACACACCACCCTCACACAGCACACTAACAGCACACACACACACACACACACACACAGCAGTGTATGTATATATGTGTGTGTGTGTATATATATATATATATACACATATACATGCGGCGTGTGTTTGTGCTTTAGGGTGCACACCCTAATGCAATAGGCTGCGCACGCCTATGCTCAATTGATTTTTCAATGCGGTCCCAAGTTCATTTGTATTACCTTCTAGCTTTCTCTCTGTAATAAAAGCAATCTATAACAACCCGACAGCTCAGATATTAGGTTCATTTCAAACCCATTTTACATATCAATTGGAACCAGACAGAGGTGCCCACTGTCCCCACAATTATATGTGATGGCACTTGAGCCACTAGCAGCATCCATAAGGGCAAACACATCAATTCACAAAGTGGAGGTTGGGCACAGAGAATACAAACTGAACCTTTTCGCTGATGATGTCCTCCTAACCCTTACTTAGCGAACTAAATCTCTAACAAATATACACGAACAGTTACAGAAGTACATCCTACACTCCTGCTACAAATGAAATGTCTCTAAAATACAAGCTTTAAGCTATGGCATGGAAGAGAGGATCATTTTGGGGTTAAAAGATGTGTTTCAATTTCACTGGAGGTCAGATTACCTGATTTATATGTAATCGAGAAGGAAGGAATCCGCACTCATATTTAAGAAACCAGGTGTACAGCTGCATCTGAGGCTGGCAAACTTCATACGTAAATGTAAAAAGCAATGTGATGTATGCACTTAAGTTACAAAAGGTAGCAGATTTATTTGGAGAATCACACCATAAATAGCAAAGTTTCGACCTCCAATGAGGTCTTTATCAAGCTAACACCACTATAACATAATTCATACATGTAAGGCACATTAATGAGCTGAATTGGAAGCTCTTTGTGAGTGTATTATATCCTTTGTTTATATATAGTTTGAGATTGTTTTTACTGAGTTGCACTATTGGATCCTATCTTCTTGTTTATTTTTATGTGAGATACGGATGTTTTGAAAATACCACAAGACATATTAATGTCCTTATAAAGATCCTGTTTGACCCTTTACAAATATCCTGTGTCAATGATTATATTATCAGAAGCAGATATAATGGAGCCAACAGACGACTCCTTGTTTGTGAGTGCATTTCACACAAATAATTACCTCTGAACTGGTCATATACAATATCACACTATTGTTGTTCTCTCTGTCATTCTTTTGTCGTTTCATATCTTGGAATCTATTTATTTGGATACATCAAACTACCTACCACAACCAATACCCTCACCAAGAACTGTTTACTATTCAATATGGAATATCTCTTGTGATTATAAAATTATATTATTATTACTATTACAACGGTACCATCTAAGAGTATTATTAGTGTATAGTTGTTTTGCGATTACCTGTTTCCTTTTCCTTTGCTATTTACATTATCAACCATGAATATAAATAAAATTGCAAACATACACTTACTACTTTAATAATTGCATGAACTGCAAGATCCCATTGGTTGAAACTCATAGGCACAAGTCAAACTAATAAGTGACAAGCATATCACAAAGGATTCACCCATAAATAAAAAAAAGTGAGCGGTGTCCAAAACAAAAAACGGATAAATAGACTGCCAAAAAAGAAGCCCTAGGGTTCAATATCATTGGGATCCATACAGTTCAAGAAGATCTATACAAATAATAAATAAAGTATAATAATAAAACATAAAAATAACAGTGCAAACATAGTATATAAGTGCATTAAAAAAGTAATAATTCATGTGTAGATAGTAAAAGTATTAAAGGATCACTATAGGGTCAGGAACACAAACATGTATTCCTGACCCTATAGTGTTAACACCACCATCTAGCCCCCCTGGGCTTCTCGTGCCTCCATAAATATAGTAAAAAAATTACTGTATTCAAACCTGAAGCTGTAAATCTGCATGTTGTTAGATTCAGAATAATAAGCAGTCTGCTGACATGTGGTAGCCTGATCCAATCACAGTGCTTCCCCATAGGATTGGTTGAGACTGACAAGGAGGCAGATCAGGGGCAGAGCCAACATGATTCAAACACATCCCTGGCCAATCAGCATCTCCTCATAGAGATGAATTGAATCAATGAATCTCTATGAGGAAAGTTCAGTGTCTGCATGCAGAGGGAGGAGATACTGAATGTTTGAAAGCATTTTAGGCAGCCATGACCCAGGAAGGATCTCTAACAGCCATCTAAGGAGTGGCCAATGAAGTTATCACTAGGCTGTAATGTAAACACTGCATTTTCTCTGAAAAGACAGTGTTTACAGCAAAAAGCTTGAAGGTAATGGTTCTACTCACCAGAACAAATTCAATAAGCTGTAGTTGTTCTGGTGACTATAGTGTCCCTTTAAGGTCTCACAAAAAACACTTATGCAAAGGAATGGTGTGATGGTAGTCACCATCACTGGGAGCAAAAGAGGAACACTTCACATAGTTCCCATAAAGCTTAGAGGAACACTGTAGGGTCAGGAATACAATCTATTCGTCTCTGCCTGATCCTATAGTGTTAAAAACATTATTTATCCCCGTGCCCCCCTTAAATATAGCAAAATCTCACCTTATTTCCAGCAACTCGTGGGTCCCCCGGCGCTGTCTTCCCCCCCCTGATTCGCCGCCTTGACTGACATCATCAGAATTGATGATCTCAGCCAATCACAATGCTTTCCCATAGGAAAGCTTTGGATTAGCTGAGATTTCCATTTCTGATAATCTCAGTCAGGGAGGCGGTTTGGGGATGGAGCAAAACGCCGCCCTGGCCAATCAGCATCTCCTCGTAGAGAGGAATTGAATCAATGCATCTCTATGGGGAAAGTTCAGCATCTTCATGCAGAGCGTAAAGACACTGAAAGTCAGTGCTGCACAGTGTGACCCAGGAAGCACCTCTAGTGGCTGTTTGAGGAGTAACCACTAGAGGTATTCCTTGGCTATAATGAAAACACTGCCTGTTCTCTGAAAAGGTAATGTTGACACCAAAAAGTAGCAGGGATAAGCTCTAGACACCAGAACAACTACAATAAGCTGTAGTTCTGGTGGCTATAGTATCCCTTTATTACAGAGCAGCAATTATGAGCCAAATAGTTGCTACACAAATGCAAGAGGACTCTCCACAAAGAGCACACATAGAATCCTATTGGTCGCTCAGTGTGGGGATTGGCTGCTTAGTGTAGATTCCAAAATGATTGAGATCATCCTACTCTTACATGCTACCATCGACTAAGTTATTACTTACCATCTGGAGCCTGCTATGGGCATTCAGAACATTGTGTTACTATAGCAATGCTTTTATACTATTAAGGTGCTGAAACCCATGGGAGCAATACATACTATCTGGAATAAATGTTTGTTTTTGTAATATTATTAAAACACACACGCGCGCGCTACAATCCCTATACATAAGGTATAGTACACATAGATTTTTATTGATAACAAACAAGAAGGTTACTCAAACTTATGCAAAAGTACCTAGAGAGAGACCAAAATAGGGGAAAGGAAGGACATTTTACTCCTGAATTACGGTGTGCTTGGTCACAACAGGCACACCGCCTGCACACACCTGTGGTATGGAAGTTACATAGGGTGCAGAATGTTTCTTTAAAAAAAATAAAATAATAATTATATTCTAATTTTCTCAAGCAGTATGTCGATCACCGTTGTCATCATGCGTTTCAGTTCCTCTCAAATTATCTTGTTTTATCAGAATCAACAGAGAGTAAACAAGTGTGACAGAAAGGGTGCAGAAACCACCAAATGATTGTGATGGCCCATTGGGAGGAAAGACGTCAAAGTATCTGGGAGAATTTCTTTAACAAGATCCCCAGGGTTGCTAGTCATAAAAACAATTCTGTTCGTAAATAAATCATATTTAAACACAAATGATCTTTTTGATCAATAGATTACACAGTAGTATGTCTGTTAATGAGGAATGCTAGACTTTCCTGCTGGCTTCCGGATTAACAGTAGAGACAAGGGAATAGCAGGTGGATTACTTGTTATAAACATACACAAAACCACTATTTTGTAATATATTTTTCTTGTGAGGTTTATTAAACACACTGTTGCCTATAACCAATAAATGTGCTTTTAGCCTAATGTGCATTGCTATTCTAAAGCAAGACCCTTTATTTCCATTGTGGAGATCAAGGAAGACTGTTCAAATAACTGTGGACAGGTCACAGCTGTCTGACCCTTCTCTAATCAGCCCCAGGAGAGGTGGGAGGCAGTAAGAACAAGCAGGAAACAAGGAATCCTGCGGAGAAGGGTTTGTTTTCTCTTTTTATGTTTAATTTGGGTATTTAGAATAGCAGATGTCTTCAGAGATGAATGGAAACATTATTTTGACATATTTTTTTGCCACTGGCAATGGGGTCATATCACATTTTCCAGAAATGCCTACAGACAGGAACAAGGAAAGAGTGAGACATCATGATCATTTCAACATTTTAAAGTTCTTAAATTACAATTACAATTATTTATATAGCACTAACTTATTCCGTAGACCTGTACAATAGGTAAACGACAAACATTTAACAGTGTACCTTGCTGACTTGGTTGCTTTGGTTTTTGGATTAACACAAAAAATAAAAATAAAATGTGGTAAAAAAAAAAGATGACAATAATTAACATCTGCGTGAGTTTAGATTCAATTTTGCAGTTGATTCGATGCTCTCTAAACTCTGACTCTTGTTATAGAAATACAGAAATAGGCATGTATCTGACATGCAAGTAACTACAACTTTTTGAAAAGTAATCAAGAATAAATTCAAGGATAACAGATCCAAAAAAAGAGACAGTCCAAAAAAAATAGTATCAAAAAGGTTTAGTATGCTTTCTAGCAGACGTGTTGTGCACTGTGAAAATGTTGTGTTTCAGCTCTGACGAAGTTCATCCATGCAATGGTTTTGGGGAAAACGATTGGGATTAATCAAAAAGGTGAAAACATGGGCCAGGCAGTATGCTGCAAAATAAATGCCTAATGTATATTAATATTGTTATGTATATATTTTGCAACACATCGATAGGAGCCATTTGGTTCACAGATCAAGTGGAAAGAAGTAACCAATTGAGGCGAAAAAAAGCTGCAGTACGTATTGTTAAACCTGACAGTCATCCTGATGAATATGCATGTGTGTACGATTTTGTCCATGTCTAGGCCTGCACCTGTTTTTCACCAAATAATAAAGAAAACAATACAAAGTAGCTTGTGAAGCCACCTCCCTGAAATGCATGTTTGCATGTTGGGATGTCTGCAACCTTCCTCTGTAAACTGCAAGCACTAACCTCACCATCCCTCTTGCTCTGCCTAAGGGTGGTAATAGTAGTAGTAGTAGCAGAGCAGAATCGGTAAGGTTAGTGCTTGGTGATAGGTTTTGAAAATTGCACAGATTCAGATATGTAACATAATCTTCCTCACTGTGCGGTCAGCGACCGTGCATCTGCATGACTAACACCTGCGGCATGTTAATGGACGCCTGCCGCTGCGGATCCACGGCTAATTATACCCCCATGTCCGCTCACGTGACTAACGACGTCGGCGTGCACGTGATGTCACGCACGCACCACACACGCACATTTTGGGGTCAAAGAGCGATCCCGGACAATCAGAAAGGTAAAGAAGGCATAAAAACCTAGAATTACCTTTCCTCATTGCCCTGTCGTGGTTTCCCTAGTGGTTGTCCGAGAGCGCGTTCCTGATTCAAGTTTCTTCTGTTTTTTTACTTTGGCTTTGATTTTGACTTCCCTGTATTTCTGGTATCACTGACCTCTGTCTTTCCTTTATCGTTGTGTCCCTATCTGTGTCCCCTGACCTTGGCTAGCACCCTGACTATTCTTTGGTACGTTAGTCCGGCCATTCTAAGGCCCGGTAATACGTTACCTATTAGTCATCTGTGTAGCACAATTCTACGTGCTGGATCATAGAGTAATCCTGACAAGATACAGCATGAGTGGACCTGCTGCCTGCCCTAGTACTAACTTGTTCTGTTCCTTCCCTCTGTAATACAGATTTGAGGTGTATTTGCAGATGTTGGTTCATAGCGGCACTAGTGAGATAATGCTTAGTCACTTTAAAAATGGCCAAATTCGGGCCAGATTGGCAAGTCTTATATTTTCTAAAGCCCAATCTAGTGGAATTGGGTTGGTCCAACTGAATCTGTAGCAATCGACAGCACGCATGTCGCATCCGAACCCTAAATATAGGATTTAAAATATTCATAAAGCACCTCTTTAAAAATTATTCAGGACTGAATGAATCCTATAGGATGCACGTTCACATAATATAATTTACTTGCTATTTGACCACCAGCAGCACTAGCAGTCAGTGGGTAAATATTTAAAGCATGTGATGGCTAGCCAGTGCTTGCAAACCAGCTTCCACAATAAAATAAAAAAAAGCTGATTGGGAGTCAGCGGATGGGGAGGAACTACAGAACTGTGAGGGAAGGACCTAGTGGAAACGAGTGGGTCTCTAATACAAAATAAAAGGGTCGGTGTTCATACCATGCATCCCAATTTGTACTATTATTGTTAAACCCATAGTCATTCACCATTAAAGTAAAAAAACCCTACCCACCTTTTCTCACCCTAATCATAGTGAGGACTGTGACCTGTAGCAGAGATCCTTTTACTTGAGCACAATATCTCTGCTCGTCTCGCTCCTTGGTCAACTCAGACGCCCGGAGTAATTGTAGCAACCCACCGAAAAATCAGTAGGAGACTTGTTGAAGGGTGGAACAAGTACACTTTATTCGGAAAAAGGCACCATATTCATACTGTACAAAATGTGTAATCCTCCATAGGGTGATTAACAGAACAAAAAGGGTGATCCCTCCCTGGCACCATCAGGTCTGGGGTTGATAACAGTCTCCCACCCACTGAGACCCTTCCAGCTATGACATGGGGAGAGCAGAGCCCTAAAACCCACAAAACATGGAAACCCACAAACAAGTTGTACACAAATAGCTCATGCCCTCTGCTACCCCCTGTCCGAAGAACGCCATTACTGTCCATATGGTATTCATTTGCCACCCACTTAAAGGTTTGGATAGTTGTTACTTAGCTCCGAAGCAGTGTATAGTTCCATGAGGCCAGCTCCTCCTACCTGAAATTCTGTCTTGTCTTTAGTGTGGGAGTGTGACAGTACTGTTTGCACATAGAAAAAGCATCCTTTGAAACAAGACCAATAAAACGAATACTTGTAAAATAAAAAAATATACTTACCATCAGAAGTCTTCTTTCTATTAAATGTTCTTTTCGTCAGCCCCCAAAAAAGGTGAAACTGAAATCCATAATTCGTGACGGAACTATTGAAAATAAAAAACAAACCTGATTCACACAAAAAAAATTATGAAAAAAACAAACAATTGGATGCATTTCTGCCCCACAAATACTCTGTGGAGAGCTGCAAAGTGGGAAAAGCTTTAATAGGTATTACCAAACTTTGGTTTCTCATTAGAGTGCTCTGGTTGGTTGGCTTGTAAGAGGCCCAGACATTTATTTTGAACGTTTTATGCATTTTGCACAGCAATGATTAGTAATACCATCTAAAAATGAAAGATAGTAAAAGCGCTAAACAGGCATTCAAAAGGAGAAAAAAAATAGGTAAAACTGTCTCCTTAAGGAATGAATATGTAGGTATGTACATTAGATTTATAAACACAGTATTGTAAAAATTTATTTAATGATGCAGCCCCCAAAGGTGATCAGCACAAATATATATAGAATGCAAATAGAAGATATAAGTGGAGCTCATAAATGGATGATAATCACAAACCCATGGTGCAAATAAAGTGAAAGTATAAATATAAATACTTAATGTTGCTCAGATAGGGTTGCATGTAGAGTCATATATAAAAGTGATCAAAAAAGCAAATAATAGTGTAGTCTGTATAGCAAATATACAAGTATTTAAAAGATATGTAATAACAATTTATTAAGCCAAAGAAAAACAACAACTGTGCAGCTGCTTACAAGATGGAAGTAAGTGAGCATATGCAGTTTGACCCTTGATCTGGCTATTTTATCTTTTATAATGTATTTCTGGTTCTGTTAACCCAGACATTTATTTTGAACATTGCTTTACACATCGTTTTCTGCATTGTGCACAGCAAAGATTAGTAATACCATCTACCTCGATTTTCCTAGTTCTTGCATTCTGACTCATTATTGGTGCATACTATGATAGAAATACTGTCACAAATTAAAGAACCTGGCCAAATATGATACACACGTGACCATTCCAATCCACCTATATTGACTTTTAACATCATGTCCCAATCCAAGAAGAACCAATATGAATAAGAATAATATGAAAACACAATGCCAGCATCAAAGAATCACCCAAACCAGGTAACCTTAGCTGACTCAAGCTGGTCATGTGGTTCCTTGGACTTAGATGACACACTTGACCTGGTTTCAGAGATGGAGTTAATATCTGATCTGACACAAGTGACTGAAGAATAAATTGAACAACTATTTCACATGTTTTGATCGTCTTACAAGCAGAATAACATTAAAACAACTGTTAAGTGCCACTAATTGACCCACTGGCAGCAGGGCCACCTTTCCCTGCTGGGCAGTTGCCTGGGGGCCCCACAGGCATGGGGGCTCCACCGTGCTGCCCAACGTGCCCAGGCCGAAAGGAGAGATCCTTTGATCTCCCCTGCCGGCCCATGGAGAGCCGGCCCCGTTTTCTTCCGGTGGGCCCTCTGGGCCGGTGGAGAGATCGAAGATTTCCCTCACCGGCCCAAGTGGCCCTTCGTTAGTGGGAGAGAGGGGGTGTGTAACGGATCACCTGGCACCCCGACTAAGTCTACCTCAGTTGACGGATGCTCCTGGTGCACTGCAGACCCCACAAACCGCCGTAGCTTGGTTGGGGTCTCGCCGACACCTACCCACCATGGAACTATGACAAGGCTCCAGGTTCCAGTGAGTGAACCTCTCTTTCCCCAGAGAGTGAAGCAGGAACAGGAACAAGCTCTTACAAGAGCTTAGTGATTATTCAAGGGAGTATGAAGAGCAAAGCAATCCCTTTGTAGCAGATTTCCCCCAATAAGAGATTTAGCAGTCTGTCTGTGTGTACTCAGCAGTCTGTGTGTGTACTCAGCAGTCTGTGTGCGTGTATTTAGCAGTTGGTGTATATGTATTTAGCAGTCTGTGTGTGCATGTGTTCAGCAGTCTGTGTGTGGATGTATTGAATGTATCTATTGCATTTGTTAGAGATACCAATAAATATAAGTTTAATTGTATTAAAAATTTACATTTTTTTATTCCTGTTAGTTGTTGTGTAGGTAGGGCCCCAGTGCACTGCTTTGCCCAGGGGTCCATAAGGCTGTTAATATGGCACTGACTGGCTCCCAAGAGAAGACAGAGAATATATCTATACACAATGGTATTACATAAAAATGTACCGTATATACTCGAGTATATGACGAGTTTTTCAGCACATTTTTTGTCTTATACTCAAGTGAGTGTCTGTATTATGGCAACTTACATTTCCATAATACAGACAGGACCGCCGGCTCATTACAAGCCCGGCGGTCCTGTTGGGGGCTCGCAGCGAGCTGTAACTTACCTTCACAGCAGCTCCTGTCAGCTCCCTTCTCTCTCCTCCGGTCAGCTCCCTTTGTAAGTCTCGCGAGAGCTGCGGGGTCAGAGCGTTGCCACGGGTTGCCGTGGCAACACTCCGCGCGGCCGCAAGACTTACAGTGGGAGCTGACCGGAGGAGAGAGAAGGGAGCTGACAGGAGCTGCTGTGAAGGTAAGTTATAGCTCGCTGCCAGCCCCCCTCCTACAGCCCATCCACTGGACCACCAGGGAATGAGAGCCCCCCTCCCTGGCCATGTATTAAGCAGGGAGGGGGGACGAATAAAATATAAATAAAAAATTAAATAAAATAAAAATAATATATTAATAATAGTAGAAATAATAATATAAAAATATAATATATAAAAAAATAATAATGTAATATTAAAATAATAATAATAAAAAATAAAAAAATAAAAATGCCCACCCCCCACCAAGGCTCTGCATCAGACACACACACACACTCTGCATCACACACACACACACACTACATTCATACACACACTGCATTCATACACACACTGCTTTCACACACACACACACACACACTACACTGCATTCATACACACACACACTACGCACACTGCATTCATACGCACACTGCATTCATACACACACACACTGCACTCATACACACACACACTGCATTCATACACACACCCACACTGCACTCATACACACACACACACACCGCATTCATACAAACACACACACACTGCATTCATTATATACACACACTGTAAATAAATATTCAATTAATATAATTTTGGGGGGATATAATTTTATTTAGAAATTTACCAGTATTTGCTGCATTTCCCACCCTAGTCTTATACTCGAGTCAATAAGTTTTCCCAGTTTTTTGGGGTAAAATTAGTGGTCTTGACTTATATTCGGGTCGACTTATACTCGAGTATATACGGTATGTTAATAAAACAGATCATATATGACATTAGTTTGGAATTAGTTACAGGTTTGTTTGTTTTTTAGACATCTTACAGCAGTTTTTACTCTCAGACTGCGGAACAGCATTCTGCATTGGTGTTCTAACAAAACGCTAGTTTAACCCCTTAAGGACACATGCCATGTGTGACATGTCATGATTCCCTTTTATTCCAGAAGTTTGGTCCTTAAGCAACAAATGGATCAAAATATAATTTTCCATAGAAATCGTCACTTTTAAAAACTAGGGTTAAAATAGGATACTCCTCACCAGGGGCGTACCTAGAGCATATGGCACCCGGGGCGGGTCCTCCTCCGCACTTTAACATGTACAAAACACCCACATTTTTTTTTAATGTATGTATGTTTCAATGTAAGCATGCTTTTGTATGGAGTAAGTGTGAGTGAATGAATGGGTGTGTTTGTATGTAGTGTTGGCATTTTAATGCAGGCATGCTTTTGTGTGTAGTGTTGGCGAGATGCAGTGGTGTGGTTATATATAATGGTGATGTTTTAATACAGATGTGTGTTTGTATGTAGTGTTTGCACTGGAATGCAGGGATGTGTTTGTGTGTAGTGTTGGCAATGAGATGTTAAAACAGCTAAACAGCACCCTAATTTGGTATCTTTACATATGGAATCTCACATAAGGGCACCAATTTAGGGAATTCTCTACTAAATAGCTAAAAGATCTACATTTTAAAAGCCTTTTTCTTAATTTTAATATTTAGGTTGTTTAGTGGATAACTCACTTATTTGTTATCCTTATGTGGGATTGACATATTTAAGGACACCAAATTAGGGAGCTATCTACTAAACATATACACAACCACAGATATACACACGTATTTAGTTATTAAGAGGTCCAACCAACCTCCCTACCTTACTCTGGGAGTGACAAGCGGTTGCTGCTGGGCTGGGATCTCTGTGCTCTTCCTTCACAGCTCACTTGCACGACCAGTAGTGATGCCGATGCCAGGATGACGTCATACCCCGGCTGCCGGCTTACTGCAGGGCGTACACAAACTCCTATATGGTCCATAAAAATGTTTAATCTCACTGCCTTCCAGTATATATCTGTCCTATCTGTCTGGGGGAATGTGACAACGTGGATGTATATGTAAGTGGGTGAGTATTACTATCAGGAGAAAGGTATATGGCAGGGTGGGACAGTGTGGTGGATACTATGTCAGTGTGTGCCATTGCACACAGTGGATTGAAGGAGGTGACTGCAGGTGAGGTGGTGAGTATATGGTGTTTTATGTCACGGGTGGGAACAATGGGATTGGGTGTTATATGGAAGAGAGGATATTATGTCAAGGCAGGGCCAGGGTGTATGGCAGGGTGTGTATTATGATACGGTGGAGGTATATAGCAGGTAGGGGATTATGGCAGTGTGGGTATTATATGACATGTTAAAGGGGTATATGCCAGGGTGGGAATTATGACCAGGTAGTGGGTTTATAGCAGGGAGGATATTATGACAAGGCAGGGGTGTATATGGCGGTGGTGTATATGGCAGAGAGGGCAGGGGTGTTGAAAGAGGGTGTGACTGAGGGAGGGGGTGACAGAGTGACTGAGGGAGGGGGTGACAGGGTGACTGAGGGAGGGGGTGACAGGGTGACTGAGGGAGGGGGTGACGGACAGATTGACTGAGGGGGTGACTGGTGCCTGAGGGAGGGGGTGACTGGTGGCAGAGTGAGGGGGTGACTGGTGGCAGAGTGAGGGGGTAACAGACTGACTGAGGGAGGGGGTGACTGGGTGACAGGGTGACTGAGGGAGGGGGTGACTGGTGACAGAGTGACTGAGGAAGGGGGTGACAGGGTGACTGAAGGAGGGGTTGACTGGTGACTGAGGGAGGGGGTGACAGGGTGACTGAGGGAGGGGTTGACTGGTGACTGAGGAAGGGGGTGACAGGGTGACTGAGGGAGGGGTTGACTGGTGACTGAGGGAGGGGGTGACAGGGTGACTGAGGGAGGGGGTGACTGGTGACAGAGTGACTGAGGGAGGGGGTGACTGGTGACAGGAGGGGCGACTGGGGGGGTGACTGGTGACAGAGTGACGGGGTGACAGGGTGACTGAGGGAGGGGGTGACTGGTGACAGGGTGACTGGGGAGGGGGTTACTGGTGACAGAGTGACTGAGGGGGGTGACAGGGTGACTGAGGGGGTGACAGGGTGACTGAGTGGCTATGGGGGGATGACAGGGTGACTGAGGGAGGGGGTGACAGGGTGACTGGTGACAGAGTGACTGAGGGGGGTGACAGGGTGACTGAGGGGGGGTGACAGGGTGACTGGTGACAGGGTGACTGGTGACAGGGTGACTGAGGGGGGTGACAGGGTGACTGGTGACAGGGTGACTGAGGGGGGTGACAGGGTGAGGGGGGGTGACAGAGTGACTGAGGGAGGGGGTGACAGGGTGAGGGGGTGACAGGGTGACTGAGTGGGGGGGGGGTGACTGGTGACTGAGGGAGGGGGTGACAGGGTGACTGAGGGAGGGGGTGACTGGTGACAGGGGGGGTGACTGATGATGACATAACTGACAACCCAGGCAGAAAGTGCAGATAATTTAATTTGCAAGAACTATATTTAACCCTGTAACTTTCCAAGACAGCATAAAACCTGTACATGGGGGGTACTGTTTTACTCGGGAGACTTCGCTGAACACAAATATTAGTGTTTCAAAAATTATAAATTGTATTACAATGATGATATTTTCATTAAAAGTGAATTTTTTTGCATTTTTCATACACGAACTGCATTTTTACTGATGATATTATTGTTGTAATATGTTTTACTGTTTTGAAACATTTATGTTTGTGTTCAGTGAAGTCTCCCAAGTATAACAGTACCCCCTATGTACAGGTTTCATGGTGTTTTGGAAAGTTAGAGAGTCAAATATAAGGCTTGTATTTCATTTTTTTCACATTGAAATTTGCCAGTTTATTAATGTTGCCATTGAGACCGTATGGTAGCCCGGGAATGAGAATTACCCCTATGATTGCATACCATTTGCAAAAGTAGACAACCCAAGGTATTGCAAATGAGGTATGTCCAGTCATTTTTAGTAGCCACTTAGTCACAAACACTGGCCAAATATTAGTTTTTTGCTTTTTTCACACAAAAACAAATATGAACGCTAACTTTGGCCAGTGTTTGTGACTAAGTGGCTACTACAAAACACTGGACATACCCCACTTGCAATACCTTGGGTTGTGTACTTTTGCAAATGTTATGCCATCATAGGGGTAATTCTCATTCCTGGGCTACCACATGGTCTCAAAGGTAAGATTACTAATCTGGCAAATTTTAATGTGGAAAAAAATGAAAAATGGAACATGCTACAATGCTGAATACAAATATGTGCGTTTTATTGCAGTAAAAGCGAACAGTATCATGACATGTCAGGCGGAAGTACAATTTTTTTTTAGATCTTAATTTCTCACAGTTTTTTCATTTTATTCATAATAAGTTATGTTTCATATATGAATAGTTCATGAGACGTTAAAGCCCTGTTTCTCATGAACAAAATGATATATAATAAGTCTGTTTACTCAGCTCTGCCTGTGGTATGGGTATCTCTGTAGTCTACCCAGCTCTGTGTATTGTATATGTATAATTGTATTGTGCTCAGCTTGTTTTCTTGTTTAAGCTCTCTGTATTATTTTTTACTATTATTTTGTAATTATATTTTACTTTGTATTGTATGAGCATCCCTGTATTGTATAAGGAGGAGTAAGATTCTGGGGGAGGAGTCTGGTGCCTCATCATTTTCAAACTTCATCATCCGCCACTGGTTATGGTGTACAGAAGCCATGTCAAACTCACGGGCCGCATGTGGCCCACAACTAATATTTATTTATGTCTCCCTGCTCAGCTCCCCGCAGTGACGTTGGGAGACGGAATATGACGTCACTCCAGCTCCCAGCATCACTGTTGTGCGTGAGGGAGCTGAACAGGGAGACCTTACACTCAGCACTCCCTCACTGCCTGTCCACCCCCTGCCTGCCTGCCCAGCAGCCCCACTAGACACCTGATAAGAAACCAACCCAGTCTGTGTGTATGGCTATTTGTGTGTTTGTGTGTGTATTTGTATGGCTGTCTGTGAGTATAGGTGTATGGCTGTGTTTGTGTATGGCTGTGTGTGTATGGCTGTCTGTGTGTGTACAGGTGTATGGCTGTGTATGTGTATGGCTGTCTGTTGGTATAGGTGTATGGCTGTCTGTATGTATGGCTGTGCGTGTGTGGGTGTATGGCTGTCTGTGTGTATAGGTGTATAGCTGTCTGTGTGTATAGGTGTATGGCTGTCTGTGTGTATGGCTGTCTGCGTGTCTGTCTGTCTGTGTGTATAGGTGTATGGCTGTGAGTGTATGGCTGTCTGTATGTATGGCTGTGTGTTTGTGTGTGTGTATGGCTGTCTGTGTGTATAGGTGTATGGCTGTCTGTGTGTAGGGCTGTCTGTGTGTCTGGCTGTCTGTGTGCATGGCTGTCTGTGTTCATTACTGTCTGTGTGTGTGTTTGGCTGTCTGTGTGTGTGTCTGTCTGTCAGTGTGTGTGTCTGTGTGTGTTTGTCTGTGAGGGAGCCTGTGTGTCTGTCAGTGAATGTGTGTGTCTGTGAGTGTGTGTGTCGGAGTGATTGAGTGTGTCTCAGTCAGTGTGTGTGAGGGTTTCAAGGAGAAACAGAAGGATCTGCTTTTCTAAGGTGCGGATGGGGCCTTTGGGGGTATGCCAGAAGCCGGACTCCGGACACTGCTTGTTGGCTGTTTTTTTTATTTAATTTAATTTTTAAACAGGGGCCGGGGTTTAGTAGACGGAGGACTGGGATATAGTAGACGGGGGGGGGGGGGCAAGAGTTTAGTAGAGGGGGTGAGAATTTAAGTTTGCTTTTTTTGCGGCCCACATAAACTTAAGCCTTGTTTATTTGGCCCTAGCTATCCTTTGAGTTTGACATGCTTGGTGTACAGAGTGACTGTTTAGTAACATATTTAATTAGTCTAGGATCCTGCACAAGCTAGAAGTAGCACAAGGAATTCAGATTTAAGGCCAATTCCATATTAAGAGAGAGTATCTGGTATGTAAACCCCCACCACTATGCATTTCTTATAAATCTGACAAAAAATATATATATTTTCTTGTAAACTTCACCTTTAGTCCTTGCTTAAACCTTGCAGGAACCCTGGATGCATAAGATGCAAAACAGGTAATGATAATCTTGCTTTGTGGCAATATCTTCTCCTTTAAATGCTATTATAGCTGGTAGTGTCCAAGTCAAAATAAAGTGCAGTAATGGAATAAATTATATCAGTGTCGCTACAATCACCAGTGTTTTGTCACCCAAAAAAACACTAAATTAAAACTCGTGAAAACAAATAAATGTAGGTGAGAGCACACACATAAATGGTATTATATTACCACAGTAGAATCCTGTACATATAATCAGTGGCTAGATGTCTGTAATTAAATAAATAATACAGATCATAGCGTCATATGTTTACAGAAAATGCAATCTTTTAAAAACCAATTGGTCAAACTCACATGGTGCTGAGCCTATTAGTAGCAGGCTCAGCCTTTCAGGCTCTTCAGCTCTTCATAGGACACGAGGTCACACATTTAGGCTGGAAAAAAAGAGATTTCATGTAATGCAAAGATAAGTTTTTTTTACAGTAAGAGCAATAAGGATATGGAATTCTCTGCCTGAAGAGGTGGTTTTGTTAGAGTCTATACAGATGTTTAAACTGCAATTGGATAAATACTTGCAAAAACATAACATACAGGGATATAATTTCTAATTAGTGGGGTAATAGCTGCTTGATCCAAGGAGACATCTGACTGCTATTTTGGGGTCAAGAAGGAATTTTTTCCTAGTTTGTTGCAAAATTGGAAGCGCTTCAGACTAGGTTTTTTGCCTTCTTTTGGATCAACAGCAAAAACATATGTGAGGAAGGCTGAACTTGATGGACGCAAGTCTCTTTTCAGCTATGTAACTATGTAACTATGTAAGTATATTAAACCTCCCGATTTCTGCTTCCACGTTCTCCTCTCCCTTAAGGATATAATCTCCAGGCTTAAGTAGGTACAAAACGTTTTATTGGGCATATATATCAGGAGGAAATCAAACAAATATACTAAAAATAAAACAGTAAAATAGCACAACGCGTTTCAATGATAAAAATCAGTCTTTTTTCAAGTGCATCAAAAAAATTTCAAAAATGAAAAAGACTGATTTTATAGTCGAAACGCGGTTTTTATTTTTCATAACTGCTGTTAAAGCAGGGTGGATTGAGGGAATTGTTTTGTGGAGAAAGAAGGTTTGCTGCTTGTTGTATCCTGTTGTATCCCGCTACTTCTTAACAACAGAAAATAAACAGGCCAGAGGCCTTTGAAACTGGACTTTGTCTTGACCTGGCTTCCTTACCCTAGAGGGCTGTGCAGTTGCCAAAAGATCCTGGACAAACACACACAGGGAATTAAGTTTGTTACAGTATCATCAACTTTCAAAGAAACATTTAAAAAAACAAAAAAAAAAAACGGACGCAGGTAACCTCAAGACACTCAAGTTGGTCAGATGTTTTCTTGGCCTCACATGACACACCTGACAGGGATCCAGAGATGGAGTTAATACCTGATCTGATACAAGTGACAGAAGAACAAATGCAACAACTATTACACCAGCTTCATTTATCTATACAAGAGGAACACCATTAAATAAGCTGCTTAAGGTCACTAATTGACCTACTGGCTCATATCAGAGGACAGAGAACAGAACTGGCAACCCAGCATAAAAATAAAATGAAATGACTTGTTTTATTGACACAATATGACCTCAATTTAATATTTCAGGCTAAGCTTTTAAAATTATTTTATATTTTTGGATTGACTGTTAAAATGATTTCATGTTTTAATAGTACATGGTTTAAACACTTTTTAATATTTGGTTATTAACTCCTTAGTGACCAGACAGTTTTTCAGTTTTCTTACCGTTAAGGACCAGGGCTGTTTTTACATGACTGCTGACCCATGTAAACCTCCCGTTGCTTTATTGAACTTTTGAACCAGCATTAACTTCCAACTGTCAGCTGATGGGGGTGATTCTTCAACCAGACAGATATCACTTTCTGTTCCCAGAGTCCGAAGCAGCCTGCCTTCTGCCTTCAGCCCAAGCAGGCTGCTACTCCCCAATCCGAATTGGCTCTTGCCTTCACATGCGTTGGCCAGGTATCCCGCCACAGCGATGCCGGCCTCCTACTTGCTCCCCCTGACGCTAGCGCCCTCTCAATCTCCACTTGCAACTCAACATTGAATATAACCAGGCCTATCAGATTTAAATGGACCCCATCATCCCGCAGCAAATTGGTTTTGTCCCCTCCAACTCGACATGCCTAACCACGATACCCCCAAGCTGACGTACAAACCTCACCACAGTCATGTTTAGTTTGCGCCTACTGCACTCGAGACCCTTTGCATGCGGCAATCGCTGCCAACAGGGCCTGAGAATCACCTCCGACCACACCACTGTCACGTCCTGAAACAATGCCATACAACGGCAACATCATCTTTCATGGAATGAATCAAGTAAATTGTCCTGACCCGGCCCAGATCATTACCCCCTGCATTAATAACCATTATAACAGAACTGGGAACGAACCTGCTGAGGAAACAGCACTCTGGATACACTTAGCTCCTTGACAAATCCCGAATACCCCTCCATCGGACCTGAGCCTGGTCGTAGGAAAACCCCAAGTTGCGACCAGAAGGGTGCTCCTCTGCTCACCTTGCTGCCCAGTAGATGTATGAGTGCCCTAATATCCATACGTAACGGGGAGGAGGACCTAAAAGGAACAAATCCGTATAGAGCTCCAATACCGAGTTTTCTACCGCCGCTCGCAGCCAGCATGACTGACCGTTGTACTTCTCCAGAAAAGAGCTCCATACTTGCAAATCAGTCTTGAGCTTCCTGGTCACTTGTATAAAATGATACGGTTCCTGTATCCCAACCATCGCCATGGATAACCGGCGACAGAAAGCTCGACCCATGTGTAAGACCCGACATGCAAATGCCAGATGACCCAGCTAAACCTGAAGTTGCCTCAACTGAACTTTCTTTGCCCCTTTCACCAGATCCACACAGCAAACCAGGACCGAGACCTTGTCATCTGGCAATCGAAAGATCATTCTGGCGGAATCAATCTCTACCCCCGGGAACAAAAGCACCTCTGCTGGACCTTCCGTCTTCTGTTCCGCTACTGGAACACCAAAATCCACCGCTACTTCCAGAAATACCCGCTGCAGGTCTGCACAGACCCTGGCCCTCCGCTCTCCCACGAACATAAAAATAATGTGTCACCGATCCGTAACCCGAAACCCGAACCACCATCCACTTCAGAAAGGACGCAAAGGACTCGAAATGTGAACAGGAAATGGCCCACCCCATAGGAAGATACATGTCATGGTAAAACCGTCCCTCAAAGTGGCAACCCAGGAGGTGTTAGCACTCCGTGTGCACGGGCAACAAACAAAATGCAGATTCAATTTCCAACTTGTCTAACCAGGCCCCAGCCCCTGCTTCCCGGACCAATTACAGCGCCCTGTCGAACAACGCATACCACACCTGGCTGAACTCCTTGTCTATGCCGTCATTAACCGACTCACCTGCCGGATAAGACAAGTGGTGAATCATGCGATAGGCCCCCTCCTCCTTCTTGGGGACCAAGCCTAACGGTGACATTATCAAATGCAGAGAAGTCAAATGGCGCCGCCATCCTCCCCAAACAAACCTCTTTTTCTAGTTTTTCCCGCAACATCCCTTCCCTGCCCCGAACCAAACGCAAATTATTACCATTGCGACTCAGACGAGTGAACAAAAGGAATCCAAAACCCCACCGAAAACCCATCTTCTAACAGCAATGCCTCCCGCCGCCTAGTATACCGTGCGAGCCATGGTGCCATCCTTACCACGCTCAACGGGGTCCACACCTTTTGATGCGGTCTCCGGAGCCCCCCCTTTGTATGTATCTGTTTTGCTCTCTTGAAGCAGCGCGCCGCTGGGTGCGCTCCTCCACAGTTCAAGCACTTGTGTCTGAATCTGCAGGAACTAAAGCAGCTGCAGTGGCTCTCGTTAAAAAGCCAACAAACCCCTCACTTAGGTCCAGCTGGCGCAACAGGGTGGCCGCCGGCTGCACTCTAAAAGTTCAACGGTTGACTTGGGGTAATCAGAATCAGGCAGAGACTGCCCCACTGCATCCCAAAATCCAACCCTGGGCACACTGCCATCTTCTGTCTAAACTGCTGGTAATATCTGAACCAGCATTGCCCCCCATAAATTTTGTAAGCCCCCCCAAATGAGATCTAAATACCCGAACAAAGATGTTTTCCCCTTAAATCAGCCCCTTCGTTGGGCAGCAGTCAAGCTTCGCCTTCCTTGGCAGTCCAAGGACTACTCTTTTCTGCGGTGTTTGTGTTTAGCAGTAATTTACCTCTTACTCATTTACTGTACCCACACATATTATATACCATTTGTCTCGCCTTTAAATGGTCTTTCTAAAGATACCATTATTTTCCTCATTACATATAATTTACTATAAAAAAATATATAAAATGTGATGAAGAATTTAAAAAGAAACACACTTTTTCTAACTTTAACCCCCAAAATCTGTTACGCACCTACAACCGCTAAAAAGCACCCGTACTAAATAGTTTTAAAATTTTGTCCTGAATTTAAAAATACCCAATGTTAACATGTCCTTAGCTTTTTTTTTTTTTGCAAGTTATAGGGCAATAAGTACAAGTAGGACATTTCTGTTTCAAAATATATATTTTAAAAAACTATCAATAGTGACATTGTAACACGGTTATCTGTCATAAATCTCTGAATCACACCTCGCAGGTACATATTTTTTTTAAAGTAGACAACCCAGGGTATTCAATATGGGGTATGTCCAGTCTTTTTTAGTCACAAACACTGGCCAAAGTTAGCCTGACTGCCATGGTGGAGAGACTTGTTCTGCAAGAGCTCCAGGCACTTGTCTGCTACATGACTCGAATCTCGCCGCCTGGTATTCACCGGACGGGTGAGGCGGCTGATCTCCAAAATCGAAGTTGCTTGGCAGCAGTCAGCTACCCCCCACCCTTTGGACTGGCAGGGTTGATCCCAGTCCATCCCTGAGAGTTTACCCTTCATTCAAGTTAGTGCTGTCAAGAACCCAACATGGCGGACACAGCGAGGCTCCCTGGCACTACTAATGTGAAGGACGACATCCTGACCAAGCTGGAAGAGCTCTTCGATAACTTATAGAAGAAGTTGGAGAGCAAAATGAGTCAAGCTGTTCCACAGCAGCTGAGTAAGAACTCACCTGGTGGGCTGATGCATGGTCTGCGGCAGATGTCTGGGGCTTCAGCGGTGGCGCCCTGACGATGGCAAGATGGGAGGCGCCAGTCACTCCGGCGGAGGGTAGCACAAAGCCGAGTACAGCTGAAACCTAATGCTGGGACTCTTACCCAGGGGCGTATTAGCCGCGAGGCAAACAAGGCATTTGCCTTGGGCGGCATTTTCCAGGGGGCGGCAAAAAAAGCCGCCCCCCAAATGCCCAAGGCAAATGTCTTGTTAGCCTTGCGGCTAACAGACATGCTGGGCGGACGGGCGGCGCTGCTGGGCGGGCGGCGAGGGAGCACTTCCTCTGAGCTGTCTGCTCAGCTCCCTCGCGTGCCGCAGAGTGAGGCTAGGAGCCGGAATATGACGTCATATTCGAGCTCCGCCTCCCAGCCTCACTGTGTGGCGCGCGAGGGAGCTGAGCAGACAGCTCAGAGGAAGTGCTCCCTCGCCACCCGCCCAAGAGCGCGGGGGGGGGGGGGAGGCACCTGAGTTTTGTTCTGCCTAGGGCAGCACAAAACCAGGATACACCACTGCTCTTACCTTTACTGAAGTACAGGGGGGAATCCCAATCACAACATCTCGCTTGATCCGCTTCTCCTCCTCGTGGCTCAAAGACCTACATGTAGCCCATGGAGCAAACGCAGTTAGGGGAATGGGCCTTGACAGGGCCAGGAAGTAGGCATGTTTTATTAATATTTGGGGCAGGATTTTGGGCATGTGATTATGGAGGCGTGGTCTAGGAGTATATAGCATGGCCATCTTAGAGAGTGGCCATTTTAATTTACAACTTACACTAACCTGTTACTTGTCCCTCCCACCCTCCCTGTGGTTAGTTGTTGTTCCCCGTTTGGTCACAGCGGCGGGGAAGGGCTAGGATAAATGGGAAGTAGGTGGAGTATAAAGTGGTCATGGCAAGGATGAGGATGGAATGGTTCAATTGGTTGGTAGGTTCGAGCTCATTGGTGGCTCCAAACCTGGTGGTGTAGGGGTGTCTCGGTACACCCCTACATGTTAAACAAATGGTTATGGGGCCTCTTTGGTAGGCTGTGTGTTATGTTACATGTTATTTATATTCTTATTTATTGTTTATTGATATGGGGTCATTGCCAGGGGTATTTATGTACGGAGGGGACTGTATTAGTATTATTATTATTATGTGGCAATGACCCCAATGTGTTAATTTATGTTTTAATTAAATAAAGCTGTGGACTACATATTTCCAACAGAAAGATGGTGTCTGTGTCTTATTAAAGATCTATGTGGGGTTATAGCACATGCCGAATAACAACTGTGCATATGTCAGATTTCTCTAGTGTTGTCAGACTATGTCATACCCCTGAACAGCATAGGGTGACCTGAGCTATCAATATTGCTGAAGAGTACAACACTGAATACCTGTTTTATATTCCAGCATTTGGTTTTATGTTTTTTTTTTAGATTATAATTTTTCAATCTTAACCTCTACCCAGCTGGATGCCTCCTAGGGGAACTCTCCTGCTCCACTACACTTGCCTGTTTCATAATCTTATCTATACTATTCTCCTGTGATCACCAAAGTGTCAGTTTTAATGTCACGACTTACCGTCTACTCATTCTCACTTACTTTGCATTAGCATGTTTATTAGAAAAACTGTGCAGTCTTATTTTATGTCATACTGTTATTCACTTTATACCACCATGCCTGTCGTGGCATTAGCAGCATGTATGTATCTCTTATGCACAACAAAAAAGAAAAGAATTTTTAAAAAATTGCAAAAACTATTTTGAACGCTACATTTGGCCAGTGTTTTTGACTAAGTGGCTACTAAAAAAGACTGAACATACCCCATTTGCAATACCTTGGGTTGTCTTCTTTTGCAAATGGTATTCTATCATTGGGGTAATTCTCATTCCTGGGCTACCATACGCTCTCAAAGGCAACATAACCAATCTGGCAAACATCAATGTGAAAAAACGGAAAATCAAGCTTTATATTTGCCCTTTCAAAAACACTATAACCACTGTACATGGGGCCTATATAAACACAAACTTACCTCCATTCCGGGCCGACATCGATTGGTCACTTCCAGTTCCAGTTTCACCAGAACAGTCTCCCTCGTAGTTTTACCAGGCAACAGTTATAGACGGTCTTATTGGGGAAATAGTAATATTATTGTGCCATGTTATGTTTAATCATGTATTATGTTTAGCATTTCGCTTAAATAAATCGTTTGTTTGCTCTGGTTAAAATAGATAATTCCAAGTAATCCTAATGGCGGGAAATGCAAATTGGCAGGAATGCAAATGGTTTATAAGTCAGATTTGTAGGATGCATACCAAAGTACGCTCACATTGTCATTATTGTACTTTCAGAATTCAGATTAATACTTTAGCGTTTATCAACCAATCACATTTATTCTCTTGTTTACACGGTACGTAAAAATGTCGGGGGGGGGGGGGGGGCAATAAAAGGGGGGAAAGAGGGGAGGGGTGGGAAAGGTTAAGTCACAATCTGGATAGCCAGACATTCAGTCAAGCCATAAACCCCTCAAAAGTCATACAGATTTCTTTCTCATTCGTACCCTCGTATTGTTAACTGGCAGGTAGGGAACTGCAGCGGCCCCAAGCACAGGTAAAATACTTTGTAGTTACCACGAAACCAACACCCATCCTCACACGGAGGTATTTTTTGCCCATTGACCCAAATCATAGCTAGAGACTTGCAACACTCTACTAAGAGGTTTAGTTAGAGCGTCACTTTCCCTACCCACTGTCTTCGCATCCCTATTGATAGCATCTCAAGACATCAAACATACAATTATGGTAACCTGTCAGTGGTGCTCAAAGCCAAAGCTCCCAGACTAAACAAAAAACTATCCATACCAGACTTCGTGATAGCATTCGGATTGTACAGAGATGTAATTTGCTTTCATTTCCCCCAGCACAGAGAGGAACTAGACCTAGAACTAGAACTTTGTTTTGTTTTTACAGAGAGGAACTAGACCTTAACATACACAATTTGGTAGACTTGGGGAACAAGTACGGTGGCACCACATTTTGCAATTACAACAAATCTTTTTCAACCAAGGCTGCGGCAACATTTGCGCAGTTAAACATCAGGATAGACTGGAGTCACATGGAGTTGTTCTGTTGCCACTTCGCTGGGCGTGTGCCATCGGCTTGTGCAATTTGCTCTTCAAACTCTCATGTTACCAATTTGTGCTCCAACAAGTCTAGTTTACCTACCACTAGCTACACCACCTCTAGCACAAGCACATACGAACAAAAAGGGATGAAAGACAAATTGGGGAGACCGATAGTCTTTTTAGGTAAGGCTCAGATATGGAACAACTTCAATGCAGGGTCTTGCAGTTTCAATGCCTGCAGGTTGTTGCATGTCTGCTCCATCTGATTTCGAGCCCACGCCATGACTATGTGCCCAAACTGTCTTTCCCAAAAAATTACTAACAGAGGTACAGGTTGACACACTTGCTTTCTACCTCAACTCTCACCCATCACAAGATCTTGTTCAGTTCCTAATCATGGGTTTCACAGAAGGGTTGCATACAGGGTTAATTGTACTACCCAAAAAATAGTGCCAAAAAATAGGCGCTAGACAACGTGCAGCTATAAACACTAAATATTCCACTAAAAATAAAATATACAATAGCAAATACATTGGGAGGACCACTTAAAATAAGAGTGAGCGAACACTCGCATAATATTCAAAATAAAAAATAAACAACCCATTCTGTATCTTCTTATTTTACTAAAAGCCAAATTGTAATTTTAAAATGCTAAATTTTTTTGGTATACAAAAAGTAGCCAAGCCATGGAGAGGGGGAGACTTTTTGAAGATTCTAAATAAAACAGAGATGAAGTGGATCTTTGATTTAGAAACCTCTCTCCCCAGGGTCTTAATATAGATTTTGAAATGTATAATTTTATTTAGGATATTCACTAGTGCAATATATGTATGAGTATTGTAGATGATAAAATATTTTATATTTTTAACCATTTTTTCTTTCCTTTTTCTTTCTTGTAATGATGTACTGTCCATGTAATTTTTATGACTGAGGACCTACCGTATTCATATTAATGAGCACTAAGGATATTGATATTACAGGTTAGGATTTCCCCATATAAGAAAATTGGAACTGTTTGGATTGTGTGAGATATAACTATAAACAACGGTGGAACACACAAATATGGCCGCTGGAACGCATTTAGAAGGTAGAAAGCATGAATATGGCCACTGGAACGCATAACGGTGGAACCGGAAGTGACATTAAATACCATTGCGATATCGATTGCAATGGAATAATGAGACTGGGAAGTAATGGGGATGTTCCTAATTTGAAAAATAAGCACCAAAATGGACTTAAAAGCTTAGACCTCACATGGAAATATGTATGCACCTGAGGAAGACGCAAATTTTAGCGTTGAAATGAGTTGTGCTATTGGAATTGAAGGCACTTTTCTGTATGTACACTTTTTTCTTCTTTGTAATAAATATTATTTGTTTTAAAGTCAAAAGTTGGTGCTCTTCATCTATTTCTACTAAAAAAATCTGGTATTCCTGAATGGGACCTGCACTGTCTTACAATGCTGTATTACCTGAGCCAGTTTTTTTTTAACAGGCTCATTAAAATGTGAGTTGATGACCTGAGGAATACATTTACTGCAAAACTTGGGACATTACTATACTACTCTATGAGAGTGTATTGTCTATTTATTTTTCAGAACGAAGCTGTGCTATTGTATTCATCCTAAGGTATATTTATACTCACTTTTATACACATTGGGTGGAGTGAACCATGGGATTGAGAATATTATATATTGGTTTTATATACTTTGCGCTAAACACTATTTCCTATTGTTAATTGTACTACCGGTAGGCACTATCAAATGTAACAACTTACAGTGAGCAACAATAGACCCTACAACAGTAGACACACTCTTAAGCACAGAACTGGAAAAAGGCTTCATGACCGGGCCATTCCAAACACCACCATTCTCTTTTTGGCGAACCAATCCGATAGGCATCGCAACCGGCAAACACAACAATAAAAAATGTTTAATGATAGACCTTTCGGCTCCTCATTCTGTTGTTATACCAAGCCTAAACTTACTAATACTTTCCGAGGAATTTTCCTTGCAGTATGCCACAGTAGACAATGCCATACAGGCAATGTTGGAGGCGGGGGAGGCAGCTTGGCTGGGGAAAGCCGACATATCCAATGCCTTCAAACTATTTCCAATACATCCATCACTATGGCATCTGCACGGAAAAAAATGGAAAAACCTTTACTATTTCGCCAACCGTCGAGCTTTCGGGGCAAAGAGTAGCCCAAAGTTATTTGACATCTTCGCAGAAACACTTATTGAATGTCAGTGGCTGTCCAGTTGTAATTCACTAACTAGACGACTTTCTGACCATAGAGAACCCCGAATCCACACCACTAAGCATAACAAAAACAGTAACACTCTTTTCAACATAAGGAGTACCGGTAGCCATGGACAAAACTGTAGGACCCATCACTAGTTTGTCATTCCTCGGCATATGCCTAGACTCAGTCGCTATGCAGGCAAGTCTCCCCATAGACAAAGTTCAGAGAATCAGGACAGAGGTAGAGTTGTTCCTTGGCAGAGGTTCAGGGCCTGCCAGGAACAGTGTCACACCAGTGCAACTCATATCTGGTGTAACAGTAGTGTACATTTTTAAAACAAAATACAATTTTGACTGTAATAGATTGAATAACAGTTAGTTGTCTGCCAGCGTGTGTGTCAGGCTCACAGCATATACCGTGCCCACTTGCCCAGTGCCACCACTCACTAACTGGTGTCCCAATAGCTTGCATTTAACAAAAACAAAAAAAAATTTACTGTAATATAATAGCAGTCAGTTTCCTTCACTAGTGTGCGTTTCAGGGCCTGCCCAGTGCCACCACTCACTCACTGGTGTCACAATAGCTTGCATTAAAAAAAAAAAAAAACTTTTTGGACTGTAATATAATAGCAGTCAGTTTCCTTCACGAGTGTGCGTTTCAGGGCCTGCCAGGAACAGTGTCACACCAGTGCAACTCAAATCTGGTGTAACAGTAGTGTACATTTTTAAAACAAAATACAATTTTGACTGTAATAGATTGAATAGCAGTTAGTTGTCTGCCAGCGTGTGTGTCAGGCTCACAGCATATACCGTGCCCACTTGCCCAGTGCCACCACTCACTAACTGGTGTCCCAATAGCTTGCATTTAACAAAAACAAAAAAAATTTGACTGTAATATAATAGCAGTCAGTTTCCTTCACTAGTGTGCGTTTCAGGGCCTGCCCAGTGCCACCACTCACTCACTGGTGTCACAATAGCTTGCATTTAAAAAAAACAAAAAACGTTTTGGACTGTAATAAAAAAAAAAAATAGAATTTTGACTGTAATAGATTGAATAGCAGTTAGTTGTCTGCCAGCGTGTGTGTCAGGCTCACAGCGTATACTGTGCCCACTTGCCCAGTGCCACCACTCACTCACTGGTGTCACAATAGCTGGCATTTAACAAAAAAAACGTTTTGGACTGTAATATAATTGCAATCAGTTTCCTTCACGAGTGTGCGTTTCAGGGCCTGCCCAGTGCCACCACTCACTCATATCTGGTGTCCCAATAGCTTGCATTTAAAAATAACCTAAACTTTTTGGACTGTAATTAAAAAAAAAAATAGAATTTTGACTGTAATAGATTGAATAGCAGTTAGTTGTCTGCCAGCATGTGTGTCAGGCTCACAGCGTATACTGTGCCCACTTGCCCAGTGCCACCACTCACTCACTGGTGTCACAATAGCTGGCATTTAACAAAAAAAACTTTTTGGACTGTAATATAATTGCAATCAGTTTCCTTCACGAGTGTGCGTTTCAGGGCCTGCCCAGTGCCACCACTCACTCACTGGTGTCACAATAGCTTGCATTTAAAAAAAAACAAAAACTTTTTGGACTATAATTAAAAAAAAAAATTGAATTTTGACTGTAATAGATTGAATAGCAGTTAGTTGTCTGCCAGCGTGTGTGTCAGGCTCACAGCGTATACTGTGCCCACTTGCCCAGTGCCACCACTCACTCACTGGTGTCACAATAGCTTGCATTTAAAAAAAAACTAAACTTTTTGGACTGTAATATAATAGCAGTCAGTTTCCTTCACTAGTGTGCGTTTCAGGGCCTGCCCAGTGCCACCACTCACTCACTGGTGTCACAATAGCTTGCATTTAAAAAAAACTAAACTTTTTGGACTGTAATATAATAGCAGTCAGTTTCCTTCACAAGTGTACGTTTCAGGGCCTGCCAGGGCACAGTGTCACACCAGTGCCACTCATATCTGTTGTCACAGTAGCTTGCACGCATAGTACCACTAATCGAAAAAAAAATTACAGGCAGAGGCAGGGCACCCCACAGGGGCCGTCGTGGTCGTGGTTCTGTGATTCCCTTTGGCCCTAGAATAATGCCCAGTGTTCAGAGGCCACGTACCCTGAACTTGAAAAGTTCTGAGGACATAGTTGACTGGCTAACACAGGACACCCAATATTCTACAGCTTCCGCTCGGAACCTCGACGCACCATCCTCCTCCAGCTTAGCTTCTGGCATCTCTCAAGTTACCACTCGCCCGCCTGCCGCCACCACCAACACTAGCACCACAGCTGCTTCACTTGGTATGTCAGAGGAGTTATTTACACATCAGTTGGAAGAAATGAGTGATGCGCAACCATTATTGCCAGAGGATGTAGATAACAGGGATATGTCTCAGTCAGGCAGCATTACACACGGACAGTGTGATGATGATGATGTTGTACCCACTGCTGCTTCCGTTGCTGAGTTGTCAGATACAAGTGAAGCGGTTGATGATGACGATGCGTCCGTGGATATCACATGGGTGCCCGCTAGAAGAGAAGAACAACAGGGGGAAAGTTCAGATTGGGAGACAGAGAGGAGGAGGAGATGAGTTGGAAGCAGGGGGAGGTCATCACAAGGAGCTAGTGGCACAGTCAGACAGCATGCATCGGCACCCGAGGTCAGCCAGACAGCACGCCAATCAACGCATGCTGTTGCCACCACCAGAATGCCGTCATTGCAGAGCTCAGCAGTGTGGCATTTTTTTTGTGTGTCTGCCTCTGACAACAACGATGCCATTTGCAACCTGTGCCAAAAGAAACTGAGTCGTGGGAAGTCCAACACCCACCTAGGTACAACTGCTTTGCAAAGGCACATTATCGCACATCACAAACGCCTATGGGATCAACACATAAGTACAAGCAGCACACAAACTCAAAGCCGCCATCCTCCTCCTGGTCCAGCATCTTCAGCCACGTTAACCGCTGCTGTCCTCCTTGCCCCCACTCAACCATCCGCCCCTCCGTCTCTCGCCTTGAGCAGTTCCTGCTCATCTGCCCACAGTCAGGTGTCTATCAAGGACATGTTTGAGCGTAAGAAGCCAATGTCACAAAGTCACCCCCTTGCCCGACGTCTGACAGCTGGCTTGACTGAACTCTTAGCCCACCAGCTTTTACCATACAAGCTGGTGGAGTCTGAGGCGTTCAAAAAATTTGTAGCTATTGGGACACCGCAGTGGAAGGTACCCGGCCGAAATTTCTTTGCACAAAAGGCAATCCCCAACCTGTACTCGATTGTGAAAAAGGAAGTAATGGCATGTCTGGCACACAGTGTTGGGGCAAGGGTCCATCTGATACCTGGTCTGCAAAGCATGGTCAGGGCAGGTATATCACCTACACTGCGCATTGGGTAAACCTGCTGACGGCTGCCAAGCATGGAATGCGTGGCTCTGCAGAGGAGTTGGTGACACCGCCACAACTTGCAGGCAGGCCTGCTGCCACCTCCTCTAATCCTCCTAATCCATCCTCTTCCATAACCTCCTCGGCTGAGTCCTCTTCTGCTGCTGCGTCTTGCTCCACATCAACGGCACTCCCTCCAGCTCCCAGGTACTGTTCCACATCCCGGATACGGCAGTGTCACGCCGTCTTGGGGTTGACTTGCCTGAAAGCAGAGAGTCACACCGGACCAGCACTCCTGTCTGCCCTGAACGCACAGGTGGATCAGTGGCTAACTCCGCACTAACTGGAGATCGGCAAAGTGGTTTGTGGCAATGGAAGAAATTTGATAGCGGCATTACATTTGGGCAAGTTGACACATGTTTTGTCCATGGCACATGTGTGTAATCTGATCGTACAACACTTTGTGCATAAGTACCCAGGCTTACAGGACATCCTTAAGCAGGCCAGGAAGGTGTGTGGCCATTTCAGGCGTTCCTACATGGCCATGGCGCACTTTTCCGATATCCAGCGGCGAAACAACATGCCAGTGAGGCGCTTGATTTGCGACAGCCCAACACGTTGGAATTCAACACTCCTCATGTTCGACCGCCTGCTCCAACAAGAAAAAGCCATTAACGAGTATTTGTATGACCGGGGTGCTAGGACAGCCTCTGCGGAGCTGGGAATTTTTTTGCCACGTTACTGGACGCTCATGCGCAATGCCTGTAGACTCATGCATCCTTTTGAGGAGGTGACAAACCTAGTCAATCGCACCGAAGGCACCATCAGCGACATCATACCATTTGTTTTCTTCCTGGAGCGTGCCCTGCGAAGAGTGCTGGATCAGGCCGTAGATGAGCGTGAAGAGGAAGAGTTGTGGTTACCATCACCACCAGAAACAGACTTATCAGCATCGCTTGCTGGACCTGCGGCAACGCTGGAAGAGGATTGTGAGGATGAGGAGTCAGAGGAGGAATGTGGCTTTGAGGAGGAGGAGGAAGACCAACCACAACAGGCATCCCAGGGTCTAGTGGTAAAGTGCTGGTGAAGTGCTATGTAAATTACAACAGTCGTGAATAGACTCTTAGTTTATAAATACAAAAAGACAGTACCTTCTAGGTATACAATAAAAGTGTCCTTAGTTGATAGTCAATACCTTAAAGATAAACAAAATATACCAAACATAGTGTAAACTGTGATAATAATAATGGAATTAATAAGAGTGAAAAATTCCCACTCAAACTTTTAAGAGCTAATAATGTATAGCTCAATTTGATAGCCCGTGGGGTCCGTGAAGGCAACCCTATCCATTCTTTTTATTGGATGTTCTTCCCTTTAATTTCTGAAATGTTGGAAAGCATATATGGTGCAGTACCTTATGGTTCCAATAAAGTATAAAAATAACAAGTTGGTACTTACAAACACAGAGCCATCCACATCGGCTCTGATCAAGGGTATATGTGGTTAAGGACCACACGCCTTCTTTAAAAGAGCAGGAACAATGCCAGCAGTGTAGAAAAAATATATAGATATACTTTATTTACATAAAAATATATATAACAATATAAAAACACTGACTAGGCATATAAAAAGTCCAAATTCATAAAGACTGATCTTCTCCAAATTCCAGGACGCGTTTCGCTGTGACAGCTTCTTCAACTGGATATGTAAAAATCGGAAAAGTCTCTATTTCTTCTGTAGGAGCAGTTCCTGCTTTTATACCTCTTTAAAAGTCCAATCTTTAGTTCTAAGTTCGTGATTTCGCGGGCTTTCACCATGGGAACGGTGACGCCCTGCGATTCACGTCTCATTTTCGTTTACTTCCTGGTTTTCCGCATCACTTCCAGTCACGTGTCGGTCGGCCGATATGTCATGCGTTCCACCTTGCGGTTCACTCGGCCGATACCCGGAAGTGTGTAGTATTATAGAATAACAATGGGAGGTAAATGTAAAATGGTGTTTAAGCGCATGAATAAAAAATTGTAAGAAAAATTTACTTCTTTACCTCTAAATAAGAGGAATCTTAGGGTATATCTTTACTTTGAATCTCAATAGAGAAAAAGAAATATAAATAAACTGTTTATATTTTCCTATAAAATAGAACCTAAAAACTTATAGTATATCCAAAAAGGAACTTATATAGCATAAAAAGGAGTATATCCTAAACATATACATATCCATAAATATAGTATAAATAGGTAATTCTATATAAAAGACCATAACACTAAGCAGCAGATAAAGACATATTTTAAATTCTTTATTTTCATTGTGCATGAAATAACAATAGGCGAGCAGAGCCACAATAGCAGCTGCTGGCTTTTCATAGCATTTTTACAAAGTAAATTGTGGCAGATTGAACAGCACTTTTTTTTTTTAAACAAACATGCAAGTATCTGACGTTATGACAATAGTATTTTTAGGTAGGGATCAAAATGATTAAACAAGATTTACAAGAGATAGTAACCACTGAGAACCTCAAATCATACAAGCAGAGAAAAGGAGGTAGTCTCCTTGGGGTTAATTAACTTATACATGTTATATGTACATGTTTACGGTATCACACTGCTAATAGTGTTAAGGTAAGTATTAAGGTAGCTTATGTGCACTTGTCGGGATAGAGTATGCAGAGGCGTGACTGAGGGTACAGACTAGACACATGTAATCCCGTTTCTAGCAAAGCTATGCTATTAGATTCTCACTGAGAGGAAACATGCCTATGTAGCAGGCGTCCAAAACAGATTTCTAAAACAGGCTTATATGAAGAAATATCTAATGATATACGAAACGCTATGTTTGACATTGGTGCCTTAACATAAAACATGCTGGGATATAAAGGGATAAAACATTGCTTTGTGAAGAAGGAGGTCTTTAACTGTTAGCCCGGCCCGGCTGGTAGACTATACTGTGTATGCGAGCGTAATTCAGGCAACAATATTATGGTGAAATAGGCATTAGGAAGTCCAAAGAGAAAACATAGGGAAAAAAGGCAATCATATGGAAAAAACATAAGAGACTACCACTGGTGGTAAAGAACTGGAGAGCGTATATGGCTCTAGTCCGTGTGGCTGACCGGTTGCGGAGACATTTCAGCCTATGCCTGACGTGTAGTTTCCCGACAGCCAGGGAGAGTGACTTCGTACTGGGGAGGTGCTGGTCCTCTGTGGTTTCTTCGGTCCTTGCAGTGGTATGAGGTGGATGTTAGCTAAGTGCATAGTTGGTGACTGAGCGCCTCTTCCCTGCGGGTCTGTTTCAGCGGTAGTGGCTGTGTGGCGGGTGGGTGATGCCGGCGGTGCTTGTTGTGCCGCTCCTGTCCCAAGGAGCCGCCTGTTGGTCAGTTGGTCGGAGGTGCGCTCGGAGCTTTTGGGTGGTACGGCTTGCACCTTACCGCAGGCATGTAGGTAAGTTTGGGTGCCCAAGTTGGGGTGAGCAGTCGCTGTCTTAGTCGCTGGTCTGTGCCTGTGTGGGCGAACGCCCGCTTGTAGTGCCTGCAGTGGAGAGCCATAATAGCGTCGGCGGGTCAGCGGTCGAATCCACATGGCCACCGCCCTTGCTGCTTGGAGACTGGGCATGCCCCTGCTGCTTTGTAGCTTGTAGAAGGCCGAGCAGAGCCTGTCGAGGGCCTCTAGAGAGGAGGGCTGCACTCCCTTGCTCGTGGTTCCCCTCTGTGAGTCATGACGGTCGGCCATCTTGGACACGTTCCGTCTGACTACTCCTTGCTGCTCCCAGTTGTGAGTGCTCGAGTCTTGCTCTCTGCTGTTCTTACCCCTTGTGCGTAATTTAGGCTTCGGGTACACGCTTGTGTGGACCAGGATCACCCCCTCTGGTCCTGGGGGGGGGGTTGAAAGGCCCGATGCTGCGGGTGCCACTTGTTTTGTCGGGTCGGGAGAGCGGCCGTCTCTCCCGTCCACCATGCGTTGTAGGCCCCAAGCTCCCGGCCCGGAGTCCCAGCGTGTTTAACGGCTTGTAAGGTGTCATTCTGATCCCCCGCTTGCATAGTGCCGGTTGCTGTGTTGGGAGGTCCGATTCGGGTAAAGTTGCTTCAGTTTATCGCCGAAAATCGGTCCCAGGCTCGGGAGCTTGCAGAAAGCGTGTCTGCTCAGCTCCCCGGTCAGGCCCCGCCCCCAAAAACTATATACATAGAATGTAATATACAGTATATGAGAACCATAAAAGACTCCAATATAAGTACATAATAAGAACAATGCTCAAATAAATTAGAACTAAAACATATATTTATTTTAAAAAATGGCACATCTCAAAGTCCGTATTAAGACCATAAGGGATGAGAGTGTTTAGTTTAAAAATCCATTCCATCTCGTTCTTACTCATTTTCATGTCAAAATTTCCTCCTCTCCAATCTCTTTCTAATTTTTTAATCGCAAAAAATTGCGTACCACCCATTTCACAATTATGGTGGACCCTATAGTGGGCCGAGACGCTGTGATTCTCGAAACCCTTAGTTATATTCCTGCCATGTTCTTCTATTCGTGTATGTAATGCCCTTGTGGTTTTTCCTATGTATTGTAAACCACAAGGGCATACAATGCAATAAATAAGATTATTGGAGTGACATGTTAGAAATTATTTAATTTTATATTTTGTCCCATCTTTGCTAAAAAAATGTTTTATATGTCTCTTTCTGTTTGTGGTTTTTTTGCATGCTAAACAGCATCCACATCCGAAAAAAACTTTTTCTGAATTTAAAAATGTATCATTAGTTTTTCTTTCCTTTAAAAAGCTAGATGTAATTGCAGTGCGTAAATTGTTAACTCCTCTATGTATGAATCGGGGTCTTTCTAGAAGGAAGGTCTTTGCTATAGGATCCTGAAGAAGAATAGGCCAGAATTTGGAAATTATGTTTCTGACTTTATAATTTTGTGTGCTGTAATTACATATAGAGGGAATTTCTTTGAGTTTGTTATCCTTTTTTCCTTTATATTTTAAAAGATTCTCCCTTTCCATTATTTTTACCTCTCTTCTAGCATTCTCCAATTTTATTTCCTCATAGCCTTTCTCTAAAAACTCTTGTTTAATTTTATCTGATTGTATTTCAAAGGTCGTAAGGTCGGTACAATTCCTACGGATACGTAAGAATTGTCCTCTAGGGGCATTCTCAAGCCATGGAGCAAAATGACAGCTTTCCCTTCCTATGAAGCTGTTTGCTTCCACAGTCTTGAAATGATTTCTAGTTTTAATACTTTCTTCTTCTATGTATATCTGTAAATCCAGAAATGTGATTTCTGATTTGCTCCAATTATTAGTAAGTTTTATCCCCATGTGTTATTGTTAAGATAATTAAAACATTTGATAAGATCCCCTTCCTCTCCTTCCCAAATAAAAAAGATGTCGTCAATGTACCGGCCATAGGTGACCAAGTTTTGCCTCCAGCTATGTTGGCCATAAATTAACTCTTCTTCCCAATGGGCCATAAATAAATTCGCATAGCTGGGGCAAACTTGGTCCCCATGGCCGTCCCATTAATCTGAAGATAAAACTCCTCTCCATACCAGAAAAAAATATTCTTAAGGATTAAATCCAAACCTTCTAAAATAGATTCTATCTTAATACTCGTTTGATCTGAAAAATTAGTTAAAAAGAATTTAGCTGCATTACACCCATAGTGATGGGGAATATTGCTGTAAAGGGTGTAACATCACTGGTGACTAACAAACAATTTGAATTCCAAGTGCATTCTTTTAAAATATTTAAAATAGAAATGGTGTCTTTAATATATGAGGTAGTTTTCTTAACCAGAGGTTGTAAATGAATATCTACGTAGTGGGACAGTCTGCTTGATATTGAGTCTATCCCAGCTACTATAGGTCTTCCCGGGGGATTATTTACATCTTTATGAACCTTTGGTAAAAAGTAAAACACAGGTATTTTCGGGTATTTAATGTTTAAAAAGTCGAATTCTTTTTCATTAAGTATTTTAAGTTCTTTCCCTTTATTAAAATAATTAAAAAAAACTTTGATTCATATTTTTACTAGGATTATAATTACGTCTTTTGTATGTCTGTCCGTCTAGCAATATTCTTTCTGCCTCTTTACAATATAACTCTTTAGACATTAAGACTATCCCCCCTCCCTTATCTGCCGGTTTGATGACCAGATTTGTATCTGATTTGTTTGTAAGTACCAACTTGTTCTTTTTATACTTTATTGGAACCATAAGGTACTGCACCATATATGATTTTCAACATTTCAGAAATCAAAGGGAAGAACATCCAGTAAAAAGAACGGATAGGGTCGCCTTCACGGACCCCACGGGCTATCAAATTGAGCTATACACTATTAGCTCTTAAAAGTGTGAGTGGGAATTTTTCACTCTTATTACTTCCATTATTATTATCACAGTTTACACTATGTTTGGTATATTTTGTTTATCTTTAAGGTATTGACTATCAACTAAGGACACTTTTATTGTATACCTAGAAGGTACTGTCTTTTTGTATTTATACACTAAGAGTCTATTCACGACTGTTGTAATTTACATAGCGCTTCACCAGCACTTTACCACTAGATCCATTTTAAGATAAGAATTGGTGTTACAGCTGCTTATTCCTTTTCCTCACTTCCAAATATTAGCGCTAGTACTATATTTTTTCGTTTTGCACTTCTATTTTAGTTATTTCTTCTTATCTTTTTACCTGTTGTACTTAGCTGCTGTTTGATTTAAAATGTCACTATTTGATACAAGAAATAAAACATATATGGATATGGAGACAGAAATAGCCAAATGGTCAGACCCACAATCAATTAGACAAAGAATAAAGTATAATAATGATGAACATTTAGAAAAAATATTACAGAAAGAATTAAAAATAAAGTGGGAAAAAGCAACATTGGAAAAATACTTAAAAGAAGGTATCACTCCAGGAGGATTAAGATACTTCAAAACTCCAACATTTGATAAAGATGTTACAAGTTTCATGGAGGAATGGAATTGTATGCTTGAAAACTTTTCCATAACTTCCATGAACCTTATCATAAAAAGAAGGAAAGAATATCTAAAAGAATTGGATTTGGAGATAAATAAAAGCCAAAATGCTATTCTTAACAAACTTAATCAAGAACAATTCGATCATATGACACAGGAGATTAAAGAAAGTCTAGATAAATTGGAAAAAGAAGTTATTAATATAAAAAAGAATAAATATTTAAGAGACACTAAAGACTATAAATTAAATCAAGTTCGAACATTTTCCAAATATAGTTATCAAAATAAGGATCTAGAAATAAGAGAAAACTTAAAAGACCCCAATGAACATTCAAATGATAGATCAAACCCCCTTAACCAAAAAGAAGATAGAGAGACAAGAATATATCCTAAATATAGGGAATATAAATCTTATAACCATAGATATAATGACAATTATGAACAAACTCGTCTAAGTAATTGGGATAAACCCAGAACACGATATTTTCAAAATAGAGAAAGATATCAAAATAGGGTTTACAATGGGAGAGAAAAAGAAGAAAGGAGACCAATATACGATACAAGACCATGGGAAAGAACCAATTATAGAAAAAGACCAATGTATGAAGAAAGATCAAGGGAGAGAAATGAAAGAAGACCTTTGTACGAAGATGTAAGACCAAAGGAAAGAATTGTTAGGAGAGAAATTGAGAATAAGTCCCCATACCAGAAACCTACCCACTTCATGAAAAGAAATGAACCCCTACCTACCAGTAACAGATTTCAAGTCCTAGATGAGTTTGAGGATCAGGATTTTTGCAGGAGCAGGGGAAAAGAGAGGCACAAAAGGGAGGACATCCCAAACATCACGACACCTTACAAAAGACAAAGAAATTTGAGTGTAGAGGAACTAGAGGAGGAAAACATATAAAAAAAAGAAAAATGAGAGAGGTTACAGAGAAGTCAGATTCTATAAAGGGGATTTTTAATTTAAGCCAAAAAATTTTAACAGAACACCACAAAAAAGTGTTAACAAAAGGCCTAAAATTTGCCCCAAATAAACCCCTGAACCAGTTCGAATTTTATATAGACTTAAACAAATTTAACCCCTTAAGGACCAAGCTTCTGGAATAAAAGGGAATCATGACATGTCCCACATGTCATGTGTCCTTAAGGGGTTAAAAGGAATATATGTTTAAAAAGATTCTTTGCAAAAAACCCTATAGAACTCCAATATAATCAAGAAGAAGAAGTAAGACATACCAAATTAAAAGAAAAATCTTCCTTCTATCCGAAACAAATGATTTCAGAAAAAATGATAACATTTGAAACTATGGTAATGACCGAGATCAAAAAATTGGAGAAGAAAGATAATTTTAACCATAACCTTACTATGCAAGAAAGGAACGCCCTTAAAGATCTAAAATCAGATACAAATCTGGTCATCAAACCGGCAGATAAGGGAGGGGGGATAGTCTTAATGTCTAAAGAGTTATATTGTAAAAAGGCCGAAAGAATATTGCTAAACGGACAGACATACAAAAAACGTAATTATAATCCTAGTAAAAATATGAATCAAAGTTTTTTTTAATTATTTTAATAAAGGGAAAGAACTTAAAATACTTAATGAAAAAGCATTAGACTTTTTAAACATTAAATACCCGAAAATACCTGTGTTTTACTTTTTACCAAAGGTTCATAAAGATGTAAATAATCCCCCGGGAAGACCTATAGTAGCTGGGATAGACTCAATATCAAGCAGACTGTCCCACTACGTAGATATTCATTTACAACCTCTGGTTAAGAAAACTACCTCATATATTAAAGACACCATTTCTATTTTAAATATTTTAAAAGAATGCACTTGGAATTCAAATTGTTTGTTGGTCACCAGTGATGTTACAGCCCTTTACAGCAATATTCCCCATCACTATGGGTGTAATGCAGCTAAATTCTTTTTAACTAATTTTTCAGATCAAACGAGTATTAAAATAGAATATATTTTAGAAGGTATGGATTTAATCCTTAAGAATATTTTTTTTCTGGTATGGAGAGGAGTTTTATCTTCAGATTAATGGGATGGCCATGGGGACCAAGTTTGCCCCCAGCTATGCAAATTTATTTATGGCCCATTGGGAAGAAGAGTTCATTTATGGCCAACATAGCTGGAGGCAAAACTTGGTCACCTATGGCCGGTACATTGACGACATCTTTTTTATTTGGGAAGGAGAGGAAGGGGATCTTATCAAATTTTTAAATTATCTTAACAATAACACATGGGAGATAAAACTTACTAATAATTGGAGCAAATCAGAAATCACATTTCTGGATTTACAGATATACATAGAAGAAGAAAGTATTAAAACTAGAAATCATTTCAAGACTGTGGAAGCAAACAGCTTCATAGGAAAGGAAAGCTGTCATTTTGCTACATGGCTTGAGAATGCCCCTAGAGGACAATTCTTACTTATCCGTAGGAATTGTACCGACCTTACGACCTTTGAAAATACAATCAGATAAGATTAAACAAGAGTTTTTAGAGAAAGGCTATGAGGAAATAAAATTGGAGAATGCTAGAAGAGAGGTAAAAATAATGGAAAGGGAGAATCTTTTAAAATATAAAGAAAAAAAGGATAACGAACTCAAAGAAATTCCCTCTATATGTAATTACAGCACACAAAATTATAAAGTCAGAAACATAATTTCCAAATTCTGGCCTATTCTTCTTCAGGATCCTATAGCAAAGACCTTCCTTCCAGAAAGACCCCGATTCATACATAGAGGAGTTAACAATTTACGCACTGCACTTACATCTAGGTTTTTAAAGGAAAGAAAAACTAATGATACATTTTTAAATTCAGAAAAAGTTTTTTTCGGATGTGGATGCTGTTTAGCATGCAAAAGAACCACAAACAGAAAGAGACATATAATTTTTTTTTAGCAACGATGGGACAAAATATCAAATTAAAGAATTTCTAACATGTCACTCCAATAATCTTATTTATTGCATTGTATGCCCTTGTGGTTTACAATACATAGGAAAAACCACAAGGGCATTACATACACGAATAGAAGAACATGGCAGGAATATAACTAAGGGTTTCGAGAATCACAGCGTCTCGGCCCACTATAGGGTCCACCATCATTGTGAAATGGGTGGTACTCAATTTTTTGCGATTAAAAAATTAGAAAGAGATTGGAGAGGAGGAAATTTCGACATGAAAATGAGTAAGAACGAGATGGAATGGATTTTTAAACTAAACACTCTCATCCCTTATGGTCTTAATACGGACTTTGAGATGTGCCATTTTTTAAAATAAATATATGTTTTAGTTCTAATTCATTTGAGCATCGTTCTTATTATGTACTTATATTGGAGTCTTTTATGGTTCTCATATACTGTATATTACATTCTATGTATATAGTTTTAAAATATGTCTTTATCTGCTGCTTAGTGTTATGGTCATTTATATAGAATTACCTATTTATTCTATATTTATGGATATGTATATGTTTAGGATATACTCCTTTTTATGCTATATAAGTTCCTTTTTGGATATACTATAAGTTTTTTAGGTTCTATTTAATAGGAAAATATAAACAGTTTATTTATATTTATTTTTCTCTATTGAGATTCAAAGTAAAGATATACCCTAAGATTCCTCTTATTTAGAGGGAGGTAAAGAAGTTAATTTTTCTTACAATTTTTTATTTATGCGCTTAAACACCATTTTACATCTACCTCCCATTGTTACTCTATAATACTACACACTTCCGGGTATCGGCCGAGTGAACCGCAAGGTGGAACGCATGACGTATCGGACGACCGACACGTGACCGGAAGTGATGCGGAAAACCAGGAAGTAAACGAAAATGAGACGTGAATCGCAGGGCGTCACCGTTCCCATGGTGATGACCCGCGAAATCACGAACTTAGAACTAAAGATTGGACTTTTAAAGAGGTATAAAAGCAGGAACTGCTCCTACAGAAGAAATAGAGACTTTTCCGATTTTTACATATCCAGTTGAAGAAGCTGTCACAGCGAAACGCGTCCTGGAATTTGGAGAAGATCAGTCTTTATGAATTTGGACTTTTTATATGCCTAGTCAGTGTTTTTATATTGTTATATATATTTTTATGTAAATAAAGTATATCTATATATTTTTTCTACACTGCTGGCATTGTTCCTGCTCTTTTAAAGAAGGCGTGTGGTCCTTAACCACATATACCCTTGATCAGAGCCGATGTGGATGGCTCTGTGTTTGTAAGTACCAACTTGTTATTTTTATACTTTATTGGAACCATAAGGTACTGCACCATATATGATTTTCAACATTTCAGAAGTCAAAGGGAAGAACATCCAGTAAAAAGAAGGGATAGGGTCGCCTTCACGGACCCCACGGGCTATCAAATTGAGCTATACACTATTAGCTCTTAAAAGTGTGAGTGGGAATTTTTCACTCTTATTACTTCCATTATTATTATCACAGTTTATGTTTGGTATATTTTGTTTATCTTTAAGGTATTGACTATCAACTAAGGACACTTTTATTGTATACCTAGAAGGTACTGTCTTTTTGTATTTATACACTAAGAGTCTATTCACGACTGTTGTAATTTACATAGCGCTTCACCAGTGTAACGAGTATATACCCCTACACGCAGGATCCAGCCTAACAGAAGACAGTACAGAGGAGAGATGCGTCTACCGGACCTTAGAGTGGCCGGACTCGACGTAATAGGATAAGACAGAGTCAGGAACGATCCGAGGTCAAGGGCACAAAGAGACAGCGTAAACGAAAACTAGCCGGGGACTGGTACACAGGAATCAGCAAGCCGGCAAACAGTACAGAATAGGATAAAGCGAAAACGAAGTCAGAATACAAAGCCAAGGTCAAATACGGAGAAACACAACTGAACACAACAAGCACTAAAGGGAACTGTAGCAGAAACCACGATAGGGCAAGGAACTAAGGGAAAAGGGTAAGTATAAGTAGCCTTCAAACTAATGTGATTGGCTCCTGTCACTTCCACTCCCCCAACAGGTAAGTGTATGGGGTGATTGGCATGACAGGAGCCAATGGGAGCCTTTTTGCAATTTAGGCTCCCACTGTCTCTTTAAGAGCGCGCCCGAGATTCGCGGCGCGCTCTTAGCTGCAGGCGGGACACGTGACCGCTTCTCGCGGTCACTGCCCGCCTTCCTGTCTGAACAGTCGGACGAGCCGCGCGCGGCTCGTGCAGCCGCAGGACCGCGCGCGGCTTGAAGAGAGGACCGCGTCCGGCCCCCGGATAAGGTAAGTACCGCTACAGTACCCCCCCCTGAGGACACGCCCTCCGGGCGGGCAGGACCAGGCCTGGCAGGAAAACGCGAATGGAAAGAACGTACAAGGCGGGGAGCATGAACAGCATCCGCAGAAATCCAACTGCGCTCCTCAGGCCCATAACCCTTCCAATGTACCAAGTACTGAAGCCGACCCCTGAGAAAACGAGAGTCAATAACAGCAGATACTTCGAACTCCTCATGACCCTCCACAGAGACAGGAGGGGGAGGGGGAGTATGCCGGGTATAGCGGTTGCGTACGTAAGGCTTCAACAAAGAGGTGTGAAATACATTGGGTATACGCAGATTCTTAGGCAGACCCAAGGCATAAGAAACGGGATTAACCTTATGTATAATGCGATAAGGACCAATGAAGCGGGGAGCCAATTTCATAGAAGGCACCCGGAGGCGAATATTCCGTGTGGAAAGCAAAACCCTGTCCCCCACAACATAGGAAGGAGCCGCTCTGCGATGCTTGTCAGCCTGAGCCTTCTGGCGGGCAGCAGAGTCCACCAAAGAACGCTGAACCTGCTCCCAAGTATTACGCAAACCAGCCAAATGCTCATCCAGAACTGGCATGCCCAGTGAGGAGAATGCAGCCGGAAGAACAACGGGATGCTGGCCATAGACAACGTAAAAAGGGCTTTTGCCGGAAGAATCATGAGTGGCATTATTCCGAGCAAATTCAGCCCAAGGAAGCAGGTCAGACCAATTGTCCTGATGGTGAGACACAAAACAACGGAGGTACTGCTCAAGAGACTGGTTGGCACGTTCAGCAGCTCCATTAGACTGGGGATGGTAAGCGGAAGAAAATGAGAGGGAAATACCCATCTCCGAACAAAAGGCTTTCCAGAACCTGGAAACAAATTGGCTACCCCTATCGGATACAATAGATAAGGGAATACCATGTAATCGAAACACTTCTCTAGCGAAGATAAGAGCCAATTCCTTGGAAGTGGGCAACTTGCGAAGAGACACAAAGTGAGCCATTTTGGAAAACCGATCTACTATCATTAGGATGACTGTGTTACCATTCGAAGGGGGTAATTCAACAATAAAATCCATTGATAGATTAGACCAAGGTCTCTTGGGAACGGGCAACGGGTGCAACAGCCCACAAGGAACTCTACGAGAAGTTTTCATACATGCACAAGTAGTACAAGCACTTATATAGTCAGTAACATCCTTACGTAAGGTATCCCACCAGAAATACCGAGAAACGGCTGACACTGTTTTGGAAATACCAGGATGTCCAGCAGTCTTAGTATCGTGATAAAGTGACAGAATATCCCGTCTCTCGGGAATGTCAACGAACAATTTATCATTAGGCCTCTCGCTGGGTGCCATGCCTTGTTTCGCTTGTATGGCCTGCAAGAGGGACGAGGAAATAGACAATATAGTAGTTGCTATTATCCTGTCTGGGGGAATGACAGGAGTGACATCAATCTCCTGTTTGTCAATAGTCTCGAATTGTCTGGACAGAGCGTCCGCTTTGGTGTTCCGGTCACCTGGCCTATAGGTGATTATATAATTAAAATGAGACAAGAACAGTGACCACCTAGCCTGCCTTGAAGACAATCTTTTAGCTTCGCTAAGGTAGGATAGGTTCTTATGATCTGTAAATATGAGAATAGGATCCTTAGTTCCTTCTAGCAAATGTCTCCATTCTTTGAGTGCTAAAATGATAGCAAGGAGTTCGCGATTACCCACATCATAATTCCTCTCTGCCTTGGACATTTGTTTAGAAAAGAAGCCACAAGGATGCAATGGCTTGTCAGGAGACTCTCTTTGGGATAAGACAGCACCTACCCCTATATCGGAAGCATCAACCTCAAGTATATATGGCAATGAGGGGACAGGATGCTGTAAAATAGGGGCAGAGGCGAACGTAGTTTTAAGAAAGTCAAAAGCCTGAAGTGCCTCAGTAGACCAGACACGTGTATTGCCATCCTTTTTAGTCATACGAGTAATAGGCGCTACTATAGACGAAAAACCTTTGATAAAACGTCTATAATAATTAGAGAAACCCAGAAAACGCTGGATGGCTTTCAGACCTTGCGGCAGAGGCCATTCTATGACTGCAGCGAGCTTCTGGGGATCCATCCGAAAACCCTCGGCGGAAATCAAATACCCTAGAAACTGGACCTCGGACTGGTCGAATAGACATTTTTCTAATTTGCAATAAAGACCATTAGCAAGAAGGGTCTTCAGAACTGTCGTAACATGTCTGTGATGAGTGTGAATGTCTGTAGAATATATTAAAATGTCATCCAAGTACACAATAACAAATGAATGAATAAAGTCCCTTAAGACATCATTAATAAATTCTTGGAACACTGCTGGGGCATTGCAAAGCCCAAATGGCATGACGGTATACTCATAATGACCTGACCGAGTGTTAAAGGCTGTCTTCCATTCGTGGTCCTCTTTAATACGTATCAAATTGTATGCTCCCCTAAGATCTAATTTGGTGAATACCGTAGCATGTTTGAGCCTGTCAAACAATTCTGTTATTAGAGGTATAGGGTAAGCATTTTTGATGGTGATCTTGTTAAGACCTCTATAATCAATGCAAGGTCTTAAATCACCTTCTTTCTTTGATACAAAGAAGAACCCCGCTCCAGCCGGAGAAGAGGATCTTCTAATAAATCCCTTGTCTAATGACTCTTTAATGTATTCCTCCATGACACGGTTTTCTTGAACCGATAGGGGGTACACCCTGCCCTTAGGAGGTATAGTACCAGGCAACAAATCAATAGCACAATCGTAGGGTCTGTGAGGCGGTAATTTGTCAGCTTCTCTTTTATCAAAGACAGTCTTTAAAGTTAAATACTGAGAGGGTATTGTCGTAGATAAAGGAGGAACAGTAGGAACGTTAATAGAATTCACAGGCGTGACTTCAATAGTACATGACTCATGGCAGGCTTCACTCCATGATTTTATCTGCCCTGTCTCCCAGTCAAAAATGGGATTGTGGGCACGTAACCATGGATACCCTAACACCAACTGTGAAGAGGGAGAGGTGATGACCTGGAACCGAATGGTTTCATAGTGTAGAACCCCTGTGTACATGTGTAGCGGTGCAGTCTCGTGAGTAACAACAGGAGATATCAATGGTCTACCATCTATGGCCTCAACGGCCAAGGGTATCTCCTTCTCTCTGATGGGAATATTGTTTCTCTTTACAAAACCAGAGTCTATAAAGTTCTCGGCTGCCCCAGAATCAACCAGGGCGTCTATGTTTTCCACTATACAACTCTCTCCCATATGTAAAGAAACAGGGAGAAGCAATCGGTTAGGAGGCAATGTAGGAGACTTAGAAATCACACCCAAGGCCAGTCCCCTATAAGGTCTTAGGTGCGAGAGTTTTCCGGGAGCAGAGGACACTCCTTTACCATATGGTCTCTCTTACCACAATATAGGCAGAGTCCCTCCCTTCTCCTATGTAATTTCTCAGTATCTGAGAGTTTGGCAACCCCTAATTGCATAGGTTCCTCTTCAGGTACTTTAACACTCTCCGGTATGTTAACTCTGGGTTGAATAGGTGTAACAAAACGTCTATTCCTGTTCTTAGTATAGAGCCTGTCACGAATCCTATTATCTATATCGATGAGGTAGTCAATAAGGTCCTCTAAGGCAATAGGAAGCTCCTTAGCTGCTACCTCATCCAATATAGAGTCTGATAAACCTTCCATGAAGGCCGTAGTTAACCCATTATTGGTCCAATCGACCTGTGAGGCAAGGGTACGAAACTGTATAGCGTAATCAGCCACAGACCTAGAACCCTGTTTAACCCTCATTAATGCTCTAGCGGCATTCTTAGACCTTTTCATAGTATCAAAAGTTCTGCGAAAAGCTGTTAGGAAACTGTGAAAGTTATGCACCATAGGTCCATTAGCCTCCCAAATAGGGTTTGCCCATTCAAGTGCTTTGTCGGTAAGTTGGTGCATAAAGAATCCAACTTTAGACCTCTCTGTGGGAAATGAACGTGGATACATTTCAAAATGAAACTCTATTTGGTTAATGAACCCTCTGCATGTCTTAGAATCCCCTCCGTACCTAGGAGGAGGCGTTAAATGTGCTGTAGCGTTAGGCATAGTCGATACTTCAGGAAGCAGGGTTGCAGGAGGGTTAGGTGCGGTTGCTGGAATGGTTCTAGTTAAGAGCGTCTGGAGAGCCTGAGCTATTTGATCCATACGGTGATCCTGCTCTACAAATCTAGCCTCATGGGTCGCCATCTGTTGAGCTAAATCTGCGGGGTCCATGGCCCTATCGTAATGTAACGAGTATATACCCCTACACGCAGGATCCAGCCTAACAGAAGACAGTACAGAGGAGAGATGCGTCTACCGGACCTTAGAGTGGCCGGACTCGACGTAATAGGATAAGACAGAGTCAGGAACGATCCGAGGTCAAGGGCACAAAGAGACAGCGTAAACGAAAACTAGCCGGGGACTGGTACACAGGAATCAGCAAGCCGGCAAACAGTACAGAATAGGATAAAGCGAAAACGAAGTCAGAATACAAAGCCAAGGTCAAATACGGAGAAACACAACTGAACACAACAAGCACTAAAGGGAACTGTAGCAGAAACCACGATAGGGCAAGGAACTAAGGGAAAAGGGTAAGTATAAGTAGCCTTCAAACTAATGTGATTGGCTCCTGTCACTTCCACTCCCCCAACAGGTAAGTGTATGGGGTGATTGGCATGACAGGAGCCAATGGGAGCCTTTTTGCAATTTAGGCTCCCACTGTCTCTTTAAGAGCGCGCCCGAGATTCGCGGCGCGCTCTTAGCTGCAGGCGGGACACGTGACCGCTTCTCGCGGTCACTGCCCGCCTTCCTGTCTGAACAGTCGGACGAGCCGCGCGCGGCTCGTGCAGCCGCAGGACCGCGCGCGGCTTGAAGAGAGGACCGCGTCCGGCCCCCGGATAAGGTAAGTACCGCTACAACCAGCACTTTACCACTAGATCCACTTTAAGATAAGAATTGGTGTTACAGCTGCTTATTCATTTTCCTTACTTCCAAATATTAGCGCTAGTACTATATTTTTTCGTTAGGCATCCCAGGGTGCTCGTTGTCACCTATCTGGTGTTGAACGTGGCTGGGGGGAAGAACATACCTTCAGAGAGATCACTGAGGACGAGGAACAGGACATAAGTAGCTCGGCATCCAACCTTGTGCAAATGGGGTCTTTCATGCTGTCGTGCCTGTTGAGGGACCCTCGTATAAAAAGGCTGAAGGAGAACGACCTGTTCTGGGTGTCCACGCTACTAGACCCTCGGTATAAGCAGAAAGTGCCTGAAATGTTACCGAATTACGGCAATTCGGAAAGGATGCAGCAGTTCCAAAATCAATTAAAAAGTATGCTTTACACAGCGTATAAGGGTGATGTCACAGCATAACGGGAATCTAACAGGGGAAGAGGTGAAAGTAATCCTCCTCCTCTCACGACCACGCAGGCAAGGACAGGACGCTTTACAGACGTGTTGTTGATGGAGGACATGCAGAGCTTTTCAAGTCCTACGCATCGCCACAGCCCTTCGGGGTCCACCCTCAGAGAACGACTCGACCGACAGGTAGCAGACTACCTCGCCTTAACTGCAGATATCGACACTCTGAGGAGCGATTAACCCCTTGACTACTGGGTGTGCGGGTTTGACCCGTGGCCTGAGCTATCCCAATTTGCGATAGAACTTCTGGCCTGCCCCGCTTCAAGTGTCCTGTCAGAAAGGACCTTCAGTGCAGCAGGAGATATTGTCACTGAGAAGAGAATTCGCCTAGGTCAAAAAAGTCTAGATTACCTCACCTTTATTCAGATGAATGAGGGATGGATCCCGAAGGGACTGACAGTGGGCGATACATTCGACTAAAAAAGGCCTGATGAGGGGGACTACTTAACACACCACTCCTATCTGGTGGCACACTAGATTGCACGCGCAGTGCCCCAAATTTGAAGTAGGAGGACCGACCAAGCATGTTTTTCCATCTCCCGCTTCCTAAAATTGATGCCTTATATACACGTCCCCTGATAGGGGACGTAACAGGGATTAAACTGATAGGAATAGTACTACTTAACACACCTTATAATAACGCAGAGAGAGGCAACACAGAGAGAGGAGTCTGAAGAAAAGGAGTCAGAGGAGGAAAGTGGCTTTGAGGAGGTGGAAGACCAAACACAGCAGGCGTCCCAGGGGGCTTGTTGTCACCTTTCAGGGACCCTTGGTGTTGTACATGGCTGGGTGGAGGAAGAGACCTTCAATGACATCAGTGAGGACAAGGAACGGGACATGGCTAGCTTGGTATCCAACCTTGTGCAAATGGGGAGTTTGCGGTTGTGCAAATGGACTGTTTGCGGTTGTTTGCGGTGCGTTAAACGGGGAGTTTGGTCTGTCACTGTGAAGCGGGCGTAACCCTTACACTACCTGATCGATACAACATCATACCTGATGTTTTAAAGCAGGTTATTCCAAACAATTTAGGAATGTTAGGTGATTTATGCCCTTTATGGATTAAAACCAGACTCTGCATCAACTATGTAATTTCCCATGGGAGTTTTGCCATGGATCCCCCTCCGGCATGCCACAGTCCAGGTGTTAGTCCCCTTGAAACAACTTTTCCATTACTATTGTGGCCAGAAAGAGTCCCTGTGGGTTTTAAAATTCGCCTGCCCATTGAAGTCTATGGCGGTTCGCCAGGTTCGCCCGTTCGCGAACATTTGCGGAAGTTCACCGTTCGCGAAACGAAAATATTATGTTCGCGACATCACTAATATACCTATATATATATATATATATATATATATATATATAGACACACATATTACGTATATTACGCATTATTATGTATATAAATATATATATATATATATATATATATATATATAAAATCAAAAATTAGGAAGTAGGTGGACTCAGAGGTCTTGTATTCTTCAAATAGTGGTTTTATTACGATTTACATGCGTTAGTCCCGATCAACATTTTGACACATACAAGGGTCTTTCTGAAGATCAACATACCAGTGTACAGAGTGTAAAAAAATATGAAATATAAGTAATTACTTACCAATAGTGAGTGAGCCGATCCCACACCCATCCAAACCCAGAAGTGCACAGGCGGGACATGTGACCAAACGTGATGACGCTCACACGGTGTCTGGTTTCTAAGCACGTTGAAGGTGATACCACAGTGCAATATCTATACAAAGTGCCGAAGGTGAAAGTGATGTGAAGAAAATATGAGAAATTAGAACCTATATATGGTATATTGGAATGAATACTCATCCCCAGTACAATGAGTAAAATACCTTACCTTTCTCCAGTGCCTGGCTCCATCTGCGCTGGGGAACTATCCTCCTTCTGCTGAGGTCAGCGCCGAATATGCATGCGCCGCAAGAGCATTCAAACCGCCCATAGGAAAGCATTTCTCAATGCTTTCCTATGGACTCACAGCATCTCTTGCGAAAGCGCCTCTAGCGGCTGTCAGTGAGACAGCCACTAGAGGCTGGATTAACCCTAGTTTCGCTCAAACTGCTATGTTTACTAAGGATGTACATGGAAATATTCGGTTCGGTTCGGCATTCCGAAATTCGGGACTTCGGCACTTCGGTTTGGCACTTCGGAACTTCGACACTTTGACACTTTGGAACTTCGACACTTTGACACTTTGGAACTTCAGTACTTCGACACTTCGGAACTTCGGCAACTTCGGAACTTCGACACTTAGGAATTTCGGAACTTCGGCATTTCGGAATTTCGGGACTTTGCGCACTTCGGGACTTCTCTAGCAGCTGCTTAGTACTTAACTCCCTAATTCCCATGACCAGACAATGGCCCTTTTCCTTCGCAACCTTACCCATCTCGGGGGTGGCTGCTTACTTGCACTCCAAGTAATAAAATGTTAATTTACACTTTTGTATCCTATTGCTTTTTCTCCAGTTCAAGGAGTAGTTTCAGTCATACCTATGTATAATTTTCGTTGTAATTTGCCTACATTCTACTATTCCAGTTCTACTAAACTCTTTTATGTTCTTAAATTACAGGTCTCAGGCCAGGCTCCCCCTCCGGCACACCTTCAATCAGCCAGGACACCATCGTTCCTACGGCTAACCCTGGCTTCAACGAACTATTACTCCACGCACAAACACTCACGCACCATCTCCCAACACCACTATCTCTTACACTAGGGCACTGACTATCTTTAATAAACTCACAGCCGAGTTTTGCTTACAAGGTGACCTTTCCATCAAAACCATGGTGGCTGTTGCCTCCTTTTGCCATTTACACCTTAAACCTTCTTATAATACCATCAAACTCTACCTCACCGGAGTACAACACCACATCCTCACTAACTTCCCTAACCACACTCCTTTTCTGTCTTCCTACCCCATTAAGAAAATCCTCAAAGGTATTTTCAAGATCACAGTCCCTCCTAGCACGACTAGGCTACCAATAGACGGTCCAATATTCCGGCGCCTAAGCGACTTATTGGACATATATAAACAAATGAAAAGAAAAAGGGGTGGCACTAACTAACAAATGTGCTGATAGTGCAGCATGCAGCAAAAACACCTAGGTGTACAGTCACTTAAATACACTTACATATACAAATAAACAAAATGAAGGAAAGGTGAATGTATTTTGGAATTTTCCCACGCTGTGTAATTTGACTCATAACTCTCTGATTGGTTACTTAATCCACCAATCAGAGTGTTATCAGTCAAATTACACAGCGTGGGAAATTTCGCCAGAACTTTCCCACGCTGTGTAAAATGACACAGAGCACTCTGATTGGTGGATTTTAAACCAACCAATCAGAGTGCTGTGACAGGTAAATGTAGAGACTTACCTGTCAGTCTCTTCATTTACCTGTCAGAGCATTCTGATTGGATGGCTTAAACCCACCAATCAGAGTGCTCTGAGCCTAATTGCGAGGCGGGGCAGGGCTTTATAAGCCTTGCCCCGCCCTGCAGAGCTCAGTCTGCGCGGAGCCCTCGCCGGGTGAAGATGTTTTTTTTTTTGCGCTCGGTTTTTGTTTTTTTGTTTTTTTTATTGCGTCGGTTATTATGGATTTTTATTTGGCCCTTTTTGTGGCTGAAAAAAGAAGATTTTAGAAGAAAGAAAACATTGAATGGTAAGTGTATTTTTATTTTTAAAGGTACTTAGTTAAATGGTCCCCCCTCATTATTTTTAGGGTGAGGGGGTAGGTAGGAGTTTATCTTTTTGGGGGAGGGGGTGACTAGGGGTTTGGGGACCCCTAGTCACCTGGGGGAGGGGGGTTAAATATGTATTTAGGGCCCCCACTCGCCGCTCAGGGGTGGGGGCCAGGGGGTCCCCACCCCTTATTTTTGTTTTGGTCCCCCCCCCTTATTTTTGTTTAGGGCGGTGGGTGGGGGGCCAGGGGGGAGGACATTAGGTCCCCCCAAATTTGTGTTTAGGGCCCCCACCCACCGCTCAGGGGTGTGGGCCAGGGGGCAGGACGTTAGGTCCTCCCCCCTTACTTTTGTTTAGGGCCCCACCCACCGCTCAGGGGTGGGGGCCAGGGAGGAGGACATTAGGTCCCCCCCAATTTGTGTTTAGGGCCCATACCCACCGCTCAGGGGTGGGGGCCCAGGGGAAGGACATTAGGTCTTCCCCCCCTTACTTTTGTTTAGGGCCCCCACCCACCGCTCAGGGGTGGGGGCCAGGGGGAGGACATAAGTTCCCCCCCAATTTGTGTTTAGGGCCCCCACCCACTGCTCAGGGGTGGGGGCCAGGGGGGAGGTCATTAGGTCCCCCCCAATTTGTATTTAGGGCCCCCACCCACCACTCAGGGGTGGGGGCCAGGGGGGAGGACATTAGGCCCCCCTTATTCTTGTTAAGGGCCCCCACCCACCGCTAAGGGGTGGGGGCCAGGGGGGAGTAGTTTTAAAGCACGTTATTCCAAACAATTTAGGAATGTTAGGTGGTTTATGCCCTTTATGGATTAAAACCAGACTCTGCATCAACTATGTAATTTTCCATGGGAGTTTTGCCATGGATCCACCTCCGGCATGCCACAGTCCAGGTGTTAGTCCCCTTGTAACAACTTTTTCATCACTATTGTGGCGAGAAATAGTCCCTGTGGGTTTTAAAATTTGCCTGCCTATTGAAGTCTATGGCGGTTCGCCGGGGTTCGCCCGTTCGCGAACATTTGAGGAAGTTCGCGTTCGGCGTTCACGAACGGAAAATTTCATGTTCGCGACATAACTAGTAGTATGCTTAAACATAAAATATTAAATTGAGAAGCTTAGAAAAACTCACAATTTTTTGAGCATTTATAAGATTGCTCTAAACTATACAGGCAGAGTGCATCAATCAGATGTACATATATCTGAGCTAGGTCCCCCAGGAGGTGTTTGCAGTCCTCAGTCAGGAAGATCAGGAACCAGGTAGCCAAGTGTAGATGTAATACATTTATTGATACACAATAGAACACAATAAAAAGCACAACGCGTTTCGACCCAGTATAGAGGGTCTTCCTCAGGTGCAGTATACAAATTACAACTGGAAATGCTCTTATTTTTATAAGACAAATAATTAAAACATTATTACAGGTGTGTATGGACTCAGCAGTATGTATGTGTGTATGGACTCAGCAGTGTGTGTGTGTATGGACTCAGCAGTCTGTGTGTGTGTATGGACTCAGCAGTGTGTGTGTGTATGGACTAAGCAGTGTGTGTGTGTATGGACTCAACAGTGTGTGTGTGTATGGACTCAACAGTGTGTGTGTATATGGACTCAGCAGTGTATGTGTGTATGGACTCAGCAGTCTGTATGTGTGTATGGACTCAGCAGTCTGTATGTGTGTATGGACTCAGCAGTCTTTATGTGTGTATGGACTCAGCAGTGTGTGTATGGACTCAGCAGTGTGTGTGTATGGACTCAGCAGTGTGTGTGTATGGATTCAGCCGTCTGTATGTGTGTATGGACTCAGCAGTGTGTGTATGGATTCAGCAGTCTGTATGAGTGTATGGACTCAGCAGTCTGTATGTGTGTCTGGACTCAGCAGTGTGTGTGTGTGTGTGGACTCAGCAGTCTGTGTGTGTGTGGACTCAGCAGTCTGTGTGTGTGTGTATGGACTCAGCAGTCTGTGTGTGTGTGTGTGGACTCAGCAGTCTGTGTGTGTGTGTGGACTCAGCAGTCTGTGTGTGTGTGTATGCACTTAGCAGTCTGTGTGCTTGTGGACTCAGCAGTATGTGTGTCTGTGTGTGTATGTACTCAGCAGTGTGTGTATGGATTCAGCAGGATGTATGAGTGTATGGACTCAGCAGTCTGTATGTGTGTCTGGACTCAGCAGTGTGTGTATGGATTCAGCAGTCTGTATGAGTGTATGGACTCAGCAGTCTGTATGTGTGTCTGGACTCAGCAGTGTGTGTGTGTCTGGACTCAGCAGTGTGTAAGTGTGTCTGGACTCAGCAGTGTGTATGTGTGTATGGACTCAGCAGTGTGTATGTGTGTATGGACTCTGCAGTCTGTATGTGTGTATGGACTCAGCAGTCTGTGTGTGTGTATGGACTCAGCAGTCTGTGTGTGTATGAACTCAGCATTCTGTGTGTGTGTGTGTATGGACTCAGCAGTATCTGTGTGTGTATGGACTCAGCAGTATGTGTGTGTGTGGACTCAGCAGTCTGTGTGTGTGTGTATGGACTCAGCAGTCTGTGTGTGTGTGTGTGTGTGTGTGGACTCAGCAGTCTGTGTGTGTGTGTGGACTCAGCAGTCTGTGTGTGTGTGTATGCACTTAGCAGTCTGTGTGCTTGTGGACTCAGCAGTATGTGTGTCTGTGTGTGTATGTACTCAGCAGTCTGTGTGTCTGTGGACTTAGCAGTATGTGTGTCTGTGTGTGTATGTACTCAGTAGTCTGTGTGTGTGTTTGGACTCAGCAGTCTGTGTGTGTGTATGGACTCAGCAGTCGGTGTGTGTGTGTGTGTGTGTCTGGACTCAGCAGTTACCACAACAAGAGGACATAGACTTAAATTAGAGGGACAAAGGTTTAAAAATAATATCAGGAAGTATTACTTTACTGAGAGGGTAGTGGATGCATGGAATAGCCTTCCAGCTGAAGTGGTAGAGGTTAACACAGTAAAGGAGTTTAAGCATGCGTGGGATAGGCATAAGGCTATCCTAACTATAAGATAAGGCCAGGGACTAATGAAAGTATTTAGAAAATTGGGCAGACTAGATGGGCCGAATGGTTCTTATCTGCCGTCACATTCTATGTTTCTATGTTTCTATGTGTGTGTGTGTGTGTATGAACTCAGCAGTCTGTGTGTGTGTGTGTGTGTGTATGTGTGTGTGTGGACTCAGCAGTCTATGTGTGTGTGTGTATGGACTCAGGAGTCTGTGTGTGTGTGTGTGTGTGTGTGTGTATCAAGGGAAATGTGTTTATTTTTTAATAATCCTTGGTGGAAAATAATGAATTCTCCACCAGGGATTATTTAAAAAAACAAAACACACATTGTGTCGGGGGCTGGGCTTAACATGCGGCAGGGGCGGGGTCAAACTGCAGTGAGGGCGGGGTTAAATGTGCCCCCCTACTTTTGTCCCTGGCCCACCATGTGCCCCCCCTGAACATGAATCCTAGAGACGCCACTGATATCAGGAGCTCAAGTCTGAGTCAGCTTTGAATTGACTCGGCAGTATTTATCTCAAAACAAATGATTTCTTACCTGTTCTATGCACAATTTTGTATATTTGTTGTGTATTAATATTGTTTTTGCATTTTATTGTACCCTATTGTAACAATGCAATGCATTGTGGACTCAGGACATACATAAATATTTTATAAATAAATCATGTAAAAAGCTGTTTCCGTCTGTTTTCTACAAAAAAATTTTGGAAACATCCTCTCTTCCTTTATTTGAGAGCGCTACATCTAGAAAGTTTATATTTCCTGAAAAATACATTTAGTTTAGGACCTCCAACACTCGTTCATTTGATTGTTCGGCTTGCCTGAATATGATCCATAAAAAATATTCAAGTAAACAATTCGGATAAACAAAAAAGGGCATGAAAATGACCAGTGTACTGAAAAACAAATACAATAATATAATAAAGCAAATATTTTGCAGTACAGTAATAGATGCATTTTCTCACCATTTGGTTATATAACTATAGTTTTTTCACATTCCTTTTTTCCCTATCTTGACAATTTCTCATTTGATCTGTCAGTAAAATTAACATTTATTGTCCTACCCCCAGCCATAAATTCTCTCTTTATTGGTACTAAGCATACACATATACATACATACATACATACATACATACATATATACACACTTATGCACACACATTGATGAATGTATAAATTATACCTTACAGAGAGAGGCAAAACAGTCACTTTTTAACTCAGAGCAGCGGGTTCTAATTCTGTATTGTAAGTGCTATATCTTTTAGAACAATGTTGGTTTAAGTGTATATTGGCCTTGGAGTTTGATTACCTACACAAGAATGCAGGGAACAAAAAGTTAACTATTTGTAGAGAAATCAGAAAAAAATTAACCCTTTTAAGTCAATTGTAAGTTAGCTTTTTTTCTTTTACAACTAAGTTACTTTGTCTTTGAAAGTATTATGTATTGTTTTTTGTAATAAACAAATTAATGCAAGAATTGTTTATAGGATATTTTTTTGTACTTTCAGTAATTCAGCTTTAACCAATGACGATTCAGGTTACTACACTTTAAGATAAAATGTTTATCGGTCATTAAAAAAGCATGAAGTCAATTAATTAATCGATAGGATCTCAATTAAACCATCATGACCAATTCATTATTTTTATTGCCTGGAAGTACATGGATTATACATAATGTTAGACGGTTCTTCCAAACTCTCTCTGAAAGATAACATTATTCACATGCGAGTGCTACCTAGTCATAACAGTAAAAATAATCTCGGATGATCTTAGGGCATTTAGAGGCAGAACCCAGATATTCACAAAAGCTATCAAACTCCAAATTTTTCTGCAGAAGACATGAATGTACACCGGATTTTAAATAACTTGGATAGGGAATGTCCAAATTATCATCAGTTGTGTTTATTTAAAGTTTATTTGGGCTTAAGCAAATATATCCTCATAAATGTAGAAGTGCTTGAGTGTCTCAAAACAAAATGTGAATCTTCAAGTACAATGTTTTAAAACGGATAACAATTTATGCTGCAGCCTTAATATAGACAGTCGTCCTCCACACACAAACAAACAAACGGTGGCTCATTAACGTTATAATTATTTATACTATCAGCATTTGTACCCATATATAGAATAGGGCAGGGTTAGACAACCTTCATCACTCCAGATTTGTATTTTACATCTTTAGTAATGCTCTTACAGCCATAATGTGGCAAAATATTAGGGCAAATGTAGTCCACAACATCTGGAGTGCAGAAGTTTGCTTGTCACTGGAATGACCTAGCAGTTCATCAAATAGCTATTATGCCTGAGGACTTCTCTATTCGTGTTCCTAGGGAATACAGTCCTGCCCAGCATCTCAGCCATTAGTCGTCATAACTGGAACTACTAACATAAGTCGAGCTCCTGTACGGTGAGAATCTTTAACAAAAAACAACACAACTCTATACAGGTTAGCATTTGCTTTTTGCATGAAATTGTATTTTGTCAGTTTTCAGAACATCTATCACTTCTTTATGTTGATGGTTAACACATTAAGTGCTGCCCTGCAGTACATAGCATTTTTTATAAAGATGAATGCCTTGACTTCGCACCTGCAGAATTTGAATTCTACATAATACAGGGCAGCTTTTTTCTTTTGTTGCCCATACATATGTATCAGTAATATGTGTCAAGGAAAACATGGAGGACCTGGTAACTCTAATTGTAGGTTAGTGTTCAATGTATCTCATTTACACAGGTTGATTTCTAAACACATTTATTGTAGTTTAAAAGCACATTGTAGTGAGTATTATTGCTGCGGAGCTCTGTTATACACTCAGACACACCAACAATATTGAGCTCCTAGAAAAGAGGACATTAGGAGAGAAAAGAGGGAGAGAGGCACTTTGATCCCAAATTACAGCCTGTCCCTCCTAAATAGGGACACGTGGGAGGTAAGCTTTAAAGTGAACTTAGGTTAGCAAAAATGTCAAACAAGTGACTAATATACTCAGTAGGCTGACCAAAAGTATATGGTCTCCAAACTTATAAAAAACGGACCTGCATATAAGTTCATCATAATAAAGAGTTTTCTACAGCCATTGGTCATTTTAGATCATGTTAAAGGGTATATACACTACGGAATTTGATGGCGCTATATAAATAATAATAAAATAATAATAATAATAATAAAAACTCAGTTTTGGAACGTGTCTGGTCACTGAGAGAGCCAGCTTACCTCAAATATACATTTCATCCTGTGACACTTTATGTGGATGTTGCGTCATCTCACTGTGCAAAATTGCAGAATATTATTATTTTTAAGGTTTTGACGAAAGTTTAAATTTTATAATGAAATGCTTACATTCTAACTAATCTAAGTTAAGTTGTAATTGGAAAGACCGACGAGTGCTGACCGTCTTTTGAGGATATTTGTCTAATCTGCTGATTACTAGCACTGGACACTCACAAGAATTTGATACCCATGAATGCAGACCTACTGTGGAATATGATGATATATTAATGAGCATACAAGATCCAGCACACTCACTCACTATACACCAACTGCAAAGCTCAAAAAATGCAATAGTTTAAACAAAAAAACACTTGCATCCAGGACAGGATTAACACGGCATAGGCCCATTGGTAAAAATATAAAAATGTATTCTTTTTTTACTATTCTTGCTTTGTGCTAAAGGAATTAGTATGGAAACTTAAAAGGGATGTAGGGGAACAAAACTTGTGGGGACTGGCTGCCAATAAAAATTAGTTAGAGGAACACTATAGGGTCAGGAACACAAATGTGTATTCCTGACCCTATAGTGTTAAAAACACATGTAGGGTCCCTGGCCCCCTTTAAATAATAAGAAAACTCACATTATTTTAATCACAGCACTGGCCCTGCCCATGATCCGCCTCCTTAACATCATCAGAATTGATGATCTCAGCAGTCCCAATGCTTTCCCATAGGAAAGCATTGAATTGGCTGTGATTGTCAATTCTGATGATCTCAGCCAAGGAGGTGGGGTGGGGAAGGCGAAACACAGCCCTAGCCTAACAGAATCTCCTCATAAAGATGCATTGAATCTGCATGGAGATACTGAATAGCAGTGCTGCAGACTGTATACCAGGAGCTTCTGTCTGATAATAAGAAGATAAAGAGAATATTGAACAAGTGAGTGCTAGGGACAGTCCCCAGAAAGTGTAGAGTGAGCGCATCATTACACGCATTTGTACCAAGCTCAGGGAATTGTCTGCATAGTATGTCCTTAGTTGGCCAGTCTGCCAGGCTGACCTTCCAATTCTTTGGGCAGACCTTTCTGGGCATGTCCAACCCTTTGGGTGTTGCCAGTATCGTGATTCACGACAGTGGCCCACCCTTTAACCTGCAAACAAATATCCTTCTGTTTGGGGTATGTATTTTTTGAGAGATGGAAGCGAGAGATTATCGTAGGGTATGTGTTTTCTTATAGCTGTATTCTGTGAGGTATCCTCCAGCACTACCTCCGCCAGATACCTGATGCTTGGGAGGTATGACTGTTTTAGTGTTTTCTGTCGATAATTAGGCCAAACCCTTCTCCTGGGGCTCTCTGCAGTACAAAGTTTAATAGGGCCCAGAAATGAGGTACCTGTGACAGTGAGTGGTGCAAAGGCACAGGAGTTTGCCTGGACTCCCAAATATATTTACATATGAAACCAAAAATGCTGCACTCAAACCAAACATGCATACATTATAAGGGTACAGAGCTGAGTGCAGTCTTCTTTGTTCATATGCTCCATGCAGTGTTTGGAGTTTTTTGTCAAGGATTGGAGACTACGGGAAAGTTTAGTAAGATGAGGCAAGGAAACTGTTGGAAGAGCAGAGGAACCAAAATAGATTGTACTTGCTAAATAGTGGATATATCATTTGGAATCAGGGGCATTGCTGTGTGGCAAAATAACTGAGGCTTCAGCCATGCCATGCTGTATTGACCCTTCATCCCACTGTATTAAAACCATGTATACACATTGTGTTGTAAAGTTATCTCCACATATGGTGCATTAATGTGGCTCTGTCACACATTCTATAACTGGGTGTGTTAAATCTCTCTCTGTATTACAGGGGACCCAATGCTAACAATGAAATGGACTCACAATTAGAACCGGGCTTCTCATGACCCCACTGAGGGCTCCCCCTCCTCTGTCAGTCCCCTCTAGCAACTCCCCGCTTTGGAAAAATTGTAGCTACATTCCTGAAAAATATAAGGAGCTAGGGTGATGCCAATATGCTTGCATTGAATGTTCCGGCTACACACATTTACCAACTACAATGAGATGTTATAAATTGTGTTAAATGCCCGTACATTGACATCTGAACAAAATGCCAATTCTACATGGATTCATCATATGTTGGCACGTTAGAAATAACGTAATTCCGTTACATTCTATGGTCACATAGAAACATAGAAACATAGAAACATAGAATGTGACGGCAGATAAGAACCATTTGGCCCATCTAGTCTGCCCAATTTTCTAAATACTTTCATTAGTCCCTGGCCTTATCTTATAGTTAAGATAGCCTTATGCCTATCCCACGCATGCTTAAACTCCTTTACTGTATTAACCTCTACCACTTCAGATGGAAGGCTATTCCATGCATCCACTACCCTCTCAGTAAAGTAATAATTCCTGGTATTATTTTTAAACCTTTGCCCCTCTAATTTAAGACTATGTCCTCTTGTTGTGGTAGTTTTTCTTCTTTTAAATATAGTCTCCTCCTTTACTGTGTTGATAACAGCATGGTTATACTTTTTATAGTAATCCAGTTACACCGAGGGCTTAGTGTAAGAGAAACCTCAGTCAGCACAGGGTTAAGCAGCAAAAATGCACCTTTGTCAATAAATGAGATTGACTCTAGCAGAGAGTGTGATTTTCCTGCTGCCCTGTAACCCCTCTGCCCTCCTGCTTTCCCTGTCAGACCCTGGAATGTGAGGGCGGAGAAAGTTTAGAATTACTTTGTTCATCCTTTAAATATCCCCAGCCTGACACTTCTTGCTGTAGTGTTTGAAGAGAGAGTGCAGAGGGTTTGCCTGCTCCCTGCATAGTGTCGGTCTACATTATTCCTAGGATGTTCTTCTCCTGAATCTCTGGGATTGTATCCTACAACAAGGATTATTTACAGGATTTATTTTGTTCCAAGGACACCTTGGTCCAGTGCACCACTGTCTGCACTGACAAAACAAAGGTATATTTATGTGTCAAAGAATGAAGGCACATCAGTTTATGATAAAAATTTATTTTATGTGACCTGTTGGGTGCAAAATGTAATTTAGTACTTGTAACTCGATAACAGGGATAAGCAGATGCCATGCCACATTACGCTGACTCGCATGGTGCCAACCTTAAGTCATACAGAAACCTTCTGGAGCTCTGGATCTTGGCAGGCAATGAATGGCATAAACAGTACTGACATCCAGGTTGTGGCGATATCTGTCACAAAATGTTTTATAATGTTTACCACATATGGAATGGAAATGGTAGTGTTTCCCAGGACGTACTTGAAAACCAGAGTAATCTGAATGTACCTTTCCTGGTTGAATTCTTTGTTATTATTATTATTATTAGTATTATTATTTTAACCACTAAAGGACCAAATGTTAAGTTGTGTGTTCATTGCAATCTGACCCTTAAATATCAAGATCTAGTTATTTGATTGTGGCATCGCCATGCCACTTTGACGTTTGCTAATTGAATGGGTCATTCCATTTTGGAATAGGATCTTTAACTGTGTTATTGGTCCTTGAGGGGTTAATATTTAATTGAGCACAAAACAAATCTCTGTCAAGCTGCTGGCATCCTGAATTGACATTTACCAAGCAAAGTAGTAGAAAGTGAACTAATAAGGGCAGACTGTGCAACACTTTGCAAACTCTGTATCGCAGACTATGAAATGTATAAAAAATGCAAATAGGCTATTGGATGTGTAGCATTATATAAACCGTTTACTGTAAACATGTCTTTTCTACTCTCTGTGTTTTACAATGGATTCACTATCCACAGACTTTTTCTCCACCATAACTTTCTTGGTTTGTGCTTCTCTGCCAATGAAACTTTTATCTCACTGACAGGCAGATTTACATACATTGCCGTTTGATGCCTGTAGTATCAAAAATGTTTTTTTTTTGTTTGTTTGTTTTTTTAAAAAAATACTAAATCGTAGGTCCTGGGGTACTACTAGAGCACAGTAATCGTGTTATATATTATTATTAAAAAATGACAAGATTCAGTACATGCTTTAATTGCATGCAAATTTAACTGGAAACATTTAAGTTAAAAGTGAACCTTTGCTCCAGGAATGAGGTTTATTGTTAACTGAAGTGCTGCTACTTTTATTGGCATATAATAAATGCCGTAAGCTGACAGCAGCACCCTTTCACTCGTGCTGTCCGTGTCTTGGCAGTTTTGGAGTATGGAAAGCAGCCCTGTCTAACACATACAACCATTGAATGTATACTGTGGGCTTCAGATTGCGGTTCTGATGTAGTGTTGCAGTAGTGTACTATGAGTCTACGACAAACTTAAAAAAATACTATAATATAATATTACTATACTATAATGCTCAAAATAATATAGGATGACACTCGGTCATAGTAGGCATAGGTAGTAATGTAAAAAAACAAGTGCTCTGTGAAAAATTGCCCTTATACAAAAAATGATTTAAAAAAAAAAAACTGCTACCACACAAGTGTAAGTATCTCTCTAACAATGCACACTATCATGCAAAAAAAAAAAAAAAAATTAACTGAGTGGCAGAAGCCAACACCAGTGAATAAAGTGGAGCACTACAATAAAAAAACCTTCTTAACCCTATATATTCAAAGTGTGTCTATACCTTAGTGCTTTGTAGTAAGGTAAATTATAATGAACATTAAAGCACCACGCATTTATCATTGTTGGCTACATACTAAAAATTAATTACGGTACGTTTATTTCTATTCTGCCTATTTGCTGGGTATTTCCCTACCTGTGCTATGTATGTACTATCCCTCATTTATGCAAGTCCCCTCTACCTATAGTTACTTACCACCTCTTATGTGTCTCTATGCCAGTTCTTCATATTCTCTCCTCCCTCTATGACAATTTCCATTTATTCTTCCCAAATTTGAGTTCTTCTCTGTTCTATTCACCTCAATAATCCTCCACCCCTGTGCCATTCTCCCTACCCATCTCTCCATCTATGACATACACTTATAAGGTTAGGTCAAAGGTTATGTCACAGATCCCTGTCTTTTGTTTCTTCAGGAATTCTTGATGGTTCTCATCAGGGCCAGACTGGGAAAGAAATTCGGCCCGGGCATTTTTGAGTCACAGCCGCCCACTGAGATGCATGCCCCCTCTCAAAGTGAGCATGTTGGTTCAATGCTCTTGAAGGGTGCAATGTGTGCAATGTGTGTGTGCAATGTGTGTGTGTGAAAGGCGCAGTGTGTATGAACGGTGCAGTGTGTGTGTGTGAATGAAAGGTGCAGGGTGTGAGGAGTGCAGTGTGTGAAGGGTGTAGTTAATGTGTGTGTGTGCAGTGGGGGGAAGAGGAGTGCAGTGTGTGTGTGTGAGCGGTGCAGTGTGTGTGAGGGGTGCAGTGTGTGTGTGTGAAAGGTGCAGTGTGTGTATGTTGTGTGAAGAGTGCATTGTGTGAGTGCAGTTTGCATTTGTGTGTGTGAAGGATGTAGGGTGTGAGTAGTGCAGTGTGTAGTCAGTGTGTGTGTGTGTGTGTTTGGTGTGCAGTGGGGGGGAGGACTGCAGTGTGTGTGAGGCTGTGTGTGAGAGGTGCATGTGTGTGTGAGGGGTGCAGTATCTGTGTGGAATGTTCTGTTTGTACGAAGGGTGCAGTGTATATGAAAGGTGCTGTGTGTATGTGTGTGTTTGTGTGGAGAGTGCAGTGTGTATGAAAGGTGAGGTGTGTATGTGTGTGTCTGTGTGAAGGGTGCAGTGCTGTGTGTATATGTGTGTCTGTGTGGAGGGTGCACTGTGTATGAAAGGTGCTGTGTGTATGTGTGTGTGTTTGGAGGGTGTAGTGTGTATTAAATGTGCTGTGTGTATGTATGTGTCTGTGTGAAGGGTACTGTGTGTATGAGAGGTGCTATGTGTGTGTCTGTATGTAGGGTGCAGTGTGTATGAAAGGTGCTGTGTGCATGTGTGTGTCTGTGTTGAGGGTGCAGTGTGTATTAAAGGTGCTGTGTGTATGTGTGTGTCTGTGTGAAGGGTGCTGTGTGTATGTGTGTGTCTGTGTAGAGGGTGCAGTGTGTATGAAAGGTGCTGTGTGTATGTGTGTGTCTGTGTGAAGGGTGCAGTGTGTCAGGAGTGAAGTGTGTGAAGAGTGTAGTTAGTGTGTGTGTGTTTGGTGTGCAGTGGCGGAATGATAAAAGTATGACATAAATATGTTTGTTTTTTTATTTTAAAAAAATCTATACTTTATATTCTCCCTCCTTACCTTTGCCTGGGAGGGGGGGCATAGAGGTGAATGCCTTGAATCCCTGGTGGTCGTAGTGGAGGTGAATCCCTGGTGGTCAAAGTGGTGAGTTCACTGTCGCAAGATCCGTGTGTTTCCCTCGCGAGAGGAACCTGGCGAAGCTGCTTGCTAGAGCTCCCACGGGTCCTCCTCTCCGTCCCAAGCTGATGGCCGCTTGCTAGTGTTAGTGGGCCAGTGAGTGAGATCTTTGATATCCCCACTGTCCATTGGAGGCATACAGCAGGGCCAGCGCTCGGATAGTGCTGGCTCTGCATTGGCCGGTAGGGGAGATCCTGGGATCTCCCCAGCCGGCCTTGACTCATGACCATCGCAGCCCACCGGGCCAGTCCGGGTCTGGTTCTCATTTATTCTGATGTTTTTGGAAAGGAAGTTACAGAGCTGTCCCCTGCCTACTCAAGTTGATATGCATATGGACCAGCACTAACCACAAATCTTCCAAGGGGAAACTGACAAATTTCATAGTAAAAAATGCAGGCATTCGAGCGCTCCTCATAATGTACAAGTTCCATTATTGAGCAGTAACACAGCAACAGCAGAGGCAATGTATTACTTATACTCAGAAATGTCATATATATGTGGAGGGAAAAACTGTTTAACAGCCTTCATTTTTTTGTTTTTTTGTTCAGGCATTATGGATAAAAAAGTTCCTGGAGCAATAGGTAATGGAGAAGCATTACCAGCCCAGCCTCTCATAAAAAAGGAAGTAAAGGATGATGGAAGCACAGACATGATAGAAAGGGGGCAGTGGACGAACAAGATGGAGTTTGTGCTGTCAGTGGCTGGAGAAATAATTGGTCTGGGGAACGTGTGGAGGTTCCCATATCTTTGCTACAAAAATGGAGGAGGTCAGAAAATCAAAGTTATCATTATTATAATTACAGTTGGATTTAATAAGGTTTTATTGTGATATTAATTTAGTAAATATGTAATACCTAAGTTCTAGGTATTTTGTGAGATTATGCATTACTCAATCACACAGAGGCTTAGTCAGAAATTGTAGTAAACTGCAAAACAAAGTTTAGGTATACCATGCTCTTTGAAAAAAATAAAATTCAACCCAGCTCCAGTCACAGCTTGACTATGTCAGCCTAAATCTTGCAATTAATATTCATGTTTTATATATTTCAGTGTTTAGTGAATAAACCTATAAGTATACGCATATGAATCATTTCCCTGTCTACAGGTAGAGTTGTTCCTCTTTTGCAACTAAAATAATTAACAGCCACAGGAGGAGATTTACAAAAAGTATAAAAATGGTGCGAAAATGTAAAAGGGGAGGAGTTATCAATGGAATGTGAAAGATGGTTTCACTGATTACCAAGGTGATATTCCCACTTTCAGCAATTTAAACCACTTTTTAGAAGAGAACGCTTTGTTAAATCTCCACCACAGTTTGAAACAGGGTACAATTTTAAAACTCTATATAGGCAATGCTGGTCATGCAAAGTATGTTTGTATTCAAATGAAGTCCAAAGCATCTGGAGTTTGTCTACTGCTGTGATGCATACCCCAGCTAATCTACCAAACTATCAATTGATGTAGATACAAAATCACTTCATGCAGATGTTGCAGTTGCTTCCACGACAATGTTAGTTGACATTGACTAACATAGTATAGCTTCATGATACATTTGTACAAACTCCTTGCTGTTATGACAAGATATTGAAGGCAGCACCCTACCAACCTGAACTATGTAAAGGTAAACAAGAAAGGAATTTAAAGAGATACTAAAGGCCTAAAAATTGTTTGCTCAATTAAAGGACCACTCTAGTGCCAGGAAAACATACTCGTTTTCCTGGCACTAGAGTGCCCTGAGGGTGCCCCCACCCTCAGGGACCCCCTCCCGCCCGGCTCTGGAAAGGGGAAAGTGGTTAAATCTTACCTTTTTCCAGCGCTGGGCGGAGAGCTCTCCTCCTGCTCTCCTCCTCCGATCCGCCTCTTCTCCTCCCCGTCGGCTGAATGCGCACGCGCGGCAAGAGCTGCGCGCGCATTCAGCCGGTCACATAGGAAAGCATTCATAATGCTTTCCTATGGACGCTGGCGTGCTCTCACTGTGAAAATCACAGTGAGAAGCACGCAAGCGCCTCTAGCGGCTGTCAATGAGACAGCCACTAGAGGACATAGGGGGAAGGCTTAACCCATTCATAAACAGAGCAGTTTCTCTGAAACTGCTATGTTTATGAAAAAATGGGTTAACCCTAGAAGGACCTGGCACCCAGACCACCTCATTAAGCTGAAGTGGTCTGGGTGCCTAGAGTGGTCCTTTAAGCAATTTTGGCGTATTAATCATGCCCCTGCAGTCTTACTGCTCAATTCTCTGCTATTTAGGATTTTAATCAATTTTGTTTCCGTTTATGAAGCCCTAGCCATATCTCCCCTGGCTAAGGCTTCATAGATAATTTCATTTTTAATCAGATGTTAACTTACTCTAGACTTCTTTATATCCTGCTCTATAAATTGACCATTAATCACACAGCAAGCTCCTGCTGGGTCTAGCAGTTTATGAACAGATCAAGCGATAAGATTCAAAAGCATGTTTAACCCCTGATGCCCCGTTTCTACGGAGCGGTACGGTTCTGATCGGTACATTCTGGTACGCTATTTTGAGTGTTTCCATTATGAAAGTGGCCCATGCAACCGAACCAAACCGCACCATTTGTGGGCCCCCTACAGATGTAGGTCCATAGGAAATGATATGGTACGGTTAGGGCGGAGCTACTGGCGTCACACTATACAATCCATTGATTGGCGGACAGGAAAACGTCAATGCTCACGACAAATGACACGCTAGGCATTTGGTCTAAACCCTGCATGCCCCCTGGCAGTCCGACTTGCATGGAAACACTCACCTGAATAGGCTGGACCATTGTAACCCTTCTGAACCGTACCGACCCAAACCATACCGCTCAGTGGAAACGAGGCATTAGTGACCAGATGTTTTTTTCAATTTTCTTACCGTTAAGGACCAGGGCTCTTTTTACATTTCTGTGGTGTTTGTGTTTAGCTGTGATTTTCCTCTTACTCATTTACTGTACCCACACATTATATACCGTTTTCTCGCCATTAAATGGTCTTTCTAAAGCTACCATTATTTTCATCATATCATATAATTTACTATAGATAAAATCTGTTACGCATCTACAACTGCCAAAAAACACCCATGCTAAATAGTTTCTACATTTTGTTTAGAAATACCCAATATTAACATGTTCTTAGTGTGGCGGAACCAACCTCGCCACTGGGCATTGGAGAAGCCTGTTTGCCCGCCTCCTGCCTGCTGACTATGACCCCTGGGAGATTTGACCCTTTAAATACAGGATTTGGGCATGTTGTATTGTATTATGCTGCTACTGGCCCTTTAAGAACCATCTGGGGACATACTGTGGAGTTACTAGGTGGCCACCATTTCATGTATCAGAGGCACATGGTGAGAACAATGGATGAAGCACATGGTGAGAACAACGGCAGCCATTTGAACTCACAGACACTGTTGCGACTTTCCTACACGGTGCCATCTCGCCAGTATTTGGTGCACAAAGACATCGTGCAGTAGTTTTAAACTATACAACAGGGGACACATTATACAGTAATTCTTTTTATATAATCTGTATATGTTCTGCGGAATCTGCATTAAACTGTATCTTCCAAACTACTGAACGGATCTGGGTGAATTTTGGATATGTGGTTCACCCAGATCCCCCGGTTCTGGGGTTATTGCATGTTTTGGGGTCCCTGTGATATGTTTTATAAAACTGTATTTCTCTGTCTGTGATAATTATATTACCCATTGTGTTCAGTAACCATATCACAGGCAGAGGGGAGGATTTTGTGTGGGAGTGTCTGTGTGTATTGTACGTATTGATTGGTTGTTCTGTAAAACCCTGTGGGCAGTACTATGTTTGTGGATTGGGAATAAAATAGGCTGTATGTGCCAGTACAGTCAGTTCTGCTTGACCCTCAAAACGAAGTGTCGTCTCGTTACTGGGGGAATCTGCTACAAGGGATTGCTATGCTAGTCATACTCCCTTGCTATATCACTACTACGCTCTTGTAAGAGCTTGTTCCTGTCTTGGTCTCTGGAGGAGACTACAGTGGTTATGGTGTCGGCTGGAGTGCTTGGAGGCCTCAGGAAGCGCTAGGAGCATCCTTCAACGGAGGTACCCAGTCGGGGTGCCAGGTGATCCGTTACACTTAGCTTTTTCTTTTTGCAATTATAGGGCGATAAGTACAAGTAGCACTTTGCTATTTCCAAGCCATTTCCCCACAAAGTACTGAAAGTTACATTTCAGTAAAACTGATATCTGTCAGGAATCCCTGAATAACCCTTCACATGTACATATTTTTTAAAAGAAAACAACCTAAGGTACTAAACTTGGGGTATTTTGACTCTTTTCATGCAACCATTTTACCACCAATCTATGCAAAATAAAAAAATAATTGGTGATTTTTTTGATACACATAGCAATTTAAGAATACATGTATGGAGAACTTTAAGGTTTACTGCCAAATAACTCTGTAGCGGAGCTGCAATATTAAATCCCACGATTTCCGCTGGTATAGAAAGTAATCCAAAGTAAAGCGCTGGAAAAGAAGGCAATATCCCAAATCCCCCAGTAACCGGACGAAACACAGTTCTGGGAGTCAACTGAGGTTTTTATTCACAAGCTCCAGTATTTATGTGGTTTCCCATGCAATGGGTCTCCTTAGTCACATTACAGGGGTATTACAGTAGAGGACTACATGGGGAACTGAAAATACAGAGCATTTCTCCCACCATGCACTGCTGTACGAGAGGGATACTCCCACTAGAATATCCTGTTAAGTGGATTATCCCTCCGTACAGCAGAACCGGGTTTCAACATAAAAATGCATAACTTTAGCATTATTCGTGTGATTATAATAAATGGCCGTTCGAAAACATACTTTATCTCACATTCTCCTAAAAGTACCGAACATCGATTGGGAAACACAATATTGAAAGACCGGAGCTCCCGAACGGCCTGGAAGCCCAGCGGTGTTCGCGCCGTCGAGTAGCCGATTTTAGTTCCAGGCGCTCGACGACCAAACACCGCTGGGTTAACAAAGGATCCAAGATGGCCGACCGCCGCGTGGTCGGTAGCCGAACGACAGCCACCCAGGAAAGTAATTAACCGCCGATTGCAACAATGTTGCAATCGGCTAATGGGAGCCACACGACCCTCTATGTGTGGGCTCCTGTTCGGTACGTTATTCGTTTCATGAACAGCATGTAAAGTCACTGTTCGTGAAACGACCATATGAATGCTAGTGGCTTTCGGCCGCCAGCATACGAATGCTCTATAGTACAACATTACAGGCATACATTTAAACACAGAATTCCTGCGGCTTTCAACCTTTACAGCAATATGATCTAAAGTGGCTAGGTTTGCCACAAACTCCCCAATATGTATTCAGCAACATCTCCTGAGTATAGTAATACCCCCATGTACAGGTGTGTTGGGTTATCGGGGGGGCTAAAATACCTTATTTGCAGGGTGCGCATTCTAGTTTTCCAACTTGGAATTTTCATAGTTGGTCATCATGCACCCATGTCCTATTAGGGACATTTTTTAAGCAGGTCATTGTAATTTACCCCCATCAGACCATATCTTTTTTGAAAATTTGACACCCTAGGGTATTTCAAATGGTGGCATTTTAACACTTTCCATGCACTAATTCTACCACAAGTCTTTGTCAACCTTTTGGGTACTAATTTTTTTGTGTTATTTTTCACAAACATTCTACTTTAGGCATGGATTTTCAGCTCCTGTTATGTATTACTGCCAAAGAACACCCCACTATGTGTTCAGCAACATCCAGTACAGTGATACCACACATGTACAGGTGTGTCAGGTTCTCTGGGGGCTAAAATACCTTATTTGGAGCGTGCACAATTCAATTTTCCCAACTTGGAATTTTCACAGCTGGTCATCATGCACCCATGTCCTATTAGGTTTGTTCGTTTGTTTGGGGGGTGCAATGCCAAACTTCTGACATGTCAAATTTGACATATTTTCTTTGCCTATGTTCTTTTTAGGGGCCTTTTTACATATCCCAATTCATTTTCTTGCCATGAGCGTGCATATGTTTGAAAAATTGACGCCCCAACGTATTGTATATGGAGTGTTTTGATGCCTTTGATGCAATCGTTTTAGTCAAAAAATTTGAGAAAATGTGTGGTGGTAATTTATCAAATTTCATTTTTCCACACACATTTGTGTGTGATTTACGGGAGGCTGTTGTTGGATATTGCAAAAAAAAACACTCCTGCTTGTTTTTTTTTTTTGCAAGGCCTCCCGAGTACACCCATGCCCCCCATGCATTAAAACCCATCTCTTTAGGAAAGCTTATGGCCTCCCAGAGTAACTTCTACCTTACCTACCTGTTTCTTGCTCTCTCCTAAAGGGAAGCACTTTACTCTCTCCTCCAGCTCTGCTTCACTCCCACTTTATTTGGTTGCTGTTTCCTGTAAGTTTTCTTGTAATTGTCCTATTTATAGTTAAATCCTCCCTCTCATTATATTGTAAAGTGTTACGGAATCTGTTGGCGCTATATAAATGGCAATAATAATCATAACAATAACAAAGAGACAATTGTATAAAAATTGTCTGTATACAAGTGGTACCCTTTGTTCATTAGGTGGTAATATCAGGTCCCAAGGTAATCTTGCCACTGGTTCCCATATGTTCTGGGCAACCTGGAGGGTCAAGGTGGCTATCCTTTCCCTCGTACACCCGGAAGGCTTGAGTAAACCCAATCTCGCTATCACAGAGCTTATACACCTTTACACCATACCTGGAGCGCTTGGAAGGAATATACTGCTTGAATCCCAGCCATCCCTTATACTTCATCAGGGATTCAATCCACGCATATATTCCTTCCAAGTGTATTAACACCTGCAAACCCGGCTGTGAAGTGGGTAATCTTGGGGCGGATTTTATACAACCTGTCAAACTGGGGATGCTCCCTAGGGGGACACAGGCTGCTGTTGATGAAGTGCATGAAATGTAGAATCATTTCATACCTCTTCCTCGACATGTACTAGGAGTAAATGTGGGTAGAGCAGATGGGGCTACTTTATGATGCCTATCACCATAGTCAATGACCAGAATTTTTTTAATTCTGGCACATCGATGGGGGCCCATTACAGCTTTGCCAAAAAAAGACTCATAAATAAGTTTAGGCGACAATGTTCCCCAATACATCATCGCACAGAAGGGTGGGATATCTGGCCTCTGGCAATGAGGCGCTACCCACTCCTCAGCAGCACTGCCAGCTGTTGCAGCACGCCTCCTTCTGGCAGGGGGGCAGCCACAGATACATCATAACTAGATACATCACTAGCAGCAGACATTGTATCAAGTGATGTAACTGAGCACCTGGCAGGGTCAAAATCAGGGTCGGAGTCAGACATAGAAGCATCAGACTTTAACACAAGCGCTGTATGACCTCTGTGACCTCTTTGACATGATCACAATCACTTTATTTAGTGATCTGTCACAAAAAAAATCACAAAAAATAAGCTCTAAAAAAATACACAGACAGCAAAATAAGGGCTGCTGTGCAAGAGCCAGAGATCTATACAGTGATCACTGGCAGGATAGAGGTTAATAGCTCCAGGGGCGAATTAAGAGCCCAGTGGGCCTGGTGCTGATAATTATGATGGGCCTAATTACAAAATCCTATTGACCAAAAACACTAAAACAGTCCTACCTCCTAAGCGTCATGTATCTGATGGAGATGATGCTGTAGGGAAACTCATAGGATGCAACTATGAGAAAACACATACCCTTTGCTAATCTCATGCTTTCATCTTTCAAGTAAACCCATACCCCCTAACAGCAGTGTCCAGTAAAGCAGGAAGTCTATGGATGTGGTAAAAGGGTGGGCTACTGACACAAATCACATAACCAGAAGGGCCGAAAGGGCGAACATACACAAAAAGGGGGAATGTCTGTGTCCCTATGTCTCCCAGTCCCTTAGTGTTTGTGTCCTCATGTCTCCCAGTGTCCCCATGTCACTAAGGGACATTGAGAGACATTGGGACACTGGGAGACATGGGGACACAAATACTAGGGAACACTGGGAGACCTGGAAAATCTAAGACTCTTGGGGACACTGGGTGACAGACACGAGGGGACACGTGGAGACATGGGGCACTGAGACACTGTGATATATAGGGGACACTGGAGACTTGATAAAAACCTGGGTACAGGTCAAAATGTTGCAGTGTCCAATAAACCTGCTTAAAGCTATCACAGTGAGTGCCTGAGATTTTTTTCTTTTATACTAGGGGACAGAGACACTACGGGCACAGAGACACTACGGGCACAGAGAGACATGGGGCACTGAGAGACACTGATACATAGGGGACACTGATACATAGGGGACATTGGAGACTTGATAAAGACCTGGGTACAGGTCGAAACGTTGCGGTGTCCAATAAACCTGCCTAAATCTATCACAGTGAGTGCCTGAGATTTTTTCTTTTATACTAGGGGACACTGAGACACTAGGAGACATGGGGACAAAGAGACATTGGGAGACTAGGGGACTTTGGGAGTCTAGGGAACACTGAGACACTAGGGACACTGGCACACTACAGACACTGAGAGACACCAGGGACACATGGGGATACTGAGATACTAGGGACACTGCCTGGGAGACATGGGGACACTGCCATGTCTCCTATGTCTCAAAGTCGCCCAGTGTCCCCATGTCTCCCTGTGTCTCCATGCCTCTCAGTGTCCCCATGTCGCCCAGTGTCCCGTAGTGTTTGTATCCCCATGTCTCCCAGTGTCCCCTAGAGTCTGTGTACTCATGTCTCCCAGTGTCCTGATGTCACTAGGACACTAGGCAACACTTAAAGACATGGGGACACTGGGAGACATGGGGCCACTGAGCCACTAGGGACAGTGGCTGGGAGACATGGGGACACAGATTAGGGGCCACTGGGAGACATGGGGCCACTGTGTCCCTAGTGTCTCAGGGTCATGGGCGTCCAAATGGGGGGTAAATGGGGGTACTTGCCCCCCCCCCCCTGGATTTTTCAGCTTGTGCTGCTATTTTTCGTTTTAGTGTAAGAATACAGTGCAATACCAGCGCTGGCCAGTAGGTGGCTACAGCTTATGCCTGCCTCTCTCTCATGACTGAAACCGCAGGGGAGCAGCACAGAGGCAGCCTACAGAGCAGGTAAGTGAGGGATGGGGGGTGGGGGAGACCGCATAGAGGAAGGTAAAGTAGAAGAGCAGAAAGGTTCTGCAAGGGGCAGGAGGGGTCAGCAAGGAATAGAAAGGGGCAGCAAGAAGCAGGAAGGGGTCGAAAGGTTTTCAAGGAGCAGGAGGGTAAAGTAGAAAGAACAGCAAGGAGCAGGAGGGGTCAGCAAGGAGCAGGAGGGGTCAGCAAGGAGTAGAAGGGGTCTGCAAGAGGCAGGAGGGGTCAGCAAGGAATAGGAAGGGGCAGCAGGAAGGGGTAGGGACGGTCTGCAAGGAGCAGGAGGGGTCACCAAGGAGTAGGAAGGGTCTGCAAGGAGCAAGAGGGGTCAGCAAGGAGTAGGAAGAGGCAGCAAGGAGTAGGAAGAGGCAGCAAGGAGTAGGAAGGGGCAGCAAGGAGTAGGAAGGGGCAGCAAGGAGTAGGAAGGGGCAGCAAGGAGTAGGAAGAGGCAGCAAGGAGTAGGAAGAGGGAGCAGGAAGGGTCTGCAAGGAGCAGGAAGGGTCTGCAAGGAGTAGGAAGGGGCAGCATGGAGTAGGAAGGGTCAGCATGGAGTAGGAAGGGTCAGCATGGAGTAGGAAGAGGCAGCAAGGAGTAGAAAGGGTCTGCAAGGGGCAGGAGGGGTCAGCAAGGAGTAGTAAGGGTCTGCTAGGAGTAGGAAGGGGCAGCAAGGAGAAAGAAGGGGCAGAAAGGAGTAGGAAGGGTCTGCAAAAAGCAGGAAGAGTCTGCAAGGAGCAGGAAGGGTCTGCAAGGAGCAGGAATGGTCTGCAAGGAGCAGGAATGGTCTGCAAGGAGCAGGAAGAGTCTGCAAGGAGCAGGAAGAGTCTGCAAGGAGCAGGAAGGGGCAGGAAGAATCAGAAGGAACAGAAAGGATCAGCAAGGGGCTGCAAGAAGCTGGAAGGGGCAGAAAGAAGCAGGGAGGGCAGTAAGAAGCAGGAATGGTCTGCAAGAAGCAGGAAGGGCCATCAAGGAGCAGGAAGAGACATCAAGGAGCAGAAGGGATCAGAAAGAGAAAGGAGCAGAAGGGCGCAAAATAAGCAGAAAGTAGCAGAAAGGTAAAGGAGCAGAAGGAGCCTCAGAAGACAAAGAAGACTGTGTCAAATGAAGGAGAAGAAAATGAGATTGGAGCACTTCATTCTGGACACCACATCATAAGGCATTGGTACTTGGGCCTGGCAGGGAAACTTTGGACCTTCTCATCTCCCCAGGTAAAAACAAACAATATCAGTGTTAATGTGTTCACTTTTATTTACTGAGTGTCAGAATCACAGAGGGCCGCTGGATAGGGGTGCCGCTGATTGGCTAGATGGGTCAGCTAGGACTCTAAGCCAATCAGTAGCTCCCCATTCATAAAAACCACTCTAGCCAATCAGCGGCACCCATGCCCATCTGCACTTCCTGACACTCTGTTTCAGAAGTCGAATACCACTGAGCGACCTGGAGATCTGGAGCTGAAGGAAGCCTTTGGGGGTAAACCATTTGAGAGCGGTTTAACCCCTTCAAAGAAAGAGCACCCAGGGACCTCCTTGCATCACAGCATTTTCATTTAGATAAAGTTGTTATGGTGACCAGAATGTTCCTGTAATTTGATGAAAGGAACACTATAGTGTCAGGAATACAAACATATATTCCTGACACAGTTGTGAAAACGCTATTCATCCTTGCTTTATGTGAAAATGACTATGCTTCTTCCCTTTCATGACACTGTCAAAAAGGGGCCAAGCATGGATGTCATTACAATTATGCCTCCCCCCCCCACGGAAAAATTCCTGCGGACGTCCATGCTCAGGGTCCCCATGTTCCCCAGTGTCCCAATGTCTCAGCGTCCCCATGTCTCGGAGCTGCTGTCTGAACTCTCTGTGCAGAGCTGCTCCCCCGCAGATCAGTGAGTAGAGAGAGGCAGGGAGGGAGATGCCGTAACTTCTTATCACTGCCTCTCTCCACACAAACAGCGACCCCTACTGGCCGGAGCTGGTATTGCAGAATAATCTATGTTTATGCTGAGACAGGCATTTGCATTGCCGGTATTACTGCAATACCGGCACCGGCTAGGCAGCCTCAAATACCTGAGAAATACTTCTGAGAAATACCTGGCAACCCTAAGAAATACATGAGAAATGCCTGGCAACCCTAAGAGTAGTGTGTAAAAATAAATAAAAATAAAAATGTAAAAAAAAATATATATATATTTTTTTTTTAAACCAATGGGCCTATTCCATGGGCCTGGGCCTGGAGCTGCAGCTCCATCAGCCCCTATGTTAATCCGGCCCTGAATAGCTCTGAAAAGAGCTTTTGGGTCTCAGAAAACAAAAATTCTGTAAAAAGAAAATGCACAGACAGCAAAAAACTGCTGCTGTGCAAGAGCCAGTGATTTACAGTATAGTGATCACTGGCGAGATAGGGGTTAATGGTTATGAAAAGAGCCTTTGGGTCTCACAATTTTACAAATCCCTACCTAAAACAAGCTAAATCTCTCTACCTAAAACACAAATCGCTCTCCCTCTCTCACTAAAACACAAGAGAAGAGATCAACACTGATTAGAGTCAATATTTACTAATATTTACTTGAACAGACAAATGGAAATCATAGTTAGAGTAACATTATTATAGTGGCAAGCTCTGATTGGATGACCCTAGCCTGCCTCTAGAATGAGGCGTGCAAGGGACACCCCTAGAAGTGCCCATGATGCACTGCCTTTAGAAAGGCAGTGGCCATCTTGGAAACCACATGCCTGGGAGGGGTGATGGGGGATGGTTGAGGGTGTTAATACATATTTTTTTTGTTTTATTTCATTTTTAAATAGGTTTTTATCTTCATTGCGTGCCTCAACCCCTCGAGACTCTCAGCACACAGACAGAGCATTGGAAGCCTTCCTGATTGCTTCCGATGCTCTCTTACACTGCTGGGAGCCACGTGCAGCAACCTGGAAGTGATCGCCCGGTGGACCTGCAGTAAGGAGAGGTATTGCATGATGCCTCGACATCGAGGCATCGCCGCAATACCCTTAGAGCGGTTTGAAGTGATCATGATCGCCTCCAGCGATCGCCTCCCTTAAGGACCGTTTTTTGTCGGACGTCCGCAGTCGGGAAGGGGTTAATCATTAGATTTCTTTTTACAGGAAGTGTTTAGGAAGGTAATGCAAAGCACTTGCAGAAAGGGTGTGATTTGGGCGATAGAAACACAATAGAAAGTGTTTTAACTCCTAAATGGCATGGAATTGAGCAGTGAAACTTCAGGGGCATGATCTATATACCAAAACTGCTTCATTAAAGGGAAACTCCAGTGCCAGGAAAACAATCCGTTTTCCTGGCACTGGAGGGTCCCTCTCCCTCCCACCTCCCAATCCCAAGTTGCTGAAGGGGTGAAAACCCCTTCAGTCACTTACCTCAGGCAGCGACATGTCCCACGTCGCTGCCTGCTCCTCCCCCGCCGCTCCACCTTCTTCCTCCGTCAGCCGGTGGGCGAGACTGATCCCGCCCACCGGCCGAGGAGACCTAATGCGCATTGGCGCACCCCATAGGAAAGCATTGAAAATGAATTTCAATGCTTCCCTATGGGGAATAGAGAGACGCTGGAGGTCCTCACACAGCGTGAGGACGTCCAGCGACGCTCTAGCACAGATAATCTGTGCTATGATGCAGGAAGTGACCTCTAGTGGCTGTCTAGTAGACAGCCACTAGGGGAGGACTTAACCCTGCAAGGTAATTATTGCAGTTTATAAAAAACTGCAATAATTACACTTGCAGGGTTAAGGGTAGTGGGAGTTGGCACCAAGACCACTCCAATGAGCAGAAGTGGTCTGGGTGCCTGGAGTGTCCCTTTAAGCTAAAGCTGTTCCAGTGCCTATAGTATAGTATTGTTTTTTTGTTGCTGTTTTTTTGGGTTTTTTCTTTGAAGAAGGCTGGATTCATTCTATGAATTATATTATTATTTATTAAACTGATAAGGAAATGTAGTAATATTTTGATGTCTGAAAACACTAAATAACAATCATCCTATAAATAAAAAAAAATAATGAATGGAAAGTGATATTGGGTGCGCTTCTAAAGAGGCATCTCTAAATTGCCAACACACAATATTGTATATAGACAGAATGATGCACACCAAAATCAAATGTCCATATAAAATAAACCTTTGTTATATTAGCAACAAAACACAAACAACGCTAAAACACAAAGCAAATTAACACAAAATGACAGGGGAACAAAGTGCTAAATAGTGTTTTTTCTTGAGAAAGACATGTTTCAAGGTGTTGAAATGTTGGGGTTGTAGGATTACATCCATGTCCAGCTCTTAGACTCTGTGTAAGTGTTTGCTGATATCATAATAGCACTGTTTAGTACTTTGTGCCTCTGTCACCTTTTGTAATTAGTTTTTTTGTATTTTAGCATTGTCTGTTAGTGTTTTGTGGCTAGTATAATACAGGTTTATTTTCATATGAACGTTTGGTTTTGGTGTTCCTCCTTCTGTGTATATATAATCATCATAAATATAAATTCAGCTTCCATGCCCCTTTAACTAGCGCATTGTACAACTACTTTATCCATAAAACATGACTTGTTCAAGAATAGAAGACAGACAGAACAGCTATTCCTATACATTTTATTTATATATTTGAACATCTTCCAGTTTGCTATTTAACAAACAATTTAAATGGAAGTCATTTTTACTTATGAAGATATATCCACTTTAAATCAACGTTGGACTTTTCTAGCCAAGTACCCCACCCCCACATCTCAACTGTGGTATAATAACACGGTCTGTACATGTAATCTGTCCTGGAATTTCTACAGCTTAATTTCTTGCTTAATTAGAATGTGCTGCTGTTTAGCATTGTTTATCTCACAATTCTTCAATGAATTGAATGAAAAAATTAACTCTCTTGCTTCATGAAAAGCCCACAAATGCACAATATATAATACTAATATAGCTCAAGATCAACTTATGGGTAGCACATGTATTCTGTGGGTTAATGGGAGTTTTTAAATATTTTCTGGTTTCTAAAAAAAAAAAAGGCAAAAGTACACAGGAGTGACATTTATTTAAATATAGAATACATTTAGAAAACAATGCAGTAATCATGTGTAATAAAAACAGAATAATAGGTCGCGCTATACTAAAATAATCCAATAAAAAGAGAAATAAATATGAAGTTTACTCTCATATATATACACATAGAATAAAATAAGTATAAATATGTGCGTAATAGTCCCAATATATAGTGGATTCCAATAGGCTGATGGAGACTTGATACTGTAGTAGATGGAAGGCTGAGTCTTCTATGGTGTAGGTAGTCTTGACTATGCAGGAGCATGTACTAGCTCGAGTGTAATCAGCGTTCAGTGGCGTTTTACCCCCCACTGGCGGGACATAGATGTAGGTAGTTCCTCGAAGTAAAAGAGAGATAAAATATAGTGCTCACTGTATAAATGAATATAAAATAAAGTAGATGTAGGGGAGGTATATTACTCACCTATGCAAGAGCATATACTTGCTCAGGTGTAATCAGCATTCAGTGGCGTTTTACCCCCCACTGGCGGGACATAGATGTAGGTAGTTCCTCGATGTAAAAGAGAGATAAAATATAGTGCTCACTGTATATAGAATAAAAATAAAACTTAAAAGTAAAAGGCGTACTCACATTTAAATGAGCAAGATATACTGCTCACTTTGATGGCGTGGGTGGTTTGATCCCCACCTAGGATTCTTTGGACAGTTATCGGCTCCAAAATGACGTATAACCAGGTTGACGTATAACGTATAATTAAAAAAAAATTTATATATAATAATTATAAATTAAAGGTGAAAAATAGAATAAAAGGTATATGGCAAATGTATGGTGAAAAAGCCAATATTCCTTTATTAGTGCAAATAAAATATATATATAAAATATGCCAAAACGCGTTTCGCCACACAGGGCTTTATCAACTGGCAATAATATACATTAACCTGGTACAATGAAGCTTATATAAGCTTAGAGGATACATAATTGTTTGAATTTTGGCGCCAAAATGACGTCATCAGTACAATGAGAGTGATACAAAAATATTGAAAACATAAACATAACATAAAAATAACTGGAGCATGGTTTAATGATAAAACAATATACTGAATACTATAAAAATAATGTAAAAACGAGTCTTATTCATGATACATAAGGATAAAATAAATAGTCATGTGATCGCGAGCTACCGCGATCACATGGTATGTCCCAATGCTTATTGGGAGGTGTAGTATATTGGTGGCGTTCAGGGAGACCGGAAGGGGGAGTAGAAGTGAAGGACACGTGACCGCGATCGCTTGCGGTCACGTGACATACCATAGGGCTCAGGAGGGATGCAGAGTCTGGACGGAGGCTGGTCTATGAGGGCACACCTCCGTCCAATAGCAGCACTTGGGGAACACGTGATCGCGATCGTACGCGGTCACGTGTTTTTGCGCAGAGCATTGTGGGGGATGTAGTGTCTAGTAAGACACATCCCTATTGAAGTAAAAAATATAAAAATAGAAGAACAGAAAACCGAAAACCTATGGGGAAGGGGACAAATCTAAATCAAGAGATGTATGTAAATACATGGGAAAACAATATAATAAATAACTAGGAAATAAATACTGAAGATAAGTAAGGAATAAAATGAAATGTATGGGGAAACTGGTTTAAACAAAAAGGATCCTATCTATATAAAATGCGATGGAAAATGGAATGGATATATATAAATATAAGTATGGGAAAGGGACAGAAACAGTACTAAAAAGAGGGCAAGTAGGAAAAAACAATATATAAAAAAATAATATATATAAAAAAAAAAATATATATATGATTAAAATAAAAGGGAGCATAAATAATAAAAATATATATTAAAAGTAAAGGGAAAGATAATATATATTATAAAAAGTTAAAAAGATCAAATTCAGCATTAAGTCCTTTTGGAGAGAGGGTTTTTAGTTGGAAAACCCAGTACATTTCCCTTTTTCCTAAAATATTTGTAATATCTCCACCTCTCCAAGGGAGGGTGACTTGTTCAATCCCAATAGCTTTTAAGAGAGTCGGGTCTTTATTATGATTTATAAAATGTTTGGAGACTGAATGGTTTTCATAGCCTTTTTTAATATTACGGCAATGCTCTGCCAGTCTCACTTTCAAACATCTTTTGGTCATGCCCACGTATTGCAATCCACATGGGCATTCCAAAAGGTATATAACCCCTTTTGTATTGCATCCAATAAAGTCTTTGATGGGGTAGGAAATTTTAGTGGTGATGGAAGAAAACTGGGTGGATTTTGAATTTGTGGTGTCTTTCGTGGTTTTACATACAATACACTTTTTGCATTTGAAGAACCCTTTAGGCCTAGATAAAAAATTTTCTTTTTGGTGTGTGTTTTCTTTAGTATAATTTTTAGTCAGAATTGATCTAAAATTAGGGGCTCCTCTGAATATAACATTTGGTCTGTCTGGAACATGCTCTTTTAAAAGGTCGTCCTGTTTTAGAATGTGCCAGTGTTTATTTATGATTTTTTTTAAAATTTTATTTTTATTATTAAAATCTAAAATAATAGGGAGTTGTGGGGGGTCTGTTTTTTTAGCTTTATATTTTAGGAGTTCCATTCTTTCCTTCTCTTTTACTACCTCTAAGGCTGTGTTTAATTTGTCTGCTTCATAGTTTTTTTCTAAAAACATATTTTTTAATGAGGTGGACTGGGCATTAAAATCGGCTGCTGTTGAGCAGTTACGGTGGAGGCGAAGAAATTGGCTCTTTGGGATACCATCCAACCAAGGTTTATAATGACAACTAGTTTGGTCTATAATTGTGTTTGTACAAACCTCTTTGAAAAAAGTTTTGGTTTGAATTCGCCCATCTTGTATAAAAATATTCAAATCTAAAAAGTTGACTGACACATTACTAGATTCTGATGTTAAAACAATACCCCTATCATTGGTATTTAAATGTTCTAAAAACAATTTCAGAGATGTGTCGGTACCTTGCCAAATAAAAAACAGATCATCAATATAACGAAAATACGAAACCAGGTTTGCCCGCCAGCCATGATCGCCCCAGACAGCTGAAGATTCCCAGTCTGCCATGAAGAGGTTGGCATAGCTGGGGGCAAACCTGGTTCCCATAGCTGTACCTTTTCTTTGTATATAAAATGAGTCTGCGAACCAGAAATAATTGTTGGTGAGTATAATATTAATACCTTGTATGATAAAATCAATTTGGGAATTCGGAATTAAACTATTTTGTTTTAAAATCCTTTCAACTGCTTGGCATCCAATATTGTGAGGAATTATGGTGTACAGGGATTGTACGTCACAAGTTACTAGTATATAATCTGGGCACCAATTAAAATCACTTAAAAAGGATAAAAGAGTAAGAGAATCTTTCAAGTATGACCTAGTTTCTTTGACAGAGGGTTGTAATAAAATATCAATATATTCAGAAAGATTGGATAGTACAGAATTAATGCCAGATACTATAGGTCTTCCAGGGGGTTCTGTTGCATTTTTGTGTATTTTGGGAAGAAAATAAATTACTGGAATTTTTGGGTAAAGGATATTAAGATAATCAAATTCTTGTTTTGTTAAGATACCACTATCTAGTCCTTTTTGTAAGAATTCACTTAAAATATTTTTGATGTTGGAGGTAGGGTCAGAGGATAATTTATTATATACCTCAGGGTCATCGAGTTGACGGTTTGCTTCTTTTGTATACATGGATTTAGATAGAATGACTAAACCTCCGCCTTTATCGGCGGGTTTAATAACGATTTCGTCATCTTTTTGTAATTCCTTTAGGGCTTTCCATTCCTTCTGGGTAAGGTTCTGTGGGTCGTGCTTTTTGTGTTTGATCTTTTCGAAGTCTTTTAGAACCAATTTTTCAAAGACTTCTATAGGTCCTGACTTAAAATTTGAAGGATAAAATTTAGAGGGATTTTTTAAAACAGTGTGTGTGATAGGGCATTCAGTAGACGTATCTGAATTCTGAGTTTGCGAGGCTAAATTTGGTACAGTGGAAACATTACTATTTTGGGAAAAAAATCTTTTTATAGTAGCTTTCCTAACGAATTTATTAATGTCTAGAAATGCTTGAAAGGGTTTGAAAGAGTTGGTTGGGACATATTTAAGACCTTTGCTTAAGACTAAAATCTGAGTGGAGGTTAAAACTTTATGAGAAAGATTAAAAATTCCAAATTTTTTCTCATCTGTCGTGGTTGTTGTCTTTCCTTCCTTTCTCTTTTGTAGTCTTCTGCCACCTCTCCCTCCTCTATACTTAGGCTTCTTTTCCTTGCTCTGGGTAGATATGGGGTCTGTGTGTGAGGTAGGTTCTGTGTACGTATGTCTAAAAAATTCTCCTCAATCTCTGAATCGATAGACAGTAACTGGTATCTATTATTGTGGGTGTAGTTTGGTGGTGACTTAGAAGTGTCTGAGTATTTGTGACCGAATCTAGGCCTTTGGGGTCTTGGTGTAAGTGCTGAAGGTTGTGTATAGCTAGATTTGTTTGTTGTGGTGCGGTGAGGAAAGTTTTGGTAATCTGGTGATTTGGGATGTTTGTGAGTCTGATAGTTGGCTGATTTGTGATTGTGCGATTTTCTATGTCTATTTGGTGATGAATATTCTCTATCATGGTTTCTTTGGAAATAAGTAGAGGGTCTTTGTCTAATGTGGGGATAGTAATTTACTTGACGGTGACGGTGTGGTGGCGGTGAGGAAAAGTGATGTTGTGGTTTATTGTGGCGGTAGGAATTGGCGTGGCGAGTGTATTCAGAATCTTGATTTTTATTTCTTATAATTGTTGTGTCGGTGGTGTATTTCTTGTGAAAGTTATATGTCCTCACTTGATCATTGTTGTAATCTTGTTTATCTCTGACGTATTTTTTTATTTTAATATGTTTTGTGTCTGTTTCCACTTTTTCAATTTTGCTTTGTATTAAAACTGAATTTTGTTTGTAAGAGTGAGTTTCTGTAAAAGGTAGGAGCTTGTCTTTGAGATTGTTTATCTCGATATCTAGAATGGAAAGTTTTTTACTTTTCTTTATAATTAACGTTTCCATGAGGCCAAATGTGCATGTTTCAAGTTTGTTGAACCAATCATTCATAAACTCCTCATCATCTTGGTCTGTAGTGGGCAATTTGAATAATCTTAGGCCCCTTGGAGTAATTTTTTCATCAATGTACTTTTTTAACGTTGCTATTTCCCATTTGAGTTTTATCTCTGAGGTTAGAGATTTTTCTAATTGTCTAAATAAATCTTGTTGGTTGTAAGTAGAATGATCGTTATAGATAAGTTCACTGGGGTTAGTATCAAAAACATGATTAATGTCTATAGTATAATTACGTCTGTAGTCAAAGATAGACATAACTCCTATGGAACACACAGCTGCTCTCACCAGAGGGAAAAAGGTAGACAAAAAAAGGGGTTTCAAGGATCAGCGCTGGGTGGTCTAAAGGAAAAGAAACAGAAAGAAAGCTGCAACCTATGGGTATGAGGTTCCCTCTAATGTCCTCAAGGAAGAGTGTGGCAAAAACAGAATAATAGGTCGCGCTATACTAAAATAATCCAATAAAAAGAGAAATAAATATGAAGTTTACTCTCATATATATACACATAGAATAAAATAAGTATAAATATGTGCGTAATAGTCCCAATATATAGTGGATTCCAATAGGCTGATGGAGACTTGATACTGTAGTAGATGGAAGGCTGAGTCTTCTATGGTGTAGGTAGTCTTGACTATGCAGGAGCATGTACTAGCTCGAGTGTAATCAGCGTTCAGTGGCGTTTTACCCCCCACTGGCGGGACATAGATGTAGGTAGTTCCTCGAAGTAAAAGAGAGATAAAATATAGTGCTCACTGTATAAATGAATATAAAATAAAGTAGATGTAGGGGAGGTATATTACTCACCTATGCAAGAGCATATACTTGCTCAGGTGTAATCAGCATTCAGTGGCGTTTTACCCCCCACTGGCGGGACATAGATGTAGGTAGTTCCTCGATGTAAAAGAGAGATAAAATATAGTGCTCACTGTATATAGAATAAAAATAAAACTTAAAAGTAAAAGGCGTACTCACATTTAAATGAGCAAGATATACTGCTCACTTTGATGGCGTGGGTGGTTTGATCCCCACCTAGGATTCTTTGGACAGTTATCGGCTCCAAAATGACGTATAACCAGGTTGACGTATAACGTATAATTAAAAAAAAATTTATATATAATAATTATAAATTAAAGGTGAAAAATAGAATAAAAGGTATATGGCAAATGTATGGTGAAAAAGCCAATATTCCTTTATTAGTGCAAATAAAATATATATATAAAATATGCCAAAACGCGTTTCGCCACACAGGGCTTTATCAACTGGCAATAATATACATTAACCTGGTACAATGAAGCTTATATAAGCTTAGAGGATACATAATTGTTTGAATTTTGGCGCCAAAATGACGTCATCAGTACAATGAGAGTGATACAAAAATATTGAAAACATAAACATAACATAAAAATAACTGGAGCATGGTTTAATGATAAAACAATATACTGAATACTATAAAAATAATGTAAAAACGAGTCTTATTCATGATACATAAGGATAAAATAAATAGTCATGTGATCGCGAGCTACCGCGATCACATGGTATGTCCCAATGCTTATTGGGAGGTGTAGTATATTGGTGGCGTTCAGGGAGACCGGAAGGGGGAGTAGAAGTGAAGGACACGTGACCGCGATCGCTTGCGGTCACGTGACATACCATAGGGCTCAGGAGGGATGCAGAGTCTGGACGGAGGCTGGTCTATGAGGGCACACCTCCGTCCAATAGCAGCACTTGGGGAACACGTGATCGCGATCGTACGCGGTCACGTGTTTTTGCGCAGAGCATTGTGGGGGATGTAGTGTCTAGTAAGACACATCCCTATTGAAGTAAAAAATATAAAAATAGAAGAACAGAAAACCGAAAACCTATGGGGAAGGGGACAAATCTAAATCAAGAGATGTATGTAAATACATGGGAAAACAATATAATAAATAACTAGGAAATAAATACTGAAGATAAGTAAGGAATAAAATGAAATGTATGGGGAAACTGGTTTAAACAAAAAGGATCCTATCTATATAAAATGCGATGGAAAATGGAATGGATATATATAAATATAAGTATGGGAAAGGGACAGAAACAGTACTAAAAAGAGGGCAAGTAGGAAAAAACAATATATAAAAAAATAATATATATAAAAAAAAAAATATATATATGATTAAAATAAAAGGGAGCATAAATAATAAAAATATATATTAAAAGTAAAGGGAAAGATAATATATATTATAAAAAGTTAAAAAGATCAAATTCAGCATTAAGTCCTTTTGGAGAGAGGGTTTTTAGTTGGAAAACCCAGTACATTTCCCTTTTTCCTAAAATATTTGTAATATCTCCACCTCTCCAAGGGAGGGTGACTTGTTCAATCCCAATAGCTTTTAAGAGAGTCGGGTCTTTATTATGATTTATAAAATGTTTGGAGACTGAATGGTTTTCATAGCCTTTTTTAATATTACGGCAATGCTCTGCCAGTCTCACTTTCAAACATCTTTTGGTCATGCCCACGTATTGCAATCCACATGGGCATTCCAAAAGGTATATAACCCCTTTTGTATTGCATCCAATAAAGTCTTTGATGGGGTAGGAAATTTTAGTGGTGATGGAAGAAAACTGGGTGGATTTTGAATTTGTGGTGTCTTTCGTGGTTTTACATACAATACACTTTTTGCATTTGAAGAACCCTTTAGGCCTAGATAAAAAATTTTCTTTTTGGTGTGTGTTTTCTTTAGTATAATTTTTAGTCAGAATTGATCTAAAATTAGGGGCTCCTCTGAATATAACATTTGGTCTGTCTGGAACATGCTCTTTTAAAAGGTCGTCCTGTTTTAGAATGTGCCAGTGTTTATTTATGATTTTTTTTAAAATTTTATTTTTATTATTAAAATCTAAAATAATAAGGAGTTGTGGGGGGTCTGTTTTTTTAGCTTTATATTTTAGGAGTTCCATTCTTTCCTTCTCTTTTACTACCTCTAAGGCTGTGTTTAATTTGTCTGCTTCATAGTTTTTTTCTAAAAACATATTTTTTAATGAGGTGGACTGGCGGTCACGTGTCCTTCACTTCTACTCCCCCTTCCGGTCTCCCTGAACGCCACCAATATACTACACCTCCCAATAAGCATTGGGACATACCATGTGATCGCGGTAGCTCGCGATCACATGACTATTTATTTTATCCTTATGTATCATGAATAAGACTCGTTTTTACATTATTTTTATAGTATTCAGTATATTGTTTTATCATTAAACCATGCTCCAGTTATTTTTATGTTATGTTTATGTTTTCAATATTTTTGTATCACTCTCATTGTACTGATGACGTCATTTTGGCGCCAAAATTCAAACAATTATGTATCCTCTAAGCTTATATAAGCTTCATTGTACCAGGTTAATGTATATTATTGCCAGTTGATAAAGCCCTGTGTGGCGAAACGCGTTTTGGCATATTTTATATATATATTTTATTTGCACTAATAAAGGAATATTGGCTTTTTCACCATACATTTGCCATATACCTTTTATTCTATTTTTCACCTTTAATTTATAATTATTATATATAAATTTTTTTTTAATTATACGTTATACGTCAACCTGGTTATACGTCATTTTGGAGCCGATAACTGTCCAAAGAATCCTAGGTGGGGATCAAACCACCCACGCCATCAAAGTGAGCAGTATATCTTGCTCATTTAAATGTGAGTACGCCTTTTACTTTTAAGTTTTATTTTTATTCTATATACAGTGAGCACTATATTTTATCTCTCTTTTACATCGAGGAACTACCTACATCTATGTCCCGCCAGTGGGGGGTAAAACGCCACTGAATGCTGATTACACCTGAGCAAGTATATGCTCTTGCATAGGTGAGTAATATACCTCCCCTACATCTACTTTATTTTATATTCATTTATACAGTGAGCACTATATTTTATCTCTCTTTTACTTCGAGGAACTACCTACATCTATGTCCCGCCAGTGGGGGGTAAAACGCCACTGAACGCTGATTACACTCGAGCTAGTACATGCTCCTGCATAGTCAAGACTACCTACACCATAGAAGACTCAGCCTTCCATCTACTACAGTATCAAGTCTCCATCAGCCTATTGGAATCCACTATATATTGGGACTATTACGCACATATTTATACTTATTTTATTCTATGTGTATATATATGAGAGTAAACTTCATATTTATTTCTCTTTTTATTGGATTATTTTAGTATAGCGCGACCTATTATTCTGTTTTTGCCACACTCTTCCTTGAGGACATTAGAGGGAACCTCATACCCATAGGTTGCAGCTTTCTTTCTGTTTCTTTTCCTTTAGACCACCCAGCGCTGATCCTTGAAACCCCTTTTTTAATCATGTGTAATAGACTGCTTTTTAGGGATAACTTTAAAACAAAAACAACTAAAATTAAAGGAACACAGCAAGCCTTAAATTTATGTTGTATTTTTTTTCCTTATTCAAATCTCTTTTGTTTTTCCACTCCTTCCATTTTCACTAGGAAGTATTCAGAGTACTTAGCACAGCCAATAAGAGATCAGTGTAGGCTCAGCTGGTGACATGCCTCCATCTCACAGTCAATCACTGTTCTCTTACTATCTCCCATTTTCCCTTTAGCATGACTTTAAAATACTATACACATAATAAGTGGGCAGTGATTGGTTGTAGACCAGAGTGAAGCCAGCACTCTTCTTACACTGATCTCTGATTGGCACACAAATAATAACTCTCAGATTAAAAATTGTGCCTCATTTTGTGCATATTTAGAATGAGGAAAACAAGTCCTTAGATCAGAATGTAAATATGGGGGTCACCAGATAAGTAATTTCAAAGGAATTACAAAGTTCACTATATTGGTCACAAGTAAGAAGTGTGACATATCTATGGATTGGAAAAATGGTAACAAATTCACAGATACAATTATTATTGCTGTGGCAAGCACAGAAGAGGAGATAAAACCAAAAGTTTGTTTTTGGATTGATGTTGGTCTGGAACACAAGGGGTGGTCACTTATTGTTTCTATAGGTACACCTTATCTCCACGTCTTGGCCAGGCTTGGAAACTTGAGATGAATCCAGAGGGTATATATCCAATACCATGTTAATGTCTATTGTACTTGCTTGGTGCCAAAATATAATTTTGAGTGAGTCACCATCTTTCCTTGCCAGAGACTCCCTGGACAGAAGTTTTACTTTTAAAACCTAAGTGAGTAAGTGACTTCTGTAATTTTATCCCTTTTTTTAATCTGTTGCTGCTGTAGTTAATTTGATTGTCATGTATATTTTTGTATGCACTGTGACTATTATTGTCAATAATAAATATTCCTTTACTAAGTTCTGCCTTTGTCTGATAAAGAATCACGTTACCTGAAGAGACCAATTAATTAGAGTTTTGCAATTGCATAGATATTGTGCTAAATTGTGTTTGGTGGCTTTTTATTCTGATTTACCTAGGGGACCAAGGCACCCCATTTATAAATTGTTTTGGTGGTGGCAGCGTTAGAATATTTTATTTATAATATTATGGTAAAGTGTGGTGTTAAAGGGGGATTTGTATCATTATGTCTGGTCTAGTGCAGACAAATAGTGAATTTTAACCCTTTCACCACCCGAACTAAGCCACACACACTCTTGGAGTAGGGTGCGTACATGACAAAAGGTACTATAGATTAAACAACAATATTCTTTATCTCATAATATATGAGAGGTTCTGAAATGTTGAACGACAAATTTAATCTTTGCCCACAGTGGGTATCATACACAAACACAGTAAAGTACATAAATACTCTAGTCTGTATATTGGAGGTTGTTAGAAAGCTAATGACACTTTTTAGAATCCAGTTTTCCAAAATGTCATAAAAACACAAACCTTTCGACTATATGTGTGCTTACATAGGAAAAAAGACAGTAATCCCAGGCCTCTGTGTTATATAGGGATGCAGGTAGCTATGGCTGCTCAGTATCACTGTACATTTTAATTTTGTAGAATATACCGATAGTACAGTACAGTAGAGCTAATAGTAAGCATACTCAAACTGCAAGTGAAGAGGATTGACATTAACTGCATGGTCAGTCCATTCATGAAGGGAAAATGTACTTGTTCCAAGCTCATGCATTGCATAAACCAAGCTGCCCGTAATTTATTTTGTGATTTGCAACTGTCCCGAAATGCTGGGTGCTGTATTCATACTGTGTGACCAGGGAGGCCATGTTTCCTTACCTCCCAACATTTCAAATGGACAAAGAGGAACAATTTAATTTTAGGGGTGTAAGTGGGGGTGTGACCAGGGGCAGAGTTGTCCTGAGAGTTACCAATAACTTACCAATGACAATTCATAGAAATAAAATGTGACTTATATCAATGACAATATATCTAATTTACACAGACTGATTTTCTAAACACATTTATTGTAGTTTATAGACACACTACTGTGAGCTCTGTTTTACACTCAGACAGCTCCTAGAACGTCTAGTTGCAGATGGAGGTTAGGCGCATAAGACAAGAAAGAAAAATTAAAATGTTTGTATTTAGGACAAGCATAATGTTCAGTTCTATGTTTATGAAGCCCCTTATCTAGCCCTGCCTGCAAAGTACTTTACAGCTTAATGGCTACACTGAATTTCCCATATGATGTCAGAGGGAAGGTGGGTATCGCTTGTGCACCAGAGATTAAAAAGAAAATAAAGAAAATGTGATATAATTAAAAGCTTGCAAGCACCATACATTCTACAGCTTATTTTAGTGGCTATAATACCCTGGCAATTATTACAATCACAGATAAATCTAGTTTGTTTTGCATTGCATGGATTAACTATACAAATCATTCCACATACAATTCTTCAGTTTCAGAATTTAACATAAGATGCAAGTTAGCCTAGGACCGATTCCAGATCAAATAACAGCTGCAGGGCAGCAACTGTCCACCCCAGAGACTGGAAGGTGACAGGCTTACACCTAAACACAACTTTGCTTCTTTCGAGTACACATTAAGGATCTGTAGCAGAGCAGCAGGGTGTACCTCCCCCACACTGATTGGTTGTGTGTCTGGAGGTGGAGTGTCTGTGTGTGGAGGGGGTGATTCACAGATGTAGCAAATCCTTTAATAGTTATGATGCTACTTATGTTCATTCGGGTCCAAAGTCTGAATACAGGGAAACAGAATGAGTCTTGTAATGGGCCACACGTCTAATCTCCCAGGGCGGAGAATTACTGGGAATGAATGAAACAGCACAACTAGGGAAACCCTCTCAGTTCATCACATTCCCATTCATGGGGCGAGACTGCCCTCCAATGAGTACTATAGGTCCACAGTGATTGATGAGTTGTTGTTATTTTTTTTTTTAGCAGGGTACACATGCATACGATTAATGTTTCCCCTGGAATGTAAACATTATGAGCTTTACATTTAGTTACATTTGAGTTTTCTAATATGTTATAGAAATTCAAATAGAGTTCATATAGAGTTAGAGTAGAATGTGCTGTGCAGTAGACAGGTTTGCTTTAATATTTTAATATAAACTCATGATTTTTTTTTAAATAAATAGTTGTGCAATGTATGAACCTATAAAATGCTTTCTCTGTACTAGAGAGAATTGATCTATAACATGGTATCAGGGTAATGCCCATTTATGGTAGCATCTCCCACACTGCTTTGACATCTCTGCTCCTTTCAGCCACGGACAATAGTAAAGCCAGCAAAATTTGCACTTGATTCTTCTAGCACAACCAAATTCAGCAATGTAAAGAGATTAGGAACCAGCAGCGTTGCCACGGGTACTTACAGGGCATGGAGTTTAATTTTGTCTCGATTTCATTGTTTTTTTTTCAGAGTCTCATGTAATACTAAGTGAGAATAACACCTCAGTTCCATAATTTGTGACAGTGCAATTTAATTAGAGTTAATTATACAATAAAGCACAGGATTTTAAGATAGATGGGTAAAAGATTTATGATAGAACACCGATAGACATGATAGAACACTTTATTGTTGGATATATAGCATGGGTAGGGTAGGGAACCTTTGGCACTCCAAGTGGACTACATAATGCTCTCTCAGCCATAATGTAAGCAAAGCATCAGGAAAAATGTAGTCCACAACATCTGGAGTGCCGAAGGTTGCTTACCCCTGGTATAGAGCTTGGTTAGGAAGGGCTTAGGTCAATAAATACAGGATGGGTCATACATTTACCATTGTAGAAAATTGATGGAAGTGCACTCCACCCCTTGCCAAGGAATCCAGGGTGCTTCACTGGATATGTCCCAGTACCAAAATGGACCTAATATAATAGTAAAAATTGAAAATGAATCCAGGCACTTCAAATGAATTCCAAGAAAAAGGCAATGTATTGGAACCAGCAGCTACAAAGCGACGTTTCAACCCCTAAGGGTCTTTATCAAGCTTGATAAAGACCCTTGGGGGTTGAAACGTCGCTTTGTAGCTGCTGGTTCCAATAAATTGCCTTTTTCTTGGAATTCATTTGGAGTGCCTGGATTCATTTTCTATTTTTACTAATACATTTACCATTGGGCTGAAGCTCCTGGGCTGATTTCTACATAGCAATGGCTCTGTTAAAAAACACTGGAAACATAGTGCACTTACATGGTTCTCATAATCTCAAAGTGATTCAGTGTTTTATGTTGGTTTGTTGTATTTATTGTTATCTTTTTTTTAATTCTCTCATATTCTGCAATCCTGACCTTGGCTTAATTTGACTATTCTGTCGACGGCTCGGTTTGTTGTTAGCCCATTTCCAAGTATCAGGACCCGGCTAGTGTTTGACTATGTTTTGTACCTTTTTATGCAGTCTGTACTTTATCTCTTCTGAGGTTTTCAGTGACTCCAACCACTGTAAAGACCACTACATATTTCTCCCTTGCTTTATTACTTTTAATTAAATTTTCTGTAAGTCCCTCTGGTCTATGGTGGCATGCTGACTTATGTCTTATCCTAACAGTATGAAAGAATCAATAACCTTCCAAACAGCAGCTCGGACCCATAATGGCAAACTTGAACCATTACATGGACAAATTTACCATAGCCTCGCAAACTCTCTTGTAGACTGAAAATTGCTCTCATTTTCCACTACTACCATAGCTATTATCAGCAACAATTGTCCCTTTAATTTCGCTGAAGCAGCAATCACCTGTGCCCAAAGAGCCTGCAAGTTAACTGGCTGCTTATCAAGAGATAGAACGCCCCAAGTGGAGAAGTCAACAAGAAGTACCATGGTATGATACCAAAATCCCATTGCTATAAAAGGAGAGCACATACAAAGCTAGATCAAATCTAGAACAAGCACTCGACTATGCAACTACTTTTCCGAAGAACAATGCCAATACTCACACTATTAAGCATACATAAAGATAAAAATGTAAACTTTATTATGCACTGATTAAAATTTCAAAGAGCATACATCATACAGTGTACATATACTTGAGTTATCAAAGATCAAAATATAGCAGACATCACAACACACACACACACACACATATATATATATATATATATATATATATATATATATATATATATATAAATTAACTAATACTATCCAGCATAAATAAGTAATTCTTATCCACCAAATATAATACATTTTTATATCCCATACATGGGAAAATACATACCCAGAAAATCCTCTAGAGGAAAGTTAGTAACTTGAAGTATTATCTCTTGGTAAAGGATGTGGGAGAATTTCAGATTGGAAGGACAATTCAAGTGGAGATTTAATTTATTACAACAATATAAAATGGTTTGTCCAAGAGCCAAGGGATGACGCCACTAGCTTAATACAACTGCAACTACAATGTAATTTGTCTAATACAATTCTCTTTCATTATTCAAACTGAGCTCAACTCCTGATGCATGGAGAAAAGGCCTTCACAAGCCTCTGCTATTGTATACATAGTTTATACTAAGTGACCCATAGGTTGAGGAGGCGGTGACCGTGGCGGTGTAGGTGGAAGCAGCGGTGGAGGAGGAGGAGGTAGCCAACACTGTTTTTTATATATATATATTTTTTTAATTGGGGTAGCCCCAAAAGATTGGGACATATAAAAAACAGAAACATTTGCGGCCTGCGGTGCATTTCTTGCAGTCCTGATGCATGGAGAAATGCTCAACTCCTGATGCATGGAGAAAAGGCCTTCACAAGCCTCTGCTATTGTGTACATAGTTTATAGTGACCCATAGGTTGAGGAGGCGGTGACCGTGGTGGTGTAGATGTAAGCGGCGTTGGAGGAGGAGGAGGTAGCAAACACTGTTTTTTAATTATTTATTTGTTATTTTTTATTTTTGAGTCTAACAATGGCTGGGTGAGGCCGGTATAAATGTCTATTCTGCACAAGGTACAGACAAGTCTGGTGGGATCCATGCCTAGTTCATTTTAATAAACGTGAGCTTGTCCACGTTGGCTGTGACAGGCTTCTGCGCACGTCTGTGATAACGCCCTCTGCTGTGCTAAACCCACGTTCAGACAATACACTGGCTGCAGGGCAGGCCAGCACCTCCAAGGCATAAAGGGCAAGCTCAGGCCATGTGCCCAATTTGGAGACCCAGAAGTTGAATGGGGCAGACCCATCAGTCAGTACGTGTTAGGCGTGTGCACACGTACTGTTCCACCATGTTACTGAAATGCTGCCTCCTGCTAAGATGTTTTTATATCAGCTGGTGGTGCTGGTTGTTGTGGCGTGCTGACAAAGCTTTTCCACATTTCGGCCATGCTAACCCTGCTTTCTGAGGTTCTGGCGGTGGCTGCGCTGGCGACCTCTTCCTCCTCCTCTGCCTTCGCCTTATGCTTTCACTGAACCCCCAGTGTCAGTTGGGAATGCCCTCAGCAGTGTGTCTACCAGAGTGCGCTTGTAGTCGCGCATCTTCCAATCACACACCAGTGAGGGAATTAAGGACGACACGTTGTCCTTGTAATGGGGATCCAGCAGGATGGCCACCCAGTAATCAGCACAAGTTAGAATGTGGGCAACTCAGCAGTTGTTGCGCAGGCACTGCAGCATGTAGTCGCTCATGTGTGCCAGGCTGCCCAGAGGCAAGGACAAGCTGTCCTCAGTGGGAGGTGTATCGTCGGTGTCCTCCGTATCCCCCCAGCCACGCTCCAGTGATGCCCACGAGCTGCGTTGGGTGCCACCCTGCTGTGAACATGGTTCCTCCTCCTCATCATCCTCATCCTCCTCCTCATCCTCCAGAAATGTGCCCTGGCTGGACAATTGTGTACCTGGCCTATGCTGGTGCAGGAACCCACTCTCCAAGCCACTTATGAATGACTGGCCTGATAACCATGGAAATGACCCCTCTTCCTCCTTGAAATGTTGGCATTCAGGGCCAGGAAGATGGACAGCTGAACACTTCCATGGGACAGTGTGGACAGTGTGGAGATGTTTGGGGATGGTGGCGGACCTGGTGATGTTGCTGCCACATCCTCTGTTTGCGGGGTGGCAGGGGCCACTGTAACTCCCGAGGTGGAGGAAATGGCCGAGACAGCAGCAGAAGAGGAAGCAGGAGAAGCCTGAGACATTTCTTGGTTTTTGAGGTGCTTACTCCACTGCAGCTCGTGCTTTGCATGTAGATGCCTGGTCATGCAGGTTGTGCTCAGGTTTAGCACGTTTATGCCTTGCTTCAGGCTCTGATTGCAAACCACTTGTGTCTTGTCGTCAGCACACTTTCTGAAGAACTGCCACGCCAGGGAACTCCTTGGAGCTGGCTTTGGTGTGCTCGGTCCCTGGGTGCAGTGGGCAGTAGCAGGCGTACTGTCTAGGGGACGGCCGCTCTGCTTTTGCACCCTGCTCCCTCTTATGCCGTGCTGGTGCCTCTGTGCGACCACCGCCTCTTCCTCCAAACTGGACACGTCACTCGCATGACCTTGATTCCATGTGGGGTCTAGGACCTCATCATCCTCCACATCATCTTCCACTCACTCCTCAACCTTGCCCTCCTTGCCGGTCTGCACACTGCCGAAAGCCACAGCAGTTAGCACCTGTGTATCATCATCATCATCAGAGATGTGCTGCGGTGGTCCTCGCATGTCCACATCCTGACACATAAGTGGTTGTGCATCAGTGCACTCAATCTCTTCCACTTCTGGGGAAGGGCTAGGTGGATGGCCCACTGAAACCCCGCCAGCAGAGTCATTAAAAAGCATAAGACTGCTGCATGACTTGTGGCTCAGACTGCTTGGCTGATTTGCAAGGGGGCGAGGTGAAAGACAGATGGCCATGGGCTGCAGGTGCCAACTCTGAGATTTCAGCAGGGGACCGGGTGGGAGACAATGTGAAGGAACTGGAGGCACTGTCAGCCACCCAATCTACTATCACCTGTACTTGTTCTGGCCTCACCCTTCGTAGAGTGGCATTCGGCCTACCAAATAATGCTGAAGGTTCTGTTGCGCACCTGAGGAAGGTGTTTCACTTGTGCGTGTAGCTGGCACAGATCAACCACGTCCTCTACTTGCAACAGGAGCTCCACCAACACCAGCAGCACCACGACCAGGGCCACGTCCCTTATTTGACGCTCTCCTCATTCTTAGCGTTCACCCACCAAAGTAACAGATAGTTTATGTCAGGCGACAATGTAACCGCCAATAGTCAACAAGTTTTAATTGTATTTTGTTTTTGGTTTGTTTGTTTTGTTTATTGGACTGCAAGAAATGCACCGCAGGGCGCAAATGTACTATTTAGCACCAAAAAAATATGAATTTTTGAAAGTGCGATGTAACCACAGTATTTGACGGTTCTATTTGACTCTCAGATATGAAGTGCAGTTACGAAATGTACTATTTAGCACCCCAAAAATTTGAATGGGTCAAACTGCGCTGTAACCACAGTATTTGACAGTTCTATTTGAATCTCAGATATGAAGTGCACCGCAGGCCGCAAATGCACTATTTAGCACCCAAAACAATTAGAATTTTTAAAAGTGCGCTGTAAGCACAGTGTTTGACGGTTCTATTTGACTCTCAGATATGAAGTGCAGTCACCAAATGTACTATTTAGCAGCCCAAAAATTGAAATGGGTCAAACTGCGCTGTAACCACAGTATTTGACGGTTCTATTTGACTCTCAGATATGAAGTGAACCCCAAAAATTTGAATGGGTCAAAGTGCGCTGTAAGCACAGTATTTGACGGATCTATTTGACTCTCAGATATGAAGTGCACCCCAGGACGCAAATGTACTATTTAGCATTAGCACCCCAAACATTTGAATGGGTCAAACTGCGCTGTAGCCACAGTATTTAACGGTTCTATTTGACTCTAAGATATGAAGTGCACCGCAGGACGCAAATGTACTATTTAGCATTAGCACCCAAAACAATTAGAATTTTTCAAAGTGCGCTGTAAGCACAGTGTTTGACGGTTCTATTTGACTCTCAGATATGAAGTGCACCGCAGGACGCAAATGTACTATTTAGCATTAGCACCCAAAACAATTAGAATTTTTAAAAGTGCGCTGTAAGCACAGTATTTGACGGTTCTATTTGACTCTCAGATATGAAGTGCACCGCAGGACGCAAATGTACTATTTAGCTTTAGAACCCAAAACAATTTGAATTTTTCAAAGTGCGCTGTAAGCACAGTGTTTGACGGCTCTATTTGACTCCCAGATATGAAGTGCAACGCAGGACGCAAATGTACTATTTAGCATTAGCACCCCAAACATTTGAATGGGTCAAACTGCGCTGTAGCCACAGTATTTGACGGTTCTATTTGACTCTAAGATATGAAGTGCACCGCAGGACGCAAATGTACTATTTAGCATTAGCACCCAAAACAATTCGAATTTTTCAAAGTGCGCTGTAAGCACAGTGTTTGACGGTTCTATTTGACTCTCAGATATGAAGTGCACCGCAGGACGCAAATGTACTATTTAGCATTAGCACCCAAAACAATTAGAATTTTTAAAAGTGCGCTGTAAGCACAGTATTTGACGGTTCTATTTGACTCTCAGATATGAAGTGCACCGCAGGACGCAAATGTATTATTTAGCATTAGAACCCAAAACAATTAGAATTTTTCAAAGTGCGCTGTAAGCACAGTGTTTGACGGCTCTATTTGACTCCCAGATATGAAGTGCAACGCAGGACTCAAATGTACTATTTAGCATTAGCACCCAAAACAATTTGAATTTTTAAAAGTGTGTTGTAAGCACAGTGTTTGATGGTTCTATTTGACTCTCAGATATGAAGTGCACCGCAGGCCGCAAATGTACTATTTAGCACCCAAAACAATTGGAATTTTTAAAAGTGCGCTGTAAGCACAGTGTTTGACGGTTCTATTTGACTCTCAGATATAAAGTGCAGGCTGCAAATGTACTATTTAGCACCCAAAAAAAATGTAATTGCTCAAACTGCACTGTAACCACATTATTTGATGGTTCTATTTGACTCTCAGATATGAAGTGCACACCCCAAATTTACTTTTTATCACCCCAAAAATTTGAATGGGTCAAAGTGCGCTGTAAGCACAGTATTTGACGGTTCTATTTGACTCTCAGATATGAAGTGCACCGCAGGACGCAAATGTACTATTTAGCATTAGCACCCAAAACAATTAGAATTTTTAAAAGTGCGCTGTAAGCTCAGTATTTGACGGTTCTATTTGACTCTCAGATATGAAGTGCACCGCAGGACGCAAATGTACTATTTAGCATTAGCACCCAAAACATGTAGAATTTTTCAAAGTGCGCTGTAAGCACAGTATTTGACGGTTCTATTTGACTCTCAGATATGAAGTGCACCGCAGGACGCAAATGTACTATTTAGCATTAGCACCCAAAACCAATTGAATTTTTCAAAGTGCACTGTAAGCACAGTGTTTGACGGTTCTATTTGACTCTCAGACATGAAGTGCACCGCAGAACGCAAATGTACTATTTAGCACAAAAAAAGTGTGATTTTTGTAAACCAACAATGTAACAGTAGTATTTAAGGGTGTTATTAGACTGCAAGAAATGCAGTACGCAAATGTACTATTTAGCACCCAAAAAATTGCAGTATTTAAAAATGAATAGATGTTGCCCACTGAGCTACCAGAGCAGGATTAAAGTCACGTGCCTGGCACACATGCAGTTGCAAGTGCACTGCACTCTCCGTGGCACTGGGCTCAGGGCAGGGTACAAAAATGTAGTATAGCACCCACTAAAATAATCGCTGTAGTTTGAATAATCGCTGTAGTTTGCAGATTCAACACCAGAATTCTTTCCTAAGCTGTCCCTCACAGCTGCAGCATTCTGTCCCTACACTAATAAGAGCTCATGTGAGGTGCGGCGCTACGTGACTCCAGCTTATATATAGAGGCTGGGTCACATGCTGCACTGGCCAATCACAGCCATGCCATTAGTAGGCATGGCTGCGATGGCTTCTGAGGGCAAACAAGTCAAACGCTTGTTGATTGGCTGCCCTGCAGCCTTTTAAAACGCGCCATTAAATGGGCGAACAGCGAACTCCAACCCGAACATACACTGAAATGTCCGTGTTCGGGGCCGGGGTCCAAAAAACTTAATGTTCAGTACGAACCCGAACTTTGCGGTTTGGGTTCGCTCAACTCTACTCTCAAACCATCTTATTCACAGTCGGTTGAGATAATATAAACACACACATCCTCACACATCCAGGTGGATGATTCATAACATTTCCAGTTGGCTGGAACTTCTTAATTATTGCCCTGATAGTGGAAATTTACATTTTCAGTGCTTTTGCTATTTTCTTATAGGCACTTTCCATTTTGTGAAGTTCAGCAACCTTTTGCGGCACATCACAGCTATATTCCTTGGTTTTACACATTGTGGTGAATGAATAAGGGAATTTGACCTATGTGTTACCTGATTATTTATACTCCTTTCTAACAATTTCCTGTTCCTAGTCATGCAGGTGCTAAAAGATATAAAATATCAATGGGAATCTATTTGAAATATATTTTTCTCATATGAATTCATAGAGGTGTCAATAATTGTGCCACACATACCTTTCAAAAATATTTTTTGGGGATAAACCTGTGTTGTATTTGCAATTGTTTGATATTTATGCATTTTTTTTTCAAACAAAAGATTAAAAGGTTAAACATTAAGCCAATTTTTTCACAGCCTTATCTACTCATATTTACCAAGGGTGCCACTATTAGTAGAGGGCATTGTAACATAGGATGTTGAGGTTTATTCACTAAACACTGAATAGCAATATATTGAAAAACCATATAACAAAATTTAGGCAAACCTACCTAAGCTGTGACTATACCTAAGGTGGACAGATTTTTCCTAATGTTCACTTTTTCCTGAATGTTGCTAAACGTTTGCTGGTTTTCACTTTTGTACAGTTTGTGTGTTCAGTGAAAAAAAAAATCTTTACTGAACCTTAATTTACTGAATAAATAAGTCATCTATAATATGACTTGCCTTTTGTTCCAAATAATAATAATCAATTTTGTCTGTTGTAGTTGGTGATGAACTGATTGCTCAGAATATTTTACATTAAGTTTTGCCAGAACTAATTAATATTCTTTCAGGAACGATACTCAACCCAGGTACAGAAAACATACTGTAAACAGAATTACTACCATGTAGGTTTCAGAGCTTCGAAGACTTTGTGCAACAGAATTTCAAGGACTTCTTCATGCTTATCCTGTTGACAATATATGATGTCTCCATGCATAGCTTTTTATTATCTTCACTGTGTCTTTCATATCTACACACAGGAGCCTTCTTTATTCCGTATCTTATTTTCCTCTTCACCTGTGGGATCCCAGTTTTTTTCTTGGAGACAGCACTTGGCCAGTACACCACTCAGGGTGGTGTCACAGCCTGGAGGAAAATATGCCCCCTATTTGAAGGTTGGTTGACTTATAAGTATATTGCTTCTATCTACGAATAACCCATTATACATATTTCCCCTTCTCTTCCTCTTCTCTCTGGCCCATGTCCATTCCTTACTCTCTTGAAATACCCACTATTATATTTCAAGATGCACATGTTTCATGTATAACCCACTCTATCTAAGATTACATTTTTTTTTCTAAATTTGCCTCAAATTGATATACCCCATTTCTTACAAATCCAGCTATTACCTACATACTTTGCTATCAGACCCATTTGGTACCTTCACAGTTAGAGCACACAATCTTACACTCTCCCTTCAATATGTAGAGAATGTTGTATAATTATACCATTGCCCAGTGCCCTTAATTAGTAATGATGCAAAAGATAAGTGCATAATTATGTTTTACTTTGATAGTACAAATGTTAATGCTCATCCTCCCTAGATAATCATCTATTTACTATCTAATCTTTTTATTTGTGTGTTCCCCTTTGTATTCCAACCTTTCAATCTATATGGGTTTTTTTTTTTTACATTATTTATTTTTCGTTTTTCGTTTTGTGGTATACATAGTTTTGTTTCAATACAACGTTAGCGAAGTCTGAGATTGCGACATTACTTTTCACAGTCATATCATTCGTTATTACAATAGGGTACTCATAGTGGGGGCTCAAGCAAGATGATCAACAGTTCTAGGTGAGTGCTTAAACTGTGCTATGGTGGTTGATACTGTGGTCTATCACATCTCATGTGGTAGTTTACTGAGTTACGGTCAGGGCTTCTTGGTGACCCCCTTTTTTGTCCCTCTGTTAACGGTCTTTGTTTATGATTGTGCGTCCGTGAGGACCGTCAGGTTAATTTTAGTTAGGCTTCAGAGGTGGGTGTCGCTGTATATCGATACCGGCCTGCTATACCGGTGTAATGTCGACAGTGTTCGTGCCCTTTTTGTTACGTCTGTGTTCCGTCAGGGTCTGCGGTTGGCTTATTCGTGATTCAGTGGTGATCCTGGTGTTGTCATTTGCAGGTATGGGGTAGGTTGGGTAGTGTGTAGGTCATGCTTTCTCGGTGGGCTAGGTGGTTTGTGCTACGTGTGTGTTGCCGTGAGTCAATTTGTTCCCCATACTGGTGTATTGTGGTTATGTCTCATATTTTGGTCGTTTGTGGTTTGTTGTGTCGTAAGTCCAGTATGTATATGCGTATTGTATGGTGTGTCTGTCCACCTCGACGGGTCCAGCTGTCCTAGGTCTGTCTGGGAGTCTGCCCTACATCTGTCACCTTCTTCCTATGTGTCGTCCTGCGGCCTGTTTTCTCTCAGCGTGGTGTTGTGGGTTGATGTGAGTGCCGTCGGGGAGAGCGTCTCCCTGGGTCATTTATAGTCTTGGGATTTGTGGGGTGGGGGGTGTTTGGGTCAGTTGTGTGGGGGGGAGTTATATGTGTCAGATCATTCCTACTGCTGTTCATCTGTCTGTCGGGGTGGTTGTGCCGGTGCGAGTGCGCCCCCGGGTTCCGCCGGGGTGTCACTCGCTGCACCTCGCGACGTGTATTCCATCCATGGAAACCATGTCAGGGCGCATTTTTCCGAACCTCCCTGCAGGGAGGCTGTCATCATTTCCATGCTGAAAATCGTTTCCACTCTCGCTATCCATTGTTGTAGGATGGGTGCTGCTGTGCTCTTCCATAGTAGTGGGATGAGCGATTTCGCAGCAGTGAGTAGGTGTATATATCTTCAGGGGTGTGCGTGTGGTTGAGCAGCATTGGCATCGGTTGGAAGGGGATGTCTGTTCCCATGATGTCCTTGATCGTCTGATGTATTCTTCACCAGTACGGATCGATTTGGGAGCATGTAATCTATATGTTTTACTACCTGACATTATTAATTTATAATATCTCCTGGTATTTTCTTTTTTATTTGATTGTGAGGTCTACTCGTGATCCATATACTGCATGTATCAATGATTTGTCATAGCTAAATAAATACAATTTTAATGCCAATACTGCACTGCATTCCTTAATCTTATATAAACTACGGTGCAGTCCCTGCAGCCATCAAACTCATTGTAATCCACTGTTACTGTGGCCTTTTGCACATCACATAAGACGTGTTTATCAAAGGAACACTACAGTGTTAGGAATACAAATTAGTATTCCTAATACTATAAGATCCTTCTGCCCTCTCCTCTCTCTTGCTACCTCCTGCACCCACGGCCATGTAAAGTTTAAGTGGAATCACTTATCTGATGCCAGTGCCAAAGTCCCGTGGCGATGTAAATAGTTTATAAAACTTTATTCACTTAACCGATTTCAGTGCCGATGGTGGACAATTAATGTCCATGCGCGGCGAGCTCCACACAACTGTTTGGCCTTCCCCATTTGAAAGCACGGAATCAATGATTTTCTATGGGGTTTTTCAACACACTGGATGTCCTCATGCAAAGCGTGAGGACAAAACTGCAGGAAGCACCTCTAGTCGCTGTCAGGTAGTCAACCTCTAAAGGCAATCGTAACACTGCAATGTAATCATTACACTTTATCTGAAATGGCAATGTTTTACACTGCAGGGTTAAGGGAACAAAGACACTGCACTCTTTAGCCTACTTTAATGTCTGGGTGCATATAGTGTCCCTTTTAATATGTTGTGAATTGGAAATAGGATTTTGAATACTTCACTAGAAAGCTTGTGATGGAATTTAATTGTGTTGATCTTTGTAATAAATAATATTCTACAAGATCACAACTCAGTGACATAATAGGAACAGATTTGTATTTTACAGGTATTTTATTAAAATAATAATTTCATGTAAAATATGAAAAATATAACATATTAATAAATACAATTATTTCCCATCAAAAGTAAAACCTCTAGTGTTGATAGCTGCACAAAAACAGAAAACATAAAATAAAAATGAGTTATCTGCATTTTACTGAGACATTAATAATGTTAAGTGCCACCATGTGGGCAAAAGGATTATTACTCTGTAGCAAGTTACAAAATATTGGCGACAGAAAATCTACTTGATATTTAAGATTGTATTGATTAACACAGGTTATAAATGAGTAGATAACATTAAATTATGTGTATGAAAGGTCTAGGTACACAATGTGCTGTGTATCAGCTACCAACTTGCTTGACTTTAATCTATAAATCATTATTCCCTAAAGTGATATTCCACGTGTTGGCAATTTGCTCCAAGACATATTCTTTTACTGATGCTATCAATTTTAATAATTTTGCTGAGTTTATGTTTACATAAGCACACATCTATGCCATGATTTGCCTATCTTTTGTCATAAACAGCGGTATTTACTGAAGTGTGAGCTTTGAGGAATTAAAAGTGAATTGAACATTTTAGACCAAATTGGAACAAAATCTACTTGAGCCATGTTTCTAATTGAGCCATTTTGGCCATCAATTCACATTTTAGTGAATAACTCTGAAGCACTTTTCCTTATCTTTCCTTTCTAACAGTCTGATGCATTCCTAACATTTTATGTGTTTCAGGTATTGGATACTCCTCCCAAGTTATTGTGATCCTGCTTAATTTTTATTACATTGTAGTGTTGGCTTGGGCCTTCTTCTATCTCTTCAACTCTTTCACATCAGATCTACCCTGGGCTTCCTGCAACCACACCTGGAACACAGGTAAGGTCTATTATTCTCTAGTATTCCAGTCCTTTATGAACATCGGCCTCGACTGAATCAATTGGAAATACATGAAAATTCTGCCAAGCGTAATATTTCCAAAATTTTAGAGCTGGTGTGTATAGTTAGTTGACAATGATGGGAGAGAGCAAGAGGTGGGTTAGCCTAGTGCTCTTGATCTATCATTTGCATAGAAGAATTGGCAAAGCCATACTGAAAATGCAGAAGTATAATATGCTGAGGAGCTGGACTATTGGTGCAAAGGAGTGCTCTAGCTTTTATCAAACTGCCCCAAAAATGTACCACAGAAAACGACCTGATTGCACTCATAGTCTCATAGCACTATAACCACTGTGCCAGTTCATAGACAGTGAAAACCTCAAGGAAATAAGACTGGTCCAGACAAAACTCATCAATGCATTACATACTACATAGTTTGCTTTAATCTATTGAATATCTAACATAAACTTGTGAATACTGAGACCCATGTAGAAATTGTGCTCAGGAGCACCCTCGATATTGTTACATTCTGTGCCTTTAATTGTATACAAGGAATCCATAGCACTGAGTTGGTATATAATTATTCACAGTCCGTCTGTGTCTATTCACTAGATGTGTTGGCTTAAAGGAACATCTCCATCATCATGACAAATTCAGTTTATTGAAGTTGTTATGAGGACAGGAGTGTCTGTACTATCTTACCTCGTCTTATCCCTTTGCCTTGGGTATAACCCTGAAATTGGTATCCCATTGCCCAACACCACTACCTTCTTCCAGACCAGGAAAGTTTGTCAAGCTTCCCTTTATAGAATGAGAACAACTATTGATGCTCTCAGATTAGCAATGGATACCCTTTGAGAGAAATAGTAAGTACTAAATCTTTCAAATGTGGTCAGTGAGAGGCTGAGTGTGTCAGATGATTCTCTCAGAGGCCATTCATCAAAAGTTCCTAGTTCTGCAATGTCTTGGAAGAAGGGTGTGAGAATACAGCAGTGAGGATGCAGCAGGGGACCAATTAAAAACAAAAAAAATCCAAGCTGGGAAAATGCCCTTAATCAGTAGAATTTACAATATATCTGTCATAAGATTTTAAAAAAAAAAAGTCTAATTAGATCGAGATTCAAAATTATATCTATATAATTGTGCGATGAGGATGCAGCAGGGGACCAATTTCATGGTTAAAGTGTTGGTGGTGGTGCTTGTGTTGGTGGTGGTGGGAGGGCTTTAAAAATGGCTTGTAAAATTGAGGCAAAAAAGGCCAAGCTGGAACCCACCCCCTTCCCCCCAATTCAGGAGATCCAACAATATATACTGTATATACTTGAGTATAAGCCGACCCGAATATAATCCGAGGCCCCTAATTTTACCCCCAAAAAATGGGAAAACGTATTGACTCGAGTATAAGACTAGGGTGGGAAATGCAGCAGCTACTGGTAAATTTCTAAATAAAATTCGATCCTAAAAAAATAATATGAATTGAATATTTATTTACAGTGTGTGTATATAATGAATGCAGTGTGTGTATGAATGTAGTGTGTGTATATGAGTGCAGTGTGTGTATGAATGCAGTGTGTGTGTATGAGTGCAGTGTGTGTGTATCAGTGCAGTGTGTGTATATGAGTGCAGTGTGTGTATGAATGCAGTGTGTGTGTATGAGTGCAGTGTGTGTATATGAGTGCAGTGTGTATGAGTGCAGTGTGTGTATATGAGTGGTGTGTGTGTATGAGTGCAGTGTGTGTATATAAGTGCAGTGTGTGTATGAATGCAGTGTGTGTGTATGAGTGCAGTGTGTGCATGAGTGCAGTGTGTGTATATGAGTGCAGTGTGTGTATGAGTGCAGTGTGTATATGAGTGCAGTGTATGTGTATGAATGGTATGAAGAGCTGAGATTGGAGGGCGAGGGGTGCCAAACTGGGGAGGGCCATCTCATGCCCCTGTCAGTATTTACTGGTTGGCATGCATGGGGAAGAGCGCTTATTCAAACGACACTGGGATAAACTGCTAGGTAAAATCTTTAGTGATGCCCGGTGGGACAAAGTGCTTGTATTGCATCATAAAAGCTTGCTTAGCATCAAATACCAAGAAGTAAATTATAAGTTTGTATCCTCATTTTATCATTTACCACCAGCAAACACAGGATATTTCCTGCGGTCCCATCTGAATTTTGGAGGTGTAAAGGCAGAGAGCAGACAGTGAGACTCCGCGCCGGTCCGGTCAGCTCCCCTGTCAGCTCCCAGTGTAAGTCTCGCGAGAGCCACGGGGTCATAGCGCGGCCGCGAGACTTACACTGGGACTTGCAGAGGGAGCTGACCGGACCGGCGCGGAGGAGAAGGGAGCTGACAGGAGCTGCAGGAGAGGTAAGTAAACGCTCTCTGCCAGCCCCCCTCCTACACAGCCCATTGTCTGTATTATGGCAATGCAAGTTGCCATAATACAGACAGTGACTCGAGTATAAGTCGAGTTGGGGTTTTTCAGCACAAAAAATGTGCCGAAAAACTCGACTTATACTCGAGTATATACGGTATGTCATAAGATTTAAAAAAGTCTCATTAAATAGAGATATAAAATTCGATCTATATATTGTGCTTGTGAAATGGCTAGTGCGTTTATATAAATATATTTGATTAATAACGTGTATTTTCCTATTTCCATTGCCTATTCTGTCCCATTTGAGTCATGCCATGGTGGGAAACACAGATTTTTTTCCTAATTTTAAGGAAACAACAGCCATAACATTGTGTCCCTGATTTAATAAGTTAAAACATTTTTTAATGCTTTGTGTTGATATATTTGATTTGCTAAATGTGTCTCATTTGAATAATATTGTTTTTACATAAATTTTTAACTTTACTATTTTTTTTTTTCAATTTGACAATTTTTATTTTCAAATAAAATAAAACTTGGGGTACAGAAGAGAGAAGGGGATAGGATGGGACATCATATATTACCATCATACAGATTTCCCGTTGTTACATGGTACAGTATTGCTCAATGAAATTTTATACATATTGTTCGCTTTGGACTTGCCCTCTAATATTAGGTAACATTAGGTTCTGGGACCTTCCTCGCTCCTCATCTCTGTAAGCGTACACCTACAGTCCCTAACCGAGTGAGCTCGAACTACTCTGTACCGATTTCAGTGTTTGCTTCCCATTTTTTGTTCTAAAGTTCTAAGCCCTCTGTGTCTCCCGACTAGTATCCCGGTGAGGGAGGGGGGTAGAATTGCTGGTGGGGTGAGGTGGGGGGGCGGGGGGGAGATTTGCGAGATCAGCGTGCCTGCTCTCCTACCGGTTCTGTCATCCTGTTGTTTTTGTGGTATTCTTGCCTGTACCCTTGTCCTACTATCTACCGCCCATCTATCCTCTCGTTCCCCTCTGGTCTATGTCCCTTGGGCTCCACCTTCTACTTATGGGGGCATGTACCTGTTGTATTACAAAGCCTCCTTGGGGGGTCGATCCAGTGGTTTGTGGACTATTCACTGTCCTCCTTTTCCGTGGGGGCATTTATGGCTTCCCAGCTAAGTTGTGCTTCCTTAAATCTTTGGCTGTTGCCATGGGTTTTCCTCGCTACCTTTTCGTATTGTAAGTTAGTGGAGATTTGCTTTTTTAGGGCTAGTTTTGTCGGTGCTGTTATGGTTTTCCATTCTCTAGCTATGAGCGTTAGGGCTGCTATTAGTATGTGGAAAATCAGTATTGCCCCACTTCCTTTGTACTGGCCCAAGTCCATAAATAGGAGGCTCATTTCTGGGGTAAGTGTGATGTTGGTGTCTACAACCTCTTTAATAATGCTCTACCATCTTCCAGTAGGGACGAATCACCCCGCATGTCCACCATATGTGGTACATCGTGTCTTCCATCACCCCACATGTCCAGCACTGTGCGGATGTTCACGGGTAGATTTTTGCTAGTCTGGCCGGCACCATGTACCATCTATAATAAACTTTCCTCATTAACTCTAAGTGCATTGTACACGTTGTCTTCCCCTTGTGTGCCGTTATTGCTTTTGCCCATTGGGTTTCATCAAATTGTCTCCCCATATCCGTCTGCCAGGCCTCACTGAATCTGTCCAGATGTACTGGGGTACCTACATTTAGGAGCGAGTAGCACATAGATATTATCCCTTTTCTCTACTTTTGGTTCAGACACGTTCTCTCGAACCCTGTAAGTGTGCTCTCCCCTTCCGCAGTGGGTGTTTGGGCCCCTAGCATTGATTTAACTTGTAGATATGGGAATATCAGTCTGGGGGGGCAGGTTACATTTTTCTTGGAGAATGGGGAATGGTATAAGTTTTTGTACCTCTAGGAGGTCTCTCACATGTGTACATCCTCTCTTTGTCCATTCTATGTGGTCAAACGTGTTGTTGGCTACATGTAAGCTGGTCAGTGGGGTCGCCGGTGACCATGGTAACATAGATACCAATGCATTCTGTGTTCTGTACCAGGCTTCAACATTGTTTTTGTGGTGGGTAATATGTAAGGTTGGGTTGGACGCATCATTTTAGGTACCCACACTAGTCTCCGAAGGTCCGCCCCTTGTAACCAGTGGTCTTCTATTTCTAGCCATTGAGGGGTTATGTTGTGTGTGTGTATTCCCATCATTGGGGCTAGTAGTGTCGCCTGGTAAGTTTTGATATTTGGCAATGCGAGCCCCCATGATGAGTTGGTCTATATAAGAATTTTGTCGCTACTCTCACTCTTTTTTGTGCCCATACAAATTTGGTGTGCAGTGTTTGTGTTTTATTTAGGTATGAGGATGGCAGGTCTATTTGTATTGTTCTGAACAGGTATTGTAGTTTGGGGAGGAGAGACATTTTAAATGCTGCCATCCTTCCCAGCCATGATAGGTATTTATCTTTCCATGAGCCCAAATGGTCTCCAATTCCTTTTGCAGGGACTCGTAGTTGGCCTTGAATAGACCCACTATTAGTTTAATTCCTAGGAACGTGACACTATCTATCCTCCAGTCCAGCTCAAATTTTCCTCGTACGTTATTGGATATCCCTATACCCATCGCCTGGGTTTTTGTCACGTTAAGTTTATAGTATGAACTGTCTCCATATTCCTGTATTACTTGTAATAGGTGTGGCATTGAGATTAGAGGTTGGGTCAAAGTCAGTAGCACACCGTCCGCAAATAAGTTGGTTTTGTATTCCTTTTCCCCTATGCGCACTCCATGTATGGAGTCGTGTTGTCTAATCTTAGAGGCCAGTGGCTCCAGAGCTAGGGCGTATAGCAGGGGCGTCAGAGGGCACCCCTGGCTCGTTCCCTTACAGATGCTAAAGGGGCGTGGTAGGAATCCCACATTAAGTACCTGGGATTTCGGTGGGCTGTACAGCGCCTTTACCGCTGACCTAAAGTCGCTTGGTATACCAAACTTCACCACGACCACCTCTAGGAATGTCCAGTGCAGGCGGTCAAAGGCCTTCTCTGCGTCCAGGGATACCACAATGCCTCCCTCTTTGTGTGTACTATTTTTATTAAGGCATATAGTATGGGATACAGAAGAGAAATCGGAGGAAACGTTTAAGTGATATACAGTAAAGGGTCGGTATAACATTATGCATAGTTAGAGTACATTTCCAGATTTTCAATGCCACATTTTTTTTTGTGTGTAGCGTAGTGAAACTCCAGTTTGAAAATAGTTACAAGTAATAGCAATGCCTATCCCAAGAGAGTACGAGAAGTTAACATTGGGTTATGCAAGATCCAAGCATATAGCTATTGAGTAGTAAATGAGGTCCTGTGAGTTAGAATAGTAGAATGAAGACCCATAGGCTAATCATCTTATAGGGCAAGACAGTTATACGTCAGAAAAATCAAGGCTTATGCTTTACAAATATGAGAAGGCAGTAGCTTATTATCAAATGCTTGTCTAAAAATGCTTGTTCGGTTAATAAAGATCACTTTATACGAGTATCTGGTCTAATGCTCTCTATGCTGCCACCAAGTAGGGGCTGTATATACCAGGCAGCCGGGGACTGGGTAGAGTTAAAACGATGAGGTTACATGTAAGTTAAGGACCTGTAAGTATATGTGAACACATTAGTCTAGCTAGCAACTGCGACCTGTCTACCTAGGTTATATCATATCATGCAGTATGTAGGGAGACATGAGTTGAATTAAGCTTCTGTGTAGCATCCCCTACATTACCAGTGCACTTTCTGGCTAACCAGTGCGTGGGCCGAATAGAGTCCTTGCTGTGAAGGGTAAAGGTAGAAGGTATCGTTAGTCTATAAGGCAGTCCCCCTTCAACCCATGCCGGTTCCTGGTATGCCGGGTTTCTGTGCCCGCTTGCGGGTCTGCTTGCTGTGCGTGTCTGTCGCTGGTAAGCTGTGCCTCGCTGTAAGAAAGGTGTAGGCGGGAGTGACTCCCTAGTCCTGAGTCCGTGTGCAGGTTTGCGGCCTCGTGTTTCAGGTTTGGTAGTCGCTGGAGTCTGTGCTTTAGAGGCGAGCAGAGAGGCGGGTCTGGTGTGATGCAAGTATAGGTGGGTGGTCGCCGGTATTCCGGAGCAAAGACAGGTAAAGTGATAGGCATGGTCGGTGCCTCGGTTTCTCTGGCGGTTGCTGTGGGCGGGTGGTACAACGCCATATTGCCTGCAGTGTCTCCTCTGCGCCTGAGGGCCGCTTATCTTCGGCCTGAGGCCTGTGTGGGCGCTCGCGCCCTTCGCCATTGGACCCGTCATCAAGTCCGTGGGCCCAGGGTTCCGCCGGATCCCATGTTTCCCCCTGGGTGTATGGCAGGCTGTGTGGGGGGGTGATTCCTCCCTGTGAGCGCCCGGCTCAGAAGAAGGGTGAGCAGGCCACTCGGCAGAGGTATCCACCGGTGTGGCAACTGGTGTGTAGCAGATGCCCGGTGCTTCTCCGGTTGTGTGGGTCGTTGCCTGGTATAACCCCGGGTAAGTGATGGCTGTCGGCAGACCTGCGTTCGAGGTTGCATGTTCCGTGCTCTTGGTCTCCGCCATCTTGCGCGTGGGACTCAGGCCACATGTCGGTGATGTCTCGGAGAGCTGCTTGGTCTGGCTGGTCTGGCTTGGTTTAGCTTAGCTTGGCTTGGACCGGGATCACCCCCCTGGTCCAGTGGGGGGGGAACAGGACCGGGTCCGCCGGCCGTCGTGTGTCGGGCTCCGTCGGGCGGGATAGTGTTGCGGCGGCCGTCCGCTTCACTCACCGCCAGCATAGGTTCCGCCAGTTACAGCAGGCCCCATCCTCCGAGGGACTAAAACTTCGGGAGCAAGCCTCTCCCCAGCTCAGGTAACCCGATCACTTCGAGGGTCGCAGTAAGTTGCCAGGGATTCTGCCATAAAGTCTCGATTTTTAGGTTATTTGTGACCCTGTTCGCAGGAGCCGAAATGACCTCACTTGTTTATAGTACTCTCACAGTTAGTGGTCTCGATGAGAAGAAAATAATCAAGTTACAGATAATAAAATTATGAAAAAAGGAAGATGGCTTAAGCATGGGAAGATATTTAACATTGTCACTTGGCCTTAGCTGGCTTTTAGAAAGAATAACCAAGAGGCAAACTATAAAATAGGAGACACATTTCAAATCAAATAAAACAATAAAGCATGATTTTGACAGTTTTTGGCATGGAAATGGGAAGATGCAGACTCTGAAAGTGGGAAGACAATAAAAGTAAAAGTACATGCATATAACTTGACACCGACTAGCAATTTCCCTAGCACAATCTATAGATGACATTTAGATCTGTCTAATGAGACTTTTTTATATCTCCATGACAGGTTCACGTTAAAGACGTTCACATCTACCCCATCTGGATTGGTGTGTATGAGCATACCTGAGAAATGGAAAGCACACCATTTCTTAGGTATCCTAGGTGGGTATCTTTATGTACAGAATAGGGGGCACTATTTGTAGATTTAAATGTCAACTGGGCATCTCAATCTCATCTCCATTGTTGTATTCTCTTTTCCTTTCTCTACCTAATTAGTGTCACTGTTTTTCTTGCATTCTTCTAGTCCTTTGATATTCCAAACTATATTTAACATCTGATGCCTTTTATGCACTCAACAAACCCGATACCCTATCTCTTTTCTTTTATTATGCTTTACTTTCCCTCATCCTGATACCCCTCAAGTGAAGTGGTGGATGTCCATTATTGGTCTTGACTTGGTCTAAGGTTGAACATTCCTTCTCCATCAACTGTCACCATTTTACCAGCAATCTAATAATTTATTACCTGTCTATCACATCACTCCATGCACCTCCTGATCAAACCCTATCTGTCCTCAGAGAACTGCCTGGATTTTCACAAGGATAATGCTACCCTGAATATGACAGTAAATGGCACCTCCAGCGTCATCGAATTTTGGGAGTAAGTCTCACAATGACTGCTCCAGTCCACAGGATACAGTCACCCTCATGGATTCAGCTTTCTGCCTTTATTTGTTATCATGTGCTTTTTTTCTGAGTAGTAATACCAACCTTTGATTTCTCCATCACCTCTCCATAGTGTCCAAACATTTTCTATATAGTTGAAAATGTTTCTAGTATATTTCTGTGTATCCCTGTCTTTGTAGCCCTCTCTCTCAGCACTAGCAAGCCCAACCTTAATTGACTACCATGTATTTTAGTCATAGTGAGCACTAATTATTCTGTTGCCTTGTAAACTTCTCCTCTTGCAGTTTATACTGCTTCCCATTCAGTCAGGCACACCTTGCACAGTACTGAACCCTTTCTTTCACTCCTTGTACCCCTCTGATCTCTTTCTATGCTCATGTTTCTACCACCAGCCCTATCTAAACAGTTCTACCCATTCTTTTTCCTTTTAGGAGACGTGTTCTAAAAATATCAGATGGCATTGATAATATAGGTTGTCTACAGTGGGAGCTGGCATTATGTTTGTTGCTGGCTTGGATCATCTGCTACTTTTGTATCTGGAAGGGAGTGAAGTCCACGGGGAAGGTAAGGGAACAATAGAACAAAAACTGATTTACTGCATTTATTGTGAACATCCCCTACTCAACTCTGCATCTTAAAGTAGAGCCATGAATTAGGAAACAAATATCCATTCTGCTTAATTCAGTTATGCTCAGAACTACATTTAAAGATCTGCAATATATTCTATCATGTGACAGGCTTCCAGAACAGTGGTCCCCAACCTAGTCCTTATGGACCACCAACAGTACAGGTTTTGTCAGTATCTTCATTTGAATAAAAAAGGGAAATACATAAATCTTGGATTGCTGGTAGTCCATGAGGACTGGGTTGGGGACAACAGTTCTAGACTAACTGTGTTCAGCCAGTGCATCTCTAAACCCTAGTATAACTGTATAAGTATAGTACAGTGCTTCCCAAACTGTGCGCAAGGGCGGCACACAATGTTTCCTCAGTGCTATGATTATAGCATCAGAAAACATTTCTGCTGAATTGGGCCCAAGTCGGGTGCCGCAACCCTTTAAGACTGCAACCGGCCCCTGTAGCGTCGGCATGCTGTCACTTCTTCCCAGCTTCGTGCAGGGAGATAGCACGGGATGAAGAGGAAGCAACTACAGATGCAGCATGAGGGGAGGGGAAAGGAGAGGAGAAGGAGCACAAAGACCTGCTCCACACCTCTCACTCCCAACAGCCAGCAGCAGGACAAGGACTCCAATCAAGCCACCCTCATGGACACACAAGGTAAGCTAACAGGAAGGTGGCTTCAGATATAAGAAATTATCACTTGTATGTGTTTATGCCAGATTGTGTGTGTGTGTGTGTGTGTGTGTGTGTGAGTCAGGGTGTGCATCAGTGTGTCAGGGTGTGTGTTTTTTGTCAGCGTGTGTGTCTGTCATGGTGTGTGCATGTGTCAGTGTTTGCGTGTGTCAGGATGTGTGTATAAGAGTATGTGTTTGTATATGTATATGTCGATGTATGCATGCGTTAAGGTGTGTGTATTTGTCGGTGTGTATCTATGTGTGTGTATGTGTCATTTCTAAATAAATTTGTGTGTATGTGTCAGTGTATTTATATGTATCTGAGTTTAAATGTGTATGTATATCTCTATGTATATATGTATGTATGTATGTATGTATGTGCGTGGTAGTGTATGCAGGGCCGGACTGGGTATACAAAGCAGCCCTGGAAAAAAAATCTATGTCAGCCCCATAAGTCATTGCGCCATATATTGTCACATGTAATGTGTAAGGCTATGTCTTGCCACCCCAGATGATTTAGTAGTATATAAACAGGGGGTTCATTTTATTTTATTAATTAATTTAAATATATTAAAATTATATATTTAGCTAGGTGGGGTGGGCAGAAGTTAGTGGGGAATTAGGGAATTTGGTGATAAAAAAAAAGTTTTAAAAGTTTAAAAACATTTTTTAATAACGTTTTTAAAAAAGTTTAAAAAATCCCTTTTTCCAGTCCTAATAAAATTAACCTCTTCCCTGCTAGTTGATCACTACCTACAGTGATTAAAATACAGATCACAGTATTATACTGTGATCCAATTATTTTTTTTAACCCTTTAGGGTTAACTTTTATTTTTTTTTAACCCTCAGGGGTTCAATTTATTTAATTAATTAAATAAATTGAACCCCTGAGGGTTAAAAAAAATAAACCCTTTAAGACTGCAACCGGCCCCTGTAGCGTCGGCAGGCTGTCACTTCTTCCCAGCTTCGTGCAGGGAGATAGCACGGGATGAAGAGGAAGCAACTACAGATGCAGCATGAGGGGAGGGGAAAGGAGAGGAGAAGGAGCACAAAGACCTGCTCCACACCTCTCACTCCCAACAGCCAGCAGACGGACAAGGACTCCAATCAAGCCACCTTCATGGACACACAAGGTAAGCTAACAGGAAGGTGGCTTCAGATATAAGAAATTATCACTTGTATGTGTTTATGACAGATTGTGTGTGTGTGTGTGAGTCAGGGTGTGCATCAGTGTGTCAGGGTGTGTGTTTTTTGTCAGCGTGTGTGTCTGTCATGGTGTGTGCATGTGTCAGTGTTTGCGTGTGTCAGGATGTATGTATAAGAGTATGTGTTTGTATATGTATATGTCGATGTATGCATGCGTTAAGGTGTGTGTATTTGTCGGTGTGTATCTATGTGTGTGTATGTGTCATTTCTAAATAAATTTGTGTGTATGTGTCAGTGTATTTATATGTATCTGAGTTTAAATGTGTATGTATATCTCTATGTATATATGTATGTATGTATGCATGTATGTACGTGGTAGTGTATGCAGGGCCGGACTGGGTATACAAAGCAGCCCTGGAAAAAAAATCTATGTCAGCCCCATAAGTCATTGCGCCATATATTGTCACATGTAATGTGTAAGGCTATGTCTTGCCACCTCAGATGATTTAGTAGTATATAAACACACACACACACATATATATATATATATATATATACAGGGAGTGCATAATTATTAGGCAAATTAGTATTTTGACCACATCATCCTCTTTATGCATGTTGTCTTACTCCAAGCTGTATAGGCTCGAAAGCCTACTACCAATTAAGCATATTAGGTTATGTGCATCTCTGTAATGAGAAGGGGTGTGGTCTAATGACATCAACACCCTATATCAGGTGTGCATAATTATTAGGCAACTTCCTTTCCTTTGGCAAAATGGGTCAAAAGAAGGACTTGACAGGCTCAGAAAAGTCAAAAATATTGAGATATCTTGCAGAGGGATGCAGCACTCTTAAAATTGCAAAGCTTCTGAAGCGTGATCATCGAACAATCAAGCGTTTCATTCAAAATAGTCAACAGGGTCGCAAGAAGCGTGTGGAGAAACCAAGGCGCAAAATAACTGCCCATGAACTGAGAAAAGTCAAGCGTGCAGCTGCCAAGATGCCACTTGCCACCAGTTTGGCCATATTTCAGAGCTGCAACATCACTGGAGTGCCCAAAAGCACAAGGTGTGCAATACTCAGAGACATGGCCAAGGTAAGAAAGGCTGAAAGACGACCACCACTGAACAAGACACACAAGCTGAAACGTCAAGACTGGGCCAAGAAATATCTCAAGACTGATTTTTCTAAGGTTTTATGGACTGATGAAATGAGAGTGAGTCTTGATGGGCCAGATGGATGGATTGGTAAAGGGCAGAGAGCTCCAGTCCGACTCAGACGCCAGCAAGGTGGAGGTGGAGTACTGGTTTGGGCTGGTATCATCAAAGATGAGCTTGTGGGGCCTTTTCGGGTTGAGGATGGAGTCAAACTCAACTCCCAGTCCTACTGCCAGTTTCTGAAAGACACCTTCTTCAAGCAGTGGTACAGGAAGAAGTCTGCATCCTTCAAGAAAAACATGATTTTCATGCAGGACAATGCTCCATCACACGCGTCCAAGTACTCCACAGCGTGGCTGGCAAGAAAGGGTATAAAAGAAGAAAATCTAATGACATGGCCTCCTTGTTCACCTGATCTGAATCCCATTGAGAACCTGTGGTCCATCATCAAATGTGAGATTTACAAGGAGGGAAAACAGTACACCTCTCTGAACAGTGTCTGGGAGGCTGTGGTTGCTGCTGCACGCAATGTTGATGGTGAACAGATCAAAACACTGACAGAATCCATGGATGGCAGGCTTTTGAGTGTCCTTGCAAAGAAAGGTGGCTATATTGGTCACTGAATTGTTTTTGTTATGTTTTTGAATGTCAGAAATGTATATTTGTGAATGTTGAGATGTTATATTGGTTTCACTGGTAAAAATAAATAATTGAAATGGGTATATATTTGTTTTTTGTTAAGTTGCCTAATAATTACGCACAGTAATAGTCACCTGCACACACAGATATCCCCCTAAAATAACTATAACTAAAAACAAACTAAAAACTACTTCCAAAAATATTCAGCTTTGATATTAATGAGTTTTTTGGGTTCATTGAGAACATGGTTGTTGTTCAATAATAAAATTAATCCTCAAAAATACAACTTGCCTAATAATTCTGCACTCCCTGTATATATATATATATATATATATATATATATATAAACAAACATATATATATATATATATAACATAAATCTATATTTATTTTTCTAATATAAAATATTGGTCCTTTCAGAGTAAATTTTTTAATTATACAGTAAGCATACTCACATGCAGACACAGACAATCTCACTGACACAAGCTGATTGATACACAGCCTTATAGACAAACAATCTCACTGATATACATAAGGTCATTGACATAAAAACACAAGCTCACTCAGTAGTAGGCACACACACACACAAGCAAGCCCACTCACTAGCAGGTGCACACACACACAGCTTAATGTAGTGGTTCTGGTGTCTATAGCCTGTCCCTGCAGGCTTTCCTAGTGACAGACACTCAGACGGTCACTAGAGGTGCTACCTGTGTCAGTGCGGATTGGCTGAGATCATCAAGCTTGATGATCTCAGCCATAGTGGCAGGGCCAGTCGAGGGGAGACCAGCATGACGTGGGGGGGGGGAAAGGTGAGTAAAAACACACATGCACACACACATACCATGACAGACACACACCATGACACAGACAGACCATGACACAGACACACACACACACCATGACACAGACAGAAACACACACACACACTGTGACACAGACAGAAACACAGACACACCATAACAGACAGACACACACACACCATGACAGAGACACACACACATACCATGACAGACACACACCATGACACAGACAGACCGTGACACAGACACACACACACCGTGACACAGACAGAAACACACACACACTGTGACACAGACAGAAACACAGACACACCATAACAGACAGACACACCATAACACAGACAGACCGTGACACAGACACACACACACACACCGTGACACAGACACACATTACATGACACAAACAGACACACACACACCATGACACACAGACACACACACCACGACACACAGAGACCATGACACAGACACACACACATCATGACACAGACAGACACACATTACATGACACAAACAGACACACACACACACACCATGACAAACACACACACACCATGACAAACACACACACCATGACACAGACAGACCGTGACACAGACAGACACACATTACACGACAGACACACACACAATGACACAGGCAGACACACACCATGACAGACAGAGACACACACAATGACACAGACACACATTGCATGACACAGACAGACACACACACACACACACACACACACACCATGACACAGAGACACACACACACCATGGCACAGACAGACACCACATGACAGACAGAGATACACACACACACACCATGACACAGACAGACACACACACCATGACACAGAGACACACATCCACACCATGACACAGACAGACACACCATGACAGACAGAGACAGATACACACAATGTCACAGACAGACACACACAATGACACATACAGACACACACACACACCATGACACAGACACACACACACCATGACACAGAGACACACACACACACACGATTACACAGACAGACACACCATGACAGACAGAGACAGACACACACAATGACACAGACAGACACACACAATGGCACAGACAAACACACACCATGACACAGACAGACACACACACACCATGACACAGACACACACACCATGACACAGACAGACACACACACCATGACAGACAGATACACACACACAATGACACAGAGACACACACCATTACACAGACAGACACACATGACACAGATAGACACACACACACCATGACAGACAGAGACACACACACACAATGACACAGACAGACACACACACCATGACACAGGCACACACACATACACTCACACTGATACACATTCATAATTTCTACCTGTGTGCTGGCGGCCGCATGGGGAGCTCAGTCTGATGGCGGCCGCATGGGGGAGCTGGCTCTTCTGGCGGCCGCAGAGAGAGCTCTTTTGGCGGCTGCAGGGGGAGCTGGCTGTTCTGTCTCTGCTCCCCGCCCTCGCGCGCAGCTTAATGAGACCAGGGCCGGAATATGACGGCGTGGAGCAGAGACAGAACAGCCAGCTCCCCCTGCAGCCGCCAAAAGAGCTCCCTCTGTGGCCGCCAGAAGAGCCAGCTGCCTGCCCGGCCCCAGGTGCCGATGGCCCACCGGGAAATTTCCTGGTATCTCAGTGGGCCAGGGGTGTAATGGTAATGAGCATTTTTAAATTTCTTTTTTTTTTTTTCAAACTAGTTTAAAAACTTTGGTTTTTTTGATTATTAATTTTTTAAAACTTTCCTTAACCTTCTTAAAACTTTTTTTTACAGAATTAACATTTTTATAAAACATTTTTTACCATTAACCCCTAACTAGCAGTAAGCAGCACTAACCGTAAATTCCCCAATTTCCCATAACTCCCACCCACCCCAGCTAGCAAAATATATCATTTTAAAATATTTAAATTAATTAATGAAATAAATTGAACCCCTGAGGTTTCAAAAAAATAAAAGTTAACCCTAAAGGGTTAAAAAAATAATTGGATCACAGTATAATACTGTGATCTGTATTTTAATCACTGTAGGTAGTGATCAACTGGCAGGGAAGTGGTTAATTTTATTAGGACTGGAAAAAGGGAGACTGGATTTTTGTAAACTTTTTTAAAAACGTTATAAAAACATTTTTTTAAACTTTTAAAACTTTTTTTTATCACCAAATTCCCTAATTCCCCACTAACTTCCACCCACCCCACCTAGCTAAATATATCATTTTAATATATTTAAATTAATTAATAAAATAAAATGAATCCCTGAGGGTTACAAAAAATAAAAGTTGACCCTCAGGGGTTAAAAAAAAAGTTGACCCTCAGGGGTTAAAAAAAAATCAGATCGGAGTAAAATGTAGTCCCTGACAATTGATCTCTGTAGTCAGTGATCAATTGGCAGGGAATGGGTTAATATTATTAAAGCAGGGGAAAGGGGGGTGGGATTTTACTTTAACTTTATTAATTTTTTTTACACTGGGAGAAGATCAGCAGTGATCCTCTCCCTGCACTTCACACTGACTGCGGAAGAGCAGGGAGGTGGATTGTGAGTCCCTGCAGCACATGTGCTCACTCTGACAGCCTGTCAGAGCGATCACTGCTGTAGGGGCAGCGCGATCGGGTGCTCCTGGTCTGCCTCTAATACAGAGCGCTAAGCCAACATTAACTGCTTCTCCGCCATGACGGACTGGGTCCGTCCTCCAGCGGGAAGGGGTTAAGATACTAAAATTATAGCACCCCTTTAAACACCAACACTATACATTATACTATTATTATTATTTCATTATTTATATAGCGCCAGCAAATTCCATAGCGCTGTACAATGGAATAGTGCCAGTATATGCCACAGCGCTATACAGATATTCAACCTAGAATTTTTTTGGACTTGGGGAGCTTTGGAAAAATATTGAAATATTAACGGCGCCTTGAACCTAAAAAGTTTGGGAACCACTGGTATTCTATAAGAAATCATGGTACTAGGGAAATAGCAAGCAGTAGCCTGCCAATGATTGTTTGAGTTATAATAAATACAGATAGTAAAAATAAACGCATGTGTGTTGGACCTTACAAATTAGAAGAAGGTTGACTTCCTTTTTTATAATTTTTATTTTTTTAATTTTTTTAATATATGTAAAGAAGGCATTTAAAAAAAATATAAATTACATGTTTTTTGGTGTGTGAATGAAGTCACCTTTTTAAAATGTATATGATGTGGTGTGTGTAGGAGGAAACACTCAGTTTGTAATGTAGCAGCTTAAAGCAGGGGTCCTCAAACCTTTTAAACAGGGGGCCAGTTCACTGTCCCTCAGACACTTTTGGGAGCCGGACTATAGTTTGAAAAAAAAATATGAACGAATTCCTATACATACTGAGACAGACACATAGACATATACAGACACACAGACACATACTAACATACATACAGACATACACGTACATTCTGACAGACATAGACAGACAGACATATACAGACACATACTGACATACATACACATACATACAGATACATACATACACACAGACAGACATACATACACATACTGACATACTGAAATACATACACATACATACAGACATACATACACACAGACAAACAAACATACACACACACAGACAGACACATACTGACATACATACATATACATACATACACACACACGCACACACACAGACATACATACTGACATACATACACATACATACATACACATACATGCATACTGAAATACATACATACACATACATACAGATAAATACATACATACACATACTGAAACACATGCACATACATACAGGCATACATACACACAGACAAACATACACACATACATATACTGACATACATACAGATACACACACACACACATACATATATACTGAAATACATACACATACATTCATACATACTGAAATACATACAGATGCATACATACACACACACACACACACACACACACACAGACATACATACACATACTGACATATATACATACATACATACACATACTGACATACACATGCATACAGATACATACATACACACACACAGACAGACATACATATACAGACATAAATACAGGCAAACATACACACAGACAAACATATACACAGACACATACTGACATACATACAGATACATACACACACACATACTTACATACATACTGAAATACATACACATACATTCATACATACTGAAATACATACAGATACATACATACACACAGACGGACAGACATACATACACATACTGACATATATACATACAAATACTGACATACACATGCATACAGATTCATACGTACATACACATACTGAAATACATACACATACATACAGATACATACATACATTTGCGGGAGGGTGGCTGTGGCTGATGGGAGTCGGTGTGACTCTCCCGTCCTCGCGGCCTGTCTCCTTCCCTCCCGCACGGAGGGAGCAGGGAGGAAGTGACCGGCCATCACTTCCTCCCAGCACTACTTTGCGGCTGCAATTTTTTTAAAGGGGCTCGGTTGTGCTATTGTGCTATTGAAGATATAGGGCCCATCGGGTGTCCCTAAATGCTTGGGCCACCCAATGGACCCTATCAGTGTGCGGGCCCCAGTGGCGGCCCTGGGCCCAGCTATTGTGGCTAGACAGCAGCGGGTTCTGCAATTGCCAGGTGGGCCGGGTCCAGTACTCTGGAGGGCCAGACCGGGCCTGCAGGCCGTAGTTTGAGGACCCCTGGCTTAAAGCATCATTGTCACTGTGTGGAGAATCTGTAGAACTTGCAAAGACCCCCGACGGTGACATGGTCATGAGGTGAAATTGACTTACCTGTCTCTCTCTGCGCGGCATCTGCATGAGTACAGCATTGAGCTTCATGGAGGATCCCGACTGAGATACTTATTTTTGGAGGGGTGGTGGTGACAGTGCCACTTTAATTATAAAAAGAAGAGTATAACACTATAGTTATTGAAATGTTGGAAGCACCTTATTTTACACAATAAATGTAGGACCTTAGCATGTCATAAAAGAGATCTATGTTCTACTTGATGGACAGTCAGATGAAAGGAACAAGGAGATACCCAGTCTCAAAGGGCCCATAAAAATAGTCATCCTCTAAAATGGCCCAGCATATGCCTAGTCTAGGTTAATCCTGTTAGGGTTCACATTGTTTTTTCTATCTGCTTTTGTTTTGTATCTTTTTTTTTTTTGTCAATCTTTATTTTATTTGTGCATATAGAGGACAGACACGTTTGCACTGCCACGACAGCTGGTGCAGACAATTATGCAGTCATAGTTTAACATTGGTTGGCATTTAGAAACTTTGCACATTTTTTAAATTTTGGGTATCAAAGTATGGAACACGTTAAATATTAAACAATAAGTATAACCAGGCTGAACAACGTCTCGCTCATAGGTGTTAAAGAGAACTCATGTGGAGTCAAAGGGTGAGTAGTGTGTGTTAAAGTAGTAAACATGCCTAAGCAAGTCATGTCAGAGGTGGGGATGACAGTAGGCAAAGCGGTTACATATTGATTAGTCTGATAAGTGAAACATAAGTGAAACTTGGAACATGCTAATCTGGGATTATTTCTGTAGCTTAGTAATCGCTAGGTGCTAGTCTTAAGGTTAAGGCACGGTTTGATTTTTTATATGATTTAAATATTGTCATACATGTTAGGTTCAACTGTAGCGTATAAGTACGTATATTAGCATATTGCTGAAACTGCACTTGCTTATACATCATTAATGAGGAGTAAGCATGTTAGCTGGGGACACAGATCTACACTGTAAGTCCAACCGTAAGGCTGGGCCTAGAAATACGTGCTGGTCTGTAGTGACCTATCTATGTACATTCTTCGACAAGTTAGTGCCTTGGGTCATCAGAGTAACATTATATGCGAACAGACATAAAAATTAAATGCTCAGTAAAGCTGGATCCAATCAGTTATGGCCCTACAACAGTTTGTGTAATTCAAAAAAAAACATGGGAAAAAAAAGGCAATCATATGGGTATAGTATAAGAGAGAGCCACTGGTAAGATGCTGGGGAGCTTATATGGCTCTAGTCCGTGTGGCTGACAGGTTGTGTGGACAGTTCAGCCTATGCCCGACGTGTAGCGTCCGGATAGCCAGGGAGAGTGTCTTCGTGCTGGGGAGGTGCTGGTCTGCTGTGGCATCATTGGTCCCTGTAGCGGTATGAGGTGGTTGCTAGTTAGTTGCATGGTTGGTGACTGAGCGCCTCTTCCCTGCGGGTCCGTTTCAGTGGCTGTTTGGCGGGTGGGTGATGCCGGCGGTGCTTGTTGTGCCGCTTCTGTCCCAGGTAGCCGCCTGTTGGTCAGCTGGTCGGGGGTGTGCTTGGGGCTTTCGGGTGGTGCAGCTTGCACCTTACAGCAGGCGTGTGAGGAAGTTTGGGTGCCCATTTTGGGGTGGGTTGTCTCTGTCTTAGTCTCTTGCCCGTGCTTGTGTGGGCGAGCGCCCGCTTGGAGTACCTGCAGTGGAGCGCCATAATAGCGTCGGCGGGTCAGCGGTCGAATCCACTTGGCTACCGCCTGTGCCGCTTGAAGACTGGGCATGCCCCTGCTGTACTGTAGTCTGTAAAAGGCCAAGCAGAGCCTGTCGAGGGCCTCTAGAGAGGAGGGCTGCACATCCTCGTTCGTGATTCTCCTCTGTGATTTATGGCGGGCGGCCATCTTGGACACGCTCCGTCTGGCTTCTCCTTGCTGCTCCCAGTTGTGGGTGCTCGAGGCTTGCTCTTCGCTGTTCTTACCCCTTGCGCTCAATTTAGGCTTCGGGTGTACGCTGGTGTGGACCAGGATGACCCCCTCTGGTCCTGGGGGGGGTGAGAGGCCAGATGCTGCGGGTGCCAATTGTTTTGGCGGGTCGGGAGAGCGGCCGTCCCTCCCGTCCACCATGTTTTGTAGGCCCCAAGTTCCCGGCCCGGAATCTCGGCTTGTGTACCGGCTTGTAGGGTGTCATTCGGTGCCCCAGCTTGCATAGTGCCGGTTTCTGTGTTGGAGGCTCCGATTCGGGTAAGTTTTCTGTAGTTTGTCGCCGAAAATCGGGCTCAGGCTCAGGAGCTCGCAGATAGCGTGTCTGCTCAGCTCCCCGGTCAGGCCCCACCCCCCTGTATCTTTTTTTTATTAAACTTAAACTATCATGTTTTTTTTTTACAGATTTTTTTTTTTAAATACAACTTTTTGCCCTATATCACTATTATTAGTATGAGATGGGAAGTTATGATTTGGGGGGAGTGGCTAGGGGTTTGGTTGGCTAGAACCCCTAGCTAACCAAGTGAAGCTGTCACTCTATGGGCTCAGGAGATTGAACATATTTCTGGGTATATATTTATTTTAATATTGATCAGCATACTGGGCATCCCCTGTGCTCAATGAATAAAAATAAACCATAGGCATAAAGGATTACATATAACCATTTAGATGTAGTTACCCATCCAGACACCTTTTCCACCAAATGCTTCTTTACTTGAAAATAAACTTCTCTCCAACGGCAGACACATAATGAACAGCAAGCAATGTATTCAATAAAATCAATTACCTAACGCTTTTCACTGCAGTCTTCCCCTTCATGTTTTGATGCACTCTGTCCTTTTTGAATACATCTTGGTAATCACTTTATTTTTCTACATATTTTGCTGTTCTTGATGTGTGCCTGTTTCCCCTTGTTTTATTAATTTCTTTATTGATTGATTTATCTTCTTATTTAATGGATGTCTCAGATAGAGAACGTGACTGTGGTCTCATTATATTGTGAGCATGTAAAATACTCCCTCATCATGTATAACTTATTTTACTTTCACTTTTCGTATCACAGATTTTATGCAGTGAATTCTTCACTAACTGATGTTGCAGCAAAGTTACAACAGTTAGTAAATAGCAATTGTGGTGTATCTTTGCTGTGATGCCAAAACAAAAACTAGTGGGCTCTAGAAAATGGAGCCCTCTGTATTTGGGTTTGATCCATCTGTCTTACGCTTTGTGTCTGCTTGACTATGAATCAGCAACTGAGTCTCTTTTTGTCATCCAAGGTCGTGTATTTCACAGCAACATTTCCCTACTTGATGCTCATCGTTCTTCTCATACGAGGGGTGTCACTCCCTGGAGCACTGCAAGGCATTCAGTTCTATTTGTACCCTGACCTGAGCAGACTTCAGGATCCACAGGTAATACAATATGCCACAGCTTGCCCTATATCAAAGGAATCTGTTTTTTTCATTTCCCAACACATTCAATTCTATTAAAGGGACACTTCACTGCCCAAATACAAAATAAATAAATAAAAATAACTGTTTAGTAGATATACCGCAAATGAAAACGTGCATGCATGTAATTATGCATGTTTTGCCATTGAAGATATATCTAATAACAGCTTGCAAAAACTGCAGATCTCTTGACTGCTGTGTCTGTAAGACCTCCTCTTCTAACCTCACCCAGACTCTCTGTGGCTGTAAATAAGCTAACCAAACCAGGAAGTAACAGGGACAGTTTCATTTTATTCCTTTTGCTTGAAAAGCTGGGGGGAGGTGGACCCAGTATCATTTATAAAAGTGTCAATTTCTATTGAAATCTGTACTTTTTGCAAAATGAAGAAAAGAGGACCCACTCATCACACAGAAGGCTTTTCAGCATGCTAAAGTGCTTTAGTGATCTGGAGTGTCCCTTTAAATAACCCTGCTAGCTTTGAGCCTTGGTGATTTGATGAAAATAATGAGTTAGTGTTTGTAGTGATGTAACTAAAAAGGTGCTGTTATTAATCAAAAAGATCAATTGAAAAATTATTCAAAAAGACTTTCTGAGCAATTAGTAACGGAAATAGTAACATTCAATGCCATTATGACAGATATACTATACAATGCAGCATCATTGATTGTATAGTGTTGGGTCCCTGTTCCACGAGCGTGTTTTTGTTCTCTTGTGTCTTGTGTCTGGTGACACAATGGGAATGTCCCCAATAAGCACTGTGGAAGCTGTACTCAGGGCAGCCTATCCTTCAAATGTACTGTCTGCATGGGCTACCCTGAGTGGGACCTGCCATTAAGGTGCATACCTTCTATGCCTATACCTTCACCATTCAACAGGCACATTCTTAGGGATCCTAGATGCTGCACATGTAAGTTTGTTACAACATAAATTGTTTAATACTCTACAATCACACAAGGCTTCAGATCACTAAATAAACGGCACAATCTCTTTAAATGGCTAGCATTTCTTAGAAATTGAGTTAATCCCATGTTAATTATTCCTAGGTATACCTATAACTTGAAGGGAAGTGTTCTAGGGATATCATCTGATCATTGTGATCAGCTGGTAACTTTTACTCAAGAACCTAACATCCCGAGACCACCTATCGAGCAAAGCATATGCAATTTAAGGCAGTCGATTAACCTCTTTTCAGACAGACCAACATTCAGAAGAACGCACAGCAATAAACACGGTTATATATAATTTGCAGATTAAAACTATCTGTAGATTGAGGTTATGATGACACTCAATTGCCATATAAATATGCACCTGCAGCATAATTGTTAAAGGTAAAACTAAGATAAGCTTTATTGATGCTATTAATCCAAAAGAAAGCAAAGGACCCACACTGAAGCTAGTTCTGCTTCAAACATGGTAAAAAAAAAATTATAAAAAAAATTATAAACAATATTCCTATAATCAGGGAGAAAATTCAGTTACTAGATATTGAGTTATATGGGACGTGATAAAAAATACAGTTTTGATTTTGAGCAATTAAGGAGTTATTGAGATTCTTTGGAGCTAATTATTAATGGAATCAGATTTTGACCTGCAACCCTGCTTTTCCAACTGGAATCAGGGGGCTTATCTGACCTACATTTCCAGATTAGCAGTTGTACCGACAAAGTTGTACGGATGCGTGTCACTCTGTTATTACAATCTCTGATGAAATTGACTTTCATACTTTCATGTTAAAACTTAGTTTGGTCCATACCATTAAATTCATTACCTTACTAGACCACTGACAGACTTTAAACAACTATGTATAGCCGATAAATCTTGTGCTCAGTCAGAGTTGAAACACTCTTCTCCCTTCACATCAAATTGCAGGAACATATGTACAGATAAGGAATACGAAAGGATATCCCAGATTTTACACACTTGCTCATATCCTGCTAAAATTCACGACTTTGTTTATGATGTTAGAGATTTCCAACCTTTTATATGTAGGTGCTGCTTGAGCGCTCCTACCTCCTCCCACACAGACCTCAGATAAGCTCCCCCATTTTTTCTAGACAATAGACCAGACATGCGTACACACACAAAACAGTGCACGCACAGGCACGAGGGCCCCAATTCAGAAGGTTCTCATTGAGAAGCCTCTAATCTGTTATTTCCCCATGAGGAGACTGAAAGTCTCTTCCGTATAAATAAGATGAGGGCTTATTAAGGCTGCAGTTCATAAGATCTGCCGCATTTGCAAGCTATTTTAAAATATATCTCCAATGAGCGCATGTATGTATACATTGGGGCTATATCTACTAAATAGTAATTTTGTTTGGCCTATTTGGACAGTGTAGTGTCCCTTTAATGAAAATGTTGAAAAATATTTTTTTTTGTAAGTAAATGCTTTAAAAAAAATAAAAATAAGAATAAGAAGTCCATACTAATTAGCATCCAGTTTTTCCTTACCTAAGCCGAGAGCAGCAGGTGAGATAGTCATGCTGCGCCCGATGGGATGTCAGAGACTATTCGTGCTGTGCTGTCACACTGTGGAGTTTACACATGGCTTGGCCCTGCTGGTGCTGTTCTATTCATCACAAACGGTAACTGTGCCAGCTTTATGCCAAAAAGGATTGTGTAAACAGGACTCAAACCGCTCGGAAATTACTTCTAAGTGAAAAGTTGCCTGGCTTGTGACATGGTGCAGATTCTGGATATATATTTGTCATGGATTCATAGATAACCCCTGCCAACTTATTTGTACTGTACGTCTGTACCAAATGGTATAGACGTACATTGTGCTAGAAACAAACACCGGTCCAGAAGTGTAAGAAGTCAGCGCAATAGGTGATTGATGTCTGAAGTTATTGTATGAGATGGATGCCACAAACCATGCACAACACTTAACATTTTTGAAATGCAACTTTGCCTCAAGTATATCAGTGGTAATTAACATAATGAATAATACATCTCTGAATATATGAAACATTACAACAATAGAGTTCAAGCTATTCTATCATAGGCATTGCTCAGGTGGGGGTGACTTTCTTTAGCCCAAGATATCCACAGGTGGTGGCAGCAGAATATGCATATTTTGTTTTTTCTTTCTCTTTACATCAGCCTCATATAAAAAAGATCACTAGTAGAGTTGCTCCTCCTACAGTCATAAAGGGAGAGCTGGGAAGAGGAAATGCCCTGTACACCTTCTCCATTGCCTAAAGGAACACTCCAGGCACTAAATCATTTCATCTTAATGAAGTGGTTATGGTGCCTTGAGTACCCTGGCTCCATCTTACCAGCTAGTGTTACACTGATTTTTGAACAGTGCTAACATAAGTAGTATCCCCATATGCCTATCAGTTGAATCTCCTTTGGTGCTCTGGCTAGAGAGGAAGCATTAACTTGAGTACAAAATGGGCAACAGTGATAGGCTGAGTGCAGGGCCGGCCTTAGGGGTGTGCGAGCTGTGCGGCCGCACAGGGCGCCATGCCAACAGGGGCACCGGGCAATCGACACAGCTCGCACAACCAGGTCCTGCCCTACCTCAGGGCGCCCTGGTGGGTCAAAGATTGCGCCCTGGCCGGCCCTTACAGAGTGCGCTCTGCTTTGGTATTGGCTGGTGAGGTTTTTGAGGACCTCTCTCACCGGCCCGTTGGTTGGATGAGGGGAGCGAGCAGTGAGCGCTTTGATTCTGCCCTCCTCTCGCGAGCTCGGCATTCGGAGTGTTGCCGCGGTAATGCTCTCATACTATCAACGCGGAGCTCGCGAGAGGATGGCTCCTGTTCTGCAAGGTGCAGAACTTCAAGAGTTCGCAGAGACCGCTGGACCACCAGGTAATCGGTATTCTCCCATCCCTGCCCAAAGGTATGCAAGAGGGAGGGGCGCAGAAAGGGGGAATCAACAATTAATTTAAGAAAACAAAACCTAAAATTGCTCTCCCACCTCCTAGTTTAAAGTCTTATGTCACCCCCTCCTACCCACAAATCATCACTATCCCACCCTTACTGTATTAACTACACAAACTCTAACACACAAACACACACACACACTACATAATCTACTCACACACACACACTACATCCCTATCCCACACCACACTATTTTCCCTACACACACTGCATCCCTATTCCACACACAACATAATGGCATGGCAACTTCAGGGAGACAGGACACTCTTGTTAGAAACTCCTAATGCAAATCTATACATGAGGGAGGAATTCTTCTAGTGTGTGTGTGTATATATATGTATATATATATATATATATATTTCTGCTCTTTAAAAATACCAGAAATTGTGTGTACCATAATAAGTAGAATTTAACATGATTTCTGAGAGTAATATTTAAATATACATGTATATTAATATGGGTGTATTATTATTATTATATGTGTTATTATGCCTATAACATTTACAAATGTATTAATATACGTGTATATGCATGATATGCCCAGAAATCACATTAATACGTAACACCTATGTAATGGAGGCTTAGCACTTTTTACAAGATGGACGAGGGCATGTGACCATGGAGGGGCGCTGTGAATATTTTTCGCACAGGGCGCCTAAAGGCCTAAGGCCGGCCCTGGCTGAGTGCATCACCTGGCACATTCTGCCTATCATTAGCAACCCATTGCAAGTACACAGTTGTATATTTTTTAACCTGCTCTTGCAATGTGCAGCTAGTGATGGATTGTGGATGTCAGTTGATGCTTTCATCATATTATTGCCATCTATTTGCTGCTCGAGCTAAGGGAGGACCTGGGGACAGTGATGTCATGGCATCTCTGGTGCTAAATTCTAGACCCAGAAATACATTTGTATTTGTCAAATAATCTTGAACTTCACAGTTTTGCCAAAGACCGCAATGAGAGGAAAGAAGGTATTGCTGGTTTAAGGATCCAGACAAAACATTTGGAATTCTTCCACCGTGATTGCTCCTTATTTAGAACATTTTCACAGAATAGCACCTGTTATTCACCTTGATAAATCTTCATCTATACAAATTGTTTGCACTTAGAGAGCTAGTTCTTCTGAATATGTTAAAAAAAATTGTGGAAGAATAAGCCAGGCTCATTCAATCAGTCTTGTATCTACCACTCATCAGACTCTCCTTGGCAGGTCTGGATGGATGCAGGAACTCAAATATTCTTCTCCTATGCCATCTGCTTGGGGTGTCTGACAGCGCTGGGGAGTTACAACAAATATAACAATAACTGCTACAGGTATTCAAACAAAATGTTACACTTTTCCCTAATGGTTCTGTATTCTTTGTATCATTTGCTTTATGTTGACTATTTTTGAGTCCTGTACATTGATACAGAAAAAGTAAATCACTGCAGACAGTTATGATGTGTTTAATAATATAGTACATTTATTCTTTCCTTCTACCTTTTCTTATTTTTTTAATTTTTTTTTGCAGAGATTGCATTGCCCTCTGCTTCCTCAACAGTGGCACCAGTTTTGTGGCTGGTTTTGCCATATTCTCCATCCTGGGCTTCATGGCAGAGGAGCAAGGAGTGCCAATCTCAGAGGTGGCAGAGTCTGGTGAGTTAATCACGTTCCCTCCACCTTGATCTTAGCAGCTATATTACCTTGGAGACAGACAGCCTATTATCAACCAACAGTCTCAATTTGGCAAGATGGTCCTGACTAAGGACAAACCCAACCCACAGCCCAGCTTCTTCTTCAAAATACAAAATCTCTCTGACAAACTGACTGTTAGTAAAGTGAGCCTATGACTGGCAGATGGACACAACTGATACGTGCTACATAATGTCCTTTTAGAAATCATGCAGACCAATGTAAAACTCAAAGGGGTAAATGCATGTGATTCGTTTTTTGCTAGGGTTGTCCATCTATTGTTGGCATTGGCAGAGTATTATATGAAATGTAGTACATTAGATAGAACATTATGGGTTTATATACAGCACCTAGAGATTTGTAGTCTACAACAGTTAAAAATAACAGAAATTAAAGTCAAAGGTCATCAAGAACCCATAATGCATGAGGAAATACACGCAATCTTTCGAGTGTCGAAGATAAGCCTTTTTCCTGATATGGTTGCTGCTCTGTTTGCAGGTCCAGGCTTGGCGTTCATTGCATACCCGCGTGCTGTCTCCATGATGCCATTTGCTCCACTCTGGGCCTGCTTTTTCTTCATCATGGTTGTTTTACTGGGGCTGGACAGTCAGGTGCAACATATATACTGCGCATACATATATTAATATAGCTGAATACTTGCATCTTGCATGTATCCAGGCATTGATACTTTACTGTAACTGTACTGCATACTTCCATTTTGTTTTTAATATCTATCTGTTCTCTCTGCTGTTTGTGCTATTAGTTTGTCTGTGTTGAGAGTCTGGTCACATCTCTAGTTGACATGTATCCCAGTACTTTCCGCAAGAAGAATCGACGGGAGCTGCTTATCCTTGGAATTTGCATCTTTTCCTTCCTCATTGGGCTTGTCATGCTGACTGAGGTATATGCAATCTAATTATGGATCTTCTAAAATAAAAATAAAGACTTGTAAAGACTTTATGATGGTTCTCCATTATTATTGTTGTTATTATTATAGAATTATGTGAAATCTAACAGAAATAATAACATAATTTTACACCTGAGGCTCTTAATATAATCCATTTAAAGAGGAAATAATAGATATAGATAGAGAGAGAAATGTAAGTAAAGGCATGGGATCATTACGTAAAATGTTGGTCAAAGCACAGCAGCCCATTTTCAAAATTCAGAATTTGAAAATTATTCTAGTTAGGAGAATTGATGTTAGGGTTGCAAGAGTTAGGTTCAGAAGAATACGTGTTGGGAAAATTAGTTAAAAGGATTAAGGTTTAGGAGAATAAAATAGTTTCTTGTGGATTAGTGTTCGAAGAAGTAGGGTTAGGAGATTTACGGTTTAACAAAGGAGTATACAGGAGGTTTAGGAGACCAGTGCTACACACCTCCCTGCCATGTATGAATCATGGTGGCATTATGATGTAGACCTGGCCGACAGTAATTTGCTTTGCAAGGTCTATTTCTTTTCTCCTGTCTTAAATTAACATTGCATCCCTGGCTCTTACTCATAACCTGTGTACAAGAACAGGTTTAAAGAAATAGTCCTAACACCTGCTTGACAGATTTGCATTATTATTTTGCCATAATAGATTATTTTCTCTACGTCACTAGGGACAAAAATAAATGATAATGGGCTGGCCGAGAAGACCCTCTGATATCCCTACCTAGCCCTCAGCACTTAACCATTGAGGCTCACAAGGCACTACAGGCTCACAAACTAATCATGTTGTCTGGCAGGACTGAGCGTATCCCTTAAATCTAACTACAGCAGTACTCTATAGACACACAAGAGATTTATGGGAGTTGTAGTTCAGTTCTCAGATTTCTACTTTGCAAATCTAGCTGCTGAGCTATCCAGTGCATTATCACACCCGTGTGGCTAAATATACCTCATTGTCCAAAGTGAAGAATATTTTCCAATAATGAACTCTCATTACAAACTTGCTGTTCAAGTTTGTCATATCTACTTTTTCTTCTCTTTGTGCTTCCACAGGGTGGGATGTATGTATTCCAGCTTTTCGATTATTATGCCGCCAGTGGGATATGCCTGCTTTTTGTAGCAATCTTTGAGACAATATGCATAGGCTGGGTGTACGGTGAGTGACATTTTCTTTGGAGAAGACACGTTGCTGTTTATGCTATGTCCTAAAGCAATTTTTTTTAAAAATATTATATTTATGGGGCCTTGATTTGTGCTAATTAAGGCAATGTTTTCACATGTATTTATTTATTTTATTATTCATTATGGTATTGCTTTCTGGTTTCAGGCGCAAATAATTTTTATGATAATATTGAGCACATGATTGGCTACCAACCTCTCCTCATCATCAAGTACTGCTGGCTCTTCGTCACACCTGCTGTGTGCCTGGTAAGAAAGAAATACTGTAGGTACTGTTGATATGATGCAATACTATATGCTGTTAACACATATATCATCATACTCATGCTGCAGTTGTTATAGCAACAATGGTTGCTATCTAACCTGCTACTGTGACTGGTTGTCAAATGTGCAAGAATAGGTAGATGCGTGAAATTTTTAAATAAATAGAGCTGTTTCTGGTCAGGTTTGTCACTTGTACTTGCGATCTAGAATAAGCAAATCAGCTTGCAAAGAGCTTCATATTTGCATGCTTTTCCCCTATTTGAGTGTTGCATTTATTTTTTTTATTTTTCATTTTTTTTTTTAAAATAGAGCCTAACTAGATGTTTCATGGATGTGATTATTTATGCTGGTAACTTCATTCATGTTAGTTTTTGCTGGTGACTTCCTTCATGTTTGTTTTTCAGGCCACCTTTGTGTTCTCACTAGTGAAGTACACTCCTCTTCAGTATAATAAACGCTATACATATCCCTGGTGGGGCGATGCTATAGGATGGCTCCTAGCTCTCTCCTCTATGGTCTGCACCCCTCTGTGGGTTTGTTACAAACTATCTACAATCAAAGGGTCCCTGGTAGAGGTAACTATATTATTAGAGTGTACCAAACTTTTTGTAAATTACTCAGCTCTAGAATTCATTGATCTGAGCCTGAAATCTGTCCAGGATCCCAGAGCATCTTAACTGTGTCACTGTGTGCTCAATGTGTAGTCCATCAAGCTTTATAATATAATCTTTGCAATTCATGATTCACAATGTTCAGGAATACAATTGTATATTATGCTCGCTTTTGTGTACCAATAATCTTAATTTTAATAATGATAATATTTTGCCAAATCTTCAAGTTACCAAAACTCTGCATCTTAACCCCTTAAGGACTGAGCCAAATGTACACGTTGTGAACAGAACAAAACGTAAACAAAACCTGGCATTTGCGCTATATGTCTGTCCGTAATTCACTTCTTTCATATTAAATGCACCCCATTTTATTATATATCATTTTATTCAGAGGAAACAGGGCTTTCATCTAATATCAAATATTTAGCTATGAAACATAATTTAATGTGAAATAAATGGGAGAAATTAAGAAATGTTGTTATTTTTTTAGTTCTACATGACATTTTAACTGTCAATGTCATAATACTGTTTGCTTTTACTGCAATAAAATACACATATTTGTATTTAGCAAAGTCTCCCGTGTAAAACAGTACCCCTATGTACAGGTTTTATGGTGTTTTGGGAAGTTACAGGGTCAAATATAGCACATTACATTTGAAATTGAAATTCGCCAGATTGGTTACGTTGCCTTTGAGACTGTATAGTAGCCCAGGAATTAAATTTACACCCATAATGGCATACCATTTGCAATAGTAGACAACCCAGGGTATTGCAAATGTGGTATGTGCAGTCTTTTTTAGTAGCCATTTGGTCACAAACACTGGCAAAAGTTAGCGTTAGTATTTGTTTGTGTGTAAAAAATGCAAAAAAACGCCAATTTTGGCCAGTGTTTGTGACTAAGTGGCTACTAAAAACGACTGGACATACCCCATTTGCAATACATTGGGTTGTCTACTATTGCAAATGGTATGCCATCATAGGGGTAATTTTCATTCTTGGGCTACCATAGGGTCACAAAGGCAACGTAAGCAATCTGGTGAATTTTAATGTGAAAAAAATGAAACACAAGCCTTATATTTGACGCTGTAACTTTTGAAAACACCATAAAACCTGTACATGAGGGGTATTGTTGTACCCGGGAGACTTCGTTGAACACAAACATTTGTGTTTCAAAACAGTAAAAAGTATCACAGCAATAATATCGTCCGTGTAAGTTCTGTTTGTGCGTGAAAAATGCAAAAAAACACAACTTTCACTGGAGATATCATCATTGTAATACATTTTACTGTTTTGAAACACTAATATTTGTGTTCAGCGAAGTCTCCCGAGTAAAACAGTACCCCCCATGTACAGATTTTATGGTGTCTTGGAAAGTTATAGGGTTAAATATTGTGCTAGCAAATTAAATTCCCTATACTTTCGGCATGGGTTGTCAGGCAGGTCCCGCTAATTGTAATTAATTAAGATACCTAATTATGTAAAAATATTACATAAATATATGTGTAGAATTAATATATGTATATATATATATATATATACGTGTGTGTATATATGTATATATATATATTTTTTTTAAATATTTGTTTTTATATATAGCTATATATATAGTGATATATATGTATATATTTATGTATATAGATATATATATTATTTTGTTCTATGTGTATTTTGATATATATATATATATATATATATATATATATATATTAATATCACAATACAGTTAGAACTAAATAACACACATCTGTATATATTTTAATTATTTATTTATTTTTTACGTATTTACATATTTTTTATATTATATATAAATATATATATAACAATAATTATATATATATATTTAATCAGTATCAGTCTACGTGTAATTTGATATTAATAAATATATATATAATTATATATATATATATATTAATAGTAAAATACACCTAGACAGTGTATGTGTGTGTGTGTGTATGTGTATATATATATACTTAGATCATATACATATATATATATAATATATATATATGATCTAAGTATATTATTATTATTTTTTTTACACTTATTTTAATTATATTTTATTTTAATTCAGACAGCAGGGGGACTAACTGTCATTACAGTTAGTCCCCCTGCTGGCAATGCCTGAGCCAACTAACTCGGCCATGTGATTGTGAGGTCCTCGGAGGTCCTCGGCTCCCAGGAGGAAGGACGTGCCGCGGGGGGCTCCCTAGGAGTCCCCCCAACCGCAATCGCCGGCGTGGGATCGCCGGCGACCGGGTAAGTAAAAAAAAAAAATGGAGAGCGTACTATTACGCCCGGCGGCGTTTAGGGCCGCTTAAAATAGGGCGTAATAGTACACCCTCCGGTCTTAAAGGGTTGATCTAAAACAAGGGAACAAAGATATGATACTGAAAAATGGCCAGCCTAAGTCACACCTGTGCAGTAATCAAGCTGTCCAATCAGCATCCTGATATGCCACACCTGTGAGGTGGGTGGATTATCTCAGCAAAAGAGAAGTGCTCGCTAACACAGATTTAGACAGATTTGTGAACAATATTTGAGAGAAATAGGCCTTTTGTGTACATAGAAAAAGTCTTAGATCTCTGAGTTCAGCTCATGAAAAATGGGGGCAAAAACAAAAGTGTTGCGTTTATAATTTTGTTCAGTTTAAAAAAAAAAAGAAAGACATAGAAAGAAAAGTTATAATGTATCCATGTTAAGTTTCACATAAAGAAATACATATATAGTCTTATACATAGTAAAAGACAATATGCTAAGCAATATCTGAAACTTATCAAAATAGAACTTATGAATATGTAAACCCCAAAACCTGACAACATATAGGTAATAGAAAAGACAAAAACGGGATATGTGAAAGTGAGGGATAATATTTACCACTGCCATTATTAGCATTTTTAACCCTGAGAGAGAAGCAAAACAGAAGCATATGAAAAAGGGCAGAAATATAACATTCTGAAAATGTCTTCTCCTGATCAATTGGAGGATTTAAGAATATCTGGTTACAACATTGCAGAGAAAGCCGGGATTAAAGTTGCCTGCAAACTAAATGAGTGCCACGAAGAGTCCACACCTGATAAAGACAAAAAACAGCAGATCCATCAAGCCAACATTGTAACCAAAAACAGTAAACGCGGTCGAACATACAAAATAAGCAACTGGCCTAAAGGAAGTAAAATTTAAAACACAAAGTAACAGTAACATACTAAAAAAGTGTAGAAACAATATTTAGTTTGAGATGCTTATAAAATGGCTACAAATTAAGGAAGAATCAGATGAGAAATCTGGAATTTAACTCCCTGGGAAAAAAGCATCAACATTAAATGTTTGTGAAAAGGAAAATTAAACCAAATATAACAAAAGAGGATCCGTGAGAAGTAAAGGAAAAAACTGAATTAACACAAGGTCCATGAACAATATTTCCAACAGGTGTGGAAACCAGGGTTGGCTCCGCCAGAATGTAGTGATTAGTACCAGCGTTACTCTTTGTGAGCAGATCTGATGAAGTACCCTTGCTATTACAGCGATGGGTGAAAAAGAGTAAGCTCCTTAATCCACACAGGTTTGAAGAAATTCAAATGTCTACTGTTGTACGCTCTGGATCTGGAAACCAATTGTAAAACATTTGTCTTTGTCAATTGTCCCATGATGCAAAGAGATCTAAAATGAACGTGCATCAAAGGATCTCAAGAGTGGCAAATACAGATTTGTTCAGCATCTAGTTACTGACATCCCTCCAATGTCTGGAAAACCAATCAGCCAAAAGATTTGTTGTTCCCGGTAGATGGTGTATGTCTTTCGAAATATCTGATAACATTTGAAATTCAGCCCCTCCAAGGCGGTTCATGTACTGAACTACTGACACATTGTCAATGTGAAGAAGGATGCAACAATCTGTATGATCTTGTGCTAAACTGCGAATAAAGAAGAATCACGCAGGATCTCCTAATTAGTAAAAAGCAGTTTGAGTGGTGAAAGGTTTTGGACTCTGACCGTGGTCAGAACCGTGGTTAGAACCGTCCATGCAGGAAGCATCCCAGAACCAAAGCCTTGGAAAAATAAGGGAATTTTATTTCCTAAGATAGGCCATTATAAGTAGCCTTGTGACATTTAAAACATTTTTTTTAGATCGCGGTTCCCTTAATCTACTATGGCTCTACAATATCAGGATTTCATGTGAAGCAACCACCAACAGAGATCTGCCCTCACCTGGCTTAACAGAGGTACCATCTGGTTGTAGGATAGAATTTTCTGCAAGTGTTTGGCTTTCATGCGTTGCATCGCTCTGTAATGTATTTGGTCTGGGAATATTTCCTAAATGGACGAGGACTACAAAACAACGATGCAAGCCAACAAATGGAGGGAAATACAGTTGTGACGAATGCAACATATATCCTGTAGAATCAACAAAATGGTTAGCCTCAAAACACACATGAGCTCATCAATCTTAAAGATGTTGGTCGGACAAAGGGCAGATTTTTCTGAGTTCTGGACGAACCTCAAAAACTTGAGAGAACAGACAGCAAAAAGAAACAACAAAAAGCCTAGCTAAGTCCAAAGTGAAGATAAGTAAATCAAAGGAACCCCCAATTGTTGTCCAATAATCAAACATCTCATTATGCCCATTCCCACACAGAATGCTGGTCCAAAGTAGTACCCTCAGAAACTGAGCCATTAGCCAAGTAAAGTATTTGGGCTAAAGTGGTATCCAGGAGTTGATCTTCAACTATTTTATGGCCTTTTTCCAAGCCCTTAACCATTCCTGACCATAAAGGTTATTATAGTCTTGTCAAACTCAGGGGTCTGAGTGATCTTGTCAGGGGAAAGATGATCTTGAACATACAACTTGTAAGCAATTCCTGACTTCCTTGTCAAATGGCTTGCATAGTCAAAAATGCATACATTTCATCAGATGATCAGATGGTGTCCACTCGGATGACTTAGGATGTCTAATGTACCGCGGGTGAAAAATTTCTGCGTCACCTGATTGGGCAGGTGCTATGGACTCATCTTTGTTAATCACATGGGGCTCAACCAGGTATGACTCCTTTCTCATGAGAAGCAGAGACCATCACTTGCCATTTGTCAATGATGGAGAGAGTAGGAGGCAGGCCCTGATCAGAAAAAGTGTAAACCTCACACAGCACACTAACAGCACACACACACCACCCTCACTAACACCACCCTCACACAGCACACTAACAGCACACACACACACACACACACACACACAGCAGTGTATGTATATATGTGTGTGTGTATATATTTATATATATATATATATATATATATATATATATACATGCGGCGTGTGTTTGTGCTTTAGGGTGCACACCCTAATGCAATAGGCTGCGCACGCCTATGGTTACAGCTGTTAGCTGGAGGTTATGTAGAGTTGAATTTCACTCTTGTCCTGCTCAACAGGGAGGTTTCTTGTCTTAACAGTAAATGTATTATAAAAATAAGGTCTAAGGGTGAATAAAAAGCACAAAAAGGTGAATGGAAAAGAAATGTAAAATGTATGTCGTCTGTGTGCACAGGCAAGATCACCCACTTTGTTACAAGTTCCTCACTGCATACAGGGAATCGGAATATGATGTCTATTGAAACTAAACACATCAACAACTGCAACAAATTTGTACTATTTATGCTGAGCAGTACATGAATAGAGTTGAGCGGACACCTGGATGTTCAGGTTCGCAGGTTCGGCCAAACTTCGGCAAAAAGTTAGAGTTCGGGAACCGAACTTGACCCGAACTTGACCCCGAACCCGAACCCCATTGAAGTCAATGGGGACCCGAATTTTTGGGCACTAAAATGGCTCTAAAAAAGTCCTGGAAAGGGCTAGAGGGGGGACCTACTGTCCTCCCCCCAGTCCCCACCCCTGAGCGGTGGATGGGGACCCTAAATAACAATGAGGGGGGACCTACTGTCCTCCCCCCTGGCCCCCACCCCTGAGTTATCCCCTACCTACCCCCCTCACCCTATAAATAGTGAGGGGGGAATAAAATAACTAACCTGTAAATTAAAATAAAACTTACCATTTGATGTCTTCTTTCATCTAAAATCTTCATTTTTCAGCCCCAAAAATGGCCTATAAAAAAACATAATACCGAATTATCGAATTTAAAATAAAATAAAAAATCCAAGCAAAAAAAAAAAAATGGCGAAAAAGGAAAAAACGTGACGCAAAAAAAAAATTAAATCCATCTTCACCCATGGAGGGCTCCGCGCAGACTGCATTTAAAGCCTTCCCCCGCCCTTCAATTAGACTAAGAACACTCTGATTAGTTGGTGTAAGCCAATCAGAGTGCGCTTTGTCATTTTACACAGGTGGGAAAGGTCTTTGGAATTTTTCCAAGCTGTGTAATTTGACTCATAACACTCTGATTGGTGGGCTTGAAATCTATCCAATCAGAGTGCTCTGTGTCATTTTGCATAGCGTGGCAAAGTTACAAAGAACTTTCCCACGCTGTGTAAAATGACACAGAGCACTCTTATTGGTTAGATTCCCAGCCCACCAATCAGAGTTTTATGAGTCAAATTACACAGCGTTATTTAGGGCCCCCACCCGCCGCTCAGTCTGCGCGGAGCCCTCCATGGGTGAAGATGGATTTTTTTTATAGTTTTTTTCCTTTTTCGTCTGGTTTTTTTTTGCGGTTCGTTTTTTTTTTTACAGTTCGGGTTCGCTCAACTCTATACATGAAACATTAACACAAAAGCAACTTAGAAAATAAGTGTTACATACTACCTAAACATGATCATTTTACATGATGTAAAAAAATGGGAGAAATAACAAGAGTGATCATCTTACCCAAATCACTAAATTACACAATGTATGTAGAATAGAAGAGAATATGAACGGTTTCTTCTATAATATGCAATCCTTCCTGTTTATGTGGTGTTCTTGTTTCTTTCACAGAGATTCCGTCAGTTGACCTGCCCTGATCCTGATCTGCCTCAGAAAGTAAAGTGTGATAATCTGATACCACATACCACAGGAACACCATTAGAAGAATCTCTGTGCTAAAGCTATGTCTGTGCACACTCACAGAAAATATAACCTCTGTCATTGGGGACATTCAGTGCCTGATTTATGTTATTCAACCTAAAAAAAGGTTATTTTCTATCCTCTCAATAACCTATCATGTAGGCATTACGCCTTGGTGGAACAGCTCAACCTAAATTTTTATTATGTAGAATGTAAAATCACTGATCTTAAATATTGTATATCTCTGTGAATCCAGAGAAGGAGACCAGTTCACTAAAAATATTTCATATTTTAATATTGACCAGAAATAGAGGTAGAAAAGTGCCCAAACGTTTTACGGTAGCAAAGAGGCACATGTGTATTGTCTTACAGGAAAAGCTGCGTCTTTAGACAGTGAACGTTTGAGATATTTCATGTGAGTTAATAACTGGGCTGACATTTACAATAATATATGATTTAGGTGTATATACAAATTTATATGAGTGGCTGTAAATATATAAATAATATAGAGTCAAGAAACAAGGAATGATGGGCATTCATGGGTTTGACAAATATAAACCTTTTAATGCTGTGCAAGTGAAAATGTTTCAACCTCGTATGTGGTCTCACTCAATCCAAATCAGTAAGAAACCTTATGCATGGTAAAAGAAAGTCCGAATGTAAACTGTAAGCTATTCAATGGACAGTGTTCATGCATAGAGACGCATTTTGGGGGAAAGTGCTGTATATGTGTTGCAATCACTATCGAAACAAATAAAATATTACATAGTTACATGTGAGGCTTGTACGTACACTTTTTTTTTTAAATAATGTTGTTATTCACTGTACTCAAACATTTCGGGAATTGGGGGGAAACAAATCCAAAAAACTTATTATTTCAGCTCAGCTATTATGGCCTATAATTTGGCCCAATATAAACACCAGCACTCTCTTTTCATCCCCAGTCCTGCCACCCATCTTACTACCAGCGTAACCATCATATTTCCAACTACCTGCTTACCTTCATCTCCCACAGCTTTTCCAGTTAATCTCTTATATGACAACTCTGCCTGTACACATATCTAAATGGGATATTTCTCCTCTTTCCCCACATCACATATCTTTCAACAATCACCCAGACCAGCTTAACCCCTTAAGGACACATGACGTGTGTGACACGTCATGATTCCCTTTTATTCCAGAAGTTTGGTCCTTAAGGGGTTAATCTGCTATGATCCTGATTTCCAAGTAGGCCCGCCTAGCAATACTTGAAAATTTCTAGTAGAGACCCATTTCTATGACAGCCACACCTCTGTGATGCTTCCTCTGCGTTGAGCCAGTTGTGTGTGACCACTGCAGTAGATACCCAACTCAAAGCACCAAGACTCCAGCAGGCGCATTGGTTAGAATGCACATAGCTGCACTCGTTGTTCAGTTGGTTGTATAATGCTGCATTTCACCAATACAGGGCACATCACCCGTCTTTTCTCTTTAATGGAGATGTATAATAAAAACTGTATACTGCAACTGCATAGTCCATGCTTCCTGTTGAGTGACAGGCTGAACCATGCACACCATTTTCACCCACATACAGTTTAGATTATCACATACAAAACTGCTCCTGAGAAGAAAGTTGGCAACAAATATCTATATCACTGGTTTCATTGCTACTTTCATTGGGGCTCTCTAGCACTGAATCTCAGGTTCAGGGTGCAGGGGCAGCAAGATATTAGTGTTTTTATTCTTAATTTTACATCAGGTCACTACTTCTCAAAGTAGCCATCTATTAAAACAAAGAAAGGCCAGTAATATTGTGCTCTGCCAGGCTACTTGGGGGGAATGGGTGGTGCCCCCCAAGTGATAGTTGGGAGGGGGTTCTGGGATACAGAACATTGCTGTCCACCCCATTTATAAGTTAACTAGTGCGTTGGGATCACATTGAATAACTGGCCGTGCAATATGCTGGTTTCTGGCTATACTTTCATCAAGATTCAGGAGAGCATCACCAGCACATTGTTCATGAGTAGGGGGAAGCATTATTACATAGCTGAAAAAAGACTTGCGTCCATCATGTTCAGCCTTTCTTACATATGTTTTTGCTGTTGATCCAAAATAAGGAAAAAAAACCTAGTCTGAAGCGCTTCCAATTTTGCAACAAAGTAGGAAAAAAATCCTTCTTGACCCCAAAATAGCAGTCAGATGTCTCCTTGGATCAAGCAGCTATTACCCCACTTATTAGAAATTATATCCCTGTATGTTATGTTTTTGCAAGCATTTATCCAATTTCAGTTTAAACATCTGTATGGACTCTGATAAAAACCACCTCTTCAGGCAGAGAATTCCATATCCTTATTGCTCTTACTATAAAAAAACCTTTTCTTTGCCTTAGATGAAATTTCCTTTCTTCCAGCCTAAATGTGTGACCTCGTGTTTATGAATAGATTTCCAGGTAATGGTTTGTACTGAGAACAGCAGAAAGTTAACTGTTAATACTAAATAGCACACAGTACCTAAGGTTTATAAGTGTCCCTTATAAACACTCAAAAACAACTGTGACAAGAAAAAGAGAAAAAAAACCAAAGGTACAAAATAATGTGAAAGATACAAAAAGTAATGTGAATCACCAAAAGTGATAATATGTAAATAAATATAATACCCGCTGAGGATATGTAGAAGTGTAAAAACTCAAAATGGTATCTGCAAAAATATATATAAACAGCACATAGGGTAATATTGTTAGAGACCACTGAGCAGTATGTGTGGTAGAAAACTCACAAAAGTAAGATGGATTCAGGCATGTCTCCCTCTGTATTTAGGGAACTGGATGATATGAAAAACCTCCAGCGATGAAATTCAGTAGAGGATGATGGCAAATCTTCTAATATACTCCAAACAGAGAAGAGAAAATAGATAGTGCAGATTGTATAAAAATAACAAATTTATTTGTATATATTGCACTTACAGTGTATCAAAGTAAAAACAGCATGTCTCCACACTGGGTGGTATAGGTAAGCAGCAACTGGACCAATCAGGGTACAGGATACAAGATCAGGAACAGCAGTAGCAGCACCAATCCCAAGACACATCCCTGAGGAAGTCCAGAGAAGGACGAAACGCGTTGGAATTGTTTTATTTTCGTTTTTAATCCGAACTTTTGTTTGTAATTTGATTGGTGCTGCTACTGCTGTTCCTGATCTTGTATCCTGTACCCTGATTGGTCCAGTTGCTGCTTATCTATACCACCCAGTGTGGAGACATGCTGTTTTTACTTTGATACACTGTAAGTGCAATATATACAAATAAATTTGTTATTTTTATACAATCTGCACTATCTATTTTCTCTTCTCTGCTTGGAGTATATTAGAAGATTTGCCATCATCCTCTACTGAATTTCATCGCTGGAGGTTTTTCATATCATCCAGTTCCCTAAATACAGAGGGAGACATGCCTGAATCCATCTTACTTTTGTGAGTTTTCTACCACACATACTGCTCAGTGGTCTCTAACAATATTACCCTATGTGCTGTTTATATATATTTTTGCAGATACCATTTTGAGTTTTTACACTTCTACATATCCTCAGCGGGTATTATATTTATTTACATATTATCACTTTTGGTGATTCACATTACTTTTTGTATCTTTCACATTATTTTGTACCTTTGGTTTTTTCTCTTTTTTTTCTCTTTTTCTTGTCACAATGGTTTGTACTGGCCCCGAATATATTTGTATAATGTTATCATAACCTCTCTGAGGCGCCGTTTTTCCAAACTAAAGAGATTTTAATTTTTTAACCTTTCTTCGTAACTAAATTGCTCTATTCCTTTAATCAATTTTGTAGCTTGTCTCTGCACTTTTTCTAGTGCCATGATATCTTTCTTTAGAACAGGTGCCCAAAATTGCACAGCATATTCAAGGTGTGGTCTTACCAGCGATTTATGAAGAGGCAAAATTACATTTTCATCCTGAGAATTTATGCCCCTATTTATACATGACAAAACATTACTGGCCTTAGCAACTGCAGATTGACATTGCATATTGTTGCCTAATTTGTTATCTTTAACAATTCCCAAATCCTTGACAGGTGTATAGTCGCCATTTGGGCAGTCGGAATCCAGGACAACCAAACCCATATCCTAACCCAATAACACGCAGACACTAAGGAATATGGGAAAATTTGTCCACAGCTTTATTAACCAATAATAATAATAATAATAATAATAATAAAAATAACGATAATAACGATAGTAATAAATTAACAGGTAAAACATGTTTCATTGCCCCCCATACTCCGCCCTCGCATCCTGTTCCTTCTGATAACATATAAAAGGCAATGACCCCCATATAAATAACACATATACATATATATATAACATACACCAACATTATTCCAATACACCAATTGTAACAGTGGCAACCATCCATTAACCACGGCAGGGGTATACCCGGATACCCCTACCCCACCAGGTTCTGAGCCACCGACAGGACTCGAAACCTATCAACCACCGATGACCACAACTTGTTTGTTTCCCATCACGTTCATCCTGGGGAGCCTATTTCCTCTCCTTCAGCTCCCCGTCCCGCCGCTGTGAAAGAAACGGGATAAATTCACACATAACAAAACACAGGGAGGGTGGGTGGGACAAATTCAACCAGGTAGGAAATTAGAATGACTCACCTAAAATGGCTGCCTATTTAAATAGCCAAACCTACGAGAGGCACTGAGGCTAGTGGTGTTGTGCAGAGAGGCACTGAGGCTAGTGGTGTTGTGCAGAGAGGCACTGAGGCTAGTGGTGTTGTGCAGAGATGCACTGAGGCTAGAGGTGTTGTGGAGAGAGGCACTGAGGCTAGAGGTGTTGTGGAGAGAGGCACTGAGGCTAGTGCTGTTGTGGAGAGAGGCATTGAGGCCAGTGGTGTTGTGAAGAGAGGCACTGAGGCTAGTGGTGTTGTGCAGAGAGGCTTGAAGACTATGGTGAGGCCTAATAGAAAGCAGTTGTTGTTGGGGGATTCCATCATAAGACGTGTGGAGATGGACAATGGTGGCCTTGTGAGGTGTCTTCCCGGGGCTACTGCTCACAGAGACAGGAGACGTATCTGTAATATTGTTAAGCAAGCAAAGCAGGAAGGGGAATTGGATGTACTTGTCCATTTAGGGACAAATGACTTGGCTTGCAATGAGGTTTCAGAGGTTAAGGAAGTTTTTCGTGTTTTTGCCAATGATATACGGCAGGTTGCTTCCACACTGTCATTCTCTGAAGTTCTGCCTGTGCATAACACTCAGAATGACAGGCGGATGCGTATTAGGGACTTTAACTTGTGGCTTGGTGAATGGTGTCGGGAGCAAGGATTTGGCTTTATTGCTCATGGTAGCTCTGTTTGGAATGGAAATAAACTGTACAAAAAAGATGGTTTGCATCTTTCTCAAAAGGGAACAAATGTTCACAGTGAGCAGTTCAGAGGTTTTGCTAAGATGTATTTAAACTAGGAGGGGGGGCAAAAGGGTGATAAAACATCAATCCAATTGTCCCCCAAAACAAGGACAGAAGGTGCCTGTAGCAAGTGTGTTAAAAAATGATAAGCTTAGAGTCATGTCTACAAATGCTCGCAGTTTAGGGAATAAGATCCATGAACTTGTGGCAATAATGGCAACTGATAGTGTAGATTTAGTCGCTGTTACTGAGACATGGTATAATGAAAAAAATGACTGGGACATAGCAATACCAGGGTACTCTTTATATAGAAAAGACAGGGAAGGCAAGAAAGGGGAGGGGTGGCCCTGTATGTGAAGGATAGCATAAAATCTAGCCTAATAAAGGTTAGTGAGACAAACATAGAGTCCATTTGGGTTACGTTAGAATTTGGTAATCACACAGTAATTCGTGTAGGTGTGATTTATAGGCCCCCAGGACAAATTGAAGAGTTAGATAATCTACTAGTTGAAGAAATAGCTAAAATGACAATGAAGGGGGAAGTTATCACCATGGGTGACTTTAATCTTCCTGATGTGAATTGGAAAACAAAAATAGCTACTTGTGTCAGAAGCACACATATTCTAAACTCCCTACTGGGATTGTCTCTAAAACAAGTCGTTGAGGAGCCAACTCGTAAAGAGGCCATACTAGATTTAGTGTTAACAAATGGAGATTTGGTATCAGATATTACTGTAGGTGAAAGTTTAGGATCCAGTGATCATCAGTCAGTGTGGTTTAATATAAGAACAGTGACTGAGTCACACCACACAAAAACAAAAGTTTTAGACTTTAGAAAAACAGACTTTTCTAAAATTAGAATATGTGTAAAGGAGTCATTATCAGACTGGAGCAACTTAAATGGAGTCCAAAAGAAATGGGATTATTTAAAAGCTGCACTACTGAAGGCAACAGAAAATTGCATTAGGCTTGTCAGTAAAAGCAAAAAATTCAAGAAACCACTGTGGTACTCCGCAGATGTGGCCAAAATAGTAAAAAAACTAAAAGTTAGCATTTAGTAATTATAAAAAAATCCAGAGTGAGGAAGACAGAATGACCTATAAGATTAGGCAGAAAGAGGCTAAGCAAGTTATAAGAGCTTCCAAATCACACACAGAAGAGAAAATAGCACAGTCAGTAAAAAAGGGGGACAAAACTTTTTTTAGATACATAAATGAGAAAAGAAAAGTAAAACAAGGATTAGTTAGATTAAAAACAAAAGAATGAAGGTATGTAGATGAGGATAAAGGTCTAGCTGACTGCCTCAATGAATATTTTTGTTTGGTATTTACAGCTGAAAATGAAGGAAAGGGACCTCTGTTAAAAAAAAGGATAAATTAGTCATTTATTACACGTGAGTTTACAGAGGAAGAGGTTCTACTTCAACTGTCAAAAGTAAAGACAAATAAGTCAATGGGACCTGATGGAATACACCCAAAGCTATTAAAAGAGCTTAGTGGTGTACTAGCAAAACCATTAACAGATTTATTTAACCAATCATTGTTAACAGGAGTAGTCCCAGAAGATTGGAAGTTAGCGAATGTTGTGCCCATTCACAAGAAAGGTAATAGGGAGGAGTCGGGCAACTATAGGCCAGTAAGCCTTACTTCAGTAGTGGGGAAAGTGATGGAAACCATGTTAAAGGATAGGATTGTTGAACATCTAAAAACACATGGATTTCAAGATCAGAGACAACATGGGTTTACTTCAGGGAGATCATGCCAAACTAATCTTATTGATTTTTTTTATTGGGTAACTAAAATTATAGATTAGGGTGGTGCAGTAGACATTGCTTACCTAGATTTCAGTAAGGCTTTTGACACTGTTGCACATAGAAGGCTTATCAATAAACTGCAATCTTTGAGTTTGGATTCCAATATTGTTGAATGGGTAAGGCAGTGACTGAATGACAGGCAACAGAGGGTTGTAGTCAATGGAGTATATTCGAAGCTTGGGCTTGTCACCAGTGGGGTACCTCAGGGATCTGTACTTGGACCCATTGTCTTTAATATTTTTATTAGTGATATTGCAGAAGGTCTTGATGGTAAGGTGTGTCTTTTTGCGGATGATACTAAGATATGTAACAGGGTTGATGTTCCAGGAGGGATAAGCCAAATGGCAAATGATTTAGGTAAACTAGAAAAATGGTCAGAGTTGTGGCAACTGACATTTAATGTGGATAAGTGCAAGATAATGCATCTTGGACGTAAAAACCCAAGGGCAGAGTACAGAATATTTGATAGAGTCCTAACCTCAACATCTGAGGAAAGGGATTTAGGGGTGATTATTTCTGAGGACTTAAAGGTAGGCAGACAATGTAATAGAGCAGCAGGAAATGCTAGCAGAATGCTTGGTTGTATAGGGAGAGGTATTAGCAGTAGAAAGAGGGAAGTGTTCATGCCATTGTACAGAACACTGGTGAGACCTCACTTGGAGTATTGTACGCAGTACTGGAGACCCTATCTTCAGAAGGATATTGATACCTTAGAGAGAGTTCAAAGAAGGGCTACTAAACTGGTTCATGGATTGCAGGATAAAACTTACCAGGAAAGGTTAAAGGATCTTAACATGTATAGCTTGGAGGAAAGACGAGACAGGGGGGATATGATAGAAACATTTAAATACATAAAGGGAATCAACACAGTAAAGGAGGAGACTATATTTAAAAGAAGAAAAACTACCACAACCAGAGGACATAGTCTAAAATTAGAGGGACAAAGGTTTAAAAATAATATCAGGAAGTATTACTTTACTGAGAGGGTAGTGGATGCATGGAATAGCCTTCCAGCTGAAGTGGTAGAGGTTAACACAGTAAAGGAGTTTAAGCATGCGTGGGATAGGCATAAGGCTATCCTAACTATAAGATAATGCCAGATAATGAAAGTATTTAGAAAACTGGGCAGACTAGATGGGCTGAATGGTTCTTATCTGCCGTCACATTCTATGTTTCTATGTTTCTACTTACCCATAACTCCAATCCTTGCTTACTTCCTCCTAAGCCCGCCTCCTAACCCCTGTCAAGGCCTTTTTCCGCTTAGCTGCGCTCTAGCTACATGGGGCTACATAACAAAGTGAGGCAGGGAAATGTCATAACAAATCTTCACCGCTCTGTTAGTGTAGGGGGCATTGAATTTCCCTTTAGGCTGAATCCCAAGATATTTCTGGAACCTAACAAGCACTATTGCTACTTGCAATCATTATGCACTGTCTCAGGCAAGTGCTCAAACACAAAAAATACCAGGTATAGTCAGTGAGAGAACCCACATTTGGACAGGCACCAATTGAACAAACTGACTGCAGTTTCATCACTGGTTGTCATACAAACGTACTTGTGACCCATTTCTTTGTGGTTATTCCTATAAATTAAAGTTTAAAGAAAGATTGCACTGCACAGTTCAATAATCTGCAGACATGGATTTATTTAAATTGTGCAGTACAAAAATGATTGTTGATCTGCAGAATGGAATTAAATGAAATATGTTTCTACTCTGGCATAGACACAATCATGGGGCCCCAGTGCGAAACTGGTCCCCCCCCCCCCCCTCCCACCGCCGACACATACATATATACATACACAGAGACACATACACACATACATACAGACACATACAGACATACACACTGACACATACATAGGCACATACATACACACACAGACACACAGACACACACACATACTGACACATACATACAGAGACACACATGCAGACAGACACATACACACACAACCCCAACAGACATACACACAGACACATACATACAGACACATACACACATACAGACACATACAGAGACACACACACACACACACACACACATATATATACAGAGACACATATACACAGACACACACGCATACAGAGACACATACACACAGACATACAGAGGCACACACATGCACATACACATGCTGGTCGGGTGGCCCTAACAGAATGGACCCTTTGAACGGCGGCCCTGTCGGTTTGCCGCGTAGGCCGGGGCCACAAAATATGGCGGCTCGTACCTGGTCGCAGGGGTCCGCTGGGCGGCCGGGCCCTCTGGAGTGATGGGCCCGGTCGCAGCTGTGACCCCTATGACCACGGTATGTACGCCACTGTTTCTACTGATTGAGCTTTGCCACAGATTTTATATTGTATAGAACACTCAGAAAGTATTTAAGGCTAGGGATAGGCTTTGAACTCTAGAAGACCATAGAAGGACCTGAATATAAGGATACAAACTGAAAAGAAGATTAATCTACTGTTTTTCTAGCTTGACAATTGTGGTCAGAATGTTTTATTTTGTTTCTCATCACAAGTATGTGTTGTTCAAAGCACTAGAAACACTAGAGTCATTATGGTGCCAGGAGGCAATGAGACAGTGCCATAATAAGCAGTCAAACCCTTTTAGTGTGTAATAGTGTACAGGCACTCACACTTCATCTCATGCTTGTTCTCTGGCAAGATAATCTGATTAGTTCTACATTGAGTGAGAGTCAGCTGAGAGTTCTCAGTCAGTAAACACAGTCCTCTGCTGACTGTGGCTTATGCTATAGAGCAGTGCTTTCCAGACTGTGTGTCGTGATATATTAGTGTGTTGAATGAAGTATGCAGGTGTGACCATTTTACACAGTTGCCGATTAGTATGCACTAGTCAGTGCCAATTAGTATGCACCACGGTTGAGGGATCATACAGGTACTGTGCATCGGACAGTGGAAGTGTGGCGTCATGATACAGCCTCTGAAAAATGTGTTACAATTTATATATGTGTCAGTATCCATTGTAAGGAGTTAGTAGTAGTTAAACCTCTCTAAAAACATTGAGAGTTTGGAAAGCGCTGCTATAGATAAATTAGAATTTTCCAGCAGAAGATTACATGCAGTGCGGGCAACCAGGGACCCAGGAAAGATGTCAAACTGTATGAAAATGATTTACCTACTTAATGTTGGCATGTGCCGGGGAACTATTGGCACCATAACCAAAAACAGCTGCTTTAGTGGTTAGGGCGCTTCAAATATTTCTTTGTATGTGACATGAAACTACATTTCCAGAATGAGATCTAAAGTATTGTCCTGAAACAGCATTGTATGAGATTGATTTGACGTAGACTTTATGTGTAACCCTTGTAAATAAAATGTAGCAGGTAGATTGTTGAAACATTAAATTACTTTAAGTAATCCTTTTATTTACAATAATAATGTTTTTGTAGGGCTAGGAAAAATTTTAGGGTAGCATTTTAGGTAGATAGATGAAACATGAAATTACTTCAAGTAATCCTTTTATTTACATTAACTGTTTTTGTAGGGCAAAGAAAAATTTTAGGGTAGCATTTTAGATTTCAGCTTTGGAGTATTGTAGAATTCTCAAATTAAACAAACACACACAAATGCGCTGCTTTTTTAACTTCTCACTTCTTTTTAATAGTTTGGTTGCATGTTATTTACACAAATTTTAAAACTTCATGAGGATCCATTCTCAAGGACTAAATTTGCAAAAATGCATTATACAGTTCTGCAACATTAAAGGGACTCATAGAAACATAGAAACATAGAAACATAGAATGTGACGGCAGATAAGAACCATTCGGCCCATCTAGTCTGCCCAGTTTTCTAAATACTTTCATTAGTCCCTGGCATTATCTTATAGTAAGGATAGCCTTATGCCTATCCCACGCATGCTTAAACTCCTTTACTGTGTTAACCTCTACCACTTCAGCTGGAAGGCTATTCCATGCATCCACTACCCTCTCAATAAAGTAATACTTCCTGATATTATTTTTAAACCTTTGTCCTTCTAATTTTAGACTATGTCCTCTGGTTGTGGTAGTTTTTCTTCTTTTAAATATAGTCTCCTCCTTTACTGTGTTGATTCCCTTTATGTATTTAAATGTTTCTATCATATCCCCCCTGTCTCGTCTTTCCACCAAGCTATACATGTTAAGATCCTTTAACCTTTCCTGGTAAGTTTTATCCTGCAATCCATGAACCAGTTTAGTAGCCCTTCTTTGAACTCTCTCTAAGGTATCAATATCCTTCTGAAGATATGGTCTCCAGTACTGTGTACAGTACTCCAAGTGAGGTCTCACCAGTGTTCTGTACAATGGCATGAGCACTTCCCTCTTTCTACTGCTAATACCTCTCCCTATACAACCAAGCATTCTGCTAGCATTTCCTGCTGCTCTATTACATTGTCTGCCTACCTTTAAGTCCTCAGAAATAATCACCCCTAAATCCCTTTCCTCAGATGTTGAGGTTAGGACTCTATCAAATATTCTGTACTCTGCCCTTGGGTTTTTACGTCCAAGATGCATTATCTTGCACTTATCCACATTAAATGTCAGTTGCCACAACTCTGACCATTTTTCTAGTTTACCTAAATCATTTGCCATTTGGCTTATCCCTCCTGGAACATCAACCCTGTTACATATCTTAGTATCATCCGCAAAAAGACACACCTTACCATCAAGACCTTCTGCAATATCACTAATAAAAATATTAAAGAGAATGGGTCCAAGTACAGATCCCTGAGGTACCCCACTGGTGACAAGCCCAAGCTTCGAATATACTCCATTGACTACAACCCTCTGTTGCCTGTCACTCAGCCACTGCCTTACCCATTCAACAATATTGGAATCCAAACTCAAAGATTGCAGTTTATTGATAAGCCTTCTATGTGCAACAGTGTCAAAAGCCTTACTGAAATCTAGGTAAGCAATGTCTACTGCACCACCCTGATCTATAATTTTAGTTACCCAATCAAAAAAATCAATAAGATTAGTTTGGCATGATCTCCCTGAAGTAAACCCATGTTGTCTCTGATCTTGAAATCCATGTGTTTTTAGATGTTCAACAATCCTATCCTTTAACATGGTTTCCATCACTTTCCCCACTACTGAAGTAAGGCTTACTGGCCTATAGTTGCCCGACTCCTCCCTATTACCTTTCTTGTGAATGGGCACAACATTCGCTAACTTCCAATCTTCTGGGACTACTCCTGTTAACAATGATTGGTTAAATAAATCTGTTAATGATTTTGCTAGTACACCACTAAGCTCTTTTAATAGCTTTGGGTGTATTCCATCAGGTCCCATTGACTTATTTGTCTTTACTTTTGACAGTTGAAATAGAACCTCTTCCTCTGTAAACTCACGTGTAATAAATGACTCATTTATCCTTTTTTTTAGTCAACATATAAAAGCAAGAAAGACAGGTCCCCCAGCCTTCTTTCTTGCTTTTATATGAACTTGTCATAAAAAAAAAAAAAATCCGAGTAAGTTTTAATAATAACACTTACCTCCGTTCCAGCGCCGAGCTCCTCGCTAGGCCACTCCCCCTTTTTCGTCAAAATGACAAAATCGCGGGGCCCAATAGGACGCTTCTCCTTGAGAAGCGTCATCGCGATGTGGTGGTTTCGCGCTGCACCAATCGCATTCTTCATAGAGCGGCATTGAACGCCGCCCTATGAAGAAACTCAGCGCTCAACCGCACATGTGTGCGGAATGCGCGTTCGCGAGCTGAGCTGTCTGACTGACAGCTCAGCTCACTTTCTATACCCGCCCCCCTCCTCAGCCAAACTGTGTTTGCCTATAAACACTATATATAGAGATCTCTCTATATATAGTGTTTCTATGCAAACACACAAGTAGTAAAAAATTTGACATTCACACACTCTTTCTCCATCCATATCCATCCATCCCCATCATCCATATCCATCCATCCCCATCATCCATCCATTGCCATCATCCATCCCCATCATCCATCCACTCCCATCATCCATATCCATACCCAAATCCATCCAATCCCATCATCCATCGACTCCCATCATCCAAATACATCGACTCCCATCATCCATATCATCCACTCATATCATCCATCCACTCCCATCATCCACTCCCATCCCCAAATCAATCCAATTCCATCATCCATCCACTCCCATCATCCAAATCCATCCAATCCCATCATCCATCCACTCCCATCATCCAATCCAAATCCATCCCCAAATCAATCCATGAAGGGAGGGGGGTAAGGACCATTGGGGGGGGGGGGGGGGGTAAGGACCATGAAGGGGGGGGGGGGGTAAGGACCATAAGGGGAAGGGGGGGTAAGGACCATGAAGGGAGGTGTAGGGGATAAAATCAGCTATACACGAAACCCTCTTTCTTAGATGGATATTTTGTCGGAGCCACACCCTCTTAGATAGACAGACAGGATCCTGGGAATCAGCCAAGAAGACAAGAGATGTGTTCTATAACCAATTCAAATTTTAATTATACATCAGTTGCATTTATACCCCATTTTCATGTTGATGGGGGTCATGAGCATTTATTACATAATATGTTTTTCACAAGTTATAAACAGCTGTTTCTAGTTATAATCTTTCGTTATATAACGCATTACATAGTTGATTAAAACCAGATATTTACAAATACCGATATCTTAGACAATTAACAAGGACATTTCGAAATCAGTATTTTTCCCGTAACTAGGATTTTATATAAATCCTATTTCCGAGAATAGAAGATAAAATGCCAAATGTATTCTTGGTTCAAATTAACCCTTATATGAACAGCTAGGATAGATATCAAAATGGATAATTGTATCTACAGGAGGGGGGGGTAAGGACCATTAGGGGGGGGGGGGGGTAAGGACCATGAAGGGAGGGGGGTAAGGACCATTAGGGGAGAGGGGAGGGGGGGTAAGGACCTCTAGGGGAGAGGGGAGGGGGGCAGTAAGGACCACTAGTGGAGGGGGGAGTAAGGACCACTAGGGGAGGGAGGGGGGGAGTAAGGACAACTAGTGGAGGGGGTAGTAAGGACCACTAGGGGAGGGAAGGGGGGTAGTAAGGACCACTAGGGGAGGGGGGGGGAGTAAGGACCACTAGTGGAGGGGGGGAGTAAGGACCACTAGGGGAGGGGGGGAGTAAGGACCACTAGTGGAGGGGGAGTAAGGACCACTAGGGGAGGGGAGTAAGGACCACTAGTGGAGGGGGGGAGTAAGGACCACTAGGGGAGGGGGGAGTAAGGACCACTAGTGGAGGGGGGGAGTAAGGACAACTAGGGGAGGGGGGAGTAAGGACAACTAGGGGAGGGGGGGAGTAAGGACCACTAGGGGAGGGGGGGTAAGGACAACTAGAGGAGGGGAGGGGGGAGTAAGGACCACTAGTGGAGGGGGGGAGTAAGGACCACTGGGGGAGGGGGGGAGTAAGGACCACTAAGGGGTTTGGGAGAGGGAGGACCAATAAGGGGGGGGAAGGACCACCAAAGGGGGGGTAAGGAGGGAGGACCACTAAGGAGAGGGGAGGAGGGTAAGGACCACTAAGGGGGGAAACGGTTAATGACCACTGGGGGGGGTTGGAGATTACCACTAAGGGGTTTGAGAGGGGGAGGACCACTAAGGGGGAGAGGGGGGAGTGAGAAGACCACCAAGGGGGACTGCAGAGGGACAGGGGGTCAAGGGAGAGCACTAAGGGACAGAAGGGGAGAACACGGAGGGACAGGAGGGAAGGGGGAATCAATAACTGACAGGAGGGGAGAGCACTATGACATTTTTTTTAAAAAAAAATAAAGAGCTGCTCCCCTCTCAGTCCCTATCCTACCCCACAAACCCTCTCTTTTACACTACACGCATACATAATGCATCCCCCCACACACACAAACAGAAACATACAATGCATTCAAACTCACACACAAACACACCCGAAACACACAATGCATCCCTTACGTACACACAAACACTCATTCTCTTACACACAGAAACAAAATGCATCTCTTACACAATCAATGCACCCTTTACAGACACACACTGCATTCAATTACATACACAGAAACACACCTTGCACCCCTTACACACACACACTCACACACAGAAACATACAATGCATTCCTTACACGCAAACACACACTGCATTCCCTATAAACACACTACATCCCTTACACAAATTGGTATCCCTATACACTACATTCCATAAGAACACACACACATTGCATCCTCTACAATAACACATAAAACATCCCCTACACACATACACTCCACTTCCTGTGAGAGAACTCATGGGTGGGCCATGTAGGTATTTATGGGCGGGCATTGTAAGCATACTCACGGTCAAGCCCTGGGGGCCCAGACCTTGAGCTGTGTAATGGGCCCTGTTCGTTAATTGGTGTCTCCAGAGAGCCTCTTCTACACCAGACCTGTGGAGCCAGACTGAGCCCATCATCAGCCTCTTGTCCTCATCTGGTGGTAAGTAGGCAATCCAATATATTATTAGTGGCACTAATCTCTAATTTACCTCACATTAAATGGATACTATAGTCACCAGAAGCACTACAGCATAATGTAGTGGTTCTGGTGTCTATAGCCTGTGCCTGTAGGCTTTTTAATGTAAACACAGTCTTTTCAGATAAAAGACACTTTGTGAAGACTGACGTTGGCCCATATGGCAGAGCATATGGGCGGGGCATTGTGATATCACATGGTGGGCAGGACATATGGGGGGGGGGGGTGCCTAGGGCGGCAAAAATCCTGGCACCGGCCCTGTGTCAGATGTATGTTGATAGATGATATTGAGAGATATACCAGGTGGGAAATAAGTCAGGAAGAGGGACAGCTAAAGAGTAGCATTAAAGGAACACTATAGTCACCTAAATTACTTTAGCTAAATAAAGCAGTTTTAGTGTATAGATCATTCCCCTGCAATTTCACTGCTCAATTCACTGTCATGTAGGAGTTAAATCACTTTGTTTCTGTTTTTGCAGCCCTAGCCACACCTCCCCTGGCTATGATTGACAGAGCCTGCATGAAAAAAGAAAAAAAAAACTGGTTTCACTTTCAAACAGATGTAATTTACCTTAAATAATTGTATCTCAATCTCTAAATTGAACTTTAATCACACACAGTAGGCTCTTGCAGGGTCTAGCAAGCTATTAACATAGCAGGGGATAAGAAAATCTTAATTAAACAGAACTTGCAATAAAGAAAGCCTAAATAGGGCTCTCTTTACAGGAAGTGTTTATGGAAGGCTGTGCAAGTCACATGCAGGGAGGTGTGACTAGGGTTCATAAACAAAGGGATTTAACTCCTAAATGGCAGAGGATTGAGCAGTGAGGCTGCAGGGGCATGTTCTATACACCAAAACTGCTTCATTAAGCTAAAGTTGTTCAGGTGACTATAGTGTCCCTTTAAAGAGAAGTGGAAAGATAAAATAGACACTTGTCATTCACAGGTTTGCCTCTTAGGCCAAGGAAGATGCTGGCTGAGCTCAGGTGGTATAGTTACCGTATATACTCGAGTATAAGCCGAGTATTTCAGCACATTTTTTGTGCTGAAAAACCCCAACTCGGCTTATCCTCGAGTCGCTGTCTGTATTATGGCAATTTACATTGCCATAATACAGACTGGGGGCTGTCAGCGAGCGCTTACCTCTCCTGCAGCTCCTGTCAGCTCCCTTCTCCTCCGCGCCGGTCCTTTCAGCACCTCTGTCAGCTCCCAGTGTAAGTCTTGCGAGAGCCGCAGGGTCATAGTGCCCCTCCCCCCACTGAACTGCCAATGCCACTGGACCACCAGGGAGTGCGAGCCCCCTCCCTGCCATGTATCAAGCAGGGAGGGGGGACAAAAAAAACAATAAAAATATTAATAATAATAATAATAAAAATAAATAATAAAATAATAATAATTAAAAACAATTAATATAACAAAAAAACCTATTAAAATAAAATAATACAAAAATAATAAAAAAATGCCCACCCCCACCAAGGCTCTGCATCACACACTCAAACACTGCATTCATACACACTGCACACACACACACACTGCACTCATACACACGCACTGCACTCATACACACACTGCACTCATACACACACACACACACTGCATTCATACACACTGCATTCATACACACTGCACTCATACACACACACTGCACTCACACACACTGCACTCTTACACACACACTGCACTCATACACACACTGCACTCATACATACACACTGCACTCATACACACACTGCACTCATACGCACACACACTGCACTCATACACACACTGCACTCATACACACTGCACTCATACACACACACACTGCACTCTTACACACACACTGCACTCATACACACACTGCACTCACACACACACACTACATTCATACACACACTGCACTCATACACACACACTGCACTCATACACACACTGCACTCATACACACACACTGCATTCATACACACACTGCACTTATACACATACACTGCATTCATACACACTGCATTCATACACACTGCACTCATACACACACACACACACACTGCACTCACACACACTGCACTCATACACACACACTGCACTCTTACACACACTGCACTCATACACACACTGCACTCATACACACACACTGCACTCATACACACACTGCACTCATACACACACACACACACACTGCACTCATACACACACTGCACTCATACACACACTGCACTCATACACACACTGCATTCATACACACACTGCACTCATATACACACACTACATTCATACACACACACTGCACTCATACACACACTGCACTCTTACACACACACACTGCACTCATACACACACACTGCACTCATACACACACTGCACTCATACACACACACACACACACTGCACTCACACACACTGCACTCATACACACACATTGCACTCTTACACACACTGCACTCATACACACACTGCACTCATACACACACACTGCACTCATACACACACTGCACTCATACACACACACACACACTGCACTCATACACACACTGCACTCATACACACACTGCACTCATACACACACTGCATTCATACACACACTGCACTCATATACACACACTACATTCATACACACACACTGCACTCATACACACACTGCACTCTTACACACACACACTGCACTCATACACACACACTGCACTCATACACACACTGCACTCATACACACACTGCACTCATACACCCACACTGCACGCATACACACACTGCACTCATACACACACACACTGCACTCATACACACACTGCACTCATACACACACTGCACTCATACACACACACTGCATTCATACACACAGCACTCATACACACACACTGCACTCATACACACACTGCACTCATACACACACTGCATTCTCATACACACACACTGCACTCATACACACACTGCACTCTTACACACACACTGCACTCATACACACACACTGCACTCATACACACTGCACTCATACACCCACACTGCACGCATACACACACTGCACTCATGCACACACACACTGCACTCATACACACACTGCACTCATACACACACTGCACTCATACACACACACTGCATTCATACACACAGCACTCATACACACACACTGCACTCTTACACACACACTGCACTCATACACACACTGCACTCATACACACACACTGCACTCATACACACACACTGCACTCATACACACACTGCACTCTTAAACACACACTGCACTCATACACACACACTGCACTCATACACACACATTGCACTCATACACACTGCACTCATACACCCACACTGCACTCATACACACACACTGCACTCATACACACACACTGCACTCATACACACACTGCACTCTTAAACACACACTGCATTCATACACACACTGCACTCATACACACACTGCACTCATACACACACTGCATTCTCATACACACACACTGCACTCATACACACACACATATTCAATTAATATATTTTTTTTAGGATCTAATTTTATTTAGAGATTTACCAGTAGCTGCTGCATTTCTCACCCAAGTCTTATACTCGAGTCAATAAGTTTTCCCAGTTTTTTGGGGTAAAATTAGGGGCCTCGGCTTATATTCGGGTCGGCTTATACTCGAGTATATACGGTAGATGATATCTAGAAGAAGAATATGTTGTCTAATAAAGTCAACTGTCTTTCTTGCATATTTATCCCAGTATACATTATTTATATACATGATGTGTACATCAAGAAAATATGTCGGGCAGAAAGCAGGCTTCTCGAAAAATATGTTGCAATATAAATAAAACAACATCTCTATCTCCTAAATTGAGTAATTTGGAAAGCATATTAAATCGAGGACCATATTTGAGAACTGTACACAAAATTCCAAAATATCATTCATAAACTTCCTGTAGCAATTATAGCTTGCCCATCACATTACATACTACTCAAAGCATTCTTATTCTGTCCACAGTTTTCTAAGTCTACCTATATAACTCATATTATTATTATTAATATTTTATTATTAATATAGCGCCAGCAAATTCCGTAGCGCTGTACAATAGGTGGACTAGCAGGCACGTAATTGTAACCAGACAAATGGACACACAGGAACAGAGGGGTTGAGGGCCCTGCTCAATGAGCTTACATGCTAGAGGGGTGAGGTATAGTGACACAAAGGTTATAAGTAAGTGATGATTGCTAGAAAAGTATTCACTGAGAACTTAGTAGGTTATTTTTGACAGTTGCAGGAGAGGAGTCATGGGGGGGGGGGGACCCGCTAACTGATTAAATTATATGCTTTCCTGCATGTTTTCAAATATTTTTTGAAGGAGTGGAGACTGGGTAAAAAAAGTCTAACAGAGAAGGGAAGGGAGTTCCACAGAAAAGGTGCAGCCCTGGAGAAGTCTTGGAGGTGAGCATCAGATGTGGGAGTACAGACAGAGGATAGATGTAGGTCTTCGGCAGAGCACAGTGGCCTCAAAGGTAGATACTTGCATATTAGGGAGGATAGGTAGGTTGGAGCAGCATTATGTAGGGACTTGTAAGCATGCTTCAGCATCTTAAATTGAGCCCTATATCTAACTGGAAGCCAATGCAGGGACTGACAGAAGGGGTGGCATTGGAGTAGCAACACTTGAGGGAGGAAAGACCAGAAGTTTTCTTTTGGACAGGTTGAGTTTAAGGAACTGAGCAGCCATCCAGTTGGAAATTGCAGAGAGGCAGTCAGAGACACGAGTCAAGATGGGCGGAGAGAGACCAGAAGAGGACGTGTAGATTTGTGTGTCATCTGCATATAAATGACAATGGAAGCCAAAGGAGCTGATGAGTTTACCAAGGGAGGCAGTATAGATAGAGAACAGTAGGGGACCAAGGACAGAACCATGGTGAACAACAACAAGGAGGGGTTGGGGAGAAGAGGCAGAGCCAGAGAAAGAAACATTGAAAAAGTACTGGGAGAGGTAGGAGGAGCACCAGGAGAGAGCAGTATCCTGTAGTCCGAGATTACGGAGAATGAGAGGAAGCTGTTGATGATCAATAGTGTCAAAGGCACCAGAAACAATTATACATCCCAAAAATTAAGGACTCTGCTCAACGAATTCAAAACCTCCTGGAACAAATTTCCACCACGTTCCACACACACACACACACACACACACACACACACACACACACACACATACACACACTCACTCACTCACGTGCAGGCACACACACAAGCTCACTCACTAGCAGGTACACACATATGCTCACTCACTAGCAGGCACCCACACAAGCTCACTCACTGGTGGGTACACACACTCAAACTCCCTCACTAGCAGATGCACACACAGAAGCTCACTCACTAGCAGATGCACACACAAACACACAGAAGCTCACTGACTCACTAGCAGAACACACACACACAAACACACACACAAGCTCACTCACTAGCACACACACAAAGCTTACCTGGCACTGGTAAATGAAGGTGTCAATGTCTGGCCTCTTCATTCCAGTGAGGTCGGCAGCTTCCATTTAGTGAGGGGCTTGTGTTCGGGAGGTGGGGCTTAAGTGCAAGGGCGGGGCATGCAGCCTGAATTGCGGTAAATTGTGCTGAGAGACTGACAGCCTAATTGCGACCGCACCCGCCCCCAGCTCCTCACTCTTTACTCCCCTTGGACTGATACAGGCTGGCACAGTCTGAGAGGAAAATCATTTAAATGACATGTGCCTGATGATTAAGCATGTTTGCCCGGCCCCAGGTGCCGCAGCCCACCGGGAAATCTCCCGGTATCCCGGTGGGCCAGTACGACCATGTCAAAGAATTTACACACTGCACCATCATTCATATAATACCCATAGCATTTAGACATTTTTTTTATAGCATTTACACAAAATCATTAAAAAGCCAATAATGCCCACAGCTTTCACAACTTCGGCATACCCACATGTATCACAGAGAAATCACACGCTGACTGCTAAAGAATCCACACACTTCATTGCACTGGGCAACCACACAGTGCCTGTTTAAAAAACATGTGCATTTTAATACATGTTTGGGTTTGGGAGTTCCATGGAAGTCATACTCTTTCGGGAAGTCCAAAAAAACGAACAAATCCACAAATTGTTCCCCTGGCTCATAGGTAGCATTTATTCCCCTAGTTCGTGGGAACAAACCTACCAAACAGCGCTCTCTCCTGACTGGTCGGTGAACAGAAGCAGGCGTTTGCAAAGTTTGACCGGCGTTCGAGAGGTCGAGTGTCCTATTTTAGTTCCAAACACTAGACGACCAAGTCCCGCTGCCTCTGTTCATGCCACAGAGAGAGAGCACTTAATTCACTGTTTGCTTTGAAGTTAATGAGCCAGGGCGGTTGTCGATGTTCGGTAGTTTCTACTAACGAATGGGGAAAATTCAATTCCGAACAAACAGGCATTGATGTGTGTAATGATGCTCTCGCTCCACTCTTTCTAAGGACTGTCCCATAGCAGTCACATGTACACTTCTTACTAGCAGACAGAAGCTCCTGGTATATAGTCTGGGACAGAGAAAAGGTGTATATAGTGAGTGTAGAAGAAAGGGAACATGCCACAGTGTTAGGAAGACCAAAGTCAGCTTTCCTAAACTAATTTCATTGTTAGCCAGTCCACACAAGTTTTGTTCCTCTACATCCCTCTTAAGTTTCTATACTTAAGCAAGAGTATGCGAAAAGTAGTAAGGGTTGCCACCTTTCCTTAAAAAAAAAAAAAATCCAGCCTTACTAATTTACATACGTTTTGTATGCATGACATTACATGATGTAAATCACAAGGAGTAACATAAGAGATAATTCTGTAAAATCACCTAAAAACTACTTACAGTTTGATTCTACTGTATATATGGATTGCTCCCAGTGTCTCATTGTCTTAGTCTCCCATGTCTTCCAGTGTATTAGTGTCCCTATATATCACAGTGTCCCCCTGTCTCCCAGTGTCCCCTAGTGTCCCCATGTCTCCCAGTGTCTCAGTGTCTTCATGTCTCCCAGTGTCCACTAGTCTCTCAGTCCCCTAATCTCCCAGTGTCTCAGTGTCCCCATGTCTCCCAGTGTCTCAGTGTCTTCATGTCTCCCAGTGTCCACTAGTCTCTCAGTGCCCTAATCTCCCAGTGTCTCAGTGTCCCCATGTCACCCAGAGTCTCAGTGTCCCCATGTCACCCAGAGTCTCAGTGTCCCCATGTCTCCCAGTGTCTCCTAGTCTCTCAGTCCCCTAATCACAGAGTCTCAGTGACCCCATGTCTTCCAGTACCCCCTAGTCTCCCAGTCCCCTAATCTCCCAGTGTCTCAGTGTCTCCTAGTGTCTGTGTCCCCAGGTCTCCAGCGTCCCTATGTATCCCGGTGCCCCCTGTGTATCTCAGTGTCTCAGTGTCCCATGTCTCCCATTGTTCCCTCATGTCTCAAAATCACCCAGTGTTCTACCCCAGTATCCCCATGTCTCTGTGTCTCCTAGTGTCCCAGTGCCCCCATGTCACCCAGTGTGCCCTAGTATCTATGTCCCCATGTCTCCCAGTGTCCCCATGTCACTAGGACACTAGGAAACACTGAGAGACATTGGGACACTGAGACATTGGGACACTGAGACACTAGGGAACACTAGGAGACCTGGGGACACAGACACTGGGGGAGACATAGGGCACCAAGACACTGTGATACATAGGGGACACTGTGATACAAATGCTTTGTTGTCCACACAGATGCTTCTATGTTCAGGCTGGGGGCAATTCTAAGCCAAGTGAGAAGATGGAGCAGAACACCCTGTCGCTTACCTCAGTAGGAAGCTGTTACCCAGAGGGGTGAGCTATGTGGCAGTGGAGAAAGAATGTTTAGCCCTGGTGGGGACCTTGAAGAAATGGACTCCTTATCTGTATAGCCGAAAATTTACCCTAATGGCTGACCACAACCCGTTGGTGTGGCTTAACCAGGTCACAGGTGACAATGGCAGACTATTGCAGTGGAGTTTGGCACTCCAACCCTACAACTTCACCATCCAGTATCGGCACGGTAAACAAAATGGCAACGCCGACAAGTTGTCACGACAAATCGAATGCAGCAACTCGGAGAAGAATTCGGATATCCACAAGTTGACCCGACAGGGTCAAGCCCTGCCTGCCGGAGTGTTCCACATGGGGGGAGCACTGTTACGGATCACTATAACCATGGATTACCATTCACTTTGTTTACATTCAACTCTATGCTCAGAACATTGCATTCCCCTTTATTTTATTTCCCCCTGTCATTCCCTTACCGAACAAGAAGTGGGACACCTATTAACATTATATACTCAACACACTTCGAACTCCTGAACAGTCGAAATGGTTCGAAGTGAGTCGAAGTGGTTGCCTTTCAACATTTGAACACGTGGCAGCGGCCATCTTAAACCGTGAGTAGTATGAGCGGTGTTTGGTTGTCAAATTTATGGAACTCAAATCGGACACTCGACGCCACGAACACCGCTAACATTTCACCTTCCATGGATGTTCGACTATTCGAACAGGAGTCGAGCGGCGTTCGGTGAAAACAAACTCCAGACCAAGAGATATACACTGATTATATTCACGAACGGCCACGTTCAGTATTTTGAACGTTATTTGGAATCCTCAAAGTAGACTGGCCGCACAGCCTGATTCTGGAACTGTTTTGGGCATGAAACCATGAGTGTGGTCGGTCAAAATAAGACTTCCATAGTGTAACTGATCACCTGTCACCCCGACTGTGTACCTCCATTGACGGATGCTCCTAGTGCTTCCTGAGGGCTCCAAGCACTCCACTTGACACCATAAGCACTGCAGACCCCACGGGTCTCGCTGCCCACGAAAAGGCTCCAGGTTCCAGTGGGTGAACCTCTCTTTCACCAGAGAGTGAAGCAGGAACAGGAACAAGCTCTTACAAGAGTTTAGTGATTATTCAAGGGAGTATGAAGAGCACAGCAATCCCTTGTAGAAGATTCCCCCAATAAGAAGCAGGACTCTAGATTGAGGGTGAAGTAGAACTGAAGGTTTATTGCCACAGCCTGGAATGTATACAGTTTTTCAGGCCAGAGGCACACCCCCTGGGCCTGATGGAAAACAGGTACAAAAGGAACATAAACCAAAGGGAACAATAATTAGTACTGTAACACTCACACATACAGTCAGCAAGCCCTCCCCTCTGCCTGTGATATAATTAAGGTAGATAATGTACTAACTTAATTATCCACAGGCAGAACACACATTTTAACCAAAAGTACAGAAACACCCCAAAGCTCCAACATATCCCCATAAATTATACATCCCTGGATATCCCTGATCTGGGTGAACATATCCAAAAGTCACCCAGATCAGAGCAGGGGTTCAGGAAATTCCTGAAAGTCTCTTTTGACCGACCACACGCACATTTTCATGCCCAACACAGTTCCAGAGAATTAGGCTGTGCGGGCGGTCCATTTTTAATGTCTAAGTTCTGTTCCAATAGTCGAACGGGGACTGTTCGTGCACATCAATGTCAAAGTGCTGTTCGATTAAACAAGATGGCCGCCATCACGTGTTCGACTATACGAACAGCGACCACCCAGCATTTGGTCAATTTGGCTGCGGTTTAGCTCCCAGCCTGGGAGGTAAATTGGCTGCACACTCCACTTCTGTGTGGTTCGGTTGTTCGGTAGTTCGAAGTTCCACTTCGAAAGTTTAAAGGGGCATTGTGCCAAGTCCCAATATGCACAATTAGTGTCCCAGGGACCATAGTCACAGGGCAAGAGGCTGGCAAGCAGGCCTCTCCAAAAACCAGTGGCGAGGTCACTTTCACCACATATGGAATTTCTGAACCCCTGAATTGATCTTGGTGATTTTGGATATGTTGGTCACCCAGATCAGGGGCTATCAGGGGATTTAACTTGTGTGGGGATTTTTTATGTTTTCGGGGTACTTTTGGGATTTTGCAAAATATGTGTTTTTTCTGCTGTGAGATAATTGTATCTGACTCAATTATCTCCCAGGCAGAGGGGAGTGATTGCATGCCATGTGTTGGAGTGCCTTACATTGCCTTACATTGTAAACGTGTTATCATTGGTGTATGATTTTGTGTCCCTGTCCCCAACAAGGTCCATGGGGGTGTACACCTTGCTTGGGGACTTGCATAAAAGGCCAGTGTGGCTACCATTAAACCATTCCTGCTTTACCCTCAACATAGAGCCTCTCCTTGTGTTTGTAGGGACCTGATATACATGCTATATCACTAGCTCTTATAAGAGCTTCACAGCTATGCCTACTCTTCACTGCTTGGATTGATGGTGGGGAATACTTCAACGCTCTCTACTCTAGAGGGTAAGGACATCTCTGGCGGTGGAAACTTCTCCACTAGCAGGGTGGCCGTTAGATAAATATAGACAACTATGGAAAGATGGAAAAATTTAAGATTTCCCCCAACTCATGCTCGAGTTCTCCCTTCCGCATAGTGAAATTTTCACTTAATTAAGAGTAAGAGGCTTTCTATTAAAAGAAAGTAGGAATGCTATTGATATAAAAATATAGCCTGTAGCGGAGCGGCAGGGGTTAATCCAAGGGCTCTCCGCTGGTAATCAGGATTCAGCATACAGAAGGCAGGACACACAGCATAATTCCCATTCCCAAAGACCAGACGACACATAGCCTGGGAGTCAACTGACAATTTTTATTCACAGCTCCAGGAGTTAACTGTCAACTGTCAACTTTTAAATGTTCTGCAATGCAGTAATAGCAAGATATATACAAGGACATTCTGTAAGTGGCTAGGTTTGCCACAGGGGACAGGGGCAAGTGATTGCCAAATACAAAGGGAAACACATACTTAACAAGGGAAAACCATCACAGTACATATTGGAGACACAAAATATAAAACCAAACCTCTGAATACTCAGGGGACATGGCACTTAGTGGCGATGTCCCGCCACATATCTCCCCCTTGTCCACTCCCGGCAGCCCCAGCCTGACTCACACGGGTCAGCTGGCTGCTGCCCGGAGTGGACACAGTCTTTTAGTGCCATGTCCCCTCCCCAATAGTCCTTGTCCCGACCAGCCCCCTTTGAGTCCTGGGCACGGCCAACGTTTCACCCTGCACCCTCCCTGCGTACAGGGTGACTTAGACATAAAGTCTCTTTAGCCTGGGGAGCCATCCATCCCAGGCTCCGTTCCACAGGCGGTTTTGCACCTGGGCAGCCCCCCACCCAAACAAGGGCTCCCCCCTGGTTTCCCAAGCCCATAACAGCCCCCACCCAAACAAAGGTGCCCACCCAGCCCTTCTGTCACCTGGGTTCCTCCGACTGGCCGAGGATGATGGGAGTTGTCTGCTGGGCTCATCTTGGCTTGGCTTCTGGGAAGGGGAGCCGACTGTGCTCTCCCTCTGGCGCTGTTTGGGATCCTGGGTAGGGGGAGAGCCCCCTGGATCTCACTCAGCTGCTGGGGGGCTGTACCGTCCCGCGCCTCTGCATTTACCGGCTCCGGGGGTCCTGTACAGCTGCTGGGACCTGGTTCAGGCAACAAGGGTGGGCAGAGACTACCTGCCCTCTGCCCAGAGGCCCGCTCCTCTACACTTAAGGGATCCTGGGGCAACAGGGGTGGACAGAGGCTGGCGGCTCTCTGCCCGGAGGCCCGCGCCTCCACACTCATCTGCTCCTGGGGAAGTAGCAAGCAGAGGCTGGGTGCCCTCTGCTCGGATGCCGGAGCATCCTTAGGGAAAGGGGTAGCGGATACCGTAGCTTCACCTGCTACTTGCTGACCCGACCATACCAGGTCTCTGGGCTCAGCTCCAGTGAGAGTCGGGGGAGCCAACTCTTCTACCTGCTGGGTGCCTGTGGCGACCGCAGTCTCAGCCATGACACCCTCCGTACCTGTGGTTATCTCTCCTGATAACTCACACTGCCGCTGGAGAACGAGACCGGTTGTCTCCGTTCCCTGGACTTCACACTGCCGCTGGGGAATGAGACCGACTGTCTCCGTTCCCTGCACTTCGCACTGCCGCTGGGGAGGAAGGACGGTACCTTCGTCTCCCTGTGACTCACACTGCTGCTGGTGTTTCTCCCTTGCCTGCTCTGCTTTGAACTGCAGTTGCTCTCCTACTATTCTCCTCACAAGCTGCACAGATTTTTCCTGTGGATTGGGTCCGAAGAAAGCCAGCAGACTTTTCAACATAGCATCAAACTCCTCTTGAGTATAGCTGGGCGCCATGCTTGCTCTGTAGCTGTCCTCCTGGGCTGTAGGAATGATCCCGTCGCTTGCCACCAATTGTAGCGGAGCGGCAGGGGTTAATCCAAGGGCTCTCCCCTGGTAATCAGGATTCAGCATACAGAAGGCAGGACACACAGCATAATTCCCATTCCCAAGGACCAGACGACACATAGCCTGGCAGTCAACTGACAATTTTTATTCACAGCTCCAGGAGTTAACTGTCAACTGTCAACTGTCAACTTTTAAATGTTCTGCAATGCAGTAATAGCAAGATATATACAAGGACAGGGGCAAGTGATTGCCAAATACAAAGGGAAACACATACTTAACAAGGGAAAACCATCACAGTACATATTGGAGACACCAAATATAAAACCAAACCTCTGAATACTCAGGGGACATGGCACTTAGTGGCGAGTTCCCGCCACAAAGTCCAATTACCAGAAGGAGAAATAACGATTAGAAAAATCATTAAAAAAAGACCTACTAGATATACCTGGTGATTACCGGTATATGATAAAACCTAAAGCCCTGATTAGCTGGGAAAGAGAGCTTGAACACAAGATAGATATAAATAACTGGTTTGGTATAATGCCATATCTTAAAAAAAACATACACTGTTTGAATCTTTTTTAAATACAGTATAAAATGATGTACAGATGGCGCTAAGTGCCAGAGAAACTAAATAATATGTATGAGAAATGTTCAATCTCCTGCTGGAGATGCAAGTCAGAAATAGGTTCCTATGCTCATATATGGTGGACTTGTCCTTTGTTAGATAAATATTGGGAATTGGTTACTTCTATTTTAGAAAATCTGTAGATTAGAGGAATCAGGAAGGCACAATAATCGTATTTACTGCACATACATTGGCCTAATCTAAATAAATTTCAAAAATATTTGGCTCTGCATATTTTAATAGCAGCAAAAATTTTAATTGCTCGAAGATGGAAAAAACAAGAAGTTCCTATATGTCTCTCTAAAAGAACAAATACATTTTCAATTACAAATGGAAAGAGGGCTAACACAATAAAAATATATATATTCTAGCAGAAGACACGTTTAAATACTGGGAAACACGGATTTTGGGTTAACAAAATATTAGCTAAAGATAAGATATGGTTGAGAAATTTCCCCCCCGAAATAAAACCAATATTTATTTATATTAAGCTCCCAAAGCTAAATAAAATTAATTAGGAATAATAAACCCGCATGGCATCATCCCATATAAATTCTATTGTATTGTACCTTGGTATTGTATATTTGTCTTGTGATTTTTAAATCATGTTATGTCTTTTAATATATACAAAATAAAAGATAAATTGAAAGAAAAAAAAAAAAGATAATACCTACAGATGAAGGCAATGACAGGTGGGTGTATAATCACTAAGGTAACAGGCATTGGTAAAGGAAAACTAAAAGGAACAAAAAATAAAAAGCATGACAGTGCCGCTTTAAGAGATGTTTACAGCATCTCCATTGGCAAAGCCATGAGCCAAAAACTCCCAGTCTGTTTTAGCATAGATAAGAAGAAGCATACTGGTTGCATAAGTGAGAGATACAGCTGACTAAACAATTGCCTAAAGTGTGTTAAAAATGTTTATTACAATTTCACACAATTTTCATTGGAGTTTACGGAATACCAGCTGACGCTTTGACTCTCATGAAAGGTAGTGCTTTGAGACTGATTTCTAGCCACGGATAGTCTTTTTAATCTAGACTACTCACCACCAGTCCAGCATTAATAGAACACTTTGAAGATGAAGGATTATTCTTGTGTGACTTATTCTTGGTGAACGATCATTTAACATAACTTTGTTGTAGAAGTGGAATGGGTGCCTTTTTTTCTCAAGTTCTCACAAAGAGCTACCATTCTACCATTGACAGCTGCAATTACAATAGAACAGGTAAAGACAATGTTCCTTCTCTCTATTTTCACTGCTGGGTAGTGGACTATCCAGAAGCATGTTTGTGCTGCATTCCAAATCTAAACCACCTGAATGATTTTCAATTAATAAATAAGGATTTTTTCTTATGTTCAGCAATATAAAAACCTGTTGTCTTTGTTGTAGTTTTTATATTCCTTATATAACTGTAACAACTGTATTCTTAACACTATAGTGTCCCTCTGCCTCCGTGCCCAACCCCTGGAGATGAAAGGGTTAAACCTCCCCCCGCCTTTTACTTTCTTACCTGATTCCAGCGCCGAAGGCAAGACTTTAAACTCCAGGAACTGTAGGAAGCTTCTCTAGTGGCTGTCTGGGAGACAGCCATTCAAGTCAGTCTTAAAGGGATACTATAGTGCCAGGAATACAACTCTGTATTCCTGGCACTATAACTACCTCTACCTCCTCTCCCTCATTACCCCCCCCCCCCCCCCGGGGTAAATAAAGGGTTAAAAAAAATTATATCCTTACACGATCACAGCGCTGATTTCCACCGGCGCTGGGCCGACGCTCTGTCCCCTCCGACGTCATGCAGCGAGTGGGCTCTAATGCGCATCAGTGAATCAATGCTTTCCTATAGGGAAGTCCCCATGCAGAGTGTAAGGATGTCCAGCGTCAGATACTGGACCAAGGGTCCATTTCGATTCAAGAAGCCCTCTAGTGTTGGCAGACTTAGAGCTGCAATGTAAACTTTGCCGTTTCTATGGAACTGCAATGTGTAACACATTGCAGCACTAAATGCAAAAGGGACAAAGCACCCAGACCACTTCAATACGCTGAAGTGGTCTGGGTGCCTACAGTGTCCCTTTAACCCTGCAATGTAAATATTGCAGAAGTTGTCAGGGAGCTTCTAGTGTCCCTTTAACCCTGCAATGTAAATATTGCAGAAGTTGTCAGGGTGCCTCTAGTGTCCCTTTAACCAATGTAACACAAGTGACACAAGTGACAAAGTTATTCTGCACATTTCTGACTACATGGTCTGATGGAACATGGAAGCTGCACTTGATTGGTAAGTTGCAATAAAAAGTAATACTAGTGCCATTTGTTGCAAATGAGTAGGTATAGCTGGTATTTGCTACAAGTCTAACAACTATAGCTGTTTTTTTTTTTTTAAATCAGCTACTTTGCAGTTTGACTAGAATTTGGTGTTTAGTGTTTAATTAACTAAAAAATTATCTAATTATTATATGCATATTCTTTACACTTTGTTATCGTTTTCTATATGCCATGCTATATTAAAGTTTCATCTACTACTAATAATGTAGTAGATTTTGTGGTGTTTTTGTTTTTAGAATTCTGTTTTTATTAATGGTTTTTTAGGTGTAACAAGGTACAGGAAAAACATAGGTAAAAGATGTGATGCATATATATTGCGTCTGAAGGTAGCAGCATGTGGTCCAGAGAGACTGTGGTCCAGAGAGCAGGTGTAGATTGTAACGTGGTCCATCAGAGTACACAAATAATAATAAATGTAGAGCTGTCTTTGTAATGACCTGGTAGCATTGGTTGCGCACCGATCAGGCCAAGCAAATGTGGATTTTGAGCAGGAGTGAGTATCTTAGGCCACATGGATTGCCTCTTCAGTGGTGAAGCTCGTAAGTTTCAGTCCAGCTTATTGTTAGGATGCGTCCTATGTGAGCATGTGCAACAGTCACCTGTAAACAGGGGTGAGGGGGTAGAGGATTTTGTGGTGTTTTAAAGCCTGCAAAATAATTGTATTCTTAAATGAGACCATCCTCAGATTTAAGCTGCTTTTAAACATAGAAACATAGAATGTGACGGCAGATAAGAACCATTCGGCCCATCTAGTCTGTTCAATTGTCTAAATACTTTCATTAGTCCCTGGCCTTATCTTATAGTTAGGATAGCCTTATGCCTATCCCACGCATGCTTAAACTTCTTGTTACTGTGTTAACCTCTACCACATTAACTGGAAGACTATTCCATGCATCCACTACCCTCTCAGTAAAGTAATACTTCCTGATATTATTTTTAAACCTTTGCCCCTCTAATTTAAGACTATGTCCTCTTGTTGTGGTAGTTTTTCTTCTTTTAAATTTAGTCTCCTCCTTTACTGTGTTGATTCCGTTTATGTATGTAAATGTTTCTATCATATCCCCCCGTCTCATCTTTCCTCCAAGCTACACATGTTAAGTTCCTTTAACCTTTCCTTGTAAGTTTTATCCTGCAATCCATGAACCAGTTTAGTAGCCCTTCTCTGAACTCTCTCTAAAGTATCAATATCCTTCTGGAGATACCGTCTCCAGTACTGCGTACAATACTCCAAGTGAGGTCTCACCAGTGTTCTGTACAATGGCATGAGCACTTCCCTCTTTCTTCTGCTAATACCTCTCCCTATACAACCAAGCATCCTGCCAGCATTTCCTGCTGCTCTATTACATTGTCTGCCTACCTTTAAGTCATCAGAAATAATCGCCCCTAAATCCCTTTCCTCAGATGTTGAGGCTACTACTCTATCAAACATTCTGTAGTCTGCCCTTGGTTTTTTCAGTCCAAGATGCATTATCTTGCACTTATCCACATTTTATCTTTTACTTCCTATTTATTTAAACTCTTTAATATGATTGTAGATTATGCTAGCTTTAGTGTACCTATAATCTTAATTTTATTAATGACAGGAGGCGAGTATTTGCTTAAGTCTCTCTTTACTAGAACTCCACAGCAGCACAGAAAAACAACCAATCAGAAAAAAGTTAGTTACTATAAAACTCCCCTCCCCATGCATCATTTCCTCTTTCAAGCTGCGACAAAACAGAATAAAAGGCAGAAAACATAATGGGGAAGAAACGAAGTCCTAGATACGATGAATACAACGATGTCCACCATCCGAGAAGAACTGCCAAACCAGATAGTGATGATGGACTGTAAACTGAAACGAGAGAAAAAACAGAATCGAACAGGTTGATTATCCAATGAAATGTACTCTGAATAAACATGTGTGCACCCAATGTATTAACCAAAATTACCTTAAAATGTAGATAACCCAACCCTACTTATGAAAAAATAGACATAAGAACAGGCAAAAGGTAGCAGAGACAACAAGCAGAGTTGCATACGTACCTGATTAACCAAACTATAACATAAAACAAGGGAGGGATAAGAATGGGTGGGAAATACTCGCCTCCTGTCATTAATAAAATTAAGATTATAGGTACACTAAAGCTAGCATAATCTACAATTTTATAACATGACAGGAGGCTTCGTATTTGCTGTTTTAACGCTCAGTCAACAAATCCAACGCTGTTTGTTTCGCTGGTACCTATTCTCGGAGCTACCCGAGCAATCCCAAATGGACTTTCCAACTGCGATAGATGACAATACAGCGACCGATGGAGATGCCAGTTGATGAAGTACCCCAAAAACTGAAAAAAACACCCTCCGCTGATAGATCCAATGTACGTTGGGTCGCGACCTGTTACCTACCAGCTGGTCCATGAGCTGGCAAACTGACCTATTAGCCAGTTCCCTGCAGTTATAAAATGTCGAAGGTAATTTGCGGACTTAGGGCTGCGATAAGACACTGCCACCATGTCTCAACTCTTGATGTAGAAGGTTGCTCCACCGATCGTGCCAGGGTCACCCGGCAATGTGGCCTTGCAGGCAGATCTTCAATCTCAAGGAATGCATCTAAGTCCACCACCAAATCGCAATAGAACCGAGTAGGATCTGTCGTTCCCTCCTGGCCTACCCGGTGAGATGTCTCCTCCGAGAATAAATTTATAATGCAGGCAAGAGTGTGGTCAAACTAGCCGTATCCTAAGTGATTCCAATATTCCAAGTGAACTGTGTAATCCTCGGACGCGGTAGAGGAAAGACTCCAAAAGGACGTCCAGTCAGGGTTCCGAACTGAACTTGTGTGGAGGAACGGTGGTCGACTATTCTGGGAGTAGCGAATCCCAGGAATATTCAAAGTGATGGGAAGTGCCAACCGGAGTGCAGATTTCCATCCAGATATGTCCTCGTCTAAGAGTGAAAGATGTCTGCGTAGGAGTCGGGGCACACCAGGTACCCCCATAAAGTCTTGTAGGTCTCCATGACTGTAGTTGAAAAGTAGGTTAGAGCGAATCCAACAAAACAAAACGGCTCCGGTGAGGGATTAATAGAGTATAGACGGAGGACCCGCATCTCCGAACCCTGATCACCAGGTATGCGTTCCGAGGAGATGGGGCAGTCCTGCCATCTCATCCCAAGATCGTAATGACCGGGGAACTCAATACAACCGGGGTTACCGGTCTTACCATGTGATCCATGTGAACGGTTTACCTTCAGACCGGGTAATAGGCCTTTCTTAATCTTGTTACTCGAGCAAGGCAGTGCCCATTTGCTCCATGAAGGTCTCCGTATCTCCTGTCACCTAAATATGGGAGAAACTGTCTGCGCAGTTGTCTGCAATGGTCTGGATATCCCAAAACAGAAAGCAATCCTCTTTTTTATATGGTGCAGAATATACCAAAACCTGCACTCACGTAATACCTGAGGTCCATCCGTTAGCCGTACCATCTCCAGGAGTGTGTGTGTAAATAAGTGGGAGACTCCCCCCGTTATACCTCTGTGAGAATGTCTTGCGTGGGTTAGAGCGGTCCAGATCCAGTAAATCCATTACAGGAGATAGAATGGGAGGACTCAGTCTAAATATGTATATCTTGCATGACCCGGCAGTCCTCTACAACGAAATCAGTAGCACAAGTACAAGCCTGTGTGATGAACAAATGGTCGGCACTGTAGAGCGTCGAGTGTATGAGAGAGCTGCGCTCTCTACTAATGTGATCGAATATCATGATAGCGTCCGGCTGATAGCCTGAGCGGGCCGCACCCGTAAATAACCAAACAGTAGAGTCTAAATCCGTGACCGGTCCTCTCTATGAGAAGGTGTCCTCCAAACCTGTCCTCTGTATCCAGCCCAGTCTCTGGCTATGGTTGAGGGAGGGCTGCGCCCTCTAATAATAAATCAGTGTCCGGTTCCGTATCTGAGAGGGGTTCGCTCTCTGTTCCCGAAGAGAGAATATTTTCGGATCAAAGTGATGGAGGGCCGCACCCTCCTGTGATCCAAACTAGAGTCCCTAGAGACTCAGGGTGACCAACTGCAGGGCACACCAAATACTAGTATCAGCATAAGGCTGAGGGCAATCTTCAGAACAACGATGGAAAACTGACCGTCCGGATCCCGTGCGCGCGTGCGGGGTCCAGGCTGACCGTTTGTAGTCTGAGGAAAGCTGGAGACGTTCTCCGCAATCCACGAGCGCCCGGGAGGTCGGAGGAGGTCAAGTCAGGCCTCTCGACGACCCGAGCGAAAGGAAAAGGAAGTCACGAAAAACAAAAACAATAATAAACCTAGATAAGAGTGAATACGTAAATTCTATCCCGGATAGAAGGCAAATAGCAGGCCGGAAGGTAAGACAAGTAAGCCCCACTGAACAGGGCCAGGAGCTAACCTTACGCAGGAAATAACTACCGATACCTATATAAATACCGGGAGGCAGATACGGAGTTAGTTGTTAAAGACAAGGAAAACACCGCGTTCTCCTGTAGGTGTCTGAGCACCAGTCCTTGCCTGTGCGAAGTTCTCCTTGGAGATGTGTGTCCGGGGTCTTCATAAGAAACCCTGCCCTTCAGGCATGAGGTTTAGGGCATTCACCCTTCCCACCATATTCAGATGGCCGTACACTGGTGTCCTCTTGTATAGTATGGCAATTGTGCTTGTCTGGACACCTGCTTATTTCCATGTCACTGGTGGGCACTGGCTTTTCCTCAGTGATATTCCCCCAGGCCTGCGGCCAAAAGGGGTACGGCACCAATAGAGCAGGCCCGTCAGATGGGCACAGGCCCAGCAGGCCAAACGAATGGACACAGAATAGTTGGCCAAGCAAATAGGCACGGACATAGCAGGCCATTCAAATAGGCACCGACATAGTAGGCCAATAAATGGGGCACAGGCCCGTTTAAATGGGCCCAGACATAGCAGGCTGTTTTAATGGGCACAGACATAGCAGGCCGTTTTAATGGGCACAGACATAGCGGGCTGTTTTAATGGGCACAGACAGAGCAGGCCGTTTTAATGGGCACAGACATAGCAGGCCATTCTAGTGGCCACAGATATTGCAGGCCGTTCTAATGGGCACAAACATAGCAGGCCGTTCTAATGGGCACAGACATAGCAGGCCAATCAATGGGGCACAGACATAACAGGCCAATCCTGGGTTGTATATTATATCATATGATTATATGTTATTTATATAGCGCCATCCAATTCCGCAGCGCTTTACTATGGGCCTTGAATGAGTAATGGGGACCTCTGAGCTTGGGTAGAGTTCCCCAAAAAAATCGTAGATCCTCAGAGCACCCTGACATACGGCCCCCAGACATCAACCCTTTTAGACAGCGTAATGCCGTTTGAATAACTTGAACCGGGACTGGCAGTCCCTAAATGCCCAGCAGGCCAGTGGTGTATCCTGGTTTTGTGCTGCCCTAGGCAGGACAAAACTCAGGCACCCCCCTCCCGCCCACGCCACCCCCACCCAACCCTCCCCCCCGCCCGCGCCACCCCCACCCAACCCTCCCCCCGTGCCACCCCCACCCAACCCTTCCCCCGTCCCGCCTTCTAAATACACACACATTCACTGACAAATACGCATACACTAGGTAACAGAAACACACACACACACACTAACAGACACACTCACTAACAGACACACACACTCACTAGCAGATACACACACAGTCTAACAGACACACACACACTTACAGACACACACACTAACACACACACACACACTGACATACACACACACTAAAACACACACACACAGACCCACACACTAACAGACACACACACACTAACAGACACACACACACTAACAGACACACACACACACTAACAGACATACACACACACACACTAACACACACAGACCCACACACACTAACAGACATACACACACACACAAACACACACACACTAACAGACACACACACACACACACACACACACACTAACAGACACACACACTAACAGACACACACACACACACTAACAGACACACACAGACCCACACACTAACAGACATACACACACACTAACACACACTGACATACACACACACACTAACAGACACACACACACAGACCCACACACTAACAGACACACACACACACTTACAGACATACACACTAACAGACACACACACACTAACAGACATACACACTAACAGACACACACTTACAGACATACACACACACACACACTAAAAGACACACACACACACACACACACACACTAACAGACATACACAGACATACAAACACACTCACTCACATATTTAATACATTTTTTTTAAAATGTAACCCCCCCAGCCTCCTTACCTTTGGGAATGCTGGGGGGGGGGGGGTATCTGTCTCCCTGGTGGTCCAGTGGCTGCTGGGAAGTGCGGGTAGGTGGGCGGCCGGCGAGGGAGCACTTCCTCTGAGCGGTCTGCTCAGCTCCCTCGCGCGCCGCAGAGTGGGGCTGGGAGGCGGAGCCGGAATATGACGTCATATTCCGGCTCCCAGCCTCACTCTGCGGCGCGCGAGGGAGCTGAGCAGACCGCTCAGAGGAAGTGCTCCCTCGCCGGCCGCCCACCTACCCGCACTTCCCAGCAGCCCGCCCAGCATGCCTTGTTAGCCGCAAGGCTAACAAGGCATTTGCCCTGGGCATTTGGGGGCGGCTTGTTTTGCCGCCCCCTGAAAAATGCCGCCCAAGGCAAATGCCTTGTTTGCCTCGCGGCTAATACGCCCCTGCAGCAGGCAAATAGCGGTATCCCAGCTGTATTGGGTATAAGCGGAAGTTGTTACAGTGATTACCATGTCCATGAAAGTAAGATACATTGAGCGATATTCTCCTTAAACTGTGAATTGGTATGCACATGCTCACACAGATCGTTTGATGTTTCAATCATTAATATAGATACCATCATCATATCTGAAAATATTGTATAGTATCAGCGTAGACTGGTCTCCCATACCAGTTTGAGCCGGATCCAGGTCTGTTAACTTATATATATGCCATGGACAGTGAATTCATACCAGAGTAGTCTCCTCTGAGACCTCATAGCTGGACCCGAAAAAATATATACTGTGAAGCACATGAATCCGAGTTCATAATACCTGTAACTCACAGAAATCCGTGATATACACTGTCAGAAAATCTCACAGTATCCTGAGATATACACAGTCAGCCAAACTCACAGCAATCTGTGATATACACTGACGGTAAAACTCACAGTATCCTGTGATATACACTGTCAGTAAAACACACAGCAATCTGCGATATACACTGTCAGTAAAACACACAGCAATCTGCGATATACACTGTCAGTAAAACACACAGCAATCTGCGATATACACTGTCAGTAAAACACACAGCAATCTGCGATATACACTGTCAGTAAAACAAACAGCAATCTGTGATATACACAGCCAGCAAACTCACAGCAATCTGTGATATACACTGTCAGTAAAACACATAGCAATCTGTGATATACACTGTCAGTAAAACACATAGCAATCTGATATACACTGACAGTAAAACACAGCAATCAGATATACACTGTCAGCAAACTCACAGCAAACTGATATACACTGTCAGCAAACTCACAGCAAACAAAATAAAAACTGTCATAGAAACCCAGAAGTCTGACATGAAAAGAAATCTGTTATAAAAATGCCATAAAGGGGGCGGGGCCGAGCAGCCGAACCAACAAGTCGCACACACCATGAGCTCCGGCCGCGGGGGCTTAACTGAGTCAATAACTCTGGACACAACTACAAGACTCACCCGAAACCAAGCCCACTGGAAAGCGGCAGTGTCTGTGCACCCGGCGACACCCAAATCGAGACCCGGCATGCCCGAGAACCGCCTTGCTGGGCGGCCTTCCCGCCCGACTCTGCGACCCACACGCGTATGGCAAAGGCTCCCCCCCCCTGTGGACTGGTGGGGGATATCCCGGTCCCCGCCAGGAGGGAGATCTCGCACGCCACACCAAGCGATGGCCCCTGCTAGCCCCTCATGTAAAGTGGTGGCGACGGCCTCCAAGATGGTGGCGCAGAACGACCCAGCTACACGAAAGATGGCCTCCCAGCAAGGGAGAAAGACAAAGTACACAGACGGCTATAAGCCCTCCCACTCCCTGGAAGCCCTAGACCGGCTGTGCCTGAGCAGGGCCGGTGCAAGGATTTTTGCCGCCCTAGGCAAAAAAAAATTTGCCGCCCCCCCCATATGTCCAGCCCACCATGTGACATCATGCTCTGCCATATGGGCCAACGCCAGTCTTCACAAAGTGTCTTATCTGAAAAGACAGTGTGTTTACATTAAAAAGCCTACAGGCACAGGCTATAGACACCAGAACCACTACATTATGCTGTAGTGCTCCTGGTGACTATAGTATCCATTTAATGTGAGGTAAATTAGAGATTAGTGCCACTAATAATATATTGGATTGCCTACTTACCACCAGATGAGGACAAGAGGCTGATGATGGGCTCAGTCTGGCTCCACAGGTCTGGTGTAGAAGAGGCTCTCTGGAGACTGTTTTTAACAGTGCTCACAACAATTAACGAACAGGAAGCAGCTCCATTTTTTAGGGTCCCTTACACAGCTCAAGGTCTGGGCCCCCAGGGGGCATACGCCTACAATGCCCACCCATAAATCCACCTACATGGCCCATCCATGAGTTGGGGATGTTTTATGTGTGCAATTTGTGTAAGGGATGTAGTGTGTTTATAGGGGATGTAGTGTGTGTTTGCGTGTAAGGAATGCATTGTATGTTTCTGGGTGTGTGTGTGTGTGTGAGTAGGAATGCATTGTATGTAATTGAATGCAGTGTGTGTCTGTAAGGGGTGCATTAATTATGTAAGAGAACGTAAGGGATGCATTGTGTGTTTCGGGTGTGTCTGTGTGTGAGTAGGAATGCATTGTATGTTTCTGTGTGGGGGGGGTGCATTGTGTATGTGTGTAGTGTAAAAGAGAGGGTTTGTGGGGTAGGATAGAGACTGGGAGGGGAACAGCTCTTTCTTTTTTTTAAAAAATTCATAGTGCTCTCCCCTCAATTATTGATTTCCCCTTCCCTTCTGTCCCTCCGTGTTCTCCCCTTCTGTCACTTAGTGCTCTCCCTTGGCCCCCTGTCCCTCTGCAGTCCCCCTTGGTGGTGGTCTTCTCACTCCCCCCTCCTTAGTGGTCCTCCCTCTCCCAAACCCCTTAGTGGTCCTCCCTCTCCCAAACCCCTTAGTAGACCTTCCCCTACTCCCCCCACCCCCTTAGTGGTAATCACCCTCCTCCCCTCTCCTTAGTAGTCCTCCCTCCTTACCCCCCTTTGGTGGTCCTTCCCCCCCTTAGTGGTCCTTATCCCCCCTCCCCTACTGGTCCTTATCCCCCTCCCCTAGTGGTCCTTATCCCCCCTCCCCTAGTGGTCCTTATCCCCCCTCCCCTAGTGGTCCTTATCCCCCCAACCTCCCATAGTGGTCCTTATCCCCCTCCCTCCCCTAGTGGTCCTTATCCCCCCTTCCCTCCCATAGGGGTCCTTATCCCCCCCCTCCCTCCCATAGTGGTCCTTATCCCCCCCTCCCCTAGTGGTCCTTATCCCCCCCAACCTCCCATAGTGGTCCTTATCCCCCCTCCCTCACTTCCCTAGTGGTCCTTATCCCCCCTCCCCTAGTGGTCCTTACCCCCCCCCTCCCATAGTGGTCCTTATCCCCCCCTCCCTCCCATAGTGGTCCTTATCCCCCCCTCCCTCCCATAGTGGTCCTTATCCCCCCTCCCTCCCATAGTGGTCCTTATCCCCCCCTCCCTCCCATAGTGGTCCTTATCCCCCCTCCCTCCCATAGTGGTCCTTATCCCCCCCCTCCCATAGTGGTCCTTATCCCCCCTTCCCTCCCATAGTGGTCCTTATCCCCCCTCCCTCCCATAGTGGTCCTTATCCCCCCTCCCTCCCATAGTGGTCCTTATCCCCCCCTCCCTCCCATAGTGGTCCTTATCCCCCCCTCCCTCCCATAGTGGTCCTTATCCCCCCCCTCCCTCCCATAGTGGTCCTTATCCCCCCCCTCCCTCCCATAGTGGTCCTTATCCCCCCTCCCTCCCATAGTGGTCCTTATCCCCCCCTCCCTCCCATAGTGGTCCTTATCCCCCCCCCCTCCCTCCCATAGTGGTCCTTATCCCCCCCTCCCTCCCATAGTGGTCCTTATCCCCCCTCCCTCCCATAGTGGTCCTTATCCCCCCCTCCCTCCCATAGTGGTCCTTATCCCCCCCTCCCATAGTGGTCCTTATCCCCCCATCACTCCCCTAGTGGTCCTTATACCCCCCCTCCCTTAGTGGTCCTTATACCCCCCCTCCCTTAGTGGTCCTTATACCCCACCTCCCCCTTAGTGGTCCTTATACCCCCCTCCCCCTTACTGGTCCTTATACCCCCCCCACTTAGTGGTCCTTACAACCCCCCCCTTCTTAGTGGTCCTTACAACCCCCCCCTTCTTAGTGGTCCTTACAACCCCCCCCCAACCCCCCCCCCCTTAGTGGTCCTTACAACCCCCCCCCCCCCTTAGTGGTCCTTACAAACCCCCCCCCCTTAGTGGTCCTTACAACCCCCCCCCCCTTACTGGTCCTTACAACCCCTCCCCTCCTGCCCATGTAGCGTGGCCGGGCGGCGCGGAACGCGGGACAGGAACCTCTGTTTCCTGTACCCGGCCGCCGGCGGAATGACCGGAAATGCTCACTCAGTGAGCACTTCCTGTCATTCCGCCGGCGGCCGGGTACAGGAAACAAAGGTTCCTGTCCCGCGTTCCGCGCCGCCCGGCCACGCTACATGGAGAGACCGGCAGGAGGGAGCGCTCTGCGCTTCCCTCCTGCCGGTCACTCAAACCCGGCCGCCCTCCGTGCAGCAGTGCTGCGCCGCCTGGGGCTTGTTAAAGCGCTCAGGCAGCGCAGCATGAGGAGGCGCAGCGGGGACAGGGATCCGGCGCCCCCTGGTAAGTTGCGCCCTAGGCGGCTGCCTAGGTCGCCTTACAGGTGGCGCCGGCCCTGTGCCTGAGCCTCTGCATGACACTGCGGAGCAAGGGGGTACCCTATCGGCAAGCAGCTCAACTGGTGGCCGCCTGGCTTCGACCTATAACCCGCCGCCACCACTACGATCTCCCATCCCGGGCTTTCCAGGCTGCAGCCCGACCACGCAGAAACCGAAAGCCGGCATTGCGAGCAACAAAGCCACATGACCTGGGCCCACACACCCGCTCTTATCCTCGGAAGTGCGAGACAGCCGGGCAGGCCCCAAGCACTCCACCCAAGCATACAACACTACAAACGAGCAACCCATCTGACCTGCACACTCGAGCCCTACGCAGCTCGGCACCACGCTCCCAAACAGCAGCGACGAACCAAGAGACCACACGGGAGAAAGTACCGCGACACCCCGCAGGCCTAAACGGTATACCCATGGGCCTCAACCCACCACCGAATGGCCAACTCTCACCTTGGCAGGAGGACAGAAGTCACTCTCTCTGGCTGTCGGGAAAATACCTATCGGGTATAGGCTGAACTGACTCCACAACCTGTCAGAAACATGGACTAGAGCTATATATGCTCTCCAGTTCCTTTCCACCAGCGGTATTCGCTCATATGTTTGTTTGTTTTTCCTTTATGTTTTTCTTTGAGGTCCATATTGTTTATATTCCTCCTCAGGCATCACTGTTTAGCATTTGACCCACTTAAACATGGTGACTCAGCTAAACACATTGAAACTTCTGTATAGCTAAGCTTATGAAACATACCATGTGCCTCCTATTACATGCTCTCCCTTTTTCCTAAATCGCATTTTATAAGCGTGTCTGTGACCTTGTCTTTACTCAATCACTCATACGTCCAGCTAACCCATACAGAAAGCAGAATCTATAGTGCTAATTAGTCGGACATATAGGAATAGCCTGAGACCCAGCTACTTAATTAATAATGTATGCAATAACACTGTATGCCTTAGATCACCCATCGCAGATATTATGTTATGCCTGCTATCCCTGCTCTCCAGGTGATCACTCCATTATATGTTAACTCATGTAGGAGACTATAAGCCAATATAACACGCCTGCGATTATCTTTTTATTGCGCCTCATAAAAATTGCGTTTGAATTTAGCTTGCAAAACAGATGCGCTTGATGTTCTAACATAACATTGTTACTAGATTGTTACAACGTACCAAAAAAAAGTGCAGTTTCTGAGTACCACATTGTCAATCCTAGTGCTTAATCCATGTGTGCTGTTGTGGCACTTGATATATGCTTGTAACTCCTCATGCACAAATAAAATAAAGAATTTAAAAAAAAAAAAAAATGCCATAAAGCTCACAGCAAGCTGTGAGATATACACTGACAGAAAACTAAAGTCATATCTGTAGAATTGTGGTGATCCTGCTGAGATCTGCCGGGGAATCCCAGCAGGGCAACAAACGCCGAGATCCGACCGTGGAAGGAGGAGGGGCCGCGAGCAGGCGCCCCTTCTCCAACCGGTCGGATGCACGTGGCTGAAAAAACCCGGCCGCGGCGAGGCGGCCACGTGCGTGAGTAGACCCGGTCTCAGGGTGCTCGCGTCTGACCGCTAGAAACCCCGGGCGCCGGCAGGCTCACACCAGAGCTCGGGGAGTCAGAGGAGGCAGCCAAGCGGCTAGTCTCCTGACACCCTGAGCGGAGCGCCCGCAGCCCCACAGGGGGGGCTAATAAAATGGCGTCAGGAGGTAGTATGGGAGGGTATGCAAACAGAAGGGAATCCCAAGGGACCCACTGAAAACCACCACATGTCAGGAAAAACATCCGTAAAGACACATGGGAAACGAGCAAAAAAACGGCAGAAATCCCGAAGCAGTAATAAATAATAAATAAATAACGAAAAATAATATAAATAATCTGCAAATAAACATAAGAAAGGATAAAGGCTATAACTAAAAATCATAGCATAAAAAATATACAAACAATATATATAATCAATATAATATGGTATAAAAAAAATATGACTAAATACAATATAAATAATATAGATATAACTAAATGCTATAAACATAAAATATATACATAAAAATATAACATATAGATAAGTATAACATCATGACAAATTAAATAAATATATATCCTAAATAAAACATAATAAATCCCAAAGCCACCAACTAATAGCAGGAGGCAGTGGTACTCTGACCTGTACTGTTTGCGGAGCAGCAAAGAAAGAGGGAATGATGCATGGGGAGGGGAGTTTTATAGTACCTAACTTTTTTCTGATTGGTTGTTTTTCTGTGCTGCTGTGGAGTTCTAGTAAAGAGAGACTTAAGCAAATACGAAGCCTCCTGTCATGTTATAAAATTATCTTTACTCCACTACTGCAAGCGACGGAGAATGATAGAGTCAAAATTAACAAAAAAAATAAATAAAGACATACAAGTATATAAAACATATATTTAACTGAATGTTACATATTTATTTTATTATTGATGTAAAGGCCTCTACTAAGAGGAAATTTAAATTAAAGGGATTCTTTAGTGCCAGGAAAACAAACCCATTTTCCTGGCAGTAAAGAACCCTGGAGATGGTGGTGAATGGTGATAATCAGAGATATATTACTAAAATCTCAATGAAGTTGAAGGCCTGGGCAGTCAATATAGAAATAATCATAAAAATCAAGGTATTTGGATGGGAAGGGTTCATTAGTGTGTATATATATCCGTGTATGTCTATATACATATATGTAGATACGGGTGAGTGTGTGAATCTGTATACATGTATGTGTATGTGTGTGTTTGTATCAATTATCCTTTTTTTTTTTTTTTTTTTTTTTTTTTTTTTCTCTCTCTCGTGCTTCCCCCTCCCTTTCTTTTTTTTTTTTCCTCTCCCCATCCACACACCACGTCAGCAACTGTGCTCTAGCTAGGAGCTCAATTTGGAGTAGCTAGACAATGTATAATCCAGTGGAATATTATCCAGGGATTATTCCAAACTGGAGACCCTGTTTTCCTTTAAGGGATATAGGACTACTTGTATGTATGAATGTGTGCACCAGGGGCATATGGAGAGTGAAGTGGAGTGAAGTTCTCAAAATTATTACTATAGATTACAAAGGATCAGTAAAGATCTGCGAATATGGTTAGGGTGTTATCTATTAATGCCCAGGGTCTGAACACCCCCCAAAAAAGAGGATATTTATATGATACAATTAGGAAAAATAAAATAGACCTATGTTTCGTTCAGGAGACACATTGGCAGAAGCAGAAAAATAATTACTGGAAATTTTCTAAATTCCCAATAATTTTTACATCAGACTATATTAAAAAGAAGAGAGGAGTCGCAATAATAATTTCAGCACATATTAAATTCGAACTTATCATGGAAAAAAAAGATAACCAAGGTAGAAGTCTGATTCTAATCTGTAAGTTAAATGAAGAAATATATACACTAGTAAATCTATACGCACCAAATATTTACTCTAGTAAATTTTTTAAATCGCTTTTTAAGGAAATCGAAAAAATCAAAAAAGGAACTTTATTAATAGCTGGGGACATGAATGTTACACCAGATGTAAAAATGGATAGAACACTAACTAATAAGAGTAATCATTATACAAGAAAAATAATTAATAATGCCAGATCATTTACTAATGCCATGATAGAACACGATCTATATGATATCTGGAGGGTTCATCACCCTAACACCAGGGATTATTCGTATTTCTCTCATGTACATAAAACCTATTCTAGAATAGACATCTTTCTAACAAATTCGTACAGATTACATAAGTTTGAGAATTCTAACATTGATAATATATCCTGGTCAGATCATGCACCGATAATAACTAATATTAAACAAAAAAATGACACCAAGGTAACTACACCTTGGAGGATGAAAGATGAAATTCTAGACTCACTATCTGGCCTAAAATACTTGAAAGACCAAGCAGAAGAATTTATAAGATTTAATGATAATAAAGAAGTATCCAATAGTACTCTTTGGTGTACATATAAATGTTTCATGAGGGGAAATTTTATAAAAATTGGAGCAAAATTGAAAAAAGAACAGGGGAAAAATTTAACGGATCTCTATATAGAACTAGCCATATTAGAAAATACTAATAAAAAAGATTTCAATATATTAAAATTAAACAAAATTAAACAAATACAAACTCAAATTAAAATTAGTTTATCAAATAAAGTGAACAATGCAATTATAAGGTTAAAACAGCTGTGGTATCATGGAGAAAATAGAACGAGTAAAGTTTTTTCTGATAAACTAAAATTCAAAAAAAGACAACAAAGAATTACAAAGATCAAATATAACAACAAAGATCATTTATCCCCAACTGACATAGGGGAAGTATTTGGTCAATATTATAAGTCACTATATAACCTCCCAAAGATTACCTCAACGTCTGAAGAGATAGATACTTTCCTATCTACCTGTAAATTACCAAAAATTAATATAGAACAGATTAAAGATTTGGAATCTCCGATATCTATGACAGAGATTACCCATGCTATAAAAACACTCCGCAAAGGGAAAGCTCCGGGACCAGATGGTCTAACAGATTCCTTTTATAAAACATTTTCTACCCCTATTGCTTCTCTTCTCTTTAAAGTTTATAATGAAGTAAGAGACCAGAAAAAATTCCCCAACGAAATGTTACAAACAATGATTACTCCCATTTTAAAACCAGAGAAAGACCCACATTTTGTATCGAATTATAGACCTATTTCGTTATTAAACATTGATATAAAGATCTTTTCAAGGATAATAGCTGATAGAATAAAAAAAATTGTCCCGACTTTAATCCATCCGGATCAAGCCGGATTTATCATGGGTAGGAAAGGAGCTCATAATGTACGCAGACTTTTAAATTTAATACAGGTAATAGATGATAATGGGATCCCATCGTTGTTTGTGGCCGTGGATGCAGAGAAGGCCTTCGACAGGGTAAACTGGTTGTTCCTGTCGAGGGTCCTCAAAGCATTTGGGTTTCAAGATTTCATATATGATTTGATCTGGTCTCTTTATACTAACCCAACGGCGAGGGTTATGGGAAGGGGTATTGCATCGGAATGGTTTGATGTAAATAATGGTACACGCCAGGGATGTCCACTTGCCCCATTGCTATATGCTTTGACTATAGAACCACTCGCCTCAGCCATTAGATTAGACCAAAAAATTCAAGGGATTCATCTTGCCGGCAAACAAGTCAAGGTTCTATTATATGCAGATGATATAATTCTAACATTAACTGAATGCGAGGATTCATTATGTCATTTTATGGAATTAATTGAGAAATACAGATCTATCTCTAATTATAAAATCAATGTAAATAAAACACAGGTGATATACACCAACTTACCAGAACAACAACTTCTAACTCTAAAATCTAAATTTTCATTTATTTGGTCGAGTGAGAGCATAAAATATTTGGGAGTTAAAATAAGCTTTGACTGGAACCAAATAATTAAAATTAACTACTACCCATTGCTCAAAGATATGAAAGATACGTTACTTAAATGGAATAATCTATACGTATCATGGATAGGGAAATCTAATGCGGTTAGACATTATTTACTACCCAAACTTGAATATATAATGAGAACCATTCCTATGAAAGTCCCAAAAGACATATTAAAAGAATATCAAAAAATATTTTCACAATACCTATGGGGGAAAAAAAAATCAAGAATAGCCCTCAAATACATAACTACAAAATTTAAGGACGGTGGAATATCATTCCCAGATGTGTACCAAATACATGACGCAATTATGTTCTCCCATATCCTAGAATGGATTAACGATAATATGGACAACTTGTGGATAGACCAAGAGCAAATCTCGAGTAATATATTTGATATTAAAATGTTATATTGGATTGATTCTTCAACATTCGCTAAATTAAAAATACAAAATAAGATAATACTGGATATTTTTTCTAATTTACAAACTTTGAAGAAGAAATTACAGATTACAGAACATCTAACTATAAATTCACCAATTGAAATAATACAAATATATATAGAGGACATTAACATTAAAAAATGGAAAGACAATGGTCTTGTAAAATTAGCTGATATTCTAAAACCAGATCTTAAAATAAAATCGTTTCAACAAATTCTTACTGACACAAAAGGACTTGATAACGAACATTTTACATATATTAGAATCAAACACTTTATACAATCTAAACCAGTACATAACATTTCACTTATAGATAATGTTCTTGGCATAGAACATAAGAATAATATGGTCTCAAAAATAAACAAGGTTCTATATAGTAGATACAATAAGGGAAAAATGAAATCTATGTTGAAATGGGAAAATGATATTGGAATTGAGTTTTCATTGGATCAATGGAGGGAGTCATTCGATTTGCTTGGAAAAGCGATACATAGTATAAGTTTGTATGAATTACAGACTAAATTGGTCCATAGGTGGTATATGGTTCCAGCGAGAGTTGCAAGATTTCACTCTCCCACAGAACCTCTCTGTTGGAGATGCTTAAGATGTGACGGAACGTTTAGACACATATGGTGGGATTGCAATGCTTTGGATTCTTTAAAGCAAGTGACATCCACAAAAATCAATACCATTCTCAAAATAACAATGGACCTTTCCCCACAACTATTCTTGCTACATATGAATATTCCTACTAAAATTAAAACTATAAAATATCTAATAATTCATATTCTAATGGCGGTTAAAATTTGTATCGCCAGATATTGGAAAACTGTAAATACTCCCTCATGGAGAGAGGTGGAATCCCAAATAGGATATCAACGTTTAATGGAGAAACAGGTATATAGAAACCTTAATATGACAAACAAACACATTAAGATATGGGAACCCTGGACAACTGAGATATCCACTAACCAATAACATAGAATATACTAAAAGAGACTGGTCCTTAAACTTATAAATTTCCGCGATATGCTCCCTAATGCCCCTGGTGCACTGTGTGAATGAACAATTTTCCACGTATGTTTTGTTTGTTTAGTCTGATAAGATATGACCAGGGGAGCTAGGCATCATTCACTAGCTAACATAGATTACGAGAAGGCAATTGACATGATGTTGATGCTCCATGGCCGGTCTTACGTTAAATTAAAATAATATAATAAAACGAATTTTGATGAAATCTTAAATATAACTTTTTGTATATACAATAACACATGATGAATTGGCACCTACCCTATTCCTAAGCGATACCAACTCATGGGACAGAAGCCGTTCTGATGTTAAAATAAAAAATAAAAAAAAAAAAAATAAAAAAAAAATAAAAAAAAAAAAGAACCCTGGAGTGCCTCCCTCCCTCCCGCGCCCTATCCCACTGTAACTGCAGCTCCCCCTCCCTCCCGTGCCCCATCCTACTGTAACTGCAGCTCCCCTATTTACCACTATAATGTCTTAAAGCATAGAACTTTAGCAGGGCTAACCATGCAGATATCTTAATAGCCTTATTTTATATACAAGTATATAAAACATATATATTTTTTTAATTCTTTATTTTTCTCGTGCATGAAAAGACAGTAAACATTTTCTTGCAATGCCACAACAGCAATAGTAAGCTGGGTAGTAGCAATGAATTTGGTATGGCATACGATTAAACAGCACATTTTTATATTAAAGACAGGCGAAAACTGAAAGTTATGTCAAGAGAAGAGATATGATTTTATGCTAAAGTTTCTAATAATTCAAACATATGCATATGTAAGGTAAGTATAAACGTTTGCATCCATTTAGCTTAGTTTCACTTGCCCCAAAGGTGTTTCCTGCAGCTCTTGATGATTACAGTGAGGTACACAGTGGAATACAGATATGGTATTTATGAATCTGTGCTAATGCAGGTGGGGTGGTTGCATAATGTAAAGGATGTCATTAGGTTCTTTAATGAGGGTCGCTAAGGAGGCGGACCACAACGGTCCCATACATTTACGGTCTTGGGACAATTAAGGATACCTGCTTAGGGTGACCGAGGTAACCCATTAAGTGTGGTGGGTAGGGATACTTAGAACAGGCTCACTATAGTTTTAGCAGGCTCTTGTGTATATCCCCATTGGGCCGTTTCTCTGGGTGATCGCCCCCATGTGTGAGCCATCCGAGCAGGGCATAAAACAAACAATGAGAGTTAAACTAAACGTAGGTCACAGTGATCATGTACCAACTACTACACTATAACATTGTCAAAAGTCTCCCCTTGCCAGATACAAGAGCGTTCAGTGATACATGGGTTACCAACTCGACAAGGTATCAGGGTATTCCGGCAGCAGCTGGGACAGCCGAGGTGTGTGCCCACACGGATCAGTTCAAGGTCTGTCAGCTGTGGGGCAGGGTGAAAAGCATTTCAGCTGATGCCCAGTGTGGGAAAGTCTCGATTGCCGGCACGGCTGGCCCCTTCGGCGGAGATCCTGGGCCCGATTCCAGCTCTTGCGGTTGTCAGTGAGGTTGACTCTTGTGCGGCCTCTTGGTGCGCAGCGGGATCCTGGAGCTGGTGCTCCGCGCCGCGCGGATCAGACGGTCTTGGGTTTGGTGAGTTGCGAGCAGGCAGGTTCTGCTTGGTGTACTTGTGGGTCGATGCCCTCTCCCCCATGGGCTGCGGAGGGGCGCTCCGCCCGTGTCTATTGCCGGCATCCAGCCTCCCTGCCTCCCGATCTGCGGCGCAGCCAGTATTGTGAGTGTCCAAATGAGGGGTTGCGCCCTGCTGGGTGATGGCAGATGGGGCACTGAGGTGCAGGTGGGTTGGGCATATTTTCTAGATCCCCTCCGAGGCGTGGGAGCACCAGTGCTGGTGCCCAGGATACCTGGCATTGTTTCCCTCTGTGCTGGTCTCCGGCTCCGCTGGTGGGCCACTCTGGGGATACGAGGGGTATTCCTGCCTAAGTGGCACCGGATTGCCGGGCGGATCCACGCCGCCACCTCTCTGATCTCCATCATGTATGGCCGTCTCTGAGCCTGGAGCTTTATCCAAAGGCTGGCGCATATCTGGTCGTAGAACTCCCGTGAGTGCTTGGGAGGCTTGATTAGAGTGCCTTTAGGAGTAGGCTGTGTTGCTTTGGGTTTATTCGCTTGGTCAGACGTTGGTGTGGGGGTGATCATCCCCAGCGAGGACCAGGATATCCCCCGCCGGTCCAGAGGGGGGGGGGGGTAGCAGGGTTGTGCTGAGTTCACGTATGTGAGCGGGTCCCGTGCCAGGAGATCGGCCGTCTCCCCCAGATCTCAGGCTCAGCTCCATTGTATGCCACATGGTCGGTATAGGCCGTTCCGCCACGCATCGGTGCCGGACCGGTACCGTTCTGTTACTCATGATATCGTGAGTGGATCCCTGGGCACCGTGAGTTGCTAGCGTTAAAGGGTCGATCTGTGGTAGCTTGTTTGTGCTCTGTATTGCAGGAGCTCTTAGAGTGTGCGACCGGCCATTTTGGCTGCCAGGCCCCGCCCCCTATAAAACGTATATTTAGCTGAATGTTACATATTTATTTTATTATTGATGTAAAGGCCTCTACTAAGAGGAAATTTAAATTAAAAGGATTCTTTAGTGCCAGGAAAACAAACCCATTTTTCTGGCACTAGAGAATCCTGGAGTGCCCCCCTCCCACGCCTCATCCCACTGTAACTGCAGCTCCCCCCCTCCCTCCCGCGCCCCATCCCACTGTTACTGCAGCTCCCCTATTTACCACTATAATGTCTTAAAGCATAGAACTTTAGCAGGGCTAAACATACAGATATCTTAATAGCGATCATTTTATATAGTCAGTAAGATCCTCTATTTAAAATATATAAATAATTGAGAATTCAATATAAAATAAGGATTGTCTTGGAAGCAATAAAGTTTTGTCTTTTTAGATACGTATTATATAAAAATATAAATATAGCCATATAAAATCCATTACAATAATTTGTTATTTAAAAAAAAATAAAAAATATTTTTTTATTTATTGCAAACAAAAGTTAAGAATTAAAATACAATCAATAGAAAAGCAGTAGAGTTTGAACAGTGGTACAATGCATAAGAGTTGGCACAGTACATGAGTGCAGCACACCCGAACAAATGTCAACATAGGTGGTCATTGCAGGTCAACTAAAAACAAGTAAAACAACCTGGGTTCCGGTATGCTACACACCCATGCAGCCTATTTATACCACAAATATTTATGAGTATGTGTGTTAGTGTCATTGGTAAGCTTGTAACTCGTCTTGGAAACATGTACTTATGTATCGTCTGTGCATCTTGGGGACCGTGCAGTCAACCCAGAGCTGCAGGCAGGGTTGTGGGGGAGGGTGGTCTTAATTGAGCGTTTCCGGGAGATGGAATGTAAGCTCGTTTGAGCAGGGTCCTCTTCAACCTATTGTTCCTGTAAGTTTATTTGTAATTGTCCTATTTATAGTTAAATCCCCCTCTCATAATATTGTAAAGCGCTACGGAATCTGTTGGCGCTATATAAATGGCAATAATAAATAAATAAATAAATGGTGGCCAGAAGGGGGGGTTGATAAGGCAACTAAACTAAAAACTGTCAGAGTTGGTTTTCATAAAATTGAGCCAGGGAGTCCAGCATTTAGTGTGTAGAGCATATGTGTGTGTTAGAGGTGAATGCACTTCCTCCACAACTCTAGTAGATTCCACCTTCTGTATCCACCCCCTGATGGTTGGAGGGGCTTTGTGTTTCCAGTGTATTGGCATTAACATGTTGGCCACTGTCAGTAGGTGATTGACTAGTATACGTTGGATTTTGGTAAGCGGGTTTGGGTATAGCAAAAATAGCAAGACTTTAGGGGTCATGGGGAGTGGGACTCAAGAGGTTATGTGGATGAGAGATATAATTGTCTTCCAGAACTTTTGGAAGAGGTTGCATGACCACCAAATGTGGCCAGAGGTGCCAGTAACCTTGTGGCATAGCCAACACATCCCAGATGCATGGGGAAAGAGGCGGTGGAGGTTGGAGGGCGTGTAGTGCCATCTGGCTATTGAGGAGATGAAGTGTCTGAGTTTTTGCAGATTGAAGCATTGTAGTGTAGTCAGGTTTCTATTCATGTCTGACCCCTCTAGTGATTTGATTCCTTTCTCTGTGAGGAGGGTGCCTAGTTTGAGGTAATGGGATTGGGCCTCCTTGAGCATGTTAAAGGTGGATGTATTCATGCCCGGTGGGAAGAATGTCAGGATTACAAGTTGATCCAGCACGCAGTACTGTGTCACACCTCGGACTAAGGACAATTCTGAGGACATAGTTGACTGGCTAACACAGGACACCCAATCTTCTACAGCTTCCGCTCGGAACCTTGACGCACCATCCTCCTCCAGCTTAGCTTCGGGCACCTCTCAAGATACCACTCACCCGCCTGCCGCCACCACCAAAACTAGCACCACAGCTGCTTCACTTGGTATGTCAGAGGTCTTGGTATGTCATATTCACACATCCGTTTGAAGAAATGAGTGATGTGCAACCATTATTGCCAGAGGATGTAGATAACAGGGATATGTCTCAGGCAGGCAGCATTACACACATGGACGTACGGTGTGATGATGATGATGATGTTGTACCCGCTGCTGCTTCCTTTGCTGAGTTGTCAGATACAAGTGAAACGGTTGATGATGACGATGCGTCCATGGATGTCACGTGAGTGCCCGCTCGGCAAGATGAAGAACAGGACGAAAGTTCAGATGGGGAGACAGAGAGGAGGAGGAGGAGACGAGTTGGAAGCAGGGGGAGGTCGTCGCAAGGAGCTAGTGGCACAGTCAGAGAGCATGCATCGGCACCCGGTGTCAGCCCGACAGCACACCAATCAACCCATGCTGTGTACACCACCAGAATGCAGTCATTGCAGAGCTCAGCAGTGTGGCATTTTTTTGTGTGTCTGCCGTTGACAACAGCGATGCCATTTGCAACCTGTGCCAAAAGAAACTGAGTTGTGGGAAGTCCAACACCCACCTAGGTACAACTGCTTTGCGTAGGCACATGATCGCACATCACAAACGCCTATGGGATCAACACATGAGCACAAGCAGCACGCAAACTCAAAGCCGCCATCCTCCTACTGGTCCAGCATCTTCATCCACATCAACCACTGCTGTCCTCCTTGCCCCCTCTCAACCATCCGCCACTCCATCTCCCGTCTTGAGCAGTTCCCGCTCATCTGCCCACAGTCAGGTGTCTGTCAAGGACATGTTTGAGCGTAAGAAGCCAATGTCAGAAAGTCACCCCCTTGCCCAGCGTCTGACAGCTGGCTTGTCCGAACTATTAGCCCGCCAGCTTTTACCATACAAGCTGGTGGAGTCTGAGGCTTTCAACAAATTTGTAGCTATTGGGACACCGCAGTGGAAGGTACCCAGACAAAATATTTTTGCACAAAAGGCAATCCCCAACCTGTACTCGATTGTGCTCAAGGAAGTAATGGCATGTCTGGCACACAGTGTTGGGGCAAGGGTCCATCTGACCACTGATACCTGGTCTGCAAATCATGGTCAGGGCAGGTATATCACCTACACTGCGCATTGGGTAAACCTGCTGACGGCTGCCAAGCATGGAATGCGTGGCTCTGCAGAGGAGTTGGTGACACCGCCACGACTTGCAGGCAGGCCTGCTGCCACCTCCTCTACTCCTCCTACTCCATCCTCTTCCATAACCTCCTCGGCTGAGTCCTCTTCTGCTGCTGCGTCTTGCTCCACATCAACGGCACCCCCCCAGCTCCCCAGGTACTGTTCCACATCCCGGATACGGCAGTGTCACGCCGTCTTGGGTTTGACTTGCTTGAAAGCAGAGAGTCACACCGGACAAGCACTCCTGTCCGCCCTGAACGCACAGGTGGAAACGTGGCTGACTCTGCAGCAACTGGATATCGGCAAAGTGGTTTGTGACAACGGAAAAAATTTGTTGGCGGCATTGAAGTTGGGCAAGTTGACACATGTGCCGTGCATGGCACATGTGTGTAATCTGATCGTACAACGCTTTGTGCATAAGTACACAGGCTTACAGGACGTCCTGAAGCAGGCCAGGAAGGTGTGTGACCATTTCAGGCATTCCTACATGGCCATGGCGCACTTTGCCGATATCCAGCGGCGAAACAACATGCCAGTGAGGCGCTTGATTTGCGACAGCCCGACGCGTTGGAATTCAACACTCCTAATGTTCGACCGCCTGCTCCAACAAGAAAAAGCCGTTAATGAATATTTGTATGACCGGGGTGCTAGGACAGCCTCTGGGAAGCTGGGAATTTTTTTGCCACGTTACTGGACGCTCATGCGCAATGCCTGTAGGCTCATGCATCCTTTTGAGGAGGTGACAAACCTAGTCAGTTGCACCGAAGGCACCATCAGCGACATCATACCATTTGTTTTCTTCCTGGAGCGTGCCCTGCGAAGAGTGCTGGATCAGGCCGTAGATGAGTGTGAAGAGGAAGAGGAAGAGTTGTGGTCACCATCACCACCAGAAACAGCCTTATCAGCATTGCTTGCTGGACCTGCGGCAAAGCTGGAAGAGGATTGTGAGGAAGAGGAGTCAGAGGAGGAATGTGGCTTTGAGGAGGAGGAGGAAGACCAACCACAACAGGCATCCCAGGGTGCTCGTTGTCACCTATCTGGTACCCGTGGTGTTGTACGTGACTGGGGGGAAGAACATACCTTCATTGACATCACTGAGGAGGAGGAACGGGAAATGAGTAGCTCAGCATCCAACCTTGTGCAAATGGGGTCTTTCATGCTGTCGTGCCTGATGAGGGACCCTCGTATAAAAAGGCTGAAGGAGAACGACCTGTACTGGGTGTCCACGCTACTAGACCCCCGGTATAAGCAGAAAGTGGCTGAAATGTTACCGAATAACAACAAGTTGGAAAGGATGCAGCATTTGCAAAATAAATTAAAAAGTATGCTTTACACAGCGTATAAGGGTGATGTCACAGCACAACGGGAATCTAACAGGGGAAGAGGTGGAAGTCATCCTCCTCCTCCCACGACCACGCCGGCAAGGACAGGATGCTTTAAAGACGTGTTGTTAATGGAGGACATGCAGAGCTTTTTAAGTCCTACGCATCACCACAGCCCTTCGGGATCCACCCTCAGAGAACGACTCGACCAACAGGTAGCAGACTACCTCGCCTTAACTGCAGATATCGACACTCTGAGGAGCGATGAAACCCTTGACTACTGGGTGTGCAGGCTTGACCTGTGGCCTGAGCTATCCCAATTTGCGATAGAACTTCTGGCCTGCCCCGCTTCAAGTGTCCTGTCAGAAAGGACCTTCAGTGCAGCAGGAGGTATTGTCACTGAGGAGAGAAGTCGCATAGGTCAAAAAAGTCTAGATTACCTCACCTTTATTAAGATGAATGAGGGATGGATCCCGAAGGGACTGACACTGGGCGATACATTCGACTAAAAAAGGCCTGATGAGATGAGCTGCCTTGGGCTAAAAATGGGCCACACGCTGCTGTATTTTAGCTCTGAATGCCGGTTGACTTGCGTGACTTATCCGCCACCAACTAGGGTTCAAGCCGCAATGTTTTAGGGCACTTTCTGCCTGGGAAACAAACATCAATTTTAATGGCCGCTGCTACAGCAGCGGCTGCAACAATACCTAATTTTTCAGGCATGTGTACATGCCTAATTTTTCGTCCCTCTGGTGCTGCACTGTAGCTTCAAAAACCAAACCAAAAAAGGCACTTAGTGACCCTATGTAGGGGGAACAGTCCCTATTCTGCTCTGTGTCAGTGTGTATCAGGGATCATTAGTATATGTGTCAATCCATATCTGCCAAGTGACCCTATGTAGGGGGAACAGTCTCTATTCTGCTCTGTGTCAGTGTGTATCAGGGATCCTTAGGATAGGTGTCAATCCATATCTGCCAAGTGACCCTATGTAGGAGGAACAGTCCCTATTCTGCTCTGTGTCAGTGTGTATCAGGGATCCTTAGGATAGGTGTCAATCCATATCTGCCAAGTGACCCTATGTAGGGGGAACAGTCCCTATTCTGCTCTGTGTCAGTGTGTATCATGGTCTCTGAGGACAGGTGTCAATCCATATCTGCCAAGTGACCCTATGTAGGGGGAACAGTCTCTATTCTGCTCTGTGTCAGTGTGTATCATGGTCTCTGAGGACAGGTGTCAATCCATACCTGCCAAGTGACCCTATGTAGGGGGAACAGTCTCTATTCTGCTCTGTGTCAGTGTGTATCAGGGGCTTTGAGGACAGGTGTCCATCCATATCTGCAAATGGACTGTTTGCGGTTGTTTGCGGTGCGTTAAACGGGGAGTTTGGTCTTTCACTGTGAAGCGGGCGTAACCCTTACACTACCTGATCGATACAACATCATACCTGATCTTTTAAAGCATGTTATTCCAAACAATTTAGGAATGTTAGGTGATTTATGCCCTTTATGGATTAAAACCAGACTCTGCATCAACTGTGTAATTTTCCATGGGAGTTTTGCCATGGATCCCCCTCCGGCATGCCACAGTCCAGGTGTTAGTCCCCTTGAAACAATGTTTCCATCACTTTTGTGGCCAGAAAGAGTCCCTGTGGGTTTTAAAATTCGCCTGCCCATCGAAGTCAATGGCGGTTCGCCCGGTTCGCCGGTTCGCGAACGTTTGCTGAAGTTTCCGTTCGCCATTCGCGAACTGAAAAATTTGTGTTCGCGACATCACTACTCACAGTCAGCAGACACATTCCAGCCAATCAGCAGCAGACCCTCCCTCCCAGACCCACCCACCTCCTAGACAGCATACACTTAAGATTAATTCTGAAGCTGCGTTCTTTTTTTTTTATTATTTTATTTTTGTGTGTTTATTATACATTATCCACCCATAGCCAGTAACCTGTGTTTATTATACATTATCCCCCATAGCCAGTAACCTGTGTTTAGTATACATTATCCTCCCATAGCCAGTAACCTGTGTTTATTATACTTTATCCTCCCCATAGCCAGTAACCTGTGTTTATTATACATTATCCTCCCATAGCCAGTAACCTGTGTTTATTATACATTATCCTCCCATACCCAGTAACCTGTGTTTATTATACATTATCCTCCCATACCCAGTAACCTGTGTTTATTATACATTATCCCCCCCATAGCCAGTAACCTGTGCTTATTATACATTATCTCCCCCATAGCCAGTAACCTGTGTTTATTATACATTATCCCCCCACAACCAGTAACCTGTGTTTATTATACATTATCCCCCCACAACCAGTAACCTGTGTTTATTATACATTATCCCCCCATAGCCAGTAACCTGTGTTTATTATACATTATCCTCCCCATAGCCAGTAACCTGAGTTTATTATACATTATCCCTCCCATAGCCAGTAACCTGTGTTTATTATACATTATCCTCCATAGTCATTTATCGTTGGACCTACGCAGCATGATGTCTTAGGCCGGCCCAGAGAGTGAGTGAGTGAGTGAATAATATCATATATATGTTCAGAAACATATTAGTAATATATGTAAATCGGGTTCATGCAAAGAGGGTGAAAAGGTATTAAAGAAAAACACACTTATTGAATCAAATTTACAAAGCCAAACTTTTAAAAGCTTTTAAAAGCTTTCCTCATTTCTTTCTCGGGATGAGGAATATATCGGTTGTAGACTGAGGATTTCCATCTGCCCAATTTTTTTATAATATGCACTGGAGTGTCAGTGTTGAAGGAGACCGAAGCTGCCCCTATTCTAAATGAAAGACCCGAGACATGGATACAACCCAATCTTAGGAGTAGTGTTCTGATGTAGAAGATGAATGTAGCCGTAGTCAGAGGGATTCAGAGTAGTGGTGAAATGTGTGTGGCATGACTGAGTGTGGGTAAGTAAGAATCAAGTATTTTAACTGGGCACTAGTTCTAGGTGGGATAAAGTGGTATAGCGGATGGATGAGTAGTTTGGTTCGTTTTAGAGGTTTGTAGAGAAAGTATATAGTGATCATGATTTTTAGCGATATCCAATATTTTTAAGGTGGTCTCAAACAAACATAAAATGCTATATAAAATTTGTGGGAATATCGCATAGTCGTGTACAGTAAATCAGAGAGGGCTCAGAATATCGAACCATCGATCGGTATCTAACCTTGTGCAAATGGGGAGATTGCGGTTGTGCAAATGGACTGTTTGCGGTTGTTTGCGGTGCGTTAAATGGGGAGTTTGATCTGTCACTGTGAAGCCGGCGTAACCCTTACACTACCTGATCTATACAACATCATACCTGATGTTTTAAAGCACATTATTCCAAACAATCTAGGAATGTTAGGTGATTTATGCCCTTTATGGATTAAAACCAGACTCTGCATCAACTATGTAATTTTCCATGGGAGTTTTGCCATGGATCCCCCTCCGACATGCCACAGTCCAGGTGTTAATCCCCTTGAAACAACTTTTCCATCACTATTGTGGCCAGAACGAGTCCCTGTGGGTTTTAAAATTCGCCTGCCTATTGAAGTCTATGGCGGTTCGCCGGGTTCGCCCGTTCGCGAACATTTGCGGAAGTTCGCGTTTGCCGTTCGCGAACGGAAAATTTCATGTTCGCGACATCACTATTTAAGAAGCTCAAAAGCCTCTATAGCTTCTTTAAGCCATATAGTACAATTAGCCCCCTTGCGTGTCATATTGGTGATGGGGGCTATTACCGAAGAGAAATCTTTGATGAATCTACTGTAATAGTTAGAGAAACCAATAAACTTATGTATGGCTTTTAACCCACTGGGTAATGGCCATTGTAGAATGGCCTCTAGTTTGCGAGGATCCATTTGGAAATCAGAAGCAGAAATGTTATACCCCAGGGGCGTGGCTTGACCGCAGAGAGTAATGGCTGATTAGGCAGAGAGCTCCGAGCCCTACTCGATCCGAAACACCACGCAAAGAACAACTCACCCCTGCCAACGCTCCTACAATCCTCTCACTATCAGAGGCAAGCGCCAGGAGATGGCAACATACAAGAAATCCGGTAAGAAGCCGAGGGAAGGTACCCCATCCGTCGCCGACCTACTCACAACGCCTAGGCCGCACGCAGCTAAAGATGGCGGCGGCCAGATGAGCGCGGGCTCCCCGGACTCCCCGAGCACCGGAGATAACAATCGCCAACCACAACAGACAACTAATGCGGAAATCCTACAATCTCTAGCAGAGGTAAGACATTACCTGGCGGGGGAGATAGAGAGATCCGCAAGAGAAGTCAAGGAGGAGATACAAACAGTGGGCCAACGCACAGAGGCCTTGGAATGGAGGATGGATCACGTGGTGGCGGCCCACAACGAAGCAACCTCCACCACCAACCACCTTATCACTAAAGTGGCTGAACTAGAAGATGAAATAGAAGATGCCTCTAATAGGTCTCGCAGAAACAACATAAGGATAAAAGGCCTGCCGGAAAGAATAAAAGACGCAGAAATACAGAGGGTGCTCCTGAGTCTGTTTAGAGAGCAATTGCCTGCAATACCGGAACATCTGTGGACCATAGATAGGGCACACAGGGCACTGAGAGCATGAGGCCCCCCCGGACGGCCCCCCTGAGGGATGTAATAATGCGGTGGCACTTTTTCTCCACCAAAGAAGCCATCATAAAAAGCGCACGCCACCACACTTACTCACTTGAAGGCTCCACAATTCACCTGTATCAAGACATAGCGCCTGCCACGTTAGCCAGAAGAAGGGAATGGACACCCATTGCCGACCTAGTCAGAGCCAAAGGCCTCAATTTCGCATGGGGACACCCCTTCAAAATGCTGGTATTCAATGGACCGAGGCCGGCCGTACTCCTGCCCACAGCAGACCCCAAGACCTTCCTCCACGGCTTAGGCATAGAAGTCCCAGAAGATTTCCGACTCCCCCAAAGAGGCACGCAGGCACTGGGTCAATTGCCCAGAGAGGAGGCAGCACAGGACGGCGGCGCTCCTTGAGGGGCCTGAAAGGGCCTTCCTCCCAATGGACTAAAATATATAACGGACAGAACTAAACTACCAAAGACCTCACCCAAACGGATGTAAACACCTGGAATACAAATCCAAGTCACGGACGACACAATAAAAGACGACAACAATACCGAAAAAAAGGAATAAAACAGAGAACAGACAACAAACAGAAGACGGAAAAACAATAAACCAAAAAATCAAAAAAGAATAAATTACAAAAAACAACAATAACGAAAAAAATACAGGAAAAAGAGAACAAAAAAAACAAGAAAAAAGATCAATCAAACACAAAAAAACAAAAAGAAAGAAGAGAAAAAAATATATTAAAAAAACCAAAAAAACAAAAACATTAATACACAAACCATGAACAATACGCTGAGCTGGAGACGACGGAACATGAAGACAAGAGAGTGAACAAGCCAAGAAGGGATACATGACCGGACTACAAGAGAACTAAACACAACAAAACGAACTCTGACTTTAACAATGAACATTTTAAACCAGGACAGCACCGGTGAAAACCGGGGGAATGGGGCTGTGTCCCGGAGTACATACCTAAGCAGATAGAAACTGAATTGGGCTACAGGGATCATCGTAAATGCAAGTGTAAACCCCTTCCCCCCGCCCTTTTTTTCATGCAGTACATCAGGGTAACCACCAACCTATGGGTAAAGGGAATAGCCAGGTACCCCAAAACGGGCTCAGTAAACTAAGACCTGTTAACGGTTAACATCTAACAGTGGGGGCATGGGCCTTTACACACCCAGCCATATGCGCCACCCTCCCCACCACCACCTTACTGGACATGATCTCCAGCAGACCCGAAACAGACTGGACGACATCCTCTCTCCTACCTCAATTGTGCTAGAGGACGGGTTGATTAGACTAGTATAAATTTTATCTTTTATTTACTTCATGTTTCACTTATTTGGTTATTCATGGCCGTGTATATAATGTACGTAACATATAATGTTGTTGTCTATAAACACATGTGACTTGACGTGAGAGGACACACAGACCGAAAAATCTCACAGGGAACTGATGTATATGTAATTAGAAACTCTATTATTCGGATCGGTGTCAGGGTGCTCGGCGAATGATTGTCCCCTCCGTGCTACACAATGTTCTTGCGGAACGGATAACCACCCCCTGATACACCCGGCACGACTAAGACCAGGAAGATCCCCCACCTCCCCCCACCAAACCCTACAATCCCCCCCCCCCTTTCATTCCCCCCCCGCTCTTCCATTCCCCCCCCCCCCATCTCAACCGCACAAAAAACAGGCCGGGACTCCTACGCTGGCTCACCGGACCCCATCAACCTGGGCCACGTGTCTGCGGTCCTCCCAAAGGCCTCTACAAACCCCCCCGCTTCCTAAACTAGTAAAACCTTCCTAAAGAGGTCCCCCCCATCCTCTTTGTCTTGTAAGAATTTGTTTAATTTTAAAATTTTTAATTGTTAATTTTCGCACACCGCACCTCGGAGGGGCGTGCGGCGGACAGATCTGACACCAACGCGAACTGGACAGGCAGGACCTGAAGCAGAGCTTGGCCACACTTAAAATAACCTCCCTAAACGTCAACGGCCTTAACACACCGACCAAAAGGCGACTGTTAATGTGGGAACTAAAAAGACAAAAGACAGACATAGCCTTCGTACAAGACTCACATGTGCTGTGCTCAGCCCGGATTCAGCTAACTGATCACCTCTACACCAGGGCATACTCTGCCAGAGCTCTGGTGAAGAAAAAAGGAGTAGAAATACTCCTACACAAAAAATGCCCCTTCGTCACCCAAACAGCACAGACCGACACCATGTGTAGGTATGTCATCCTTAAAGGGACCATATACACCACTACATACCATCTGATTAATATTTATGCACCCAACCAACCAGACCCAGACTTCTGGGAGAAGCTACACAACTTAATGCACACACTGCCAAACGGAATAATAGTGCTGGGGGGTGACCTGCATGCGACTCCTAGCCCACCAGTCGACCGTAGCACACCGACGGGGGGCCAGAGGGCACCTAGGGTAGGGGGACAAGATAAGCTATTAACCCAGTTCATACAAAAGACGAAATTGCTAGACCCCTGGAGGCTGCGACACCCAGGACAGAGAGACTACACATTCTTCTCGGCGGCGCACTCCACATACTCCCGCATAGACTTATGTCTGGTCAATCAGAGAGGGATCCCATGGATCCAATATGCGCGAATAAACCTTATTGGTTAAACCACGCTGACATAGAGCTTACAATAAGAATCCCAGGGCCCAAACCACCATGGAAATGGAGGTTGAACAGCACACTTATAAAAGATCCCGAGGTGACGAAGCTCATTCAGGACGAACTTACGACCTACTTCGACACAAACGATACGCCGGACTTAACACAATCTACAATATGGGCCGCTCATAAGGCGGTTATTAGGGCACCCTCATCAAACTAGCAACCCGGCGGAAAAAACAGAGGGCGGAAACCCTCTTCGAGCTCCAAAAGGCGCTGAGGAAGGCCGAAGCCAGACACAAACAAACCCCCACGACACAGGGACTCCAGGACCTTAGGGCACTCCGCCATAAAATAAGGGTCACGGCGGTAGAGGATCTCGGTAGAGATCTGGTCTGCAAAAAAACGCCTCTATTACGAACGCTCTAATAAGATGGACACCCTCCTGGCCAGGGCACTAAACCCCAAACAGCAATTCAAAGCCATAACGGCGATCCGGGACAAGACAGGGCAGGTGACACATAATCCCATGGAGATCAACCAGATCTTCACAGAGCTCCTAGCCAACATCTATAATCACTCCCCAGAACTAGATGGAAACAATGAGACATATGCACAAGCGGTTGCAGACTTCGTAGCCAAAACAAATGTGACGCGACTGAATCCAGAAGCCATACAAACCTTGGGAGCACCTATAGAGGAGGAAGAGGTGGACTGGGCAATCACGGCACTCAAAGGAAACAAAGCCCCGGGCCCATACGGCTACGACGGCTCCTACTATAAAATTCTTAGACACACGTTGATCCCAAGGCTGGTGAAGGTGTACACGGAATGGATGCACGGAGGACATCCTAATCCGGAAACACTCACGGCAGATATCACACTCATCCCCAAACCAGGTAAAGACCCAACGGAGGCGGGGAATTATAGGCCCATCTCACTGATAAATTTTGATGTAAAAGTGTTTGCAAAAATCCTAGCGACGCGGCTGAACCCCCTACTGGGAACACTGGTCCACCCGGATCAGGTCGGCTTCGTACCATCTCGGCAACTGTGTGAAAACACCAGGAGGGGGGCGGATGTCATTTGGTGGGCAGTGAGGACCCGGAAGCCTTCTCTGATTCTATCCTTGGACGCGGAGAAGGCGTTCAATAGGGTCCAGTGGCACTACCTCTTCTCTTCTCAATCTTGGGGCACCTACGAATGCCGGAAACATTCATAACGGCATAAAAGCCCTGTACACAGAACCGCGGGCGCAAACCGCGGTACCAGGAACAGCTCCGACCCCATTCAAGACCACCAGCGGCACCAGACAGGGCTGCCCCCTCTCCCCCCTGCTGTTCGTCCTAGCACTAGAGCCACTTCTGCAAAGGATAAGGGAGGATAGGAACATAACAGGCATAAGGGCGGGAGGAATATAAAGTCTCTGCGTATGCGGATGATATCATGGTCACACTCACCGACCCCCGGGTATCCGTGCCCCACCTACTCTCCCTCCTTAAGGAATATGGACGTGTATCAGGCTACAAAATTAACTTAGAAAAATGAGTGGCCATGCCACTGGAATTGGATACGGCGGAGAAAACACCATAAAAGCCAACCACTCCCTCAATTTCACAAGAACTGACATTAAATATCTAGGGATTAAACTAACCGCAGAACCAGCGAGACTGTATGAAGCGAATTACACACCCACTTTGCTAACACTCTGTCGGGATATAGAAAAATGGCAAGAAAAAACAATTTCATGGATAGGGAGATTACATGCAATAAAAATGACGTTGCTACCTCGCCTACTGTTCCTGTTCCAGGCCCTACCGATCAAAGTTACTAAGCAAGACCTAACGACACTACAAAGACACATAGATAACTTTATATGGGCACAAAGACGACACAGAGTAGCTAGACAAGTGCTGTACCGGACGAAATCAAGGGGAGGACTGGGTCTCCCAAACCTGTACCAATACTACTTGGCGGCTCAGTTAGCCCAAATAGTAGCGTGGCATACACCAGAGGGCTCACACCGGTGGGTCGACCTAGAAACGAAGCTCATGAGCACGGATCTGCCACAATTCTGGATATGGGTGCCCAAACAGGACAGACCATCCCTACGAACCACTTGCCCGGCAATCCTTAATTCCATACGTATATGGCCACCAAATATGCACTTAAACACACACCCTCACCACTAACTCCATACCTGAGAAATAAAGCGTTTGAACCCGGGCTGAGCGCACAAGACTTTAGGGGCATAGAGAGTACGGGGATGCAGAGATATGGCCACATGTATGAGGGGGAATCCTTCAGAACGTTTGATAGTTTGAAAACCTTAGCACCCCTAACTACAAAAGACGTATTTCGACATATACAAATACAAGACTTCGCCAAAAACCCAGAGGTTAGAAAAGCAGCTCACACCCCAATGACATTCTATGAACAGCTATGTAATGCCAAAACCGTACAAAAGGGCTTAATAACAACTATATACGCACTACTCAGCGCCCCTGCCAAAGACGCTAAAGACCCACGATACATTGGCCAGTGGGAGACGGACCTGGGAGGGGTATTGGAAGGTGAGGACTGGGTGGACATATGGGAAGCGACAGCTAAGACATCAATATGTGCCAAGAACAATCATATAAAATGCTCATGAGATGGTACACCACACCAGTGCAACTACACAGAATGGGGAAAACCACAACGGACACATGCTGGAAGGGTTGCGGCGGTAAAGGCACCTTCGTGCACATGTGGTGGGAATGCCCGGAAATAAACAAATATTGGAAGCGTATACAGACACTACTAACTGACAAACTGGTGAAACATATAGATTTAGACCCATTGTCGGTCCTATTGTCCAAACCCATAGACGGCCTCCCCAGAAAAGAACAACAACTCTTTAATAAATCAACACTTGCGGCCAGAAGGGCTCTAGCCCAGGCGTGGCTGAAGCCCACGTTACCCACAGATAATGATGTGATAGTAAAGGTCAAAGACACATATTTGATGGGCAAACTCACAGCCCAAATTAGGAACACAGAGAACTCATTTCATAAAATATGGCAACCATGGGAAGACTATATTGACAAATAAACCCACACAAGCTAGACAAAGACAGAGGCTCTAGAAGGGGCCTTGATCCGCCGTGCGCCCCAACGAACAGCATATCCCCCCCCGCCCTGCAGCCTGGCTCCATCTTCCCCCCCCCCCCGTTCCCCCCACCTCCCTCCCTCCACACTTCAGCGAACACTTCATATAAAACCCCTTAGAACCACAAGCAAGTCAATAGGAAGGATCCACATCCACACAGACGGAAAACCAAAATGTAACACCACCCCGCTAAACTGGTATCAAGAAATGTACGAAAAACACTGTGACCACCCTAAGCACACGACCCAGCACTAGGGCCTACCAAGGATAATCCCCACGGCCACAAAAAAGAACCCGACCGTGCACCGCAACCCGCGACCAAAACGGAACCCGGAATAGGATGGCTCATGGGACGGGTCGACACTGGTCGCAACTGACAGACACGAACCTACACGACTGTAAAATCCACTACGACATGACTCCACCTAATACACAGCATTGAACATAGCACATAGCCGACAGCACAAAAGTCTGAACTGCTTTACGCAGAAAAATGATTGTATGTAACCACTGTGAATCGGTTGGAAAGTGAATCACATATTGTACTCTTACAGTTTAATGTATTTTATTGTATTGTTGTGTTCTTTTTACTTTATGAACGGTTAAGAAATGCCCTCCACAGTTAAAAACGACACAGAGCGGCAAAATACAAATGTCATATAATCTGAAAAACCAGCTATCTATTGTTACATACCATGTAAAACTTATTGGTAATCGGCCCCTGCGTGAGCCACTGTATATCACTATGCCGCATTCCGTGTCGACTCAAAAATAAAGAAATTTTAAAAAAGAAATGTTAAACCCCAAAAACTGAACCTCATGTTGATCAAATACGCATTTCTCAAGTTTACAATAAAGACTGTTTTTAAGCAAAGTTTGTAAAACATGATGAGTTTGGATGTCGGGGGAATAAAAAAGGATATCATCCAGGTATACAAGCACAAAAGAGTAAATATAGTCTTTGAGTACATCATTAATGAAATCTTGAAATACGGCCTGAGCATTACATAACCCGAAGGGCATAACAAGATATTCGTAGTGCCCACTCCTGGTGTTAAATGCCTTCTTCCATTCATGATCCTTCCTAAATCTCACCAAATTGTACCCACTCCTAAGGTCAAGCTTAACCCCTTAAGGACCAAACTTCTGGAATAAAAGGGGATCATGACGTGTCACACATGTCATGTGTCCTTAAGGGGTTAGTGAAGATCTTAGCACCCTGGAGTCTATCAAACAATTCGGATATAAGGGGAATGGGATAGGCATTTTTGATAGTAATCTTGTTTAATGCCCTGTAATCTACACAAGGTTGTAATTCTCCATCTTTCTTAGCTTCAAAAAAGAACCCTGCACTAGCAGGCGAGGATGATTTACGTATATGGCCTTTACTTAAAGATTCCTTGATGTACTCATCCATGATTTTGCTTTCTTGTGGGGATAGGGCATATACCACTCCTTTAGGAGGCATAGCCCCAATGGAACAATCATAAGATCTGTGTGGAGGAAGAGCATTAGTCTGGCTTTTACTAAAGGCCTCTCTAACCTCCCAATACTGTATGGGAATTTCGGGAGTTGCAGACGTAGCAGCGGGTAAAGCAATGATGCCCACTTTTTTAGAAATGGGTAACATGCAGCTTTCCTGACAGTCTCTACCCAATTCCAGTATTTTCCCTCTAGTCCAGTCAATATGAGGGTAATGCTTGATGAGCCAAGGGAAACCTTATACGATGGGACAAGAAGGGTAAGCGATTATCTGGATTATCTCTATAAGTAATGTTTTCCTTATTAGACATGTGCAATTAGTTTCGGTCCGAATATGTATTCGGACGAATTTCGGACAATTCGGACATTCGTGTACTTCCGAATGTCCGAATAGCCGAAGTGCAGAATTGCCGAGGTCCCGAAGTTACTGAATTTCCGAAGTGTCGAAGTGCCGAAGTTATGAAGTGCTGAAGTGCCGAGGTCCCGAAGTTCCGAAATTACTGAATTTCCGAAGTGTCAAAGTGCCGAAGTGACGAAGTTCTGAAGCACAGTATTGCCTAAGTACTAATATACTTACCCAGTGAAAGAAGAAGAATGTTACATTGTATACAATTTTAAATAAAAGTATACAAACATAGCCAGGATTCAGCTGTAAGCATTTGCAACACTTACAACAATCAAGTAACATACATTCATATAAAATGTAAGTTACTTGGCCAGTCAGTGTAATGACAGGAATGATTAAGTAGATAACTCCCTAATTCCCATGGTATTAGGGAGCTATCTACTAAAAGGCTGAAAGACCTAAATTGGTCTTTCAGCCAAATTTACTAATACTAAGTAAAGATTACTTAGTATTAGTAAATTATGCCCCTACTCACTATACCGCGAGTAGGGGCATGTCAATTAAACAGTGAGCAGCCTGTGGCTGCTCACTGTAAAAAAATAAAAAATATGTTCCCTCCTCCCGAGCCCCTGGCCCCCACCCCTAATGTAAAATAATGGGGGGGGACCTATTGTCCTCCCCCTGGCCCCACCCCTGAGCGCCGGGTGGGGGCCCTAAATACTAATAATGGGGGGGGACCTAATGTCCTCCCCCTGTCCCCCACCCCTGAGCGCCGGGTGGGGGCCCTAAATACTAATAATGGGGGGGACCTAATGTCCTCCCCCTGGCCCCCACCCCTGAGCGCCGGGTGGGGGCCCTAAATACTAATAATGGGGGGACCTAATGTCCTCCCCCCGGCCCCCACCCATGAGCGGTGGGTGGGGGCCCTAAATACTAATAAGGGGGGACCTAATGTCCTCCCCCTGGCCCCCACCCCTGAGCGCCGGGTGGGGGCCCTAAATACTAATAATGGGGGGGGACCTAATGTCCTCCCCCTGTCCCCCACCCCTGAGCACCGGGTGGGGGCCCTAAATACTAATAATGGGGGGGGACCTAAGGTCCTCCACCCTGGCCCCCACCCCTGAGCGACGGGTGGGGCCCTAAAAAAAATCCCCCCCAGGTGACTAGGGGTCCCCAAACCCCTAGTCACCCCCTCCCCCAATAAAAATTATCCCCCTACCTACCCCCATCACCCTAAAAACTAATGAGGAGGGGACCTTTAACTAAGTACCTGTAAAAAAAATAAAACTTACCATTCAATGTTTTCTTCTTCTAAAGTCTTCTTTTTTCAGCCCCAAAAAAGGGCAAATAAAAAACCACAATAACCGACGCAATTATAAAAAAAAAAAAAGAGCGCAAACATTTTTTATCCTTCTTCACCCGGTGAGGGCTCCGCGCAGACTGAGCTCTGCAGGGCGGGGGAAGGCTTATAAAGCCTTGCCCGCCCTGCAATTAGGCTCAGAGCACTCTGATTGGTGGGTTTAAGCCATCCAATCAGAGTGCTCTGACAGGTAAATGAAGTAACCAATCAGAGAGTTATGAGTGAAATTACACAGTGTGGGAAAATTCCAAAGAACTTTCCCATGCTTTGTAAAATGACACAGAGCACTCTGATTGGTGGATTTCAAACCAACCAATCAGAGTGCTGCGGCAGGTAAATGTAGAGACTTACCTGTCATTCAAACCAACCAATCAGAGTGCTGCGACAGGTAAATGTAGAGACTTACCTGTCATTTACCTGTCAGAGCACTCTGATTGGATGGCTGAAACCCACCAATCAGAGTGCTCTGAGCCTACTTGCAGGGCGGGGCAAGGCTTTATAAGCCTTCCCCCGCCCTGCAGAGCTCAGTCTGCACGGAGCCCTCCATGGGTGAAGATGGATTTTTTTTTTTTGCGCTCGTTTTTTTTTGTTTGTTTTTTATAATTGCGTCGGTTATTATGTTTTTTTTATTTGACCTTTTTGTGGGTTTTTACAGGTACTTAGTTAAAGGACCCCCCTCATTAGTTTTTAAGGTGAGGGGGGTAGGTAGGGGGATAATTTTTATTGGGGGGAGGGGGTGACTAGGGGTTTGCGGACCCCTAGTCACCTGGGGGGGACTTTTTTTAGGACTCCCACCCGCCGCTAAGGGGTGGGGGCCAGGGGGGGAGGACCTTAGGTCCCCCCCTTATTAGCATTTAGGGACCCCACCCACCGCTCAAGGGGTGGGTGCCAGGGGGGTGGACATTAGTCCCCCCCTTATTAGTATTTAGGGCCCCCACCCGCCAGTGAGGGGTAGGGGCCAGGGGGGAGGACACTAGGTCCCCCCTTATTACAATTTAGGGCCCGCAACCGCCGCTCAGGGGTGGGGGCCAGGGGGGAGGACATTAGGTCCCCCCTTATTAGTATTTAGGGCCCCACCAGCCGCTCAGGGGTGGGGGCCAGGGGGGAGGACCTTAGGTCCCCCCCTTATTTTATTGTAGGGCCCCCACCCACCGCTCAGAGGTGGGGGCCGGGGGGAGGACATTAGGTCCCCCCTTATTAGTATTTAGGGCCCCCACCCACCGCTCAGGGGTGGGGGCCAAGGGGGAGGACATTAGGTCCCACACCTTATTTTACTGTAGGGCCCCCACCGCTCAGGGGTGGGGGCCAGGGGGGAGGACATTAGGTCCCCCCCTATTCTGATTTAGGGCCCCCACAGGCTGCTCACTGTTTACTAGACATGCCCCTACTCGCGGTATAGCGAGTAGGGTCAAAATTTACTAATACTAAGTCATTTTTACTTAGTATTAGTACATTTGGCTGAAAGACCAATTTAAGTCTTTCAGCCTTTTGGTAGATAACTCCCTAATACCGTGGGAATTAGGGAGTTATCTACCAAGCGGCTGCAAGAGAAGTTCCGAAATTCCGAAGTGTCGAAGTGCGGAAGAGCCGAAGTTGCTGAATTTCCGAAGTGTCGAAGTGCCGAAGTGCCGAAGTTCCGAAGTGCTGAAGTGCCAAAGTTCCGAAGTTGCCGGATTTCCGAAGTGTCGAAGTGCCGAAGTGCCGAAGTGCCGAAGTGCTGAAGTGCCGAATTGCCGAAGTCCCGAATTGCGAAAATCCCGAATTTCGGAATGCCGAACCGAACCGAAAATTTTCCCCATGCACATGCCTATTCCTTATGCAAAGCTCTTATCGTAATGCAAATAGGCAAGGTTTCATGGGTAATAAGAGGTTGAGATAGGGGTCTCCCATCAATAGCCTCAACCGCTAGAGGTGATGATTAGAGTTGAGCGGACACCTGAAAGAGTTCGGCTGAACTTCGTCAAAAAGTTTGAGTTCGGGCTCGAACTTGACCTGAACTTGACCCTGAACCTGAACTTTTGGGCATTAAAATGCCTCTAAAAAAGTCCTGGAAAGGGCTAGAGGGCTGCAAAAGGAAGTAAAATGGGGGTAAGAGTAGGACAAGTGCCCTGCAAACAAATATGTATAGGGAAATCACTTAAAATAACATAAAATACATAAAAATTTAAAATACAGCTGAGCCATAAAATAGCACTAGATGGAATCTTTGATTTGAGCTTTGGAAGAACATAAATCAAAATCTAAAGCATGGCTGTCAGTAGGATCACCAGAATTATCCATTTGAGAGAGGGTTGGAGTGCAGTGTATTCTCTTTCATTGTTCAAACTGAGCTCAACTCCTGATGCATGTAGAACATGCCTTCACAAGCCTCTGCTATTGTGTAAATAGTTTATACTAAGTGACCCATAGGTTGAGGAGGCGGTGACCGTGGCAGTGTAGGTGGAAGCGGCGGTGGAGGAGGAGGTAACCAACACTGTTTTTCATTTGTTTTTGTTTTTTTGTTTTTGTTTTTTTAATTGGGATAGCCCTCCAAATATTGGAACATATAAAAAAAAAGAAACATGGCAGAATTTTGAAATGCTGGCATTCAGGGCCAGGGATCGCAGGTGGGTAGGGTGCTACTTCCTCTTTCTCTCCAGTGTTTGGGAGATGGACAGCTGAATGCTTCCATGGGACAGTGTGGAAATGCTTGGGGACGGTGACAGACGTGGTGGCGTTGCTGCCACATCCTCTGTTTGCTGGGTGGCAGGTGAGAAGAGGAAGCAGGAGGAGCCTGAGACCTTTCTTGGTTTTTGAGGTGCTTACTCCACTGCAGCTCGTGCTTTGCATGTAGATGCCTGGTCATGCAGGTTGTGCTCAGGTTTAGAAAGTTTATGCCTTGCTTAAGGCTCTGATTGCACAGCGTGCAAACCACTAGTGTCTTGTCATCAGCACATCGTCTAAAGAACTGCCACGCCAGGGAACTCCATGGAGCTGGCTTTGGTGTGCTCGGTCCCTGGATGCGGTGGGCAGTAGCAGGTGTACTGTCTAGGGGAAGGCCGCTCCACTTTTGCACCCTGCTCTAGGAGGAGGAGGTGGATGTGGAGTAGGAGGTTGAGGAGGCGGTGACCGTGGCAGTGTAGGTGGAAGGAGGTAGCCAACTATGTTTTTTTTGTTTGTTTTGTTTGGGTTTTTTCATTGGGGTAGCCCCCAAAATATTGGGACATATAAAAAAAGAAAACAAAGAATAAGTTCACCTGAGTATAACAATGGCTGTGTGAGGCCGGTATAAATGTCTATTCTGCACAAGGTACAGACAAGTCTGGTGAGATCCATGCCTGGTTCATTTTAATAAACGTGAGCTTGTCCACGTTGGCTGTGGACAGTCGGCTGCGCTTGTCTGTGATAAAGCCCCCTGTTGTGCTAAACACATGTTCAGACAATACACTGGCTGCAGGGCAGGTCAGCACTGCAAATGCATAAAGGGCAAACTCAGGCCATGTGCCCAATTTGGAGACCCAGAAGTTGAATGGGGCAGACCCATCAGTCAGTACGTGTAGGCATGTGCACACGTACTGTTCCACCATGTTGCTGAAATGCTGCCTCCTGCTAAGACTTTCCATATCAGCTGGTGGTGCTGGTTGTTGTGGCGTGCTGACAAAGCTTTTCCACATTTCGGCTATGCTAACCCTGCCTTGTGAGGTGCTGGCGGTGCCCAAACTGCGTTGGCGACCTCTTCCTCCTCCTCTGCCATCGCCTTGTGCTTCCACTGAGCCCCCGGTGTCAGTTGTGAATGCCCTCAGCAGCGCATCTACCAGCGTGCGCTAGTAGTCGCGCATCTTCTGATCACGCTCCAGTGAGGGAATTAAGGACGGCATGGCCACCCAGTAATCAGCACAAGTTAGAATGTGGGCAACTCGGCAGTCATTGCGCAGGCACTTTGGTGACTCTAGATAACCTTGGGCCGATCACACGTCCCATGACGGCGACGGCGCATTCGGATGTCTGCCCTATCAACTTTCTATGGTACTTTCTGCGCCTACCATGGTGACCACAGGTAACGGGGAATCAGGGTTCGATTCCGGAGTGGGAGCCTGAGAAACAGCTACCACATCCAAGGAAGACAGCAGGCCCGCAAATTACCCACTCCCGACATGGGGAGGTAGTGATGATAAATAATAATACAGGACTCTTTCGAGGCCCTGTAATTGTAATGAGTACACTTTAAATCCTTTAACAAGGATCTAATGGAGGGCAAGTCTGGTGCAGAGCGACTGACCCGTGCGTGCTGCAGCTGAAACTCCACTATCGCCTGCTGCTGCTCGCACAGTCTCTCCAGCATGTGCAAGGTGGAGTCCCACCTTGTGGGCATGTCACATATGAGGCGGTGAGCGGGAAGGCCGAAGTTACGCTGCAGCGCAGACAGGCGAGCAGCAGCAGGGTGAGAACGCCGAAAGCACGCACAGCCGTTACAGTAAAAGTGCAAATGGCTCATTAAATCGGTTATGGTTCCTTTAATCACTCCATCTGTTACTTGGATAACTGTGGTAATTCTAGAGGTAATACATGCCAACGTGCGCTAGGGGACGGCCGCTCCGCTTTTGCACCCTGCTCCCTCTTATGCTGTGCTGCTGCCTCTGTGCGACCACCGCCTCTTCCTCCAAACTGCACACGTCACTCGCATGACCTTCATTCCATGTGGGGTCTAGGACCTCATCATCCTCCACATCATCTTCCACCCACTCCTCAACCCTGCCCTCCTTGCCGGTCTGCACATGAAAGGATGCTGTATGATTTCAAAAAAAAAGAACACACTACACGAAGGTCCTGTTCACTAGTGAGTGTGTAGTCATGAATGTTACCGGTAAAACTTTATTTTAAACCTTGTTTAATTTTGTTATAGCATGACTTGTAGTCTTGTTTTTAACTTGTCTATAATACATATTTTTGTATGACACTATTGTGTTTTTCATTGATTATTGAATTTTAATGGTCTAAGATAATTAACATGTCAACAGGCAAACGTAACCAGAAATGTGAATTAGTCAAACTGCAATGTCACAGCAGTATTTGATGGTTCTATTTGACTCTCAGATATGAAGTGCAGGCCCCAAATGTACTATTTAGCACCAAAAAAATAGAATTTTTCAAAGTGCGATGTAACCACCGTATTTGACAGTTTTATTTGACTCTCAGATATGAAGTGCAGGCCCCAAATGTACTATATATCACCAAAGAAATGTGAATTAGTCAAACTGCAATGTCACAGCAGTATTTGACGGTTCTATTTGACTCTCAGATATGAAGTGCAGGCCCCAAATGTACTATTTAGCACCTAAAAAATTAGAATTTTTAAAACTGCGCTGTAACCACAGTATTTGACAGTTCTATTTGACTCTCAGATATGAAGTGCACACCAAATGTACTTTTTTAGCACCAAAGAAATGTGAATTAGTCAAACTGCAATGTCACAGCAGTATTTGGCGGTTCTATTTGAGTCTCAGATATGAAGTGCACACCACAAATGTACTTTTTAGCACCCAAAAAATTGGAATTTTTCAAAGTGAGATGTAACCACAGTATCTGACTGTTCTATTTGACTCTCAGATATGAAGTGCAGGCCCCAAATGTACTATTTAGCACCAAAAAAAAATGAATTAGTCAAACTGCAATGTCACAGCAGTATTTAACGGTTCTATTTGACACTCAGATATGAAGGGCACTCCACAAATGTACTTTTTAGCACCAAATAAATGTGAATTAGTCAAACTGCAATGTCACAGCAGTATTTGACGGTTCTATTTGACTCTCAGATATGAAGTGCAGGCCTCAAATGTACTATTTAGCACCTAAAATTTGAATTTTTAAAACTGCGCTGTAACCACAGTATTTGACGGTTCTATTTGTGATTTTTTAAAACCAACAATGTAACAGTAGTATTTAAGGGTTTTATTGGACTACAAGAAATGCACCGCAGGCCGCAAATGTTCTATTTAGCACAAAAAAAAATATTTTTTTAAACCAACAATGTAACAGTAGTATTTAAGGGTTTTATTAGACTGCAAGAAATGCAGTACGCAAATGTACTATTTAGCACCCAAAAAATTGCATTATTTAAAGGGACACTCCAGGCACCCAGACCACTTCTGCTCATTGGAGTGGTCTGGGTGCCAACTCCCACTACCCTTAACCCTGCAAGTGTAATTATTGCAGTTTTTTATAAACTGCAATAATTACCTTGCAGGGTTAAGTCCTCCCCTAGTGGCTGTCTATTAGACAGCCACTAGAGGGAACTTCCTGGTCACTAGCACAGATTATCTGTGCTAGAGCGTCGCTGGACGTCCTCACGCTGTGTGAGGACCTCCAGCGTCGCTCTATTCCCCATAAGGAAGCATTGAAATTAATTTTCAATGCTTTCCTATGGGGTGCGCCAATGCACATGCGCGGCATTGCCGTGCATGCACATTGGGACTCCTCGGCCGGTGGGCTGGATCAGTCTCGCCCACCGGCCGACGGAGGAAGAAGGAGGAGCGGCGGGGAGGAGCAGGCAGCGACGTGGGACATGTCGCTGCCTGAGGTAAGTGACTGAAGGGGTTTTTACCCCTTCAGTAACCGGGGATTGGGGTGTGGGAGGGAGAGGGACCCTCCAGTGCCAGGAAAACGGATTGTTTTCCTGGCACTGGAGTTTCCCTTTAAAAATGCCTAGATGTTGCCCTCTGAGCTACCAGAACAGGATTAAAGTAATGTGCCTGGCACACATGCAGTTGCAAGTGCACTGCACTCTCTGTGGCACTGGGCTAAGGGCAGGGTACAAAAATGTAGTATAGCACCCACAAAAATAATTGCTATAGTTTTCAGATTCAACACCAGAATTCTTTCCTAATCTGTCCCTCACAGCTGCAGCATCCTCTCCCTACACTAATAAGAGCTCATGTGACGTGCAGCTCTATGTGACGCCAGCTTATATTTAGAGGCTGGGTCAAATGCTGCACTGGCCAATCACAGCCATGCCATTAGTAGGCATGGCTGTGATGGCTTCTAAGGGCACACAAGTCAAACACTTGTTGATTGGCTGCCCTGCAGCCTTTCAAAACGCGCCATTAAATTGCCGAACACCGAACTCCAACCTGAACATACACGGAAATGTCCGTGTTCGGTTCCAGGGTCCAAAAACCGTAATGTTCGGTACGAACCCAAACTATACAGTTCGGGTTCGCTCAACTCTAGTGATGATCTCTCCCTGACTGGTATAGTGTGTTTTTTAGCAAAATACAAATCAATAAATTTACCAGCCGCACCTGAATCAACCATGGCTTTGCATGAAAAGTTCTCCTCGTTGCAAAAGGCAGAAATGTCAAGGAGAAATCTGCTTCGGGACCTGTCCCCTTAAGGTTCTTAGGTGCGGAAGTTTTCTGGACTTATAGGACAAATACCTCTCATATGCCCATTCTTGCCACAATATAAGCACAGACCCTCTCTTTTTCCTATACTGTTTCTTTGCTTCAGACAGTCCTGTAACCTCTAACTGCATAGGTTCAGGTTCAGACAGCGTCGAGAGGTCAGGGACAACAGGTTTGGAGAATCGAGGTGCTAGTGACATAGTCAAACGTCTAGTTCTGTTTCTAGTAATTTCCCTGGTCCTGAGTCTATTATCGATCTGCATCACATAGGTAATAGTCATTTAATCCCTTAGGTAGGTCTTTGGCAGCAATTACGTCAAGTATAACTTCAGATAATCCTTTTTTAAAAGCAGCGATAAATCCGTTGTTAGTCCAGTCTACCTCAGATGCCAAGTTACGAAATTCTATACATAATCCGAGATAGACCGGTTCCCTTGTTTGATATGCTTTAGGGCAGTGGAGGTGTCTTCCTCTCTGCCTAATGGTTCAAATGTCAGTTTGAATTATGACAGGAATTCCTGGTAACAATTAGCGATACTCCTATTACTTTCCCACAATGGATTAGCCCAGGTTAAATCCTTGCCTTTAAGTTGGTTCATCAGATACCCAATCTTACCTCTATCTGAAGGAAATGACCATATGAGGCCTCAAAGTGGTACTCAGTCTGATTGAGAAATCCCATACATTCCTGGATATTACCAGAAAAATGCGGCGGAGGAGATAAGGAGATCGTAGGTGCTATAGGTGGAGGTACATTAGCCAGTGGTGACATAATTGGAGAAGATTCAGGTTGCAAATGAGCTGTCCTAGTAAGGAGCATGCTAAAAGCCTGGGCAAATTGATCCATACGGTGATCATTCTCCTCTAGCTTTCTCTCAAAAGCTGCTATGTGCTGACACAATTCTGCAGGATCTGTGGCCATGTCGTAATGTCAGGATTACAAGTTGATCCAGCACTCAGTACTGTGTCACACCTAGGACTAAGGATAACGTATAAACGGACCTTAGAATGGCCGGACTTAACGTCTCCAAGAATAGTCAAAATACTTGCCGAGGTCAGGGACACAGAATCAGACACAAAGATGAAGGAAAGTCAAAAGTCAAGGATACCAAATATCAGGGAAGTCAAAACAAAGCCAAAGCAAAACACCAGAAAATCAAGATCAGAAACTCACTCTCGGATAACCATACGCATAAAAAAACACGACAGGGCACTGAGCAAGAGCAGAACTGGGCCTAAATACCCCTTTTGTGGATCTGATTGGCAGTAACCGGCCTTTGACCCCAAAGTCAATTACCAGGATTACATTTGCATGATTACTGCTCAGCACAAACCCTTCTGTGGATTTGATTGCTGCTTGGCACAACCTTTCCTGTCAGGACCATAATATTGCTCGGCACAACTTTTCCTGTCAGGACAGTAATGTTGCTCAGCACAACTTTTCCTGTCAGGACAGTAATGTTGCTCGGCACAACTTTTACATTTTTGTGTGCGGATAAATGCGTGACAAAGAGTGAGTTATGTGTCACCAGATAAAGTGGAGATGGAGAGGGGGAAATGTGGGATAGTGATTTTGTGCGCTGCCAAGTTTTTACGGTTGGCTCTATTGTTGGGTGGGAGCGATGGGACTAGGGAGCGGGTGCACCATTCCTTTCATGCCAAGGGATCATGTGTAGTGGCTTTGGAAAGCAGGTTGCTTCTAATTGCACCCAGTGTTTTAGATTTTGTGGTTGAGACCACTCGTATATTCTGGAGAGGGTTTGGCCTTGTGGTAATTTTCTACGTTGGGTATTCCTAGGCCGCCTCTCATTTTAGGCATCACTAGGAGTTTGTGTGGTAGTCTAGGGTGTTTGTGTGCCCAAACGAACTCTGAAAATGAGTGTTTTATTGATGTGAAAAATGTCTTGGGCAAGGTTATGGGTGGGGCTTGTAGGAGGTACAATAGTTTGGGGAGGGTGTTCATTTTAAGAATGTGTATGCGGGCGAACCATCCAAATAGAGGCTTATTCCATCTAACTAAATCCTCTGTGATCGTTTTAATTAGGGGAAGAAAATTGAGGCTGCAAAGTTTAGTTAGATCCCTAGATAGTTTGACACCTAAGTATTTGACTGCTTCCTCTGCCCAAGCAAATTGGAAATTGGTTTGTAGGGATGTTTTGGTGGTGCGGGCAATGTTGAGAAGGAGTAGTTCACTATTTGTGAAATTAACCTTAAAATTGGAGATACTGTTGTATAGGGTGATTTCTTGTAGTAGTTCTGGCACGGAGGTTTTGGGGTTAGTAATAGAGAACAGGAGGTTGTCAGCAAATGCTGCAATTTTATATTCTTGATTATTGATCTGAAACCCCTGGATTTTCCGGTTGTCCCTAATATCCTCGAGAAATGGCTCCATTATGAGAATGAAGAGGAGGGGGGAGAGGGGACACCCCTGCCTTGTGCCATTTCTAATGGTGACTGAGTCCGAGAGTTGGCCATTAATTTGAATCTTAGCACTCGGAGTTGAGTAAAGTGGTGTCATCCAGTGTAACCAGGCCGGGCCAAAACTCATATCTTTGGATGGTTTCTAGGAGGAGGGATCAGTCCACCCTGTCGAATGCCTTCCATAAGAATATATATATTTTTTTTTAATTCTTTATTTTTGTTGTGCACGGAATAACAAAAAAAAATGATTACAATGCCACGATAGCAATTACAGGCGATTTAAAAACAGGTATATGTTAACAGTTGCATGGCATTTTGAAAAAGGCACAATTTTTATGATGTGTAAATAAGCTTAATACACGCTAACTTTGTATGTCTGTTGTAGCGGCTCACGTTATGATCATCAGGCTTAAGACTGCAAACATACAGAGAGTATATACTAATAATTAATAATTGTTAAACATTGCTTAGCTAGCTAGAGTGCCGTTGTAATGGTTTAACCTAAGTTTAAACTCCATTAGAATAATTTATAGCAGAGTTTATAAGATTAAACTATATGCTTGCAATATTATTTTAAATAGCATAACATACCCTCTTGAACATGTCAACATCTCTCAGTCATTATAATTTGGAGCGAAAGTGTCTCTGTCTCCAAATCTCTCCTCTGTGTCCTAATATTAATAGTACACATATTTATACCTTAACCCCTTCCCGACCAAAGATGGAAATTTTCCATTAAGCTCCTCGCGTTAAGGACCCTCGATGGAAAATTTCCGCCATTTACTAAAGTTAACACCAGATCGCCGCAATCGGGGCGATCACGGAGGTTAACGCTCCTCCGGTCTGCCTCAATATTCGTCTCCCTGCTCTTCCGCGTCCAGTGTGAAGTGCAGGGAGACGGATCAGCAGTGATCTTCTCCCTGCAAAAAATAAATAAATAAAGTTAAAGTTAAATCCCACCTCCCTTTCCCCTGCCTTAATAAAATTAACCCCTTTCATGCCAAATGATCACTGACTAACCCTCAGGGGTTACATTTTTTATTAATTAATTTAAATATTTTAAAATGATATATTTAGCTAGTCGAGGTGGGTGGAAGTTAGTGGGGAATTGGGGAATTTGGTGTTAGGCTAGCTAGGGGTTAACATTAAAAAAAGTTTTAAAAAAGCTTTAAAAAGTTAAAAAAATTATTTTTTTTTAAGTTTTAATAACGTTTAAAAAAGGTTTTTAAAAAATCACACCCCCCTTTACCCAGTCCAAATAAAAATGAACCCCTTCCCTGCCAGTTGACCACTGTCTACAGTGATCAAAATACAAATCACAGTATTATACTGTGATCTGATTTTTTTTTAACCCCTGAGGATGAACTTTTATTTTTTTTTTTAACCCTCAGGGGTTCAATTTATTTCATTAAGTAATTTAAATATTTTAAAATGATATATTTTGCTAGCTGGGGTGGGTGGGAGTTATGGGAAATTGGGGAATCTACTGCTAGTGCTGCTTACTGCTAGTTATGGGTTAACGGTAAAACAAAAATTTTATAAAAATTTTTTTACAAGTGTAAAAAAGGTAAGAAAGCTTTAAAAAGTTTTAAAAAATTAATAATTAAAAATAAGTTTAAAAATAAGTTTTAAAAAGTACGTTTAAAAATAAGTTTTAAAAAGTAAAAAAGTTTTAAAAAGTAAAAAATACATAAAAAAATGCTCATTACCACTACACCTGGAACAAACTAGAGAAAAAAATGTATCCCACGCTAAGGTTCAATATATGCCTTTTGAATTATCCCGGGGTGTATTCTTTAATAAATAGTATGTGTTTGTGGGGAAGTTTATATAATGAACCAGCTAAACTACTCCAAAATGGAACATGGACACAGCTTAAACTTCAAAGTTAGAAAATAATGGAAACGCTGCGTCTCAAATGTGCCCCTTCAACATCCACATATACGTGGCAAAGGTACATACGGGGGTATTGTTGTACTAATCTGACTTAGCAGATCAACATATAAAGTATTATACAGTTGTAGCACACATAAGGTTTGCAAAATATACTGTGTAAACTCACTTTGTGTGTCAAAAAAGCAGAAGAAAATGCTTATTACCACTACACATGGTAAAAGCTAGCGGAAAAATGATCCCACGCTAAGGTTCAAAATATGCCTTTTGAAATACCCTGGGATGTCTTCTTTAAGAAATGGTATGCCTTTATGGGGTAGTCAGATTATATAGCCTACTAAAATACTCTAAAATGGGACATGAAAACAGTGTAAAAATTTAAAGTTTGAAAAAAACTGGAATGGCTGTGTCTCAATTTTGCCCCTTCAACATCTACATATACTTGGCAAAGGTACATACAGGGTTATTGCTGTACTAAGCCGACATAGCTGAGCAACATATGAAGTATCATACAGACGTAGTACACATAAGGTTGGCAAAATATACTGTGCAAACTCAATTTGTGTGTCAAAAAGGCAGACAAATGCTTATAACCACTACACTTGGTACAAGCTAGTGGAAAAATGATCCCACGCTAAGGTTCAAAATATACCTTTTTAAATAACCTGGGATATCTTCTTTAAGAAATGGTATGCCTTTATGGTGTAGTTGGAATATGCAACCTGCTCAAGTGCTCCAAAGTCGGACACAGACACATCAAAACCCTCTGTGAAAATTCACACTTAAAAACCTGAACTTATCACGTCTCTTTAACAGCATGGTAACTTTACAAAATAATGTCTAGGTCATACATTGGGCATATTGTTTTACTCAGAAGATGTAACTGAGCATAATTTGATGACAGTGGTACATATCAACTGTAAGAAATACTCAGCAAAAATGCAACATATATGTAAAAATGCAATTTTTTTCCCCTCACCACAAACATTGACATAAGTTGGTGAAAAAATGGTGACAAGTTAAGGCACAATATACACCATATAAGATACCCTGAAGTGTCAGCTTTATGAAATGAAAGCCCTTTGTGGGGTGATTTGAACAGTCACACTGCTATAATACCCTAAAATGAGACATAGGTCTGTCAAATCCATGACCAATTCTAACTATAAAACCTGAAATAGCCTTGTCTCTTATATGACATTGTAGCTTCACAGAATAATGCCAAAGGCATACAATGGGGGTATCGTTATACTCAGCATATATAGCTGAACACAATAACTTTGATAATCTGTGCAGCACACACCAGCTTTACGAAATACACATTACAAAAACCTTGTTATATGTGTATATGCCAAAATAGAGAAAAAACTACATTTTACTGTGATGTCTACTTTATATAAGTATAAACTTTTGTGTGGCAATTTTGTTTTCTGTGATGGCTACTAAACCTACAAGACAAACATACCAATTTCTAAAATTATTTCACATTGAAATTTTATTTTAGTCCTTGTATTTTGTGACCTATAACTTTCAAAATAAGCTGAAATCTGATACATATTATGTACTCTATAAATCAAGACACATAAATTAATTTATTTTGAATTACTTTTTCTAAGCTGGACATATGCACACGCTATTATTCCCAAAACTGTGAAAAAAAATGGATTTTTTTTGTTTCTTACCCCATGTTTGGGATTTTTTTTTTATAATTAATGAGAATTTATCTATGTATATGTGACATCAAATTAAAGCCCTGTTTGCCCTCTAAAAAAAAAAATACATAATATGTGTTGTTGTATTAAGTTGTATTGTATTTGTTGCAAAGACAAATGTAAGTTAGAACTACGCAGCATATTATGCACTGAAAGTAGGTAAGAGATTATTGCTATTAAAGAAAACATTGTATGAAAAACAATATGTTACATTTCTAACACCTTGTCAGTTTGCAATATCTGTTATAGACAAAGTACACAGTTTAAGAAATGCAATAGTGATGTGAATGGGGAAAATATTCGGTTCGGTTCGGCATTCCGAAATTCGTCACTTCGTCACTTCGGAACTTCGGGACTTCAGCACTTCGGTTTGGCACTTCTGAACTTCGGCACTTCTGAACTTCGGAACTTCCGTACTTCGGCAACTTCGGAACTTCGGAATTTTGGAATTTCGGGACTTCGGTACTTCGGATGTTCTCTTGCAGCCGCTTAGTAGATAACTCCCTAATTCTCACGGTATTAGGGAGCTATCTACCAAAAGGCTGAAAGACCTAAATTGGTCTTTCAGCCAAATTTACTAATACTAAGTAAAATTACTTAGTATAGTCAATTCTGCCCCTGCTCGCAAAACCTGCTATACCTGTGTGTCCCGGTCCTCCCTCCCGAGCCCCCACCCGTGCCACGTGAGTGGGAGCTTTTAAACTGAAGGGGGGACCTAAATGGTGGGTGGGGGCCCTAAATCAGAAAAACAGGGGGCCCTAAAGAAGAATATGGTAGGGGACCTATTTATTGTCCTCCATCAATGCCCTCACCCCTGAGCGGCGGAAGGGGGCCCTAAATACCAGTAAGGAGGGGGACCTATTGTCCTCCCCCCACTCCTGAGCGGTGGGTGGGGGCCCTAAAGTAAACAAGGGGGAGACCTATTGTCCTCCCCCCGGCCCCCACCCCTTAGCAGTGGGTGGGGCCCCTAAAGAAGAATAAGGGGGGGACCTTTTGTCCTCTCCCCGGCCTCACCCCTGAGCGGTGGGTGGGGGCCCTAAAGTACAATGATGGGGGCTGACCTATTGTTGCTTAGGGGCCGCTCAGGGGTGGGGGCCAGTGGGGGAGGATAATAGGTCCCCCACCTTATTTTATGGCCCCACCTGCCGCTCATTGGTGAGGGCTGGGGGGGAAGGACAATAGGTCCTCCCCTTATTTTAGTTTAGGGGCCCCACCCGCCACTCAGGGGTCGGGGTTGGGGGAGGACAATAGGTTCCCCCCACCACCCATTTTTCTGATTTAGGGCCCCCCCTTCAGTTTAAAAGCCCCCACTCAAGCGGTATGGATGAGGCTCGGGAGGCGGGGACACAGGTTTTTTTTGTTTTTTTAACAGTGAGCAGCCACAGGCTGCTCACTGTTTAATAGACATGCCCCTAGTCGCGGTATAACGAGTAGGGGTAGAATTTACTAACACTAAGTAATTTTTACTTAGTATTAGTACATTTGGCTGAAAGACCAATTTAGGTCTTTCAGCCTTTTGTTAGATAGCTCCCTAACACCATGAGAATTAGGGAGTTATCTACTTACTCATTCCCATCCATTGACTGTAATGGAAGTAACTTACATTTTATATGAACGTGTTTCTTGATTGTTGTAAGTGTTGCAAATGCTTACAGCTGAATCCTGGCTATGTTTGTATACTTTTAATTTAAACTGGTATACAGTGTAACATTCTTGATTCTTTCACTGGGTATATTAGTACTTCGGCAATTCTGTGCTTCGGCACTTCGACACTTCGGAACTTCGGCAACTTCAGGTCTTCGGCACTTCAGCAACTTTGGAACTTCGGCACTTCGGAAATTCGGCAATTCAGCTATTCAGTAATTGACATTCGGAATGAAACTAATTGCATATGTCTAAAATACAACATTTCTTTCTAAAACTTGTAATATTTGCATTTGCCCATAACACCCTCTCCATTAAACTGTCAACATTGTAGATAATTTCTTCCTTAAACTAGTAAACCAAAGTTCTCCAATCAACAGTCTGTAAGTTTTTCTGTTCCTAATGTCTTTGATCATTGTTGTAACGGTAAAACATCCTTAGTGTGATCTTTGCATGTAAAAGATGATTGGTTAAAAATGAGCAAAGCTTTGGGGAAGAAATAACATTAAGTTCCAGAGTAAGATATTCTTGGATGGATTCTGATAGTAATTGTAATCCAAAGTCTTTAAAGGCCTATAGAAGTTTGCATTTATTAGATACCTTTCTGGAGGTTGTGTTTGTAGAATACCCAGGTATTAGTTGTATAGTATTGGTTGTAGAGTCCAACTATCCAAATATTTGATTAGAATTGGTTGCAGATATTGAATCAGCATCATTTGTTATCACCGTGGTGATGGTGTTGGTATTTGTCTTTTGTCTTTGCTTGTTTTTTTTTTGGGTTTTTTTTTGTTTTGTTCATGACATTTTTACACAGTTTATGATGTGTTTAGATTGGATACTTTCTGATATTCTTTTATGTAATAAATTAATTGACAGCATTTTCAAGACATTGTCTTAAGTAACATGGATCCCATTATAGTACATGTTATGTTGATACAGCAATTGAAGTGGTATCTCAAGAACGCCTCTTTCTGATATATTGGAATCTTTGTAACACCTCTACATCTCACTGATAGACATATAACGACACCAGGTGCTGTTGTGCTAAAAATGTTAACAGGTAAAATCTGTGAAAAATCTTTACATTTGTTATACTTTGTATAATAATGATAGATGAAATAGTAACATAGTTAATCTCTATAGTGTTTTGTTTTAGAGATAAACACCCTTGTATATGATTTAGATATATAAGGATAATTAGAAGCTGCAAAGTATTTACCCCCTTTGTTCACAATGATATGCAAAATTACATTCTCTTTAAATGTTAAAAATTCCCTTTTATTCAAAATCTCCCAATCTATTTAGAATAATTGGAAACATGACATTATTCATCTTTCTTTGTCCTGTTAGGGAGAAGACAACTGTGCAATTAAAGGGACACTCCAGGCACCCAGACCACTTCTGCTCATTGGAGTGGTCTGGGTGCCAACTCCCACTACCCTTAACCCTGCAACTGTAATTATTGCAGTTTTTCATAAACTGCAATATTTACATTGCAGGGTTAACTCCACCTCTAGTGGCTGTCTATTAGACAGCCACTAGAGGTCACTTCCTTGTTTCTAGCACAGGTTTCCTGTGCTAGAGCGTCGCTGGACGTCCTCACGCTGTGTGAGGACCTCCAGCGTCGCTCAAAACCCCATAGGAAAGCATTGAAATGATTTTTCAATGCTTTCCTATGGGGAGACGTAATGCGCATGCGCGGCATTTCCGCGCATGCGCATTAGGTCTCCTCGGCCGGTGAGCGAGATTAGTCTCGCCCACCGGCCGACGTAAGCACTAGGAGGAGCGTCGCGGAGGCGGAGACAGCGGCGAGGGACATCGCCGCTGTCCCAGGTAAGTGACTGAAGGGGTTTTTACCCCTTCAGTAACCGGGGATTGGTGGGTGGGAGGGAGAGGGACCCTCCAGTGCCAGAAAAACTGATCGTTTTTCTGGCACTGGAGTTTCCCTTTAACACATTATGTGTTTTTTTTTTGTTATTCCATTAATTATAGTATCTGCATTATATTACATATCTGTCAACGACACATTTCAGATACAGGGGAAAAAATAGCATGATTGCTTTAGTAATTATAATTTTTTCTTTGCATGCAAACTATGTTCCTGGAAGTCCAGAATATAGCAAGAATCCTTTGTTTATGGCTCTATGGAGCCATTTAACGTTTTGATTGGTATAGTCAGTGGCGTACATACCAGGGTCGCAGGGGTCGCGGCTGCGACCGGGCCCGGCCCACCAGGGGGCCCGGCCGCCCCTGCGACCCGGTATGTACGCTCTGGGCCAGCCTCTTCTCCTGGGGGGCCCAGGAGCCGGGCCCCCCGAGGCTGGCCCTGCTTACACCCGGCGGGCAGTCAGGCTGGCCGGTGCGCGAGGGAGCACTCTCACCTGAGTGCTTCCTCTTCAGCTCCCTCGCGCACCGCAATGATACTGGAGCCGGAAGATGACGTCATCTTCCGGCGCCGGTATCAGTACGCGGCGCGCGAGGGAGCTGAAGAGGAAGCACTCAGGGGAGAGTGCTCCCTCGCGCACCGGCCAGCCTGACTGCCCGCCGGGTGACCGGCCCCCCAGGAGCCCAGCAGCACCACTGGACCCCAGGGAATCCCCTCAGCACTCCAAAAGGTAAGGAGGCTGGGGGGATTAAATTAAAAAAAAAACATGTGTAAGTGAGTGTTAGTGTGAGTGTGTGAGTGTGAGTGTGTGTGAGTGTGTGTGAGTGAGTGTGAGTGTTAATGTGTGTGAGTGAGTGTGAGTGTTAGTGTGTGTGAGTGAGTGTTAGTGTGTGTGAGTGAGTGTGAGTGTTAGAGTGAGTGTGAGTGTTAGTGTGTGAGTGTTAGTGTGTGTGTGAGTATAAGTGTGTGTGAGTGTAAGTGTGTGTGAGTGAGTGTGTGTTAATGTGTGTGAGTGAGTGTGAGTGCTAGTGTGTAAGTGTGAGTGTAAGTGTAAGTGTTAGTGTGTGAGTGTTAGTGTGTGAGTCTTAGTGTGTAAGTATGTGTGTTAGTGTGTGTGTGTGTTAGTGTGTGTGAGTGAGTGCTTGAGTGTTAGTGTGTGTGAGTGAGTGTTAGTGTGAGTGTGTTAGTGTGCATGTTGGTGTTTGTGTTAGAGTGTGTGTGTGTGTGTCTGCTAGTGAGTGTCAGTGAATGTGTTACTGTGTGTGTCTGTTACTGAGTGTGTTTGTGTGTGTGTGTTAGTGAGTCTGTTTGATGTATGTTAGTGAGTGTGTGTTTGTCAGTGAGAGTGTGTGTTTTGTAAGTGAGTGTGTATGTATGTCTGCCGCTGAGTGTGTCTCTGTCAGTAAATGTGTGTGTCTGTTAGCTAGTGTGTATGCATTTGTTCGTGAGAGTGTGTGTGTGTGTGTGTCTTCAGCACTTACCTTTCTCCAGCGCCGGACTCCCATGGCGCTGGGGATCCCTCCGCCTCTCAGCTCCGAATGCGCATGCACGGCAAGAGCCGCGCACGCATTCAAACCGCCCATAGGAAAGCATTACTCAATGCTTTCCTATGGACGTTCAGTGTCTTAAAATGGCGGAAGCGCCTCTAGCGGCTGTCAGTGAGACAGCCACTAGAGGCTGGATTAACCCTCAGTGAAACATAACAGTTTCTCTGAAACTGCTATGCTTTCAGCTGCAGGGTTAAAACTACCTGACACCCAGACCACTTCATTGAGCTGATGTGATCTGGGTGTCTGTAGTGGTCCTTTAAGTGTGTGTGCATCTGCATGCACCGGCGTACATACCGCGGTCGCAGCCCTGCGACCAGGTGCCCGCCGCCATGTGTTGCTGCCCCGGCCCGCGCAGAGTAAGCGCGAGGGGGGGGGGCCACGGATCAATTTTCGCACCGGGGCCCCATGGGTCATGTGTACGCCACTGGGTATAGTTATACCAAAAGAGATAGGAGTGTATCGGTAGATCACATCTGCAATAGAACCATTACAGATTCCTTGTTGTATCAATGTCTCTGTGTTTATGTTTACAGGAGTTCCTTGCTTTGCAGGTATGTACATAATATGTAGTTTAACCCCTTAAGGACACATGACATGTGTGACATGTCATGATTCCCTTTTATTCCAGAAGTTTGGTCCTTAAGGGGTTAAGAAAAGCTGCAAATCGTGCTTTTTTTTTTTTTTTTTTTTAATTCTTTATTTTTACTTGAGCATGAGGTAACAGCAAGCGTGTAGTGCCACAACGGCCGCTACAAGCGTTTCATAGCATTTCAACATGTGGCATGTTAAACAGCACAATTTTTGTTTAACAGACATGAAAATAACAGGCTGTGTATCACTAGTATTTTGAATTAAACATGCTAGGCTAGTCGTGCGTACTGAAGAATGTATTACAACAGTATTAATGCATTTAAGCAGGCAAGATTCCTAGCGTTTAGCGCAGATGAGCGGAGTTGGCGGACTTTGTCAGGTTGTTATCAGCTATATATCAGAGAATTTACAACACTGAAAGCAGGTTAGACTATAATGTTAAACTACACTGTTAAACCGGTGAGCTATAAAACCACCCGGCAAGCACGTTGATAGAGGTGAGATATCTCCCAACGGTACATTTCTACACTAGTAAGCATGTTGATAGCCTGGCTGTTATCAGGTTAAGTTAATAATAGCATGCAATTAGCCGGCATAGATGTAGCTGTACAATTGAGTAATAAAAAAAATAAAAAAAATAGATAATGCTGCTTCTCTCTATAAAAAGCTCGTGTTGGGATAGAGTCACCCTCACAGGCCAGCAGTATGCATAAGGGCTAGTACTCGTGATCGCCAAGAGGGACAGTTAATGTCCAGGGTGTAGTGGCTGCTTGTGAGTACGTCTCTTAACAGTCATGCTGTCCCAGGGCCGGTCCGACCCTCAGCCTATTCCCCGTCTGGGAGAGTGCAGCAGGCCAGCAGTATGCATAAGGGCTAGTACTCGTGATCGCCAAGAGGGACAGTTAATGTCCAGGGTGTAGTGGCTGCTTGTGAGTACGTCTCTTAACAGTCATGCTGTCCCAGGGCCGGTCCGACCCTCAGCCTATTCCCCGTCTGGGAGAGTGCAGCAGGTTCGCGCCAAGGTGCTGGTCATAGCGGGTGTTGGGCAGTGCATGATGGGTGACTACCTTCAAGTGGGCCCGCTGCTTCTCCAATTTCTCCGATATAGGTGCCGCTTTAGAAGCTGTTGGTGGTCCTCGCTGTTTGGTAGGCATGAGATGTTGGGGGTATGGAGATGAGTGCACCCGCTTGTCAGATCTGTGTCGGGACGCTTTGTGCACCGTCCGGTGCAGTCCTCCCGCGGGTTTATGAGGCCGCAAGGTGCTGTGCCGTCTGCAACGCCATTTTCTGGTTTGCCGCCATTTGCATATCCTGCTTCTGGGCTGTGAGTGTCTTCTCTGCATTTTTAGTGGGTGCTCGGCTAGAGTGTGAGCCGAAGCTATTTTCTCCTCCAGCCTGGTCCAGAATACCTCGAATGTGGCCTCCAGCCGTGCTAGGATGTCGATCCCCTTTGTGATAATTATACTGAGTGATATCCAAGACAAAACCCAGTGTAAGGTGGAGCGCTTAAGAAGTAACTTACCCCCTTTGGAAATATAAATGACCTAAGGGGGAAATAGAATACAATAGTGTAGAGTGTTTTAATATAATCAGAGTGAAGGAACTCAATAATGGTTCACTCACGTGGTTCTGAGCCAGGACAGGCTCAGATCTCTCAGGCAGACGTGTACTTTAGGGAGACACGGACCCTTTAACTGGTGGTTCTTTGGATCCATTTTCTAAAATGCAACAAATACCAATATCTGGTGTAGTAGGTTAAGGATAACAATGTGTGCAGGTAAGTAAATAGAACTGCTCACCTTATATAGAGCCTAAGACCTGGCTCTAAGTTTTCCAGCAAATGTGTCTTTAAGAGGACACATACCCTTCTTTAATTGGAACAGGAACTTGGAGTGCAGACTGATCAAAATCTCAGAAGGACTTAATAGTAAGAAATGAATTTATTATATAAAAATATATGGTATATAAAACAACAAAATGAATAAATAGCAAAACAAGAAAGGAAAATAAACACATATATGGGGGGTGGGGGGGGGGTGTGGGGGAAGGGGGGGATCCAAAATAGAAATTAAAACTCAGTAATATAAGTATAAAAATTATAAAAAGTGACAGAGCTCAAAGTCATTGTTGAGGCCATGAGGTGTCAGTGTATTTAAGTTAAAAATCCACCTCATTTCAGTCTGTCCTAGGCGTTTAATCAAATCTTCCCCTCTCCAATTTGATACAAGTTTTTGTATACCCATAAATTTCATATTGTTTGGGTTTTTGTTATGTTTTTCCAGGAAATGTAATGATAGACTGTGTTTCTCGAATCCATTATTTACATTCCTGATGTGTTCTTGTATGCGCACGTTAAGGGGGCGAATAGTGCGTCCCACATAAAATAAACCACAAGGGCATATAATTACGTATACCACTTTTTTGGAATAACGTGATTAATTCCTTTATTTTAAAAGTTTTTTTCAGAATTATTGGGATGTTATAAAGTCTGTACATGTCTCTTTCTATTTTGTGTATTTTTACATGCACCACAGGTGCCGCAACCAAAGAAACCCTTTGTTTTATTTAAAAAATGATCGTTTTCCTTGTTTCTTATGTGGTTGTGTACTAGAGTACGGTTTAAACTTGGGACTCCTCTATAAACTATGGTCGGCTTCTCGGGGAGAATAGAGTTTAATACATCATAATTTCTTAGAATGGGCCAGTACTTGTTGACGATTTTCTTGAATTGATTGCTTTTATAATTGTAATCACATACAAGGACTGGTTCATTTCTAACCTCATTTTTTTCTTTATATCTTATTAAAGAGGACCTATCCTCTGTTTTAACCTTTTCATATGCTGTATTAAGTAGTACGTCTTTATATCCTTTCTCTTTGAAGTTGTCTATAATAATTTGTGCCTTCTCGTGGAACACAATTTCTTCCGTACAGTTGCGTTTTATTCTGAGCAACTGTGCTCTTGGGGCATTGAGGAACCACGGAGAGAAATGGCAGCTATTATCCTGTATGTAGCTATTTACGTCAACTACTTTAAAAAAGGTTTTTGTCTTGAGTGTCTGCTGTTCTACGTAAATGGTTAAGTCTAGAAAGTTGACGTTTGTTTTACTATAATTTGAAGTTAACTTGATTCCCCAATCATTTGAATTAAGATGTGTCAAAAAAAGCCTGTAGGGATTCCTCATCTCCCTTCCATATAAAAAAACAAATCATCAATGTACCTGCGATAGGTCACGAGGCTCGAATCCCATCTGCCATCCTCATAGATGAACTTATGTTCCCAATGGGACATAGAGAGGTTGGCATAGCTGGGAGCGAACCTCGTGCCCATCGCAATACCACATGTTTGGAGGTAAAAATTGTTGCCAAACCAAAAATAGTTATTCTGAAGGATCCATTCAATCCCTTCAACGATAAAGTTAGCCTGGTCAGAGTGTAGGTCTTGGGACTGGTCTAAAAATGTCTTAGTCGCCAAACAGCCTCTGTCGTGGGGGATGATGGTGTAGAGTGAGGTTACGTCAGATGTGACCAAATAAAAATTATCCTCCCACTTAATGTTTTCAAGTATCTGTAGGATACTAATCGTATCCTTCAGGTAACTTGGCCATTCTCGGACGATCCGTTGTAAGTGTGTGTCTATATACTGGGATAGTCTACTTGATATAGATCCAATCCCTGATATTATTGTCCTCCCTGGAGGGTTTTTTGTATCCTTATGGATCTTCGGAAGAAAATAAAAAACAGGCACTTTGGGATGTGGTATACTGAGAAACTCGTATTCTTTTTTATTTAATATGTTTTTTAATTTATCTTTCTCTATCAGTTGGTGGTAGCTCTCTTTAATCTCATTAGTTGGGTCTTTTTTCAATATTTTGTATGTCTGGAGGTCTCCTAGAATTCTCTCCACTTCCTTATTATAGTCTATATGTTCTAATAAGACTATCCCACCCCCCTTATCGGCTGGTTTGATCACGAGGGTGTGATCATTTTTAAAGGATTTAAAAGCTGCCCTCTCCTGCGGATTCAAATTATATTCAAATTTGTTGAGACTCTTGATCTTATTAGTGTCCTTCATGACCATTTTTTCAAAAGTTATCATTTCTTCTGAAATGCAGGACTTTGGAAAAAATTTGGATTGTTCTTTTAGGTTCGTGTGCATAAATCCAGATGGTTCTGTCTCTCGTGTACTCATTTCGCTAGGATGTTTAATGAAAAATTTTCTGAGGCATAATTTCCTTTTAAATTTGTTTAAGTCAATATATACATTGAACTTATCAATATCTCTAGAGGGTGCAAATTTTAATCCCTTTTCTAATAGTGTCCTCTGAGGTTGTGTTAGGACTCTTTGTGTTAGGTTGAAAATACCATTCTTTTTGGGGTTTAATGTCTGGTTTTCCTTTCTTTTCTGTATATTGATTCCTCCCCTATTTCCCCGTCTTCTGGGCTCCTCAATCTTTTGTGACCAAGTGACAGATTCCAGCGAGTCTAATACAGATGCAGCATTTCGAATACAAGACTGCCAATTCTCGCTGGAAAAGGTCCTAAGTAGAGAACTAAAGATAAAGTGGGAGATTGCCACACTGGAAAAATATATCAAAGAAAAAAATTACACCTAGAGGCCTTAGATTCATTAAAAATCCCTCCATTGACCAAGAGGAAGATGATTTTATTAATGAATGGATGGAATTACTTGAGGGATTTTCATTTAACCTCATGGAATTCATCATCAAAAGACGAAAAGGAACCCTAATTAAACTAGATACAGAGATCGGCTTCAAAATACTTTAATCTCAAATGTCACACCTGAGGAATATGAACGGGTAACCAGAGAAATACAGGTTGACCTTAATAACCTAGAAAATAAGGTAGTTGAAATAAAAAAACGAAAATATCACCGTGACGTCATAGACTATTTTAAGAAACAAGTGAGGTCTTATAATGAACACCATAAAGACAGACGGATTATCCGAAGGGATAATAGAGTCGACTATACTCCCAAAAGACCCAACAGATTATATAGAAATGAACGTGCAAACTACACACCTCAGAAAAAAAGAGACACTAAACATTTTGAACCCAGACCTCCCACATCCAAGCCCTATAGAGAAGTAGGAAAATCCAATATTTCCACACATAGATCCTATAATAGGTCTGAAGGCTATCCACCCTCTTATGCACAGGTGGTAAAAAGACATACTACACCGACAAGGACAAACAAGAAACACACTCCCACACTAAGAGGGAACACCAATATAAACCATGATATCCAATCTGACAAGGAGAGACACATAGAACATACACGCATGTCCAGAAATGACAATACATACAATAGATACAACCATTTAGCAAGATCACCCCAGGGAGAGGATTTTCTGATATCACATATAAGAGACAAACACAAAGAGAACAGACATTCACAAAAATCCCCGGGAAAAAGATTGAGGAGCCCAGAAGACAGCGAAATAGGGGAGGAATCAATATACAGAAAAGAAAGGAAAACCAGACATTAAACCCCAAAAAGAACGGTATTTTCAACCTAACACAAAGAGTCCTAACACAACCTCAGAGGACACTATTAGAAAAGGGATTAAAATTTGCACCCTCTAGAGATATTGATAAGTTCAATGTATATATTGACTTAAACAAATTTAAAAGGAAATTATGCCTCAAAAAATTTTTCATTAAACATCCTAGCGAAATGAGTACACGAGAGACAGAACCATCTGGATTTATGCACACAAACCTAAAAGAACAATCCAAATTTTTTCCAAAGTCCTGCATTTCAGAAGAAATGATAACTTTTGAAAAAATGGTCATGGAGGACACTAATAAGATCAAGAGTCTCAACAAATTTGAATATAATTTGAATCCGCAGGAGAGGGCAGCTTTTAAATCCTTTAAAAATGATCACACCCTCGTGATCAAACCAGCCGATAAGGGGGGTGGGATAGTCTTATTAGAACATATAGACTATAATAAGGAAGCGGAGAGAATTCTAGGAGACCTCCAGACATACAAAATATTGAAAAAAGACCCAACTAATGAGATTAAAGAGAGCTACCACCAACTGATAGAGAAAGGTAAATTAAAAAACATATTAAATAAAAAAGAATACGAGTTTCTCAGTATACCACATCCCAAAGTGCCTGTATTTTATTTTCTTCTGAAGATCCATAAGGATACAAAAAACCCTCCAGGGAGGCCAATAATATCAGGGATTGGATCTATATCAAGTAGACTATCCCAGTATATAGACACACACTTACAACAGATCATCCGAGAATGTCAAAGTTACCTGAAGGATACGATTAGCATCCTACAGATACTTGAAAACATTAAGTGGGAGGATAATTTTTATTTGGTCACATCTGACGTAACCTCACTCTACACCATCGTAACCAACGACAGAGGCTGTTTGGCGACTAAGACATTTTTAGACCTGTCCCAAGACCTACACTCTGACCAGGCTAACTTTATCGTTGAAGGGATTGAATGGATCCTTCAGAATAACTATTTTTGGTTTGGCAACAATTTTTACCTCCAAACATGTGGTACTGCGATGGGCACGAGGTTCGCTCCAAGCTATGCCAACCTCTCTATGTCCCATTGGGAACATAAGTTCATCTATGAGGATGGCAGATGGGAGTCGAGTCTCGTGACCTATCGCAGGTACATTGATGATTTGTTTTTTGTATGGAAGGGAGATGAGGAATCCCTACAGGCTTTTTTGACACATCTTAATTCAAATGATTGGGGAATCAAGTTAACTTCAAATTATAGTAAAACAAACGTCAACTTTCTAGACTTAACCATTTACGTAGAACAGCAGACACTCAAGACAAAAACCTTTTTTAAAGTAGTTGACGTAAATAGCTACATACAGGATAATAGCTGCCATTTCTCTCCGTGGCTCCTCAATGCCCCAAGAGCACAGTTGCTCAGAATAAAACGCAACTGTACGGAAGAAATTGTGTTCCACGAGCAGGCACAAATTATTATAGACAACTTCAAAGAGAAAGGATATAAAGACGTACTACTTAATACAGCATATGAAAAGGTTAAAACAGAGGATAGGTCCTCTTTAATAAGATATAAAGAAAAAAATGAGGTTAGAAATGAACCAGTCCTTGTATGTGATTACAATTGTAAAAGCAATCAATTCAAGAAAATCGTCAACAAGTACTGGCCCATTCTAAGAAATAATGATGTATTAAACTCTATTCTCCCCGAATAGCCGACCATAGTTTATAGAGGAGTCCCAAGTTTAAACCGTACTCTAGTACACAACCACATAAGAAACAAGGAAAACGATAATTTTTTAAATAAAACAAAGGGTTTCTTTGGTTGCGGCACCTGTGGTGCATGTAAAAATACACAAAATAGAAAGAGACATGTACAGACTTTGAAACATCCCAATAATTCTGAAAAAAACTTTTAAAATAAAGGAATTAATTACATGTTATTCCAAAAAAGTGGTATACGTAATTATATGCCCTTGTGGTTTATTTTATGTGGGACACACTATTCGCCCCTTTAACGTGCGCATACAAGAACACATCAGGAATGTAAAGAATGGATTCGAGAAACACAGTCTATCATTACATTTCCTGGAAAAACATAACAAAAACCCAAACAATATGAAATTTATGGGTATACAAAAACTTGTATCAAATTGGAGAGGGGAAGATTTGATTAAACGCCTAGGACAGACTGAAATGAGGTGGATTTTTAACTTAAATACACTGACACCTCATGGCCTCAACAATGACTTTGAGCTCTGTCACTTTTTATAATTTTTATACTTATATTACTGAGTTTTAATTTCTGTTTTGGATCCCCCCTCCTCCCCCCCCCATATATGTGTTTATTTTCCTTTCTTGTATTATAGGAGTGACTTTGTTAGATCTTTCAAGGCTATCCATACCACCCACTAACAATGATTGCTCTAGTTTTGAATATATTACCACTGGCATTTTGTGCACTCCAATATATATAAGTACAATTTATTTAACTAAGGAAATGTATAATCTCTATCCTATAATATGCTACACCTTTAAGATCGCTAGATTATATTTCTGTTTCTACTAATAACACTGATATTGGTCTACTTTTTATTGCCCTTACTCCCTTATTTCATATGTCTATGGGAGTACTACCTTTCTATTAGATCTTTGCCATTAAACAAAATGGCGCCAATGTACTCAATTGGGAATAAGATTCATGTCGTTATGTCACTTCCGGTCGACGGCACCAACATGACGTCACTTCCGGTCGACGAAACCGGAACGAAAAATCAAGCCTGCAGCTGTAATACAACAAGAGGGCGCGAATCTGCCCACCAATGAAACCCACAGGCAACATTTAAAAGAAGTATTTATATATATGGAGTGTATACCTTTAAATCTGCTATAGGCAGAATCAATCTGATACACGCCAAATGTTATACTTTATATGGAAAAGATATTGACCATTTCATGTGTAGGAAAACAATGTGAGGAACTGTTTCCTCAATTGTACTGGAATTGGGTGTGAAAACTAGTGTATGATAATACAGTAATTTGTGGTATTCGTCGGTATATCATGGTTTAAATACAATTTTAACTAATTACAACTGATTAAAAACAATTTGAATCAATTCATAATGTTTTGGTGGTTGTTTCAGGGGATGGTATACTACATTGTTAGTTATGATATGTGCATAAATATGCAGTTAAAATGTATACACATGAATATGTAGTTAAAATGTATATATATGAACTTAAAATAGAATAAAAGTTAAGGATATAACTATAAAAATACAGATATAAAAATATATAGATACAAACATGTTTTTAAGGTGTACAAATTCATCATTGGAGTTATCTAAATAGTTGAAGACTTTAACATGTTTGAAGACTTTAAAATCATTGAACACTTAAAGATATTGGGACCATAAGGAACCTTCAGAGATATATATTATACATATGAGGTACTCTACTTGTTAGAAGACATTCAGAATACTCATGAAACATGAAAAAAGGGATCAATTCACATTAAATTTGTTGAAACTAAAAAATAAATAGCGTTCTAGTTGTGAAAGGAAGATCAAAAATCATAAATCAAAATCATAAATGAATAATAATGTTGAAAATATCCTGTGGAGATAGCAGAAGAATATACACGTTATAAGGATACACATTCAGGAAGATTATAGTGGAGGTGGTTACAGATACCCAAGATTGTATTAGGTGACCCTGATATGCAGTGCAATTCAGCCTAATTGGACCGATTGGCAACCATTTGTTTATGCTCTCGGTAATGGTTGATTTGGGGGATGGTATACTAAGCTGTTGATCATGGTATAACAATTGGAACAAATATTTTTAGAATACAAATATAATATTGGGATTGACTAATGGAGAGACATTAGGACCATAAATGACGCTAATGGAGAGACACTAGGACCATAAATGACGCTTTGGGTGCCTGTCAAATAGGTCCGTGGGGCTTTGTGTAGATTGGGAATACATTTGAGGGAGCAATAAAGACAATTATAGAAAATTAATATAAATTTAAAAGGTCGATGTATGCTATGCGTGTTGTAGATACTTTTGTATACTCGTGAAAATTGTTTTCCTAAAGTGATTAGGAGGATTCAGGATGGATGTTAGTGTTAATAGTAGTGATAACAAGCTTACTAAAACAACCACCAAAACATTATGAATTGATTCAAATTGTTTTGAATCAGTTGTAATTAGTTAAAATTGTATTTAAACCATGATATACCGACGAATCCTCATCCTGTCTCTGATGAAGTGGGGCTGACACCCACGAAACGCGTTAGACCACACCACAACCAGCGGGGTACGGACGCAGATTGTAGAACCAGCAGCTGTTTTTTCCACCGAGCACAGAGCATTCTGAGACCAACCGGCAAACAACGTGCAGCACCCAGAGTGAGGTCTGGGACGCACGCCAACCTCACGGACAGCCGGCAGATAGTAACTGTTTCTGCAACATACTATCCACATCCATCCAGATCGGTCCCTGTGGTTAAATCGGAATCACCAATACAGATGTGCTGGTAACATTCTTGCAAACCATCCCTGGCTGTTATTTTTATATTTTTATAACTTTCATTGATTTTAATACTTTGTATACTTCTGGCACAGTCACTTTTTGCCTAAATAAAAAGTTGTATTTTTTACAATTCTCATCTATTATCATTTTTAATATAATGGATGCTATCTTTCAATATATTGGACTTTATTGATTATACTATATTACAGAATACAGCTAATTGCACTGCATCTTTACCTTATAAGATCTTTGGATCACAAAGTAAATTATTTTTATACACTCCACTCACTATGTTTATACGGATTTAAAGGTGTATACACCACAAATTACTGTATTATCATACACTAGTTTTCACACCCAATTCCAGTACAATTGAGGAAACAGTTCCTCACATTGTTTTCCTACACATGAAATGGTCAATATGTTTTCCATATAAATTATAACATTTGGCGTGTATCAGATTGATTCTGCCTATAGCAGATTTAAAGGTATACACTCCATATATATAAATACTGCCATCCATCTTCTAAAAATTCAACCAAAGCCTTTTTACTGGACCAGCTCCTGGATTCATCACACTGATCCCACGGTGTTAATTTCATTATTTCATATTTTCAGACAGAGTTTTGGTGAAATCTCTGCCTATATCCAGTTTTGAGCGACTCCATCCACCAGTCAGACTCCCTCATCCCTGTGTGTTGCACTAGGCATACCAGATTAACCCAACATTTAAAAGAAGACAGGAAACCAAGAGGCAGACACCGATTGAAAAAGCCGACCAGGCGAAACGCGTCTCGGATCAACTAACAAGACTGGACTTTTGCTATTTATTCATTTTGTTGTTTTATATACCATATATTTTTATATAATAAATTCATTTCTTACTATTAAGTCCTTCTGAGATTTTGGTCAGTCTGCACTCCAAGTTTCTGTTCCAATTAAAGAAGGGTATGTGTCCTCTTAAAGACACATTTGCTGGAAAACTTAGAGCCAAGTCTTAGGCTCTATATAAGGTGAGCTGTTCTATTTACTTACCTGCACACATTGGTATCCTTAACCTACTACACCAGATATTGGTATTTGTTCCATTTTAGAAAAAGGATCCAAAGAACCACCAGTTAAAGGGTCCGTGTCTCCCTAAAGTACACGTCTGCCTGAGAGATCTGAGCCTGTCCTGTTTAGGCTCAGAACCACGTGAGTGAACCATTATTGAGTTCCTTCACTCTGATTATATTAAAACACTCTACACTATTGTATTCTATTTCCCCCTTAGGTCATTTATATTTCCAAGGGGGGTAAGTTACTTCTTAAGCGCTCCACCTTACACTGGGTTTTGTCTTGGATATCACTCAGTATAATTATCACACTGATTTTGTAAGTGCCAGGTTGTGAGAGGACGGCACTTTAGGTGGTAGCAGCTTTACACATACTAATCTCTTCTTAAGCGCCACTACTCACAAATTCCATATATTCTGCCGATCCCTTTTGTTGCAATGGGTGGCTCCGGTTCAGTTGCCGCCATTTTGGGACCAGTAGGTTTCGCCTCGATTAGTTGCCCCTGCGCCCGGGGGGGCACTTCTGAGACCGGGATAACCCTCTCCGGTCCATAGGGGGGAGGACAAGGGCCCTTGTTCAAGAGGTTAGTCAGTGAAGGCGACGGGAGAGCGGCCGTCTCCCCCGCGCCGACCATACTCGTAGACCGTGGAGTTTCCTCCTGGGGTTCCTGCAGGATATATTGCATGTGTGGTATCGTCGTGTAGCTCCTGCAATCAGCTCCCATTTGGTGGCCCTTGTGGTTCTGTAGAGATCCGTTTATGGCTTTTATGCACAATATTTGCCACTTGGAGCAGGAGCAGTTCTATCCTGCATCCGTACTGCTCAACGGTCAGGCCCCGCCCCCCGCAAATCGTGCTTTAGTACAAGTGTCCCATGATGTCTTGTTTCTGAAAGGTTTTGCTGGCCTTTTTTTGTATCATTCTCTTTGCAGGGCTTTTGCTCTTAGTAGGCCAGTCTTGTTATTAGAATATACAATGTTGGAGAAAGAAAACTCTTACCAAAGTTGTAATGGTTGTAGGGTAAATAAAGGGCCTAACCCAAGAGAAGAAGATTAATAAGAGGGGCGGGTACAGGATCGGCAACAAAGCACACCTGATTCCAGTCCTATTACCCTAATTATGAAGACTAAATAGAGGTAATCGGCATCCAGTGCATAATACACATAAGCATAACAGTTCTGAAAATAAGTAGGATAAAATAGAAGAAGAAAAAACAAACTTTAATTCCCCTAATTGGGTAAACACATCTAAACATACCAAAACACCAAAAAGGGAAAAATAATAATAATGAATGTAAAAATATAAAGATAAAATAGGACCAACAGCTGAAGCTAATGAGTACAAGTACTTGCTTGTTACAAAATAGCCAACTAATGGAACTGATCTAAATAGAAGCTAGAAAGAGTATCCATGGGGGAATATGCAACTAATATAGTGAAAAGAGAAGGTAACTTTGTTATTGATAATGGCAAAGGGATGTAGCTATATCCCAAGTTATATGTAGTCAAATTTCAATTATAACTTGGGACTAGCAATCGTGGTATTAGAGGTCGCACTTTACACAGGGCATAACCAAGTAAACCTGGTACATGCATCAACACATATTTATAACCATGAGATGGTGGCAAACTTCCAATATATAGTAATTCAAAAAGTACGTTAGGTATTAATATTTCAATAAGCAGTACATTAGTAATGTGGTTTAGTTATCAATGAGCAAATGCTTACAATTACTAATCACATGAAGTACAATATTCCTTTACAGGAGTTAGAAGTACATTACCTCTATCTATATGAGCTTGTCCTAGCCCTGAATAGGCTTTTAGGGCAAGTCTCTCTTTCCTTTACAGGAAGAACAACCAACTTATTACCTTCAATGGTTGTTATATAATTAACCCCTCTAAACGATAGGAGTATTTATTGGATAACCAGGTGGATTAGGTCTGGTTATCCTTGCAAGCATAAACTCTGCATCAAGACTGAGAAATAGGGTATTTTTTTGTGATCCAGTGACCAATTTAACAGAGTAGCGTTGGTAGACACATTGTTTCAAAGTGCCTGTTAATGACCAAGTATATGAGGAGAGGGACCGAGCTTTGTCATGTCAGGCTTTCAATTTGCAATATGCAGTTTGTGGCTTATAAACTCACAACGTATCATAAGAAAAACTGTTTGAACACCAGCCTGAGACTTGAGAGATCATTGAAATTGGGTGAGAGGGGCTGTAGTGGGGGGTAGCAACTGTAGTAAGGGAATAGAGGCTGTAGTGGGGTGATATGGGCTGACAGAATGAATGGGGCTGTAGTGTGGGGGATATGGGCTGAAGTTGGGATGAATGGGGCTGCAGGGTGGGGGGATATGGGCTGCATATAGGGGGTGGGGACTGTAGTGTGGGATAGGGGCTGCAGTGAGGAGTAAGGGACTGTGGTAGAAGGGTTAGGGACTGAAGTAAAAGTGTTAGTGGCTGTAGTGGGGGAGTGGGACTGTAGTGGGGGGTAGGAGCTGCATTAGGGAATAAGGAACTGTAGTGAGGATAGGAGCTACATTTGGAAGGTAGGGACTGTAGTGAGGAATAAAAGCTACATTTGTAGGGACTGTAGTGGGGATAGAAGTTACAATTGGAGAGTATGGACTGTAATGGGGGTAGGGGGTGCCATAGGGGGCAAGGGCCTGTAGTAGGGACAGGGGCTGCAGTAGGGGAATAGGGGCTGCTGTTTGGTTAAAAGGGCTGTAGTAGAGGGCTTAGGGCTGTAGGGCATAGGGACTGCAATTGGAGGGATAGGGGCTTCAATTGGGGGCTGCAGTAAAATGTAAGAAGCTTTAATAGGGGTGTTAGGAGCTCGAGTAAAGGGTTTTAGTTGGGGTGTTAGGGGCTTTAGTAGAGGAGGTTAGGGTCTGTAGTAAGGGCTTTAGTAGCGGGTTAGGGGCAGGAGTAAGGAGTACACACACGGACATACATACAGATACACACAAACACTGACATACATACAGATAAACACACACTGACATACAGACACACTGACAGACACACCTACACACACTGACAGACATATAGATACACACAGACACACTGACAGACAGACATATACACACACAGACAGGCATACACATACACACACAGACACACTGACAGACAGACACTGACAGACAGACATACACACAGACAGACATACAGGCACACACGCACACAGATACACACACATGCTAGTCAAAATATACACTTTTCTAGCCACTCTCCTGTTTCCTACTTTGTGGGTTCAGGAGGGTGGCTTACCTGGGATCCAGAGTGCTGCCTGAGGTAGTTGGGAGTTGGAAGAGCTAGTCCTGCCCAACCCCCCTTCTTTCTGCCGTCTCCTGCTCTCTGCTGTAGTCTTCTTGAGAGGAAGTTCTCCCATGCTGATTAGAAGAGGGCTGATGCTGTGTGCTACAGAGGGAGCAGAGATATGACGCATTCATATCTCCGCCCCCTCCACACAGTCCGCAGCACTGCAGGTTGGCGCTTGGCCACGCTACAAGAAGTGACCTGCAGGAAAGGGGTGCTGTGCACTTCCCTCCTGCCAGCCACCCGGACATTTGCGCACTCTGGCCGCCCAAAGGCGGCCGCCTGTGCCGCCTTATGGAAGCGCCGGCCCTGGGTGTTAGGGGCTGTAGTGGGGGGTTAGGAGTGTAGTAAGAGGCATTACAAGGGGTGTTAGCGGCTGTAGTGGGGGTTAGGAGTGTAGTTAGGGGCATTAGAAGGGATGTTAGGGGCTGTAGTGGGGGGTTAGCAGTGTAGTAAGGGGCATTACAAGGGGTGTTAGCAGGGCCGGTGCTAGGATTTTTGACTACACAGTTGAAAATGCATTTTGACCCCCCCCCCCCCCCCCCAAAAAAAAACAATGCATCTTCACCTTTGTCTCGTAGCACCCCCCTTGAATTTCTTACCCCCATTAGTGTTGCATATCAACTCTATTGAATGTCTTACACCTTTGGCCCCTTTGTGCCTTACACCCCCCTTTAGTGTGTCTCCTACAACCCCTCTTATGTATTTCTTACTTCCCCGCCAGCCCCTTTCTGTCTCTTTCTTCCACCCAGCCCCTATCTATCTCTCTTTTTCTCCTATATAGACATAGACATAGATACAGGCAAAAATACATACATGCACAAATACACAAACATACAAACACACAACCATACAAGCACACAGACATAATTATTCAGGCACACAGTCACAAAGATATACACACAGTCATAAAAGGCAAACAATAAAACAAACACAGTCATCCAATCTACACATACAGGTACATTATCGTACAAACACAGACATACATTCATACAGACACACATTCATACAGACACAGGCACACACAGAAATACAGACACAGACATAAAGAAACATAGAGATAGGCATATAGAGACATACATACACAATGATACAGAGACATACATACGCAGACAGTCATAAAGAGCCATACAGACAAGGCATACAGAGACATACATACACAGACAAACAGAGAACCCTGCACACTGATACCGTGTAAATGCTCCGGCCATCCACAGTGGTGGATGCTGTGTCAGGCGGACATTGCTGGATCTACCAGTAAAGTTTTCAAAAGGAATAAACGCAAGCAACACTCCAATAGTAAGGATGGTGTATTTATTGGTAGGTGAACCAGCCCATAGAAAGTGTGACGTTTCAGCTCATGCAATAAGGCTCTGCTGAGCCGAAACATCGCACTTTCTTTGGGGTGGTTCACCTATCAATAAATATACCATCCTTACTGTCCTCCTTAGTGTTGCCTGCGTTTATTCCTTTTGAATACATACACAGACAGACATACACACACACACACATACACACACACAATGATACACTAATAGACAGACATATAGATACACACAGACACACTGACAGACAGACATATACACACACAGACAGGCATACACATACACACACAGACACACTGACAGACAGACATACACACAGACAGACATACGGGCACACATGCTGGTCAAAATATACACTTTTCTAGCCACTCTCCTGTTTCCTACTTTGTGGGTTCAGGAGGGTGGCTTACCTGGGATCCAGAGTGCTGCCTGAGGTAGTTGGAGGAGCTAGTCCTGCCCAGCCCCCTCCTCTCTGCCTTCTCCTGCTCTCTGCTGTAGTCTTCTTGGGAGGAAGTCCTCCCATCCTGATTAGAAGAGGGACGGTGGTAGTTCCGCCCCTGCTGGGCGCCAGCCGCGCTTTGTGCTACAGAGGAGGCAGAGATATGACGCGTTCAGTTGGAGGAGCTAGTCCTGCCCAGCCCCCTCCTCTCTGCCTTCTCCTGCTCTCTGCTGTAGTCTTCTTGGGAGGAAGTCCTCCCATCCTGATTAGAAGAGGGACGGTGGTAGCTCCGCCCCTGCTGGGCGCCAGCCGCGCTGTGTGCTACAGAGGAGGCAGAGATATGACGCTTTCATATCTCCGCCCCCTCCACACAGTCCGTGGCACTGCAGGTTGGTGCTCGGCCACGCTACAAGAAGTGACCGGCAGGAGAGGGGCGCTGTACACTTTCCTCCTGCCGGCCACCCTGACATTAGCGTCCCCTGGCCGGTGCGCCCTAAGGCGGCCTCCTGTGTCGCCTTATGGACGCGCCAGCCCTGTGTGTTAGGGGCTGTAGTGGGGGGTTAGGAGTGTAGTAAGGGGCATTACAAGGGGTTTTAGGGGCTGTAGTGGGGGTTATGAGTGTAGTAAGGAGCATTACAATGGTGTTAGGGGCAGTAGTACAATCTTTTACAATTACTAAACTTTCTTTAAATTACTTTATTCTCTGTATGAACTATGAAATATTAAAGTTAAAACTATTTCATCTGAAAGCCAACTATTAGTGTGCATGGGAATTACAAGGCCGTTTATAATGTGAGATAAAGAACAGCTTTTTAAAACTGAATAGTCTGTGAACACAAAATGACCTTGCACTGAAAAGTCACTTGCAAAAAAAAACAAAAAAAATCTTTTCCCCTTAGTAAATTAATTAATTAATCAAACATAGTTAGAACCTCCCTTAAAGTCCCGATCACATGCAAGAAACATGTCGTCTTTAAATACTGGATAAGTCTAGGAAACAGTGAAATAGCATTTTTACCCTATATATTATTTTGCCACAGCTGTAATCTGCAGTATAACAAACTATTTTATAAGTGTTGTGCCAATTGTTCATTAAAAGCGGTGGTCTTGACAGGTGCATAGTCGCCATATGGGCAGGCGGAACCAGGACAAAACCCCCCACATACCTATCCCAATAAAACACGGGACAGGGTGCATGGGGCTGTAGTGTGGGGGATATGGGCTGAAGTTGGGATGAATGGGGCCGCAGGGTGGGGGGATATGGGCTGCATATAGGGGGTAGGGATTGTAGTGTGGGATAGGGGCTGCAGTGAGGAGTAAGGGACTGTGGTAGAAGGGTTAGGGACTGAAGTAAAAGTGTTAGGGGCTGTAGTGGGGGAATGGGACTGTAGTGGGGGGGTAGGAGCTGCATTAGGGAATTAGGAACTGTAGTGAGGATAGGAGCTACATTTGGAAGGTAGGGACTGTAGTGAGGAATAAAAGCTACATTTGTAGGGACTGTAGTGGGGATAGAAGTTACAATTGGAGAGTATAGACTGTAATGGGGGTAGGGGGTGCCATAGGGGGCAAGGGCCTGTAGTAGGGACAGGGGCTGCAGTAGGGGAATAGGGACTGCTGTTTGTTTAAAAGGGCTGTAGTAGAGGGCTTAGGGCTGTAGGGCATAGGCATGGGCGTAGGAACCAGGGGGATGGGGGGGGCACATCCCCCCCAGCAAATCATGCGGGGGGGACAGGTTATGGGGAAATTCCCCCCAGCTCCGCCGGCCCCCCTCATGCTGCAGCCACCCGAGCGCTCTGCAGAGAGCCTCAGGCGGCTGCAGCTTTGCCCGGGCTGGTGCGTCCATGAGGGCGCACCGCCCGGGCGCAGCATGAGGAGAGGGGCTGACAGGAGGGAAGCGTTCAGCGCTCCCTCCTGTCACTCCCTCACTGTAGCGTGGCTGAGCCCTGTATGGTCCGCGGGTACAGGGAGCATCTGTCTCCTGTACCCGTCCGGACTAACAGGAATGCACACTGAGTGTGCACTTCCTTTTAGTCCGGCCGGGTACAGGAAACAAAAGCTCCCTGTACCCGCGGACCATACAGGGCTCGGCCACGCTTCAACAGAGGTAGGGGAGGGGGAGGAAGAGAGTAGGGAGGAAGGGAGGGGGGGGGAGAAAAAAGAGAGTGACAAGGGAGGGAAGGGTAGAAAAAGGAGAGTGACAAGGGAGAGAGGGAGGGAGGGAGGGGGAGACAAAAGAGAGTGACAAGGGAGGGAGGGGGAGAAAAAAAAGAGTGACAAGGGAGGGAGGGGGATAAAGAGTGACAAGGGAGGGAGGGGGAGAAAGAAAGTGACAAGGGAGGGAGGGAGAAAGAGAGTGACAAGGGAGGGAGGGGGAGAAAGAAAGTGACAAGGGAGGGAGGGAGAAAGAGAGTGACAAGGGAGGGAGGGGGAGAAAGAAAGTGACAAGGGAGGGAGGGGGAGAAAGAAAGTGACAAGGGAGGGAAGGAGGGAGGGAGAGAGGGAGGGGGAGAAAGAGAGTGACGAGGGAGGGAGAAAGAGAGTGACAAGGGAGGGAGGGGGAGAAAGAGTGACAAGGGAGGGAGGGAGGGAGGGGGAGAAAGAGTGACAAGGGAGGGGGAGAAAGAGTGACAAGGGAGGGAGGGGGAGAAAGAAAGTGACAAGGGAGGGAGGGAGAAAGAGAGTGACAAGGGAGGGAGGGGGAGAAAGAAAGTGACAAGGGAGGGAGGGAGAAAGAGAGTGACAAGGGAGGGAGGGGGAGAAAGAAAGTGACAAGGGAGGGAGGGGGAGAAAGAGAGTGACAAGGGAGGGAAGGAGGGAGGGAGAGAGGGAGGGGGAGAAAGAGATTGACGAGGGAGGGAGAAAGAGAGTGACAAGGGAGGGAGGGGGAGAAAGAGTGACAAGGGAGGGAGGGAGGGAGGGGGAGAAAGAGTGACAAGGGAGGGGGAGAAAGAGTGACAAGGGAGGGGGAGAAAGAGAGTGACAAGGGAGGGGGAGAAAGAGAGTGACAAGGGAGGGGGAGAAAGAGAGTGACAAGGGAGGGAGGGGGAGAAAGAAAGTGACAAGGGAGGGAGGGAGGGGGAGAAATAGAGTAACAAGGGAGGGAAAGAGATTGACATCCATCACACACACACACACACAATCATGCAACCCTTACACACACAGACACACACAATGCATTCCTTACACACACTCAATGCACCCCGTGCACACACACACACACAATCACACAATCACGCAACCCTTACACACACAGAAACACACAATGCATTCCTTACACACACTCAATGCACCCTGTACACACACTCAATGCACCCCTTACAGACGCACACACTGCATCCCGTATATACACAAATACACCTTGCAGCCCTTACACATACAAACACAGATTCACACAATGCATTCCTTACACACATATCAGGACATCCCTTACACACTCCACCCCCTGTGAACAAACTCATTGGTGGAACATGAAGGTGGACCCTGGGACCCAGACCTTGAGCTGTGTAAAGGGCCCCCAAAAAATGGAGCTGCTTCCCGTTCTCCCAGAACATTGATTTTTGTGACCACAGTTACAAACAGCCTCCAGAGAGCCTGTACACCAGACCAGCGGAGCCAGACTGCAGCTAGAGCCCATCATCATCCTCATCGGGTTGTAAGTAGGCAATCTAGCATATTATTCGTGGCACTAATCTCTAATTTACCTCACATTAAAGAAACACTATAGTCTGCAGCTTAATGTAGTGGTTCTGGTGTCTATAGCCTGTCCCTGCAGGCCTTTTAATGTAAATACGGCGGCACTCCAGCACTGGCGTTAGTTAACATGGCAGAAACATAATTGGAAAGGGTTAGGGGGGCTACTAATAAGGATAGGGGGAGAGGGGTGGGTAGAAAAATAATTGGAACGGTTTAGGGGGGCTACTAATATGGATGGGAGGAGGGGGGAGGTAGAAAAATTATTGGAAGGGGTTAGGGGAGTACTAATATGAATGGAAGGGGTAGGGTGGGTTCTAATATGCATGGAAGGGGTAAGGGGGTACTAATATGCATGGAAGGGGTTAGGGGGTACTAATATGCATGGAAGGGGTAGGGTGGGTTCTAATATGCATGGAAGGGGTTAGGGTGTACTAATATGCATGGAAGGGGTTAGGGGGTACTAATATGCATGGAAGGGGTAGGGGGTTAATATGCGTGGAAGGGGTAGGTGGGGTTCTTTTGTGCATGGAAGGGGTAGGGGTGGTTCTAATATTCATGGGAAGGGTAGGGGTGGTTCTAATCAGGAGGATCTGTATCCGGGTAAGTAAAACCCCTTCCCTGCAGTGATCCTTTAATGTTATTATTTAATCATTTATATAGCGACTGCAAATTCCGTAGCGCTGTACAATGGGATAAACAACTCCTAGTTTACGGAATAAGAATATACCCGGCGAGTAAAAATGCTATCCCCCCAGATTTTTTGGGGTTCCTACGCCCATGGGCATAGGGACTGCAATTGGAGGGATAGGGGCTTCAATTGGAGGCTGCAGTAAAATGTAAGAAGCTTTAATAGGGGTGTTAGGAGCTCGAGTAAAGGGCTTTAGTTGGGGTGTTAGGGGCTTTAGTAGAGGAGGTTAGGGTCTGTAGTAAGGGCTTTAGTAGCGGGTTAGGTGCAGGAGTAAGGAGTACACACACGGACATACAGACACATACATACAGATACACACAAACACTGACAGACATACAGATAAACACACACTGACATACAGTCACACTGACAGACACACATACACACACTGGCAGACATATAGATACACACAGACACACTGACAGACAGACATATACACACACAGACAGGCATACACATACACACACAGACACACTGACAGACAGACATACACACAGACAGACATACAGGCACACACACACACAGATACACACACACATGCTAGTCAAAATATACACTTTTCTAGCCACTCTCCTGTTTCCTACTTTCATATCTCCGCCCCCTCCACACAGTCCGCAGCACTGCAGGTTGGCGCTCGGCCACGCTACAAGAAGTGAACGGCAGGAAAGGGGTGCTGTGCGCTTCCCTCCTGCCAGCCACCCGGACATTTGCGCACTCTGGCCGCCCAAAGGCGGCCGCCTGTGCCGCCTTATGGAAGCGCCGGCCCTGGGTGTTAGGGGCTGTAGTGGGGGGTTAGGAGTGTAGTAAGAGACATTACAAGGGGTTTTTGGGGCTGTAGTGGGGGTTAGGAGTGTAGTAAGAGGCATTACAAGGGGTGTTAGGGGCTGTAGTGGGGGTTAGGAGTGTAGTAAGGGGCATTAGAAGGGGTCGTAGGGGCTGTAGTGGGTGGTTAGAAGTTTAGTTAGGGGCATTAGAAGGGCTGTTAGGGGCTGTAGTGGGGGGTTAGGAGTGTAGTAAGGGGCATTAGAAGGGCTGTTAGGGGCTGTAGTGGGGGGTTAGCAGTGTAGTAAGGGGCATTACAAGGGGTGTTAGCAGGGCCGGTGCTAGGATTTTTGACTACACAGGTGAAGATGCATTTTGACCCCCCCCCCAAAAAAACAATGCATCTTCACCTTTGTCTCGTAGCCCCCCTTTTGAATTTCTTACCTCCATTAGTGTTGCATATCAACTCTATTGAATGTCTTACACCTTTGGCCCCTTTGTGCCTTACACCCCCCTTTAGTGTGTCTCCTACAACCCCTCTTATGTATTTCTTACTTCCCCGCCAGCCCCTTTCTGTCTCTTTCTTCCCCCCAGCCCCTATCTATCTCTCTTTTTCTCCTATATAGACATAGACATAGATACAGGCAAAAATACATACATGCACAAATACACAAACATACAAACACACAACCATACAAGCACACAGACATAAATATTCAGGCACACAGTCACAAAGATATACACACAGTCATAAAAGGCACACAATAAAACAAACACAGTCATCCAATCTACACATACAGGTACATTGTCGTACAAACACAGACATACATTCATACAGACACACATTCATACAGACACAGGCACACACAGAAATACAGACACAGACATAAAGAAACATAGCGATAGGCATATAGAGACATACATACACAATGATACAGAGACATACATACGCAGACAGTCATAAAGAGACATACAGAGACATACATACACAGACAAACAAAGAACCCTGCACACTGATACCGTGTAAATGCTCCGGCCATCCACAGTGGTGGATGCTTTGTCAGGCGGACATTGCTGGGTCCACCAGTAAAGTTTTCAAAAGGAATAATACTCCAATAGTAAGGATGGTATATTTATTGGTAGGTGAACCACCCCATAGAAAGTGTGACGTTTCAGCTCATGCAATAAGGCTCTGCTGAGCCGAAACTTCACACTTTCTTTGGGGTGGTTCACCTATCAATAAATATACCATCCTTACTGTCCTCCTTAGTGTTGCCTGCGTTTATTCCTTTTGAATACATACACAGACAGACACACACACACACACACACACACATACACACACTGACAGACATACACATACACACACAGACAGACACTGACAGACAGACATACAGGCACACATGCTGGTCAAAATATACACTTTTCTAGCCACTCTCCTGTTTCCTACTTTGTGGGTTCAGGAGGGTGCCTTACCTGGGATCCAGAGTGCTGCCTGAGGTAGTTGGGAGTTGGAGGAGCTAGTCCTGCCCAGCCCCCTCCTCTCTGCCTTCTCCTGCTCTCTGCTGTAGTCTTCTTGGGAGGAAGTCCTCCCATCCTGATTAGAAGAGGGACGGTGGTAGCTCCGCCCCTGCTGGGCGCCAGCCGCGCTGTGTGCTACAGAGGAGGCAGAGATATGACACTTTCATATCTCCGCCCCCTCCACACAGTCCGTGGCACTGCAGGTTGGTGCTCGGCCACGCTACAAGAAGTGACCGGCAGGAGAGGGGCGCTGTACACTTTCCTCCTGCCGGCCACCCTGACATTAGCGTCCCCTGGCCGGTGCGCCCTAAGGCGGCCTCCTGTGTCGCCTTATGGACGCGCCAGCCCTGTGTGTTAGGGGCTGTAGTGGGGGGTTAGGAGTGTAGTAAGGGGCATTACAAGGGGTTTTAGGGGCTGTAGTGGGGGTTATGAGTGTAGTAAGGAGCATTACAATGGTGTTAGGGGCAGTAGTACAATCTTTTACAATTACTAAACTTTCTTTAAATTACTTTATTCTCTGTATGAACTATGAAATATTAAAGTTAAAACTATTTCATCTGAAAGCCAACTATTAGTGTGCATGGGAATTACAAGGCCGTTTATAATGTGAGATAAAGAACAGCTTTTTAAAACTGAATAGTCTGTGAACACAAAATGACCTTGCACTGAAAAGTCACTTGCAAAAAAAAAACAAAAAAAATCTTTTCCCCTTAGTAAATTAATTAATTAATCAAACATAGTTAGAACCTCCCTTAAAGTCCCGATAACATGCAAGAAACATGTCGTCTTTAAATACTGGATAAGTCTAGGAAACAGTGAAATAGCATTTTTACCCTATATATTATTTTGCCACAGCTGTAATCTGCAGTATAACAAACTATTTTATAAGTGTTGTGCCAATTGTTCATTAAAAGCGGTGGTCTTGACAGGTGCATAGTCGCCATATGGGCAGGCGGAACCAGGACAAAACCCCCCACATACCTATCCCAATAAAACACGGACACTAGGGTATATGGGTCAAAATTGTCCACAGTAGTAATACACATCCATGTCTTTCAGTTATATATAAAAGGTGATATAGATCAAAATATTTATCTTTGTTATATTCAGAGGAAGCCCAACAATTGTTATTACAAGTGCACTTGTAGGAGCGCGAGTTAGACACCAGACACCTGTTGGTATTTAAAATAAGCCTCTGTTGTTTATTCGTCATTAAAAAGTAAGTGCTTACGTGCAAATACAGTAGTAGGAAGGGAGTGAAAGGGTAAAAGGAGTACAGATAAGACATAGGGATGAACGTCATGTACATATAACAAATAAGTTCCGAGAAAGAGAAAGAACAGAATGATTAGAGAAGAGACATATCAGGTGGGGGCTATCTGCTCCCAGAACTAGACATTTATGGTCTTAAGTGTCGTTTTAAACATCAAGCATTTCCTCAGTCCAAGTTAGCCAATTTTAATATAGGATATCATTATATGACACCTATAAGCTTGAGCATTGGAATCAAGATAAATTATATCACAATGGCCCCTATATAAATAACATATAACAGTATTCCAACATGAACATAACTTAAAGTGCCAACATTTTAATTAATTAATTAACCATGGTAGGGGTATACCCGGATACCCCTACCCCACCAGGTTCTGAGCCACCGACAGAGCTTGAAACCTACCAAACTTACCAATAACCATATTCAACCATTTCTATAACCATCCTAATGGGGAGCCTATTTCCTATCCTTCAGCTCCCTATCCCGCTGCTGTGACAGAACGGGACAACCCAACCTTAAGTTAAAGTGACTCTTCCAAGATGGCTGCCTCTTTATTGTGCCTGGATGGGGCTACTGGCTAGCCTCCTGCCTTCTGACTATGGCCCCTGTGCTGAAAGCTGTATTTTACCCTACAGAAAGGTTTATTTGTGTATTTCTGCCGGGGCGTTCGGGCCTTTCAGTATGTGAGTAGTGCTACCCCAGATAGCTATGCCATGGAGACTATGTCAGGGTTTCTTTGCTGTTTTAAACAGCAACCCTTCCTTTTTCAGTGTCTGTGTTTTCAGCTGAGATTAACGATCAGCTCCTTCACTATGTTGCCCCGGTTACTCACCTCAGAATAGTAATCAACCCTGCTGCTAATCAGTGCAGCCTATTTAAGCAGCAAATCCCTTGCCCTTGCGTGGTTTCTTGTTCCCCAGAAGTCTCCTTGTTCCTGTTTCCTGTTTGTTCCTGGTTCCTGACTCTGGCCTTGTTCCTGACTTCGCTGATCTCCGTTCTCCTGATCCTGGCTCGTCTGACTACCCGCTCTGATGACTGACCCCTGCTTGCCTCCTGGACTTTGGTTATTTCTTTATTTGTTATTTATTAATAAAGGTGTTTTTGCATTTAGTTCTGTCTCTGTCTGGTTCCTGGTCCCTAACACAGCCTATTCGTGTAACGAAAGACTATGGAAAAGACTTTGGCTCCATGGCGATTGAACTGTATGTAGGTGATCTGAGCTCCATTCGGTGATAATGTGCATTCAGATCTAAGCTATCTGGGGATATGTTTTACGTAGTAATTGTAACATTGTGTAATTTAGGGGTCTTAAGCCCCTAGTCACCCCCCCCCCCCCAAAATAAACTATCCCCTACCTACCCCCCTCACCCTAAAAATAGTGAGGGGGGAATAAAATAACTAACCTGTAAAAAAAACACGCTGTGTAAAATGACACAGAGCACTCTGATTGGCTTAAACCCACCAATCAGAGTGTTCTTAGCCTAATTGCAGGGCGGGGCAAGGCTTTATAAGCCTTCCCCCGCCCTGCGGAGCTCAGTCTGCACGGAGCCCTCCATGGGTGAAGATGGATTATTTTTTTTGCGCTCGGGTTTTTTCTTTTTCGTCAGGTTTTTTTTGCGCTCGGGTTTTTTATTTTATTTTTAGTTCGACGGGTTTGATGGATTTTTATTTGGCCTTTTTGGGGGCTGAAGAAAGAAGATTTTAGAAAAAAGAAGATGTCAAATGGTAAGTTTAATTTTTTTTTTACAGGTTAGTTATTTTATTCCCCCCTCACTATTTTTAGGGTGAGGGGGGTAGGTAGGGGATAGTTTGTTTTGGGTGGGGGGGGGGTGACTAGGGGCTTAAGACCCCTAGTCACCTTGATTGGGGGGTGTTTCATTTAGGGCCCCCACCCACCGCTCAGGGGTGGGGGCCGGGGGGAGGACAGTAGGTCCCCCCTTATTGTTTTATTAGGGCCCCCACCCACCGCGCAGGGGTGGGGGCCGGGGGGGGGGGAGGACAATAGGTCGTCCCCCCTTATTGTTTTATTCAGGCCCCCACCCACCGCTCAGGGGTGGGGGCCGAGGACAGTAGTTCCCCCCTATCCTTATTTAGGGCCCCCACCCACCGCTCAGGGGTGGGGGCCGGGGGGAGGACAGTAGGTCCCCCCCTATCTTTATTTAGGGCCCCCACCCACCGCTCAGGGGTGGGGCCGGGGGAGAAGACAGTAGGTCCCCCCATCTTTATTTAGGGCCCCCACCCACCGCTCAGGGGTGGGGGCCAGGGGGGAGGACAGTAGGTCCCCCCCTTATTGTTTTATTGGGCCCCCACCCACCGCGCAGGGGTGGGGGCCAGGGGGTAGGACAGTAGGTCCCCCCCTTATTGTTTTATTAGGGCCCCCACCCACCGCGCAGGGGTGGGGGCCCGGGGGGAGGACAGTAGGTCCCCCCTTATTGTTTTATTAGGGCCCCCACCCACCTTAATTTTTTATTTTAATGTCTGTTTAGAATATTGCAGGCTTTGCAATATCACATTAATTGTGCATTATATATATATATATATATATATATATATATATATATATATATATATATTCACAATGCTCTTACAACATATTATTAAAATTAGCCTCTTTCAGCATTAGCACTATCTCCCACTGGAATTAATGTAGGATAACACCTTTTCCGTTTGCAATATCTCTTATAGACAAAATACACAATATAAGAAATACAACATTTTGTGGTGGAATCTCGGTAAAAATAAATTTAGTAGGCCGAGATTACCACGTGGCATGTGTACGTGCATATGCTGACGTATCGATCAGTTGGTTGCACGAGGCAAGATACGATCAGTAGTGTACGGAGCATGTGCAAGAATACAGGATATAGTATTCCCCCTCCTCCATTGTGCTGGACAAGCCATGCGGTCAAACAGGAAGTTAATTCTTATTTGTGTTGATTGGTTAAGAGAATGTGCGGGTGGAGCTTAATATGGGAGGAGTTATGTGCCTATATAAGGAGCCTGCACTATTGTCCGGGGCTCAGAACTTGCTGTATTTTGGTGACATTAGTCCCTCTGAGTCCCGATCGGTGATCCAATAAAGAATCTCTTCCTTCCTGAAGAAACCTGTGTCCATCTCTCTGTGCTTGGCTTCCGTCAGTTTCTCCGGTATCATTTGGTGCATTGGCCGGGAAGCTCATCGTTCAACGGTAGCTGAGAGGCAGAGGCGTGAGACGGTCTATCTTTGCCCACGTTCTCTACGGCTGCACCCCTGAACTTCTGCGTGGACCTCCCTTCGTCTCGGCGCCACTGGTCTGTTGTCCAGGAGATCATCGGCCTCTACGTGAGAAGTGCTGGGGTGTCCCCGTCGATGAGTGTGAACTCAGGTTCAGGAACGAGGAGGTAAGACAACTGCTGTTTTAGACGGCAGGACCCACTAGGGGTATACCGATTGTGCGGTAGGCCCAAAGGGGTTTTGAATCTGTGTATCTGCCCCCTCTGTCGGAGGGAAGGAGCGAAGGCGCACCGCTCGATCGAACGCTCTTTAGTCAGACCGTTTGATTTGGTTAGTCAGGCGGGGTCCTGGTGTAAATAGCCCTAGCCGGACACCGGTGTCTTGTCTAGACTAGCGTTCTAGGGTGTATATTACGTTCGCTAGGTCGGAGGGACCGGGAGACTAAGCGGCGCCTGTGTAAATTCGGTTCGCTAGTTCTCATCCTATCTGGGCTAAGTGGGAAGGCGTGTAAATTTGGAACCCACTAGACTTTTGATAGTGCGACTAAGAGGCGCCTGTGTAAATTCGGTTCTCTAGCTCGCTATATATGTGGTGATTGGGCAGTGTGGCTAACCAAAACGGGTGTATATAGTTTTAGGTAGTCCATCAAGGTACTGGCCAATAGTTTAGTGGGGAATTGTAAATGTGTTAACGATTGTTTAGTAAAGTGTATATCTTGTTAGATAGCGCGAGCTCAGCCGTCTAGCGAGAGTGTTAATAGTGTGTTGCTGTATTATAGTGCACGGTACCATAACCCTGTATATTTACTGACACTGTATATAAGTACTAATCATTGTCGTCTAATGCATGTTTAACACCATAACCACTAATAATTGTATTGTGACCTTAACTTGTGCTTTGACCTATGCTAACCGTACTGTAACCGCTATTTGTAAAAGACGATGTTACTGGGGTGTGTTATAGACGGGTAATTCGTATATAGAGAATTATAGCGTGGGTGACTGTATAGTTACGCCAAAGGGCATAATATTGATTATCTAGTGACTGGTGTAACAGCTGTGTGTGTACGGGAATTCCCTGAGTGTTTATTGTTATTGTGTACGTTTCACTTGGTAACCGTACCACGTGGTGCTGTTGCCAGAGGAAACGGGTGTGACTGTTGAATAGTACGCGTGTATAGTATTCGTTGTCGACGACGTTCCATTGTTAAGTATGGGTGCGTCGCAGTCAACGATTCCGGATCCCTTAGGATGTATGGTGAAGAATTTTAAAAAGGGATTTAAAACTTGTGATTTTGGGGTTAAAATGTCTCCTGTACGTTTGGTCACTTTGTGTACTAGGGAGTGGCCTACTTTGGTTGCGGCATGGCCGCCACGTGGCAGTTTGGATCCAACTCTGGTACAGCGCTTACACGTGGCTGTATCAGGTAGGCCTGAACTTTACGGCCAGTTTCCTTATATTGACTGTTGGAGACAGGCCGTAAATGACTCGCCAAAATGGCTCCGGACATGCCACGAGGAGCAATGTCGCCTCATGGTAGCTAGGACTTGTTCGTCCACTAGGACTGGTGTTAGGCCCATTTTGGACACGCCCCCTGAGTCCGAGATCCCTTTGCCGCCCCCTTACTTTCCGTTAAGAGGAAGTGACGCAAACGCAGGAAGTCCTGCAGCCCTCCCCTCATTACCCCCATCCACTTCCGCTTCCTCCTCCAGTACAGGATCCACCCCCCCTCGTACTAAATCTCCCCTTCCGGAATCAGAACCAACCCCCATTAAAAACGAATATCCTGATTTGGCGCCACTTCAGACTTCCGGTCAAGCTTCATCTAGCTCGACTCGAAGTGTTTTATTTACCACCTTTTCCCAAAACCAAGCTCCCACATCCCCATACCCTATTTCTCCCCGACTGGAACCCATGACTGACGCCCCTCCACGTAGCCCCATACAGACCCGACAGTTGACCGGTGCCCAACAATTAAGACACTATCAGATGCCTCTTCGTCTGAATCCCGGGTCAGCCTATATCGATGCCGCAGGTCAAATGGCACACGCTGACCCTGTCTTCGTATATGTCCCATTTACTACAACTGATCTTTTAAACTGGAAGACCCACAATTCCTCGTATACCGAGAAACCACAAGCTATGACTGATCTGTTCACCTCAATAGTACAGACACATAACCCGACATGGGCTGATTGCCAGCAGTTATTAATGACTTTGTTTAACAATGAGGAAAGGACAAGAATAAATCAAGCAGCCATTAAAGCATTAGAAGATAAAGCCCGTACTTTAAACCAAGCCAATCCATCAGCATGGGCCGCAACACATTATCCCAACACCGATCCCGATTGGAACGTAAATGGTGCTGATATGGTTCAACTCAGAGCCTATAGAGACGCTATAATTGCTGGCATGAAAGCCGGAGGAAAGAAAGCCATTAACATGTCGAAGACAGTTGAGGTGATTCAGAAAAGCGATGAAGCGCCCAGTGTCTTTTATGACCGATTATTGGAGGCATACCGCTTGTATACCCCCTTTAATCCGGAAGACGCAGATAATTCCCGAATGGTGAACTCCGCCTTTGTCAGCCAAGCTTACGGAGATATTAAGCGCAAGCTACAAAAGTTAGAAGGGTTCGCAGGTATGTCAATCACCCAACTAATGGAGGTAGCGAATAAGGTTTATATGAATAGGGAAACAGAGAGCAAAAAAGAGGAAGAGCGCAAGATGCGTAAAAAGGCTGATATGCTAGCGGTAGCGATCGCAGGCGTAGATAGACGGGGCCCAGATAGAGGCGATAGTAGATGGAGTAGGGAGCCTTTGAGTAGGGATCAGTGCGCGTATTGCAAGGAAGAAGGGCATTGGAGGAACGAATGTCCGCAAAGAGAGCAGTACGAGAGAGACCAACCCAGGGCAGGCTACAGAAACTTTAGAGGCAGAGCGAGAGGTAGAGGAGGCCCCGGAGGGAGTAATGGTTATAGAGGGAGTAATGGGAACAGAGGAAGTGTTAGGGAAGACAGGTATATTCCAGCAGCGCAAAGGTCCCGCGATAGAGAAGGTAGGGACTTCGTAGGATTGGCTGACACGGTCATGGAGGACTATTGATACCGACCGGGCTCCATCCCCCTTGGTCGAGCGGAGCCTATGGTCGATGTATCAATAGGGGGAAAAAGGAGTGCGTTCATGATCGACACTGGTGCTGAACATTCAGTGGTGACTAATCTAGTTGCTCCTCCATCTGGAAGGACTATTACTGTGATAGGAGCAACTGGAAGAAGTGCTGAAAGACCGGTTCTTAAAAGTCGACTCTGTACATTGGGAGGCCACGTAATCAAACATCAATTCCTTTATATGCCTGAATGTCCAGTCCAATTGCTGGGACGTGATATGCTATCAAAATTACAAGCGCAGATTACGTTCCTACCAAATGGAACAACATCTTTAAAGTTTAATGGACCTTCAGGTATTATGACATTATCTGTACCAAAGGCAGAAGAGTGGCGACTTTATACAGCGTTGACTAGCCAAAACCCTAGGAGTGATGAGACATTATTTAACATACCAGGAGTTTGGGCAGAGAACAACCCACCAGGACTGGCCCGCAATATTCCACCTATACAAATTGAACTGAAACTTGGGGTTTATCCAGTGAGCCTAAGACAATACCACATCCCGCAGAAGGCTAAGAAGAACATTCAATCCTATCTGGATAAGTTCATACGGTATGGTATCCTAAAATTCTGTACTTCCCCCTGGAACACCCCATTGCTGCCTGTTCAAAAGCCCGGTACAGATGAGTATCGACCTGTGCAGGACTTGAGAGCAGTCAATGATGCGGTTGTTAGTATACATCCAGTTGTACCCAATCCATATAACCTGCTTGCTTTAATTCCGGGCGGGGCTACTTACTTCACAGTCTTAGATCTCAAAGATGCCTTCTTTTGCCTCCGAATTGCCGCAGAAAGTCAATGTATTTTCGCTTTCCAATGGGAGAACGCTGTAACGGGCTCAAAACGCCAAATGACTTGGACAAGACTGCCCCAAGGGTTTAAAAATTCACCTACCCTATTTGGTTCAGCCCTAAGTCAAGATCTACTGGATTTCGAGTCCATCCCAGGAGAGTGTGTCTTGTTACAATATGTAGATGACTTGTTGATAGCAGCAGTTACAAAAGAAATCTGTCAGCAAGCAACGCACGATCTACTGCACATTCTCTGGAAGGCAGGATACAAGGTGTCTAGAAAGAAGGCTCAGTTGTGTTTGCCAACTGTCAAGTATCTGGGATTCCATATCTCTGAAGGTCAAAGAATTATGGGGCCAGAGAGAAAAGAGGCTGTCTGCCAAATACCAATACCCAAGAATAGAAGACAAGTGCGAGAATTCTTGGGGGCAGCAGGCTTCTGTAGGATATGGATTCCCAGCTATGCGATACTAGCAAAACATCTGTACGCAGCTATCAAAGGTACAGAGCACGACCCCTTCTTATGGACCCAAGAACAGCAAACGGCATTTGAAGATGTGAAGAAGGCTTTGATGAGTGCCCCAGCATTAGGTCTACCTGATCACACACGACCATTCTACTTATATGTACACGAGCAAAGAAGAATGGCTGTGGGAGTATTGACACAGTACTTGGGATCATGGCAAAGACCTGTTGCCTATATGTCTAAGCAATTGGATGCAGTGGCCAGCGGACTTCCACCTTGTCTAAGAGCCGTAGCTGCAGCCGCCCTGCTAGTAGCTGAAGCCGATAAACTCACTCTGGGTCAAGAACTTTATGTACGAGTCCCACATGCAGTACAGACGTTGTTGGATTACAAAGGAAATCATTGGTTTAGTAACAGCCGTATGACCAAGTATCAAGCAATGTTGTGTGAAAACCCAAGAGTGCATTTAGAGACTGTAAACACCTTAAATCCAGCTACCCTTTTGCCACAACCTACTGAAAGTCAACATGATTGTTTGGAAGTAATGGATGAAGTATTCTCAAGTAGACCAGATCTTCGTGATTTTCCCATCCAGAACCCCGATGTTCAATATTATACCGACGGCAGTAGTTATGTGAAAGAAGGGATCCGCTATGCAGGATATGCAGTAACAACAATAGACAAGGTGATAGAAGCTCGGCCACTGGCGAAAGGAACATCAGCACAAAAGGCAGAATTAATAGCACTAACACGAGCGTTACAATTGGCTGAAGGTTTAAGAGTGAATATCTATACGGACTCTAAGTATGCGTTTTTAACCACTCATGCCCACGGAGCTTTGTATAAAGAAAGAGGACTACTGAATTCAGAAGGCAAAGAAATCAAATACGCAGCTGAAATCCTACAACTATTGGAAGCAGTGTGGGAGCCGAAAGAAGTCGGTATCATACATTGTCGAGCGCATCTGAGAGGAGATGGTGATGTAACCAAGGGAAATCGGATGGCAGATAGTGCAGCTAAGCGTGCTGCTGAATCAGGAAGACAGGAGTATGTGGGGCATATAGCTGCTCTTATACCAACTCCACTGTCCCAATGGACTCCAGTTTATACAACTCAAGAAGAGGAGTGGTTAAAGACTGAACCGGGAAAGTATTTGGAGAACAAGTGGTATCAGGTAGAAGATGGAAGAATAGTCATACCAGCATCACTAGCGGTAGAAATTGTCCAAAATTATCATAACGGGACACATTCTGGGAGAGACAGTACTGAAGAATCTCTCAGAAAACATTTCTACATACCAAGATTGTCGAACTTGACTCAGGCCATTGTACGAAGATGTGTAACGTGTGCTAAAAATAATGCAAGACAAGGACCAGTAAAGCCACCAGGAGTCCAGTTTATGGGGGGACTCCCCATGTCCGATCTACAAATAGACTTTACAGTGATGCCTAAATCGGGTGGACATCGTTACCTGCTGGTAATTGTGTGCACCTATTCAGGCTGGGTAGAAGCATGTCCTACTCGTACAGAGAAAGCAGGAGAAGTTGTAAGATTCCTGCTACGAGAAATAATACCCCGATATGGACTACCCTGTTCTATAGGATCGGACAATGGTCCAGCTTTTGTTCATCAGTGCCTACAACAACTGACTCATATGCTTGGTATACAGTGGAGGCTTCATACTGCATATAGACCCCAGAGTTCTGGTAAGGTAGAGAGGATGAATAGAACTATAAAGAACCAGTTGGCTAAAATGTGTCAGGAAACCCAACTTAAGTGGAACGTTCTCTTACCTATAGCCCTATTGCGAATCCGCAGTACCCCTACCAGAAGGATGGGTCTCTCTCCTTTTGAAATTATGTATGGGCGACCACCTCCCGTACTTGGTAACTTAAGGGGGGACTTGAGTCAGTTGGGAGAAGGAATTACCCGGCAGCAGGTTGTAGAGTTGGGTAAGACTATGGAGGAGGTACAGAAATGGGTACAAGATAGATTACCTGTGAATATTTATCCCCCTGTTCATAGTTATCATCCAGGAGATCAAGTATGGATTAAAGAGTGGAATAATGTACCGTTAGGGCCCAAGTGGAGAGGTCCTTATGTTGTTCTTTTGTCTACCCCTACAGCGATAAAAGTAGCCGAAGTGACTCCGTGGATACATCACTCCAGGGTTAAGCCAGCAGCAGTCGATTCTTGGCAAGTTACAGCAGATCCAGAGAATCCCTGCAAGATCCGGTTAAAACGCACTACTCAGTCGGAGTAACGAGGAATCGTGTGGATTACAAATTTTATTGTTACAGGTGTGAGTGAGAAGGCCATAATAAAGCCTGTCCTCTTACCAACACATAGTGTATAAGCCAGGAAAGTCTCGAAGGGACACCTGTGAAGACGAGCAGAACTCCATTCCCTGCAGCCCTCACATCCTGGAAGCTGAGGCTCCATCGCACGGACGAAGACTCAGGATGACGGAGAAAGATGTGCTTTTGATAGTGTTTATTTATATGTGTTTTTATATTCAGGAAGGTAGAGGTACCGACACTCCTAGCTGTGAGGTATGCATTAAGACTACGAGAACAGGTAACCATATTTCCCAAACCCTAATTTGGCATTCACAATACGAGTGTAAAGGAGATGTATCGAGATGTAGATACTTAAATATAGACTATAGTGTGTGCCATTTAGGAGTAGGAGAACCTAAGTGCTTCAGTCCGGAGTATCAACCTCGTACAATTTGGTTGACTCTCAGGAATGGAGATCCTCAGGGGACCCTAATTAATAAGACGGTGTTAGAATCCGTACATTCTTCGGGTGTTCTGCTATTTGATGCGTGTAAAGCGATATCGAGTGGTAGAAAGCCGTGGAATGTATGTGGGGATCTTAGATGGGAGAGGACGTATGGGTCTAATGATAAATATATTTGTCCCAGTAGTAAAAATAAATATGTAAGTCCTAGATGCCCAAATAAAGACTATAACTTTTGCCCATATTGGTCTTGTGTGGGGTGGGCGACTTGGGGACAGACAGTAGATAAAGACATGATAGTGACTAAGTTGCCGACTAGCCCATATTGTAAGTCTATGGAATGTAATCCCATCCATATACTTATAAATAACCCTGATAAGTTCTTAGACAAATATGGCAATTTATTTGGGTTTCAGATATACGGGACGGGTTTAGATCCTGGGACATTATTGTTTATAGGGATAGAGACTGATACGGTATCCTCCCAGACTCATCAAGTATACCATTCCTTTTATGAAGAGATGAGTATAGATAATAAGATCCCCCATAATGCTAAAAACCTGTTCATCGATTTAGCCGAAAGTATTGCCGGTAGTCTTAATGTTACCAACTGCTATGTGTGTGGAGGTACTAACATGGGAGACCAATGGCCTTGGGAAGCAAAGGAGGTAATGTCCGGTTCTGAGGCAGTTGACCAACTAATAACTACACAAGCCGATTATCATATGAGTGTTAGAGGTAAATCTGAGTGGAGATTAAAGACCTCCATCATAGGTTATGTTTGCATAGCAAGGAAAGGAATAATGTATAACACTTCTGTAGGAGAATTAACTTGTCTAGGGCAAAAAGCTTATGATGATGATACAAAGAATACAACTTGGTGGTCGGCTTCAAATGTCTCAGAACCATCTAACCCGTTTGCTAGATACGCCAATTTAAAGGATGTGTGGTTTGATTTATCCATCACATCTACCTGGAGAGCCCCAGCAAATTTGTACTGGATCTGTGGTAAGAAAGCCTATTCGGAGTTGCCACAGGACTGGGAAGGGGCATGTGTGTTGGGTATGCTCAAACCATCCTTCTTCTTGTTACCGATTGAAACAGGTGAGACTTTAGGTGTTAAAGTGTATGATGTGAATCATAGGAAGAAAAGGGGACCCATAGAGATAGGCACCTGGGAAGATAATGAATGGCCTCCCCAGCGTATCATAGATTATTATGGGCCAGCCACGTGGGCTGAGGATGGTACCTTTGGTTATAGAACCCCTATTTATATGCTCAACCGAATTATAAGGTTACAGGCGGTGGTTGAGATTATCACTAATGAGACATCACAAGCGCTCAATCTTCTAGCGAAGCATAACACCAGGATGAGGACAGCAGTCTACCAAAATAGATTAGCCTTGGATTACCTTTTGGCAGTAGAGGGAGGTGTATGTGGGAAGTTTAACCTAAGCAATTGCTGTCTTCAAATAGATGACGAAGGGCAAGCAATAGCTGAGCTTACTAGCCATATGGTTAAACTAGCGCATGTGCCTACACAGGTATGGAAAGGGTATAATCCAAGTAGTTGGTTTGGTAGCTGGTATGAGTGGTTTGGAGGGCTTAAGGCAGTGGTAGGTGGAGTCCTACTAATTTTAATGTTGTGTCTACTCCTGCCGTGTCTTATACCCCTAGTAGTTAGGTCTGTGCAAAGCCTGATAGGAAGTATAGCAGAGAGGAAGGCTGCTGCACAGATCATGGCGATTTATAAGTATAAGGCTTTAGATCAGGGAGAACCAATGCAGGAAGATGAGTGTTAAAAGATTCACATCATAAGATAAGTCTGGTCTGGTTCAAGGTAACTTGCGGTGTAAGCAAACCAAGGTTAAGTGATGCCTCAAGTAATTGTAAAATATCAAGAGGCATCAAAGGGGGGAATGTGGTGGAATCTCGGTAAAAATAAATTTAGTAGGCCGAGATTACCACGTGGCATGTGTACGTGCATATGCTGACGTATCGATCAGTTGGTTGCACGAGGCAAGATACGATCAGTAGTGTACGGAGCATGTGCAAGAATACAGGATATAGTATTCCCCCTCCTCCATTGTGCTGGACAAGCCATGCGGTCAAACAGGAAGTTAATTCTTATTTGTGTTGATTGGTTAAGAGAATGTGCGGGTGGAGCTTAATATGGGAGGAGTTATGTGCCTATATAAGGAGCCTGCACTATTGTCCGGGGCTCAGAACTTGCTGTATTTTGGTGACATTAGTCCCTCTGAGTCCCGATCGGTGATCCAATAAAGAATCTCTTCCTTCCTGAAGAAACCTGTGTCCATCTCTCTGTGCTTGGCTTCCGTCAGTTTCTCCGGTATCAATTTCATTCTAAAACACGTAATATTTGCATTTGCCCATAACACCACATCGCTGTAGGGGCAAAGGCCGCGCACACGCATTAGACCTCCCCGTAGGAAAACATTATTCAATGCTTTCCTGTGGGGATTCCGGCGACGCTGAAGGTCCTCTTGCATAGTGTGAGGACGTCCAGCGTTGTTTAGACAATCAAAAGTCATCTAAGAATGCGGAAGTCCCTCTAATGGCTGTCTGGTATAAAAACTGCAATAATTACACCTGCAGAGTTAAGGGTGATGGGAGTTGGCACCCAGACCACTTCAATGAGCTGAAGTGGTCTGGGTGCCACAGGCTGCTCATTGTTTAATAGACACGCCCCTACTCGCGGTAAAGCGAGTAGGGGCATAATTTACTAATTTAGAGGATGGGTCACTGTGATGGCTTCTAAGGGCATACGAGTCAAACGCTTGTTGATTGGCTGCCCTGCGGCCTTTCAAAATGCGTTATTAAATCGCCAAACTCCAACCCGAACATTCAGTAATATGTCCGTGTTCGGGTCCGGGGTAAAAAAAAGTAATGTGCGGTACAAACCCAAACTTTTCAGTTCTGGTTCGCTCAACTCTATTTCTAAAACAACTTTTTTGTTCCACAGGGATAGGTTACATTTTGCAGCCTAGCTTCATAAAGCACATCGTTACCCTAGCAAGGTTAGGCAATATTTGGCACACCAGATGTTGTGGATTATGTACCCCTTAATGTTTTTACAGCCATAATGCTGGCAAAGTATCAGGGGAGATGTAGTCCACAACATCTACAGTGTGAAGTGTTCCCACCTGTGGCCTATAGTATAAAACAGGGATAGACAGCTTTTGGCCCTCCAGATTTTGTGAACAACATTTTCCATGAAGCTCTTACAAATCAACAGCACATGGAGAGACAAAACAATATAAGAACAGCCAGGTGCAAACCATATAAGCACTCCCTCAAGTGCTTTAAATATTCAAATGTATATAGGATATAGAATGCACACCATAACAATCTCAAAAAAATATTTAAATTTTATTATGTACAAAAAAGTACCACCACCCCCCCCCCCCCCCCACGTTTCGGCACCAACAGGGTACCTGTATCCATGTTCAAATGTGTCTGCTTATAAAGCCCTCTTACAGCTGATGGCCATCAGCATAAGATTGTTACCAGCACAGGAAGTGACATCACCACCTCAAGTGCTGGCACAATATCCTGGTAATAGCATAGCAATATCAAATAAAACTATTTACTGGAAACCTATAGGGAGTAAAGAGAGACATGGGACCTAAACAGTAATAGCAGGTGTCAATATTCAAATAACCCACCTCTAAAGGCAATAAGTGTACTCACACTTTATCAAGCGACCAAAACCGCCATCTTGCTTGTTGGCAAAACGTGGATATACTCCACAGTCATCCTAATTGCCGCCACACGCGACGATGATCTGTGCATGCGCTGTTCAATGAGCACTGCGCATGCATGCAGTAACCTCCCGTCCGCGCATGCGCAAAACGGCAAACTGCCGCGCATGTGCATAGTAACTTCCTATTTGCGCATGCGCAATACTAAGCAGACAAGCTACAGTACCTCATCACTCTACAAGACCGCCCACACTTGTATATACTCGACAGTCATCATAGTTGCCGCCATGCGCGACGATAATCTGCGCATGCGCCCTTTAATGAGCACTGCGCATGCGTGCAGTAACCTCCCGTTCGCGCATGTGCAGCCCTTTAATATGCACTGCGCATGCGTGCAGTAACCTCCCATTTGCGCATGCACATAACGGCAAACTGCCGTGCATACGCAAAGTAACATCTATTTGCGCATGCGCAATACCAAGCCAACAAACTGCAATACCTCATCACTCTAGAGGACCGCCCACTCTCGTGGACGACAACTAACATGCAGATTGAAGCAATAAATGTAAATAGTCCACATAACTCATACTCCATACATATCTGTACTCCACATACCACTACTTAAACCATATATTGCATATACACATACACAAAAAGAGAGGAGTCTAGTAAAAGAGAAAAAAAATATATAAATAATCTAAAATCCACCTTATAAATAAAAAAAAAGGTCTGTGAGCCTATACTAAAAATAACTCCCACCTGTCTTATAAGACAAAACACCAAAGAAAAAACACCAGAAAGTGATGTGCAAAAAAAGTCTTTTTAATTTATAATTCCACAAACACCCAATGTGTGATAATTAGATCACTGCAGATGCCAGATAGGCAATAATAATACTTAGCAGATCCCCCTGCAATTTTAATAACAATACAATTATTATCCATTGAATATATTACTATAATCATTTACACAGTCATATAGGGATGAAAAAATCTTCCATATTGTATATAACGCAATATAATCCATTCTGAACTACATATCGAAGAGGCTATTCATCATCAATTTGAAGATATAACCACATATCTTTCTATGAGTATGGTGACCATCATTAGAGAATCCTTTATCAATCTATACTACATATAGATAATCATTGTTGCATCAACTTCATCAATCTGTACATCATATATGCCCATGTCAACCACATAGGATTCACATGGGTAGATAACACATACCCCACAGAAAAACACTAATCATGGCAAAAAAGCTCTCATAGTCATGGGTATCATTATTCCATATTATCCATATAAGTACACACCTGATCCTAAATAATGATCAATACATACATAATCATTAAATACAAAATTGTATATATATACATGATGAATCATCATAATCATAGCTCAAGAACATCCGACGTAGACGACGATGCATTCCAATTGATTAAGTGTTCTTCGATACTCTAATATCACAAACAACATGGTCCAACTGGTTACTGCAGTATCAATCTATAAAAAATTAAAATCAAAATATAAAGATACAGACAAAACACAGGCAGAGAAAAACCTCATCAAGATTATAGAAATGGTGATAGATCCTTATCCTCATTCAGACCCTTAGGATATAAGGTCTGCAGCTCATAAATACAATATACCTCTCGTTGTTTAAGCCTGACCACTTGCGAAATACCTCCTGTACTGGGTTTAATTACCTCCAAAATCATATACCGCAGTTGAGAAACTGTATGCCCTTTCTCAGCAAAGTGTCTGGCCACCGGATATTGCATCTTATTCGTCCGTATTCCACTCTTGTGTTCCCTAATCCTTGTGGTGAACGTGCGCGTGGTTTCACCCACATATGCCAATCCACACGGGCACTTGAGCATATATACCACAAATTGTGACTGGCAATTACAGAATTCCCGAATCGGGTATCTCCTACCCATCCTTGGATGTGAAAAATGGTCTCCCGTAATCACCCCATTGCAGTTAATACAGTGTCCACAGCGGTACATACCCGGTATCGCAGAGAGCCAGGTGTCGGCTTTATCCATCTTCCCTTGTAGATTAACGTTCTTCATCAAATGGTCCCTTAGGCTCTTGTGCCGCTTAAATGAAAGCAAAGGTCTCATTAAAACAGGGAAGAAGTTTAGGATCAGATTGCAAAATCTTCCAATGCTTATTAATTATATGTTTCACCTTGCCAAAATGAGTCGAGTATGTCATCACACATGGAATACCTTTATTGGCAACCCTAGTTCTTTTCTGCAAGAGGGTATTCCTAGAGAGTAGTTTCGCCCTCTCTCTGCATTCCGTTACCACATCCGTCTCGTATCCTCTAGCAGAGAATGCTTTTACCAATTGTTCAGCCCTGATGTCATATTTAACTTCATCAGACACTATCCTACGTGCCCTGACAAACTGGCCATATGGTAGGTTCTTCATAAATGGAACCGGGTGGAATGAATCCGCATGTAAGTACGAAACCCGATCCGTGGGCTTCTGATACAGATCAAATGATAAACGACCATCTCTTACCTGTAAATTCACATCCAAAAAGTGCATCACATGGAGATCATATTCCAACGTAAAGGAGATGGTATCCAAACAACCATCAAGTCTCTCTTTGAAATCCATTAAATCATCCACGCTACCTGTCCAAAAAAAGAAAATATCATCTATATACCTGAGCCACAATCTCACATAACGCGTAAAGTCCTGGTCTCGGTATACAAAAGCATCCTCAAAAGCTGCCATAAATAAATTGGCATATGTTGGTGCTACATTGGACCCCATCGCTGTCCCCTGTATCTGGAGGTAATATTTACCCTCGAAAACAAAGTAGTTCTTATACAGCACTAACGACAACAGGTCAACAAGTAAGCCCCTGTATGCCTCGCTCATATCCATACCCTGCATTGCACCAAATGAAGCTCATTACAAGCCCGGCGGTCCTGTTGGGGGCTGGCAGGAAGCTTTTACTTACCTTTCCTGCAGCACCTGTCAGCTCCCTTCTCCTGCGTTCCCTTCCGCTCACTGTCAGCTCCGGTCTGCTCCCTTCACTTCCGCTCTGACTCACTGTCTAAATCTCACAAGACCCGCGGCTGTCAGAGCGTTGCCACGGGTTACCATGGCAACGCTCCACGCGGCACGCAGAATGCGAGATTTAGACAGTGAGACGAACGGAGCGGAAGTGAAGGGAGCAGACCTGAGCTGACAGTGAGCGGAAGGGAACGCAGGAGAACGGAGCTGACAGGAGCTGCAGGAAAGGTAAGTAAACGCTTCCTGCCAGCCCCCCTCCTGCACAGCCAATGCCACTGGACCACCAGGGAATGAGAGCCCCCCTCCCTGGCCAGGTAACAAGCAGGGAGGGGGGACAAAAAAATAATATTAAAATAAAAAAATATTAAAGTAATTATATTAAAATAAAAAATAATAATATTAAAATTTAATATTAAAAATAATACGAATGCCCTCCCCCACCCAATTTACACACACACTACACAAACACACACACACTCTGCATCATATACACACAGAGTGTGTGTGTATATAATGCAGTGTGTGTATATAATGCAGAGTGAGTGTGTGTGTATATAATGCAGAGTGTGTGTATATAATGCAGAGTGTGTGTTTGTATGAATGCAGTGTGTATATAATGCACACACTCTGCATTATATACACACACACTCTGCATTATATACACACACTCTGCATTATATACACACACTGCATTCACACAAACACACACATCCTGCATTCATTATATACCCACACTGCATTCATTATATACACACACCGTAAATAAATATTCAATTAATGTAATTTTATTGGGAACTAATTTTATTTAGAAATTTACCAGTAGCTGATGCATTTCCCACCCTAGGCTTATACTCGAGTCAATACGTGTTCCTAGTTTTTTGGGTAAAATTAGGGGCCTCGGCTTATATTTGGGTCGACTTATACTCGAGTATATACGGTAAATATAGATAAAACAAGGTGGGAGGAATCAAACTCACAAAGCTAGAGCCATGCCAGGTTCTACAGAATCAGCATATAAGGTACCTATACAGGCTAAAACCATATAGTGCCAAGACAGGCTTGCCAGATCAGTAGATTAAAATGACAATTTATTTAATACAAATAAAATAAAATAAAGGGAATATGAGGTCCAAAAAAAGTTTTTAGCAGTGTATATATAATGATATACAAAATATTACTGCAGCAAAGATCTTTCCAAGTCCAATCCCAAAATAGCAATAAACAGCAAACGCGTTTCAACTTGTGCCTTCTTCAGTGCTGTCAAATACTCTGTCTGGTCTGTTTAAGTATCTTGTCTCGGCGCAATCATAATCTTCAGCTGGCATTCATTTCCGCTATGATGGCAAAACATAATTTCCGGCGTTGCATGAATACGTCACTTCTGGTATTCAGACGATACCTCACTTCCGATCCATTAAACTGTTCTTTACACCTATTCACTGCGGGAAAAATGTATCTTTTTTTCCAGAATAGGGAAGAGATTCCCTCAGACGTTTGGTGCTTCAGACGGTGAGGGGCAATTTTATAGAATTCCACTCCCCACCTCTCTAGATGACACCTCAGACTCATCTCCAGTCCAAATCTGTATTCACCAAACATGTCTTTCAGCTCGCTTTCTTCACCAACACTTTTTTGGTACGGAAGAAGATGGAAGACTTACAGCCAGTCATAAACCTTTTGCAAACATAATGCATTAATGGTCTACAGATACATCAAGATGGAGGGCACCTAGACCGGCACCTCCTAAAATGGACTACTGGTTCAAGTATCTCAAGCTAAAAGATACCTATCTGCCAATTTACCTGACTTCCGTTCAGCCCCATGATGTTTCACAAAGCTTTCCAAGCCGATCATGGCACTGCTCCAGTCCAAAGGCATTCACTGTCTCATCTACCTGGTCAATCTCCTGATCTTTTGCTAATTGGCCTCATGTCTCCAGTCTCAGATGCAGTTTACTGTTCGATTTCTCAAATTCTTGGGCTTTGTAGTGAATCAGGAGAAATCGTCTCTCTCCCCGTCTCATGTAGTACAATTCTTAGGCTTCAAAATACATGCATTGCGTTCTTCGTTTTCCCCCCGTCTAAGACCACATTTTACACCTAGATAAGATTCCCCTCTGTCTTTTGGCCTTAGTGGTCGGCCTCCTCTCTTTATCCATTCAGGCTATCTACCCAGGACAGCTGCATTACAGAGCAATGTAATGCCTGAAGAATCAGTTCCTCCCTTCCTACTATCAGTCGATTCCTCTAACTGATGAAGTACAGACGGAACTGCGCTGGTGGCTTATACACATGCAAGCCTGGAATGGCAAAACCATCTTTGGGCCTTGAACTATATACAAAAAAACTTCAATGTGTGTTGGCACTCTGCTACTAGATGGTGCTGATTGTCAGGATCGGGACAGGGATCCAACACGCAGAGTACAAACAGGTACAGGATACGTATACCGGACCTTAGAATGGCTGGACTAACGTACGGAGAGTATAGAGAATGGTCAGAGACAAGCCGAGGTCGAGGGAACGAGAGGACAGGTAAGCGAGGAACAAGCCGGGTCAAGGATAACGGAGGTAAACAGAGTAAGTCAAACAAGCCGGGTCGGAACCAAAGGGATAACAGAAAATACCAGAGCACTGTGTGACTAGACAGGCTAGAACCACGACAGGGCAATGAGCAAATGGGAGAAGCAAGTTTAAATACCCTGGCTCGGAGGGAGAGACACGCCTCCGACGAGATCTGATTAGTCTCTAAAGGATTGAGTGACAGGTCATTCCGGGCTAGCGTCATGACGTCGGTTTCCGGACGTCCTGCTACAAAAGGAAGTGACTCCCTCGCGGCCGGCGTTTACGTGACCGGGAGGACCGCGAGGAACAGAGGAAACAGCCCGTCCGGATGGATAGACGTCTAAGTCTCTGCCTCTCTCGGAGGTAGAGACCTCAGGTACCCTGACAGTACACCCCCTCTCAGATATGCCCACCGGGCGGAAGGAACCGGGACGAGATGGGAAGCGGGAGTGAAACGCCCTGCGGAGATGAGGAGCATGAACATCCTCCTGAGGTACCCAACTCCTCTCCTCAGGACCATATCCCTTCCAATCGACCAGATATTGTACTCTCCCCCGGGAGATTCGAGAATCGATAATAGAGTTGACCTCATACTCCTCCTGACCCTCCACCTGAACAGAGTGAGGAGAGGACGTTGTGGAGGAAAATCGGTTGCAGACTAGTGGTTTCAGCAATGAAACATGAAATGAGTTAGGGATGCGTAAGGCAGTAGGAAGAGCTAGACGATACGCAACAGGGTTAATCCGAGTCAGCACCCTGTAAGGTCCAATATAACGAGGAGCGAATTTCATGGAAGGTACTTTTAGACGGATGTTTCTTGTACTCAACCATACTCTATCACCTGGAACAAACACCGGAGCCGCCCTTCTACGTTTATCGGCGTGTTTCTTAACCAGCATAGAATTGTGCAGAAGAATTTGTCGAGTCTGATCCCACAACTTCCTCAAATTGGCAACATGAACATCAACCGACGGTATCCCTTGGGAAGGAGAGGCCGAGGGAAGAATAGATGGATGAAAGCCATAATTCATGAAGAAGGGGCTTGAATGAGTAGAATCACAAACGAGATTGTTGTGTGCAAACTCCGCCCAAGGAATCAAACCAACCCAATCGTCCTGGTGTTCAGAAACAAAACAACGTAAATATTGTTCAATTTTTTGGTTGGTGCGTTCAGCAGCTCCGTTAGATGATAGGCAGAAGAGAAATTCAATTTGATACCCAGTTGAGAGCAGAAGGACCTCCAAAAACGGGAAACAAATTGGGAACCTCTGTCAGATACAATTTGGGAGGGTATCCCATGTAAACGAAAAATCTCCCTAGCGAATATCTCCGCCAATTCGGGTGAAGACGGGAGTTTTTGCAGAGGGACGAAGTGAGCCATCTTGGTGAATCTGTCAACCACGGTGAGGATGACAGTCTGTCTTTTAGAGATAGGCAAATCGACAATGAAGTCCATAGCTAAACAGGACCATGGTTTCTCTGGAACCTCTAAGGGATGCAGAAATCCACATGGAAGCGTATGAGGTTGCTTAGTCTTAGTACAGACCTCACAAGTATCGATGAAATATTTAATATCCTTACGCAAAGCAGGCCACCAGAAATCTTTGGAGATTAAAGCATACGTCTTGCGAATGCCAGGATGCCCAGCTACCTTGCTGTTGTGGAAACACCGCAACACTTCCAGTTGGAGAGCAGGAGGAACGAAGTGTCTATCCCCAGGAGTCTGTTTAGGAGCCAGATGTTGTAACTCCATGATCTCGGCAAGCAACGGAGAATGAATCCTGAGATTCGTGTTAGCGATGATTTTACATTTAGGAACTATCGAGGAAAGAACTGGCTCAACTATAGTGGACGGTTCATATTGGCGAGATAAAGCATCGGCTTTGGAGTTCTTAGAACCAGGTCTATAAGTAAGCACATAATTGAAGTGAGTCAGGAATAGGGACCAACGAGCCTGCCTGGCTGATAGGCGTTTAGCCTCCCCAATATAGGACAAGTTCTTGTGATCCGTTAGAATAGTAACAGGATGTAAGGTCCCCTCTAATAAATGCCTCCACTCCTTAAGAGCCATAATGACCGCTAACAGTTCCCTGTCACCGATGTCATATCTGCTTTCAGGACCAGATAGTTTCTTAGAGAAAAACCCACAAGGGTGTAACGGTTTGTCCACCCCTAACCTTTGTGACAGAACAGCCCCTACTCCTGTCACAGAGGCATCAACCTCGAGTAGGAACGGCAGAGTCGTATCAGGATGAACCAAAATTGGGGCAGAGGCAAAAAGTTCCTTGAGCGTCTTGAAAGCAACAAGAGCCTCAGTAGACCAGGTCTTAGTATTAGCCCCTTGTTTGGTCATATTGGTAATAGGCGCAATAATAGAAGAGTATCCCTTAATAAAGCGCCTATAATAATTAGAGAAACCAATAAACCTCTGAATAGCCTTGAGTCCCTTAGGCAATGGCCAATCTAAAATAGATTGGAGTTTGTCAGGATCCATCTTAAAGCCTTCCCCAGAAATCACGTACCCAAGAAAGTCTATCTGAGACTGGTCAAAACTGCATTTCTCCAATTTACAGTATAGGCCATGTTGCAGAAGTTTGAGCAATACCTTTCTGACTTGTCTGTGGTGGGTCTCAATCTCCCTAGAGTGTATAAGTATGTCATCCAGGTATACAATGACACAATCATGTTGAAACTCCCTAAGAACTTCATTAATCAAATCCTGAAAGACTGCCGGAGCATTACAAAGACCAAATGGCATAACCGTGTATTCATAGTGACCATAACGGGTATTGAACGCCGTCATCCACTCATGTCCATCCTGGATTCTCACCAAGTTATACGCCCCTCTGAGATCTAACTTGGTGAAAATTTTAGAGCCCTTTAAACGATCAAACAGCTCGGTAATCAAAGGAATGGGATAGGCATTTCTGACGGTTATCTTATTCAACCCTCGGTAATCAATACAAGGTCTCAAAGTGCCATCCTTCTTTTTAACGAAAAAAAAACCAGCCCCGGCGGGGGAAGAGGATCTCCTAATGAATCCTTTTTCTAGATTCTCACGAATATATTCCTCTAGAACTGAGTTCTCTTGAGTGGATAGAGGATATACATTGCCCCTCGGCATAGTACCAGGTAAAAGCTTAATTTTACAATCAAATGACCTGTGTGGAGGTAAGGTATCGGCATTCTTCTTGTCGAATACTGCTTTTAAGTCCTGGTAGATGAACGGTATCTGTCCCTCTGTAGACTGAGTGGAACTACCCGGTGTGTTTATTACAGCCAATGGGGAAACCCTGCGTAAACACTTCTCCTGGCAGCCCTGACCCCATGAGAGTATCTCCCCTAACTCCCAATCGATAATAGGGTTATGTCTTTTTAACCATGGGTACCCCAGGACTATGGGGACCGAAGGGGACGAAATGAGCATAAGTGATAAGTTCTCCTCGTGTAAGATACCAACAGTTAAGTTAACGGGTATAGTCTCACGGGAGATAACAGGCTCAAGTAAAGGTCTACCATCTATGGCCTCAACGGCCAAGGGTGTATCCCTTAACTGGGATGGAACAGTGTGTTTAGTAGCAAAGGCTTGGTCGATAAAATTCTCAGCAGCCCCGGAATCTATCAAAGCCATAGTCTTTAGTACTCCCTTCTCCCAAGTTAAAGAAACTGGTAGCAGAAGCCTGTGATCCTTATAATTATGAGTAGAGGACAAAATAGAAACACCCAAGGCCTGTCCTCTAGAGAAACTTAGGTGCGAGCGTTTCCCGAACGATTAGGACAATTCAGGCGTAAGTGACCTCTGACTCCACAATACATGCATAATCCCTCTCTTCTCCTGTACTGTCTCTCCACTTCTGAGAGGCGAGTATTGCCTATCTGCATAGGTTCAGGAAACAGTGAGGTAGTGGAATCAGGACTTTGAAATGCGGGAGCTACTTTAAAGGAAGGTCTAAGGTTCCTCTCTCGAGTGTTTTGTCTCTCTCTTAAACGCTCATCAATACGAGAAATGAATGAAATTAAATCCTCCAAATTTTCAGGGAGTTCTCTAGTGGCAACCTCATCAAGGATTACGTCTGATAGCCCGTTCAAAAATACATCTATATAAGCCTGCTCATTCCACTTAACTTCCGACGCCAGAGACCTGAACTCTAGTGCATAATCCACGAGAGTTCGGTTCTCCTGTCTCAGGCGCAACAGTAATCTGGCTGCATTGACCTTTCTACCAGGGGGGTCAAAAGTTCTTCTAAAGGCAGCTACAAAGGCATTATAGTTATATACTAACGGGTTATCGTTCTCCCATAGTGGGTTGGCCCATCTCAGAGCTTTCTCAATGAGTAAGGTGATAATAAATCCAACCTTTGCCCTATCTGTAGGATAGGAGCGAGGTTGTAATTCAAAGTGGATACTGATCTGGTTAAGGAAACCACGACACTTCTCAGGTGAGCCACCATAACGTACTGGTGGTGTAATATGGGAAGAGGCACCTACAGTGGCTACCTCTAAGCCTGAGCTCACAGGAGAAATAGAAGTAGTACGTGTCTCCTCTGGCGGGTTATTAGCACGAGACAATAATGCCTGTAGTGCTAGCGCCATCTGATCCATTCTGTGCTCCATGGCTTCGAACCTAGGATCAGAAGGACCAAGCAGACTGTTTGTACTTGCAGGATCCATTGGCCCTGTCGTAATGTCAGGATCGGGACAGGGATCCAACACGCAGAGTACAAACAGGTACAGGATACGTATACCGGACCTTAGAATGGCCGTACTAACGTACGGAGAGTATAGAGAATGGTCAGAGACAAGCCGAGGTCGAGGGAACGAGAGGACAGGTAAGCGAGGAACAAGCCGGGTCAAGGATAACGGAGGTAAACAGAGTAAGTCAAACAAGCTGGGTCGGAACCAAAGGGATAACAGAAAATACCAGAGCACTGTGTGACTAGACAGGCTAGAACCACGACAGGGCAATGAGCAAATGGGAGAAGCAAGTTTAAATACCCTGGCTCGGAGGGAGAGACACACCTCCGACGAGATCTGATTAGTCTCTAAAGGATTGAGTGACAGGTCGTTCCGGGCTAGCGTCATGACGTCGGTTTCCGGACGTCCTGCTACAAAAGGAAGTGACTCCCTCGCGGCCGGCATTTACGTGACCGGGAGGACCGCGAGGAACAGAGGAAACAGCCCGTCCGGATGGATAGACGTCTAAGTCTCTGCCTCTCTCGGAGGTAGAGACCTCAGGTACCCTGACACTGATATAGGAGGTGTTCCCCATAACTACCTCAAAAAATAATACAAAAAATATCAATAAATTCAATACCGCACTCAATATCACAATTTTATAAAAAAGAGTTAGGAGTCAATGAATGTATATGCAAAAAAAAAAAAAATTTATTATACAAATTCTATATTTGCAAAATTGGAAGTGCTTCAAACTGGGTTTTTTTTTGCCTTCTTTTGGATCAACAGCAAAAAACATATGTGAGGAAGGCTGAACTTGATGGACGCAAGTCTCTTTTCAGCTATGTAACTATGTAACTATGTAATATATATAAATTCATGGGTAAGCAATCTGATGATCTCCTTATAAATTCATACATTTTACCAACTTCCTTGTATATACATCCCAGAGTATGTACAATTATTTACAATCTATGTACATAATATGAATGGAGTTCGACAGTTCATAGGTATTTTCAGGTGGATCCACCACTGAATAGTTCTTTATATTAGGAGTGATCCATAAGCTTCTAAGAATTGCAAAAAAGTAAAAAACTGTAGAAAAACGAGAAAATAAAAATAAAAAATATATAAAAAAGATCAAAAGAAACAGCATCAATAGAAAAAGAAAAAGAACCAATCAAAATAGCAAAAAAATATATATGCCAAAATCAGAATAATAAACAGTTCAATGTATATGTAATGAAAAAAAAGAGAGAATAAATAACGCAAAAAAAGAGTTGGTTTGATCTAACCAATTGAAGATTGCAATGCCAAGCTTCCAAATAATAACAATTGTGGTAGGATGTCCAATAGTTATGACAAAGTCCCTTGATCTGTCAACAGAGGAACCAGCACTGAGTGTATCCGATATCAGAACCCCTTCATGTCGTACAGCTGTGCTGGTTATGTATCCATGCTGAGTTGCTCCTACCCACGTCCTGCTTAATCCATGACAGTTGGTACTATTTTACAACGCCCAGCAGAAGTCCTGGATAAATTTCTCATTAGATATGTGCCCCCACAAAAGTCTTACATTAAGGACACAAAAACCTTTTTGAAATTATTAGAGAGTATACAGATACCAGCAGGCGAATTTTGGTTAGTGACTATGGACATTCAGGCACTATATACCTCGATAGATCACCAGAAAGGGCTAGACGCTGTGGACTGGACACTTGATAGGGACCCTACCCTAGCACACCAGAGGGACACTAGAAAATATATAATTGATCTTTTGAGATTTATTCTCACGGATAATTATTTTCTCTTTGGGGATAAATATTATAAACAAATTAAAGGTACAACTATGGGCTCTAATGTCGCCCCAACATACGCTAACATCTACATGAACCAGTTGGAAGAAACATGTATCTATAACCATCCCCTCTACACCAAATGTTTGGTGTGGAGGCGTTATATCGATGATGTGTTTGTATGTTGGGGTGGCAATAGAGCCCAATTACAAGAGTTTTTTTAATTCATTGAATGAACAAGATTCTAATATCAAATTTACTATGTATTGCGACACGGTAACGGTTCCATTCTTGGATGTCCAGGTACAAAGAGTAGATGATCATTTACATAGCGATCTTTACACTAAACCGACTGATCGGAACAATCTACTCTTGTACGAGAGTTATCATCCTACCCATTTAAAGAACGGGTTACCATATAGTCAACTACTGAGAGTAAGGAGGATTATTTCCCAAGAGGAAAAAGTAGTGTCAGGGATAGATTTTATGTCTCAGAAATTTATGGAGAGGGGTTATCCCACACAAATTATTTAGACACAAAGAGATAGGGTTCAAGGCTTAACTTGTCAGGAAGCGCTGTATGGCTCCCCAAGAGATAATAAAATGGATAGAATAGCATTTATATCCCCATACACTCCACTTAAACAGATACGTAACATTATAATGAAGCATTGGCAACTCTTTGCAGGAGATACTCAATTGCCTTTGGAATTTCAGAACCCGCCTCTTTTTTCATATCAAAGGGCATCCAACTTGAAAGATGTATTAGTTAAATCGGATATTGGCAGTTCTAAGAGGCAGATCTAATTTTTTTCAGAACCTAAGAAAGGCACTTTCCCATGTCTAGGTTGCTCACACTGTAGTAGTGTGATAAAGGTGGAATATTTTGTCCATCATTGATCCGGCAAGAAATTCCCTGTGAATGGGTTTTATGCTGATTCTAATTTTGTGGTGTTTAAGTGTCCGTGTGGGTATGTTTATGTGGGGGGAGACCATCCGACCCGTTAAAGAGTGAATAGGGGAGCACAAGAGGAGTATCAGGACAGCTTTACAGCGAGGTACTAGTGAAGCGCCGGTGGCCATACACTTTAAGACTTACGGACATGGAGTTAACCAACTGAGATTTCAAGTTATTGATAGAGTACCCCCTTAGAGGAGAGGGGGTGATAGACAGAGACTCCTCCTTCAGAGGGAAACCAAGTGGATCAGTGTCTTAGAAACACTGTCACCCTCAGGACTCAATGAGGATTACGATTTGAAACACTTTTTATGACGTTAGGTTCTATACTTGTTGGTCTCAGCATTAGGTTATACTCCTGTGTAAGTTAAGCTGATTTGTATCTTGTGCTCCCTACAGTGCTCCCATTAGACCATCATTGGTCCGGTTCTCTCTTGCGGCAAAAACTCGACCTTTATAGGTCCGCTACCTGGCAGTTTCGACGCAGGGTCCCTCACATGGAATATCCAGGGACTTTAGGGGACACTACATTATTGGTGAGCCATATTTCTACATTAATGTTTGTATACAATTAATTCACATTATAGTCTTGGTATTTGTTTCATGGTGTAGAATTTTTTTTTTCATTTTTTATATTTTTTTATTTTTCATTTTTCATTTTTTATTGACACCGGACATCTTGTATGTGGAAAATATTGGGGACAATTTGGGGCATACTTTCACCTCTGACACCAGTTAACAATACAGAGTAGGTATACTGTAAAATAGCAACCTTTTGGATTGATTTCAATATTATTATCAGTCGGTCATTACAATATAGGACGGGTGAATGCTTTATAGATTACTTTCCCAGTTTCCCAGTTAAGGCTTAGGGATCAGTTTGAGTGACTGATCTGTGAATATAATCTCTTATCCAGTATATTCTTGGATTTAGTGATAAAGATAAGAATATTATTTATATCTTTATACATAAATGTAAAGCAGGATGAATGAGCATTGGTCCATTAGATATGCATTTATAAGACCATTATTTGTTGTTTTCATTAAGGGACTTTATATGTGCAATTTGACCACCTGTTATTGAATCCTTTGTTTCTTTCCCCTTCGGCTTTTATGTCCTCTTTGGGACTTTAACTTTCTAATTAATTTAGAATACTTTTCCTTTGACATCTACATTTATGCTATCCTCTCTATGATTGCTTGGGTTAGGTGACTGTAATCTGCTCGATGTGGTTTTTACTGTTGTGTATTGTTTTTAGTAGTAACAATAACGTTTTTTGTGTTGTAATATGATGCGAGTATAAGTGATGACTGTTTGCCGCACTTCCTAGCAATATAAGCGTTGCTTTTTCAGTTTTATGTACAGGGGTCATTGAAGGGACTGGTTCGTCCCGAGCACGCAGCCCAGCGGTCTTGGATTGAGCAGGACGCCCAACTGTCATGGATTAAGCAGGATGTGGGTAGGAGCAACTCAGCATGGATACATACCCAGCACAGCTGTACGACATGAAAGGGTTCTGATATCGGATACACTCAGTGCTGGTTCCTCTGTTGACAGATCAAGGGACTTTGTCATAACTATTGGACATCCTACCACTATTGTTATTATTTGGAAGCTTGGCATTGCAATCTTCAATTGGTGAGATCAAACCAACTCTTTTTTCGTTTTTTATTCTCTCTTTTTTCATTAAATATACATTGAAATGTTTATTATTCTGATTTTGGCAAATATTTTTTTTTGCTATTTTGATTTTTTCTTTTTCTTTTTCTTTTATTTTGGTGCCGTTTCTTTTGATCCTTTTTTATATATTTTTTATTTTTTCATTTTTCTACAGTTTTTTACTTTTTTGCAATTCTTAGAAGCTTATGGATCACTCCTAATTAGTGATGTCCCGAACGGTTCGCTGGCGAATAGTTCCAGGCGAATATAGCATGTTTGCGTCCGCCACCACGGGCGAACACATGCGATGTTCGGTCTGCCCCCTATTCTTTATCATTGAGTAAACTTTGACCCTGTACCTCACAGTCAGCAGACACATTCCAGCCAATCAGCAACACACCCTCCCTAGCAGACCCTCCCACCTACTGGACAGCATCCATTTTAGATTAATTCGGAAGCTGCAACCATTTTATTTTATTTTTTCAATTTATTTTTTTAGTGCATTTAAATGTTACAAGCAGATACTCCCCCCAGACACTCTGTATTACTGCAGATACTCCCTCCAGACACCCTGTGTTACTGCAGATACTCCCTCCAGACACCCTGTGTTACTGCAGATACTCCCCCCAGACACTGACACAGAGCAGAATAGGGACTGTTCCCCCTACATAGGGTCACTTGGCAGATATGGATTGACACCTATCTTAAGGATCCCTGATACACACTGACACGGAGCCCTCCATGGGTGGAGATGGATTATTTTTTTTGCGCTCGTTTTTTTTTTTTTTTTTTTTAAATTGCGTTGGTTCTTATGGCTTTTTATTTGGCCTTTTTTGGGGCTGCAAAAAGAAGATTTTAGAAAAAAGAAGATGTCAAACGGTAAGTTGAATTTTTCTTTACAGGTTAGTTATTTTATTCCCCCCTCACTATTTTTTAGGGTGAGGGGGGTAGGTAGGGGGTAACTTTTTTGGGGGTGGGGGGGTGGGTAACTAGGGGCGAATATAGCATGTTTGCGTCCGCCACCGCGGTCGAACACATGCGATGTTCGGTCCGCCCCCTATTCTTTATCATTGAGTAAACTTTGACCCTGTACCTCACAGTCAGCAGACACATTCCAGCCAATCAGCAGCACATCCTCCCTAGCAGACCCTACCACCTACTGGACAGCATCCATTTTAGATTAATTCGGAAGCTGCAACCATTTTATTTTATTTTTTCAATTTTTTTTTTAGTGCATATAAATGTTACAAGCAGATACTCCCCCCAGACACTCTGTGTTACAGCAGATACTCCCCCCGACACTCTGTGTTACTGCAGATACTCCCTCCAGACACCCTGTGTTACTGCAGATACTCCCGCCAGTGGTGGCTCATCAAAATAAATTAGGAAAATTCCAAATTCCAAAAAGGTTGAATACGGTGAATAGGCTACAGATGGCCACTCCCATCACCCAAGGCCGAGTTCTTCAACAGTGTTACACCTAAATGTCAGTCCTCTTCCTAGGAAAATGTTCAAGATGCCAATACAGTGCCTGGCTGAAAGTGATAGTAGTTGCTGCCTACAGCCTGAGACCAGATTCCATAATTCCCCAACTGGGACTGGGGTTTAGAGTTTACAGTCTGCCGATCCACTGTGGATTGTTATACTAGAAGAATGGCTGCATAAGAGGGTCGAGGGGTCTATGCTCCAGCTCTGAAATCACAGCTGCGGCATGCCACTTGCACCACTTGTGTCAGCGCCAGCAGGCAGTAGCGGTCAATGCGGCATCTATGTATTCTATGTCTATGTGGGCCCCCATCAGGGCACTATAGAGTCAGGAAAACCGCTTTATTTTCCTGACACTATAGTGATCCTTTACGTTTTCTATGGCTACTTAACCCAATTATCTCCACGATAGAGGGGAGGGATTTTACTGTTTCTGTGGGAGTGATTAACATTGTGAAAAAAGGTCCATGTGGGAGTATACCTTGCTGGAGGACCTGCATAAAAGGCTGAGCTGGGGCCACCATTAAACAGACCGTTTTTACCCCTTCATGAAGTCTGGGCTCATGTTTGGGGGATTGGGAACTATAATTCACAGGTATAAAACATAATTTAATATGAATAATATATTAAAGAATGGTAGGAAATAAGATTTCTTTTTTTATTTCTGCATGACATTTTAACTGTGAATGTCATAATACGGTTTGCTTTTACTGCAATAAAACACATATATGTATTCAGCGATGTCTCACGTGTATAACAGTACCCACTTCTGGCAAGGTCCCTATCAAAGTGCCTAAAATGGCTGACAGGGTGGTGGGCTGGCTGAGCTCCAAAATGGCTGAATGGCTGGCCTATAGAAAATCTGGATAGATTTTGCATTGAAGGACTGCCTTGAGTTGATACTTTTATTTTTTTACAGTTTTGTCTGGCAGTATGTAAAAGCCTATTTAATTGGCTCCTACTTTCCCACTCTCTTATAAAATGATACTGTGTTTCCAGTACCACCTGTCAGGGAAGCATGATGATTCATGAGCCCAAAAAACTAAGCAAAAGCAATGCATTGCATTTGCAATGTCATTCGCCATGCGAATGACTGTAGTAAGTGGTGTTCGGTAGTTTACTGATAGTGCCAATACATTTTCATGCGATTGGCAGCGTTCGCGCATTAGACGGTTCGGGAGTGAGTTCGGGAGTTTTAGGCGTAAATTAAACGACATACAACATTCAATGCCATGCTGTTAGATCAATGTACAAAATTTGAAACGAATGGTTATACTGAGTTCGGTTGAAGCTATTCGGTATTTAGGGATTAGTTAGGGAACATAGTTTTATGTATTCAATTAATTTGGTTCAATTAAATCATGGCGAATGAACAAATGAGTTTATCCGAAACGAAAATATTAACGAATATCGTACGAAAACGAATGGAAAACGAATATCGTACGAAAATTTCAGGTTCTGACTAAACTAATTTCTTTTTCGTACGAATACATTCATACGAAACGAATATTTCTGAAGTGCCCAAGTCTAATGAGTAGTTTGGTTCGTTTTAGAGGTTTGTAGAGAAAGTATATAGTGATCATGATTTTTAGCGATCTCCAATATTTTTAAGGTGGTCTCAAACAAACATAAAATGCTATATAAAATTTGTGGGAATATTGAATAGTCGTGTACAGTAAATCAGAGAGGGCTCAGAATATCGAACCATCGATCGGTAACCTGGATGAAGTAGGGGGCCTATCTGTTTTATTAAATACGCGGTAATATGCTTTTAATGGGATAAGACGTTAGGAAAGGTGTGTGATTGGGATAAGTGGTTGTGGCTGTATTTACCTTATCCTGGGACCGACTTGGCTCCTAAGCTTAAGCCGCGCGTGGCTGGATCACTCCTGCCTCCACACGAGCCGCATGCGGCTTGATCTCCTCTTCTGACTTAGCCGCGTGCACTGACCGCAGTGATCGGTCACGTGGCCCGCCTGGCACTAGGAGCACGGCTCGAGTCACGAGCTCGCTCTAAAAGGGGCAGTGGGAGCCAAAAGTTGAATCAGGCTCCCATTGGCCCACGTCATTCCAGCACCCCCACACACGAACGTTTTGGGGACGTAGGCATGACGTGGGCCAATCACTGGTGTTACAGTAGTGTACATTACCAAAAAAAACCTAGAAATTTGACTGTGAAATAATAGCAGCCAGTTTCCTTCACATGTGTGCGTTTCAGGGCCTGCCAGGGCACAGTGTCACACCAGTGCAACTCATATCTGGTGTAACATTAGTGTACATTTAAAAAAAAAATACAGGGGGCTTGTTGTCACCTTTCAGGGACCCTTGGTGTTGTACATGGCTGGGTGGAGGAAGAGACCTTCAATGACATCAGTGAGGACAAGGAACGGGACATGGCTAGCTTGGTATCAAACCTTGTGCAAATGGGGAGTTTGCGGTTGTGCAAATGGACTGTTTGCAGTTGTTTGCGGTGCGTTAAACGGGGAGTTTGGTCTGTCACTGTGAAGCGGGCGTAACCCTTACACTACCTGATCAATACAACATCATACCTGATGTTTTAAAGCACGTTATTCCAAACAATTTAGGAATGTTAGGTGATTTATGCCCTTTATGGATTAAAACCAGACTCTGCATCAACTATGTAACTTTCCATGGGAGTTTTGCCATGGAACCCCCTCCGGATTGCCACAGTCCAGGTGTTAGTCCCCTTGAAACAACGTTTCCATCACTATTGTGGCCAGAAAGAGTCCCTGTGTGTTTTAAAATTCGCCTGCCCATTGAAGTCTATGGCGGTTCGCACGGTTCGTGCGGTTCGCCCGTTCGCGAACATTTGCGGAAGTTCCCGTCCGCCGTTCGCAAACCGAAAATTTTGTGTTCGCGACATCACTACTTCTAATATAAAGAACTATTCAGTGGTGGATCCACCTGAAAATACCTATGAACTGTTGAACTCCATTCATATTATGTACATAGATTGTAAATAATTGGACATACTCTGGGATGTATATACAAGGAAGTTGGTAAAATTTATGAATTTATAAGGAGATCATCAGATTGCTTACCCATGAATTTATATATAGAATTTGTATAATAAATGAACTTCTTTTTTTTTGCATATACATTATTGACTCCTAACTCTTTTTTTTTTTTTATAAAATTTTGATATTGAGTGCGGTATTGAATTTATTGATATTTTTTGCATCTTTGGGCCTTCACCAGATTTTGTAGTGGAATCCAAACCAACCTCTGGGGTTGGGGAGCTACCTGCACAAATCGTTCCACTAGGGGTCCATGGTTGAACGCAGAAGTGGGTTTTCGTATCACCTGCTTGGAACTCATAGCAACTTCGCAGTCTAGCCAACCATGTCACTGATTGCTGCATCCTGCTGCAGATGGAAAACACATCTGTAGTCCAGTACTTCAACTGCCTGGGCTGAGTTACCTCTCAGACCCTTTCAGGTGTGGCTCATGGTGGAATACCTACCCCAAGTAACCAACCTTATGGCAGATTGGTTCTCCAGTCAAGGGAGGGACTGGAAGCTATACAGGTTGGTCTTTGAGCACTGAGCACAGTCTGGAGACCATTCTGCGTGGATCTCTTCTCCGTTTGGCCTTCCTGGATTTGGCCTTGTTTCTTCCTGATCAAGTTTACCTTCTGTTCCAGTTATTCTGCATATTGATTTATTTTATCAATTCTGTTTGTATTCTGTTTTTATATTTTATGAAAGAGGAGGTGCTTTTGTCGGATAGGTCTTATATTGCCTCTCTTCTGTTTTTATTGTTGGTCATTGTTATGTTTACTCATGCTGCTACTGGTTGAGTAGTTATTCAAATTAAGATTATAGGCGCACTAAAGCTAGCATAATCTACAAATTATCAGCCTGCAGGGATATATATGCAAGGCTTAAATGTAATGCACCCTTCCTCCATCAATTGGATATTTTATTAAAATGTTTTATTATTATTAAAAGTACATTTGCTGGGAGGCAGAGCCCGACCATTGAAGCGAATGGTCGCACTAGCCTGAAGCTCAAAAAACTACTTTTGTTTTGAGCTTTTACTTTCCATACCTGACCTGGTGGTCTCCCTGGACGATCTGAACAACATGGGGTGCTTATAAAAAAAAAACAAAGCTGGTCTCAGGGACTTGTGGAAGCAGGCACATGGCGCAAGTGGGCCCAAGATGGCCGCCCTCTGGTGGGGCTGATCATATTTCTCTGACGATGCAGATTTACCTGGTGATGCAGAGGATGACTTCTTACCGACAAGCAAGGCAGGACTGGATTTCTCTCCAGTAACAACCGCGGTCTTAAAGGAACTGTTAGCAGATCTGCACAAGAATATTCTGGTGGATGTAACTGCGATCTACGGTGAATTACAGGGCCTAACAGGATGCATTGGAGTGCTGAAAAGGCCAAAGCGGTTACCCTTGATTAACTCTTTCAGATCCCCAAACCTGCCAAGCACTAATTACGGTCTCGAGGGACCTCAACTGCAACAAGCCAAAGTCAAGACAAAGCTGTGGTCCTCACAGCTCTGAAAGTAAATTCACCTTTCCACTTTAAGAAACATGTCGCTGACATTCTACGGTTAGACTACCTACGTCTCTGCTACAATGACATGACATCCGTTTCCGCTGGCATTTAGCCCATGTGCTTATTAACCTGCATGGAAATGGCATTACATTCAAGATTTCCAGAGCTCAGCAGCACTACTGTGGCACCTCAGGTTGGGTTTACCTCAGGACTTGCTTGCCCAGTGTGGGACTCACACTGCACCTGAACTATCACTGTTACAGAACCATCTGTCTATCGATTACTTTTATTCTCCCTCCATTTGTCTGTTTGTTCGGCTATTTCCCTGTCCGTACGGTCCCCCTGTTATTCCCTTGTTTCTACCAAACAAACTACCAAAAGACCGGCCACCCAGCAGGGAAGTGTGCTGCTTGTTGACCTCTTGGCCCCATCAGAACTTTGAGGTTAACCGCAGACACTTCCTAATTATCAAGCGCAGACCGGGTAGTCGTCGTTTGTATGCCGACCATGAGGCGGCGGCCATCTTGACTATACGAATGATCAGCGGTGTTCATCGATGAGTTCATGGAACTAAAAATGGATAGTATTTCTCCCGAACACCGCTGAAGCTGCCAACCTCCCTTCTTCTGACTTCCAACATACGAACGCCGGTCCGTTCGGCACTTTCTCCACGAATGGACTTACCCCAGATAGCCATCCCATGGAGCCCCTCCATACAATGTGAAAGATTTTGGCTCCATAGCGATTGAACTGTGGGTATAGGATCTGAGCGCCATTCGGTAATAATGTGCGCTCAGATCTAAGCTATTTGGGGATACGTTATTGCATATTGCATATAATCCATTCGGTAGTTTTCCTATTATGTATTTTTTTTTAAATTCTTTATTTTGCTGTGCAGGTGAGTACAAGGAATCAACAGGCGCCACAACAGCGTATTGCAAGATATACATTGGTTTAACAGTGGCATGAGAGTCTGCACATTTTTATAATTTTAACAAGCTTGGTTAAACAGTTGTGTCGTCAATTATGTATTTTTATGTCTTTTTATTATCCCATGTAAAATGGCGTTTTGTCTCTATCCTGGGAGATAATTGGACTACTTCCCAATTATCCCCAGGATAGAGAGGAAGTTCTACCTGGTGTAAAGGGGAGTGTTTATAGCCAAAGTGTGCTCATTGGCTACTGTATCACTTTTGTCCCAGTCTTCCATCTGGTCCCCTCGGGGAGTGTCCACCAGATGGGAGGCCTGTATAAATACCGGGCAGGTAGCCCACATTAAGACGAGATTCCTGTTTTACCCTCAATACGGAGCCTCGTCTCGTACTTGGGGGGAATTGCTACTGTGGATTATTCGTTTACCTGATCAAGGAGAGAAGGATTTCGTATGTTTCCAGTTCGGTGGGTTTGATTGTTCGTGAGTTGCTGCTCCCTTCGAAAGGTGAATCTCCTGAACGGTATTAACCCTTACTACACCGGCTTATACCATAACAATCACCCACCTGAGATCCGGCAAGAATCACCCCATTTACCCAGGGCCGGCAGGTGCAAGGATTTTTGGGAACACAGTGTGTTGTATCCCTTCTTTTAAATGTTTTACCTCCATTAGTGTATCTTATGCCCTAATGTTCCCCATTGTGTGTCTTATCCCGGTACTTCTAATCGGTCCTGCGGTGGCAAGATTCCAGAGGTCTATCACCATCTTGCCTCTAATAATATGGCGGACGCCACATGTGGTCCCACGCCTCGAGACCAGCAATCCGGCATGTTGAATAAACTAGACAGACTGATGAATTTTGGTCCAAACTCACCTATCGCTTGAGTACTACTGTGACAGTCTTGCTGGCACCTACCATGCCTCCGACCTCGTGGCAAAACACACCTTCTGCCCGGAGTGGAGGTATATCCAAGAGGGCTTCCTTCCGGAAACCAACCAGGCTGAATAGGCGTAGGACACCAAAGGCTTACATTTCTCTGCGGTGGCCGGTGCACTCCCATGGCGGTGGAGCACAGTATACCCCTGCTTCCGAGCAACGCAGAAGATTCAGGCGTGGGATGCCGACAAACATCAGGACTGCCATCCACGTTCCAAAAGAAAGGGGCCTGCTGCGAGCATAGCCAATGGAGTACCTCGGTTGCAACTGACGACCCTGCTGTCCTGGGGGCGCACTGATCACCCCTCAGGCATTTGTCTGTCTGGGCCGCTGGCCCTTTGGTTAAGGGATCTACCACGGGGATGTGTCTCGCCAAGAGCTGGCAAGGTTTAATCTGATCTGTGGATTACTGATTATAGAAACCTATTTCCAATAGGCCACAACACTGCAAGCACTGTAGCTCAGCAAGGCTAACCTTATAAGTTAATATTTTGTATTATTTCGATTGTATTCTTGAGTTTAGCCTTTAATCCTTCTCAGCCTGTACATTGTACTAGATAGCATGCGTTAGAATTGAGTTTTTGCTTTATCGTATGTCTAATATCTAACCGTGTTTGTGTTACCTAATATTATCATTTCAAAATTGTGAAGTAACTCAGACATATATACAGACATGTATAGCGATTCATTGTTGACACACTTTAATGCTACCCTTTGTGACGTCTCTGATATTCTATGTTACCTGCAATGCACTACAAAAATAAAGAATTAAAAAACAGACAAAAAAAAAACCAAGATTAATGAAACCGGAGCCCAGGAGAAGGTTAGACAATTAGAACAAATACAGTGGAAAGAGATATGGGCTTAGAGTGAGCTATTACCAATCACAAGAGACAGGCGGAGCTAGCAGAGACAGGCAAGCAGTGCTGGGACAGTAGAGTGCTAACCCTGAGATGAGTACAAAGAAAAAGCAGGGGAACAACCTGTTACTAATCTCAGTTTGGACTATGGAGCAAGCTGGGGTATGACATTGGGATATATATTCTTCATACACACTAAAGAGAGAGAGAGATACAGTGGAAGAGGTAAGTGACATGCCAGAGTCTCCCATAAAGAGATGATACCTCAGATGTGCTATTCTAGGTGTAAAATGGTACATGGTGAACGTTCTAATTGTTTCCATGGTGATTGCTCCTATTTAGCACTTTGCCCAGAATAGTACCTGTTTTGGTTTAATAAATGTTCCTCAACATGCTAGGCTATTGTTATACATATTGCTATATATTGTTTGTGAATATTCCTTAAAATGTTGGAATATTTTTTGCAGGTATATATTGTTATATATTGTTTTCCGATATATTGTTATATATTGTTATGTACAGGACTAGACTGGGAATACAATGCAGCTCTGTGGAAAAATATTTCCAGCCCCATAATAATTGTGTCACATAGTGTGCTTCTGTATGTATGGGTGTTTATATATATATATATATATATTTTTAATGAATCTGTTATGACAGGTTCACATTAAAGAACAACCACTCCCAAGGCAATTAATACATATTTTATCATAATGATAGATTATATAATTTTGTGCTATGGTAGCAGTTATATTGTTACTTGCAGCAGTTTGCTCCAGGCAATCCATGAGTGCTACAGTGCTGTAACACCCACCCTCCAGGTTGCCCCCTATCTCTTGTTATTGATGTCTGCATGAGCATGGAGGATTGCCCTGCTTAGGGGGGTATCCCTAAGCAGGGCAATCAATCCTCCATGCTCATGCAGACATCCGAATATTGGCATCAGTACGGCAAATATACATACATATATGTATTAGAAATAGAGGAGATCAGTCTGCGCTTGATAACAGAGATGGAAGCAGCAACCCTAAACAAGGGAATCCCTCAAGACCCTTAGTAAAATAGGAAAAATAAAGAGGAGTTAAGGGCTGCGCTATTTGTAGAAGAATAGTTACCATAAGACTTTAACCTATTGGTTGAAGTATATAAACAGCAAGTGGTAAAACCTGGGTATAATAGTCTCTAGAAACAATGAATAAATTGCCCAGTAATCTCAAACCCCTGTATAGATGAAAAAGGAGGAGTTCTGAGACTAATGGACAGAGTGGTCAGAAGGTGGTGCCAGTCCACCAAAGGGCTTGGACCCGAATAAATATGTGAATAGGAAATATTGTTGCTGGCAAGAATGATATATATTAGACAACTTGGAGGTCTGTACCTACAAGGCTCTACAGTAATGCGATGTATATCTGTTGGGAATATATAGGGGAGAATCAGCTCCCTAATATCTTATCAATTGGTGCTCCTGCAAAGTGATCACCTGATAATTGTCTTTATTAGATCCTTATTGTTAGCAAGATGTCACCAACTAAAAAGTCGCCCATCAAGGGTTAACAAAAGAAAAAATCCCGTAGAGACACTAGGACAGTATAAATAAGGAAGGGGAGAGGGTTGCAGCTACAACGTTGCAATCAATAATGCAAGTACAAGTAACCCCTTAGTGTGGGTTATATACAAAAGGAGGTATGCGTTTAGGGGACTGCCAAAAAGCTCCTCTAATGTCTTTGTAAAGAAGAAAAGCTCTGCGCTGGTCCCTATTATTCTCCCAACACCTTCGAGGGTGTTCTAATCTATAACTCCATCTACAAGAGAAAAATACTGCATAGTGTGCCATCACATTAACTGTGAGAACGGCACTGTATAAAGTGAGGAAAAAATAAAGTTAACCTACGGGTCTAAGTACCCCTGGGCTTTGGCTCGTCATTTTTTCGTTTCACTATTTGTTTGCTCACTTTAGGGACACTTTTCTCACTATGGGTACTTAGACCCTTGTAGGTTAACTTTATTTTTTCCTCACTTTATACAGTTCCGTTCTCACAGTTAATGTGATGGCACACTAGGCAGTATTTTTCTCTTGTAGATGGAGTTATTATTTATAAAGAATACACCACTGGGTAATTCAAAAGGCATATTGTGAACCTTAGCGTGGGATCATTATTTCGCTAGTATGTTCCAAGTGTAGTGGTAATGAGCATTTTTTAATGTATTTTTTTACTTTGTAAAACTTTTTTACTTTGTAAAACTTGTTTTTAAACTTTTTTTTTACTTATAAAATGTTTTAAACTTTCTTAACTTTTTTTACACTTTTAAAAATGTTTACCATTAACCCCTCACTAGCAGTAAGCAGCACTAACAGTAAATTCCCCACTTTCCCATAACTCCCACCCACCCCAGCTAGCAAAATATATAATTATAAAATATTTAAATTAATTAAATAAATTGAACCCCTGAGGGTTAAAAAATAAATACAAGTTAAGCCTCAGGGGTTAAAAAAAATAGATCACAGTATAATACTGTGATCTGTATTTTGATCACTGTAGGCAGTGATAAACCGGCAGGGAAGGGGTAAATTTTTATTTGGACTGGGTAAAGGGGGGTGGTATTTTTTTTTTTTACTTAAACGTTACTAAAACATTTTTTTTAAAACTTTTAAAAAACTTTTTAAAGCTTATTTAAAAACTTTTAACGTTAACCCCTAGTTAGCCTAACACCAAATCCCCCAATTGCCCACTAACTTCCACCCATCCCAGCTAGCTAAATATTTAATTTTACAATATTTATATTAATGAATAAAATAAATTTAACCCCTGAGGGTTAAAAAAAAACAAACATAACCCTCAGGGGTTAAAAAAAAATCAGATGACAGTAAAATGTAATCCCTGCCCTGTAGTCAGTGATCAATTGCAAAGGAATGGGTTAATTTTTATTTTAAATGGGTAAAGGGGGGTGGGATTTAACTTTAACTATTTTTTTTACAGGGAAGCAGATCAGCTCTGATCCGTCTCCCTGCACTTCACACAGAACCCGGAAGCGCAGGGAGGCGGATCGTGAGTCCCTGCAGCACATGTGCTTGCTCTGACAGCCTGTCAGAGCGATCACTGCTGCAGGGACAGCATGATCCGGTGCTCCTTTAACCCTGCAATTGCCGCGATTGCGGCGTTCTGGGGTTAACTTTAGTAAATGATGGAAATTTTCGTCTTCAGTTGGGAAGGGGTTAATAGAGCTCAAGTCCTGAGAGGCTATTAGTACTTGGGAAACATAGTAACCCGAAAATGGGAGGGAGGAGTAGTACCTGCCTTCCTAAACCCGAACCCCATTCTAGGTTAGGGCACATAGTCAATGGGAAGGAGGCTGTCCTGCAGTCTTCTCCAAATGCCAAGGTAATGGAGGCTTCCGTTACATTTCTCCCCTCCCCAGTGGAGTACCCATTACCTGACCTCCAAAAGGTTTATGCCAGGATTGGTTGGGCAGTTATCTTTAAAAGTTTCCTCTGGCCTTGCTGCCCAAATCTGATGCTGGTGGGTGATGCACACTGCATCCTCTGCTCTTTCTGTGGCCGGGGGGAGAAACCATAGGATACATTCTCAGCTGCAGGAAAAAAGTTCCGAATGCAGACTCTCTCTGTTGTAAATTCTGCCGCTTTGAAGAGAGCCTGTTTAGCTGCTCTCCTTGTTACACACATGGCCACTGGGGAGTAATGCTACATGCATCCCTCATGGTCATTCCTCTACTGCTGGGGAGAGAGCCCGCTCAACTACTCTCCCTGGTACATACTGCAGACTGAGGATGTCGAACACCCCTCCTTGGAACTCTTATTGCTGTTGTGGAAGTGGGCCAGCTGCACCATCTCCTGGTCACTCACTCTGCTGCTGGGAAGATGTCAGGGTGGCTGGGGCCCCCATGGCAAGGGGTTGGGGACCTGGGTCGACTGACCAACATCCCTGTTATCCAGATGTAGAGACCATCCACAACTACAAGGCTAACATGCTCATGTGCTTGTGGGCAGAGACTAACAATGCTCTGCCCTGATGCCAGCTCTTCTGCTGGAGTGGTGGCTGCAACTTCATTGGCCGATACTCAAGAGTCCAGCGCCACCAATAGTTGTAGACAGAGTCCAGCAGCACTTCAGGGTTCCCTTTCCTGCTCCCACACCTGGCTAGTCAGACTGACCAAATTTCAGTTCTAGCTCTGGTACTCCTTCAAGATCCAGTTAGGGTTCTCTAACCATACCAAATTTCCCAATACCGCTATTTTTTAGTCACCTCCAAAATTTCTGTCTTCCTCGAAACTCCTCCACAGTAATCCAGTAAACCACTACAGGGCAATGAGGAAAAGGAAAAAGGAGTTTAAATAAGCCTTCTTCAGATCCGATTGGCTGTACCCGGCTTTTGACCCCTGAACGTGTGTGCACGTCCTTTACCTGACATCACACGCACGCCGACATCGTCACAACCGTGGGCGGACGTGGCGTTACAAATTGGTGTGGATACACAGTAGCAGGCGTCCACCAACATGCTGCAGGAGTCAGACACATTGACACATGGCCGCTGAACGGCACTTCTGCATTTGTCAGGAAGGCAATTACTGCAGAAACCATGAGGTGAGGATGAATATGTTCCAGTCCATTTCTTATCTCTCTGGAGCTGTGTATCAGCTGAATAATGGGGAAAAGGGCCATGTCTCCAACATGGTCGGGGTGGTGGTTTTGAACTGCTTTGTAAGGGAGGAAGCAGGTCCTGTAATAAGGACATACAAGTCCCTGGAGAAAATAACATCAACAAATAAACAAACAAAAGTCTCACAGGACAAGGTGTTCACACTCAAACCCCCCCCCCCCCCCCACCCCCTCCCCCCACGATAGTTTTTTTCTTGGCACCTAGCTGGAGGCGATAAAACACTGCATTCAGGTTTTTCAGAAGCTGATTAATTACTTACACCAGGAAGGTGTAACACAAAAAATGACTCATGCCATGAAACCTGTATCCTCCCTGCTGCCAGGAAACCTGTACAATAATACAAACTTTCCCATAAATTTAACCAGGTGCAAGACAGTCTGCAAAATCCTCTTTCAAAACACAGAACCCCAATATCTTAACGAAGCTCCATAGTCCTGAGAATCACTTGGGTAAATGTGGTAAACCCGAAACAGTGGGGAGAGAAGTACTCCAGATGGTCACCGTGTACTTTCCTCCCGAAAAACAGAGCCCATTTTGAGGCAAAGGACCCTAGTAGGTAAGAGGGAGGCTGCAGTTCTCTCCAAGTGCCAAAGAATGAAGGCTTCCATTACATATACATATAAAAGTATGTTCCACATGAATAAATCACACAAACGTACTGACACACACAGAAAACCTCACTGGCACACACACCAAATTACTGCAGACAAGCATCCTAACACACACAAGTTGAGTACTGACAAACTCACTGAAACACTCAGAAGCTCTCTGACTCACACGGGCTCACTGACACATACACAAAAGCTCAATACAGACAAGCCCACTGACACACATGCAAGATAACTACAGATTAGCTCACCAACCACACAAGCACTGTGACATACATGCAGACTTACTACACACAAACTCATTGGTAAATACAAACAAGCTCACTACAGACAAATTCATTGACACACAAAACCTCACTACAGACAAATTCTAACACAAACACACACAGGCTTACTACACACAAGCTCCCTGACACACACAAGTTCATTACAGACACATACATAAGCTCACTACAGAAAAGCTCACTCACACAAACACAGAAGCTCACTAAAGACAAGCTCACATACAAGCTCACTACAGGCAAACCTATTGATACACACAAGCTCCCTGACACACACAGGCTTACCACAGACAAACTCATTGTTAAACACATACAAGATCATTACAGACAAGATCCCTGATACAAACACACACAAGCTCACAACATACATCACTGACACACACAAGATCGCTACAGGCAAGCTCAGTGACACGTACACAAACTCATTACAGACAAGCTGTCATGATTTCCAATACCATGATCTCCAATCGGCGATCACCTGCAATCACTTCCAGGTTTTCGTCCACAGATAGGGTGGGGTCAAAACAGCGTCAGCATACCTGAATGCCAGGGTTAGCAAGCTGCCAATGTTACATGCAGTTTGGATATGTATTGTGACGAACCCTGCTGCATAGACCTGTATTGCTGGTTCATCTGTTTTCATTGGATTCGTGGATTTCCTGTCCGTACGCTGTTGTTCGTATGTTTTCTAAAGTACCGAGTAAAACTACCGAACATCGGCCACCCAGGAGAGGAGTGTGCGGCTCATTAACACCTTGGCCACAAATTAGAACGCTGTGGTTAACCGCAAACACCTCTCCATTCCATTTCGTACGGGTGGTCGTCGTTCGTATGCCGACCACGAGGCGGCGGCCATTTTGGACACAAGGCGAATCAGCGGTGTTCGGTGCAAAACCCATGGATCTAAAAACGGACTCTTTATCTACCGAACACCGCTGGAGACGGCCGTCTCCCCTTCTATTCCCTTGGAGGCATACGAACACTGTTCCATTCGGGAGTTTCCTTCATCCGTATGAACTTACCCAGATAGCCGTCCCATGGAGTCATTCGTATACCGAAGGACTTATGAGAGACTTTGACTCCATGGCGATTGGACTGTGTACTTCGGACCTGAGCGCTATTCGGTAGGAATATGCCCTCAGATCCAGGCTATCTGGGGATACGTTGCACGAACACTATATATTCGGTACTTCTGATTTTATGTATTTTATTGCATTTTTTGTGTTTGTGTTTAAAATGGCGATGGTTCCTATCCTCGGAGTTAATTAGGTTTCTCCCTAATTATCTCCAGGATAGGAAGAGATGTATTATGGGTAAAATGGGAAGGGCTTGTGTTATAGCCACTGTGATTGGCTACTGTTTAATATATTTTACAGTCTTCCACCAGGTCCCCTAGGGGAGTGTCTACCTGGTGGAGACCTGCATAAATACTGGGCAGGTAGCCCCCATTAAACACATTCTGCTTGACCTTCAAAACGGAGCTTTGTCTCGTTTGTGGAGGGATTGACTATTGGGACAGCGTTTTCGTTTATTTCTAGCTGTGGAAGGATTTCGGATGGATTGCTGATCGGGAGTTACCGCATTCGTATGCTCCGGTCGGGAGTTTTATGATCGGTTATGCTGGAATTGCATTTCTGGAGAAAGGGGATTATCGACTAAATGGCGGCTTCACTCTCCAGGCGGTGAGTGTCGTAACAATTGGTGGCAAGCGACGGGATGAATCCCACCGCCCTGAAGGCCAGCTACACACCCCGGATTGGAAATGCAATATGAGGAATTAAGGCGTGCTACCCTTAAAGACATTTTGGAGCGCAGAGGACGATCAGCGAGCAATCTCAAGAAAAGAGAGATTATTGCTATATTGGTAGAGATGGATACAGCACAGGGAAGGGAGATAGCTAATGTGCCTGGCCTGCTGGATCTAACCCCCGAGGAGATAGCGTTTAACCGGGCAGTTCAGATAAGGCTGGCACACTTTGGCCCCAACCCTGCAGCGGATATTGAGGTGCAAGTACAAGCCGCAGTAGCAGCACAACAGGCGCTCCAGAGAAGCGGAGCTGCAGCAGCAGAGGTACCCCATAATAACAATGGGAAGAAAAAGGTACCATTTGCTGCTTTTAAAATTTTTATTGAGACTGAAGGAGAGATAGACGGGTTCCTGGCGGACTTTGAACGACAGTGTGCTTTACACCAGGTGCCCGCAGAAGAATGGGTTCCTATCCTCTCTGGGAAATTATCCGGCCGGGCCAGTGAAGCTTTTCGGGTCATCCCAGAGGAGGAACTCACTAGCTACCGGGCAGTAAAAGATGCCCTTTTGACCCGGTACGCTGTTACCCCTGAGGCGTACCGGAGGCGATTCCGAGACAATAATAAACAGGCTGGTGATTCCTATGTGGAATGGGCATGCCGGGTACACCGCACGGCAGCCCACTGGATGACAGGGTGTCGAGCGGTAACTGGGGAAGAGGTGCTGCAAGTGTTCCTGCTAGAACACTGCTTTGACAAATTACCTGCAGGGGTTCGAGAGTGGGTCAGGGACCGTAAACCCGCTACCTTCCATGAAGCTGCCCGTCTGGCTGACGAATACACTGATGCCCGTAAGCTCGATCAGACAGCAGCCAAGGTCCCTGCCCGAGTGGAATACAAACCGGCAGCACCTCCAACCACCAACCTATATCACCCCCCAGCACAACGTACCCCCGCTATACCGCCAGCAACCAACCATGGGCAGTCAGCCCGATTCAACAAACGGGGTTACTCCAACCAGGTCCAGTGCTTTGGATGCAAGCAGATGGGACATAAAAGACCAGAATGCCCTTTAAACCACGCCAACCAAGCACCGTCCTGGAGAAACCCAGCCGGCGGAGCCCAGCAGCCACCTCAGCTGTCTGCTCACTGCCTTGAGCAGGAGGAGTTTTGGGGTTTCCTTCACGAAGCAGACCCAGTTCACGCAGCTCAGCAGGACAACCGCCAACACCACAGGCAGACCGTTAAGTTGAATGGGAAAGAGGTCACTGGTCTAAGAGACACCGGAGCTACTATGACCTTGCTCCAAAAGAACCTGGTTTCGGAACACCAACACACCGGGAATACTGTGGCAGTAAGGGTGGCAGGAGGCGCCGTGTTCCGTCTACCTGTTGCCCGGGTTCATTTGGACTGGGGAGCGGGAGCTGGACATGTGAATGTGGGGGTTATGAAGGACTTGCCTGCCGATGTTTTGCTGGGAAATGATTTGGCCCCTCTGATTTCTGCCTATGCTACTATGGGACCTGGCGAAGCCAATCCAGTGACTACCCGTGCTCAGACCCGTGCTGCTGGAACCGGCCCACCTGCTGCTGAGACCCAGGTAAGAACCGATTCCCCGACTGACACCCCAGGGCAGACGTTAGCTAGTTGGGATTCCCCAGAGGAGTTCGGGAGGGAAACCCAGACAGACCCATCTCTCCAGAGGTATAGGGGCAGAGCAGACACTGGAGAAGAAGGAGCAGAGGGGGAGCGGTATGAGTGGGTGGGGGACAGGTTATATCGGATCCCTAAGCCGTCCCAGAAAAGTGTTGCCCCTCCGCCAAATCGACAGCTGGTAGTGCCCGCGAAATACCGGCGAGAGATTCTGCGGATAGGGCATGATGTCCCGCTAGCCGGACATCTAGGGTCCCGCCGCACAGGCCATAGGATTATGCAGAATTTTTTTTGGCCAGGAATTAACCAGGCTGTGCGGATATATTGTAGCACGTGTGACACTTGTCAACGGGTAGGGAAGCGGGGGGACCACCCAAAAGGTAGGCTTATGTCGATGCCTATTATTGGGGAGCCCTTTGCCCGCATAGCCGTTGATATTGTGGGTCCACTGGCCAGGGCTAGTCCATCTGGTAAGAAATACATTCTCACCGTGGTGGACTATGCCACTCGCTATCCAGAGGCAGTAGCGCTGTCTAACATAGAGGCAGAGACAGTTGCTGATGCCCTGGTTAGGATTTTTACCAGGGTCGGGTTCCCTCAAGAACCACCACTGACGCCTACCCGATGCCACGGGTAGACGAATTATTAGACCGCATTGCCAGGGGACGCTATCTGACCACCATAGACCTGTGTAAGGGCTACTGGCAGATTCCCCTGGCCAAGGACGCTATCCCCAAGTCGGCCTTCGTCACCCCCTTTGGCTTATACCAATTTAAGGTTATGCCATTTGGGATGAAGAATGCCCCAGCTACCTTCCAACGGATGGTGGACAGGCTCCTTGATGGCTTCCAGGAATTTGCTTGTGCATACCTGGATGATATTGCGATCTACAGTGAGTCCTGGGAGGAACACCTGGTGCACGTAGGGGTAGTACTGGATAAAATTTGGGCCGCTGGCCTGACATTGAAGCCAGAAAAGTGTCATCTAGGCATGGCTGAGGTACAATACTTGGGTCACAGGGTGGGGTGTGGGAGCCAGAGACCAGAGCCGGCCAAGATAGAGGCAGTCGCGAACTGGCCCACACCTATCACTAAGACCCAGGTATTGGCCTTCCTAGGGACTGCAGGGTATTACAGACGCTTTGTCCCCGACTATAGCTCTATAGCTAAACCCCTGACAGACCTGACTAAGAAGAACCTCCCTAAGCAGGTCCTGTGGTCTCCAGCTTGTGAAGCTGCGTTTCAAGCACTTAAGCAGGCTCTCGTGAATGCCCCTGTCCTGGCTGCCCCACTTCCTAACAAACGTTTTCTCGTTCATACAGATGCTTCCATGTATGGACTGGGGACTGTGCTAAGCCAGGTCGGGGAGGATGGAGGAGAACACCCTGTCGCATATCTCAGTCGAAAGCTGTTACCCCGGGAAGTGAGTTATGCGGCAGTGGAGAAAGAATGTTTGGCCCTGGTCTGGGCATTGAAGAAATTGAGTCCCTATTTGTATGGACAGGAATTTTCCCTTATCACGGACCACAATCCCCTTGTTTGGCTTAACCGGGTCTCAGGAGACAATGGTAGACTGCTGCGGTGGAGTTTAGCATTACAACCATATAACTTCACCATCAGCTACCGACTCGGTAAGCAGAATGGGAACGCAGATGGGTTATCACGGCAAACCGACGTCCTTGCTACTTCCTAGTCTGGTCATCCCCAAGTTGACCCGCTAAAGGGCCAAGCCGGGTCTGCCGGAGTGTTCCACAAGGGGGGAGCCGTGTGACGAACCCTGCTGCATAGACCTGTATTGCTGGTTCATCTGTTTTCATTGGATTCGTGGATTTCCTGTCCGTACGCTGTTGTTCGTATGTTTTCTAAAGTACCGAGTAAAACTACCGAACATCGGCCACCCAGGAGAGGAGTGTGCGGCTCATTAACACCTTGGCCACAAATTAGAACGCTGTGGTTAACCGCAAACACCTCTCCATTCCATTTCGTACGGGTGGTCGTCGTTCGTATGCCGACCACGAGGCGGCGGCCATTTTGGACACGAGGCGAATCAGCGGTGTTCGGTGCAAAACCCATGGATCTAAAAACGGACTCTTTATCTACCGAACACCGCTGGAGACGGCCGTCTCCCCTTCTATTCCCTTGGAGGCATACGAACACTGTTCCATTCGGGAGTTTCCTTCATCCGTATGAACTTACCCAGATAGCCGTCCCATGGAGTCATTCGTATACCGAAGGACTTATGAGAGACTTTGACTCCATGGCGATTGGACTGTGTACTTCGGACCTGAGCGCTATTCGGTAGGAATATGCCCTCAGATCCAGGCTATCTGGGGATACGTTGCACGAACACTATATATTCGGTACTTCTGATTTTATGTATTTTATTGCATTTTTTGTGTTTGTGTTTAAAATGGCGATGGTTCCTATCCTCGGAGTTAATTTGGTTTCTCCCTAATTATCTCCAGGATAGGAAGAGATGTATTATGGGTAAAATGGGAAGGGCTTGTGTTATAGCCACTGTGATTGGCTACTGTTTAATATATTTTACAGTCTTCCACCAGGTCCCCTAGGGGAGTGTCTACCTGGTGGAGACCTGCATAAATACTGGGCAGGTAGCCCCCATTAAACACATTCTGCTTGACCTTCAAAACGGAGCTTTGTCTCGTTTGTGGAGGGATTGACTATTGGGACAGCGTTTTCGTTTATTTCTAGCTGTGGAAGGATTTCGGATGGATTGCTGATCGGGAGTTACCGCATTCGTATGCTCCGGTCGGGAGTTTTATGATCGGTTATGCTGGAATTGCATTTCTGGAGAAAGGGGATTATCGACTAAACGGCGGCTTCACTCTCCAGGCGGTGAGTGTCGTAACATGTATTATTTCTAATACATGTTTGTATAAGCAGGTTACTTTTGCCTCTATGAGAAAGTGGTGATCCTGACCCTGGTGACATAAAACCTCTCATCCTTATGCGAAAATATACACAAAATAAAAACACACACAAAAATATGTAACACATAATAGACAAAGGTTGCTCTGTCAATTGATGCATTCATATTTGGTTACATTTGCAGCGGCATGGGGAATCTGTTTGGTATTCATAGTCATGTCATTTAATAAACAAAACAAAAAAACTGTGAAAGCAAATGAGTGTAGACACATTCTTATTTGTCTGCCACAAATTAAAGCTGATCTGTCACATTTCTGGTAAGAGACATTTTGTGTGTAGCACATAAAAACAGCTACTACTTTTGTTACTTTTATTTTATTTTAAGTGGCACTGTCACAGCTGCATCTGTTTTTGTTAACCTCTTCCCGACTCCTCTACAATATAAAGACTCCTCTGTATTATATATTTGCCAGTTCCTTTGTTTTTCCACCACCAGGCGCTTCTGTGTGTCTCTTACATCCCCAGCCCCATCTATGTGTCTCTCTACCCCCTCATGTCCCTCTGTGTGTCTTTCTCCCCACTCAGGCCCCCATGTGTGCCACTCTCCCCTCCAAGTCCCTTAGTGTTCCTCTCCCCTTCCCTCCATGTCCCTTAGTGTTACTCTCCCCTCCCTTCCTTGTCCCTTAATGTTCCTCCCCCCCCCCCTTAGTGGTCCTCTTCCCTGTCCCTTAGTGTTCATCGATCCTCCCTCCCCTGTCCTTTAGTGTTCCTCCACCCCCCTTAGTGATCCTCCTCCTTGTCCCTTAGTGTTCCTCTCCCTCCTCCATGTCCCTTAGTGTTCATCTCCTCTCCCTGTCCCTAAGTGTTCCTCTCCCCCCCTTAGTGGTCCTCACCCTCTCCTCTTAGTGTTCCTCTCCCCTTCCTTCCCTCTTTGTTAGTGGTTTCCCTCCTCCCCCTTAGTGTTCCTTTTCCCTCCCCTCCCCTGTCCCTTAGTGTTCCTCTCCCCCCTCCCTTAGTGGTCCTCTCCCCTTTCCTGTATCTTAGTGGTCCCCCCCCCACCCCATTCCCCTTAGTGTTCCTCCCCTCTCCCCCCTTAGTGTTTCTCTCCCCACGCTTCCCTCTCTTTTAGTGGACCCCCCTTAGTGTTCCTTTTCCCTTCTGTCCCCTGTCTCTTAGTGTCCCCCCTCCCTTTGTGTTCCTCCCCCCTCCCTTAGTGTTCCTCTCTCCCTCCCCCTTCCTCCCTTAGTGTTTCTTCCCCCTCCCTTAGTGGTGCGCTCCCCTCGCTTGCATGCCTCATTACATTTCTTGTAGCATGCTGGAGCGGAGCGGACCACGGTACAGGAGCTTCTGACTCCTGTACCCGGCCGGACTGACAGTGAGCACTTTCTGTCAGTCCAGCCAGGTACAGGAATCAGAAGCTCCTGTACCGCGGTCCGCTCGGTTACGTTACACTGAGTGACTGGCAGGAGGGAGCTCTGTGCGCTCACCTCCTGTCGGTCACTCTAATCTAGCGCCCCCCTGGCCGGTGCACCCTAAGGTGGCTGTCTGTGCTGGTTTATGGATGCAGGGGCTATGGGGCGCTGGGCGGCTGACACAACTCGCATAGGCTGGTGGTGAAGAGGCAGATCCAGAAATAAGAGAGGTGGGGGCAGAGCTAAATGCAGCCTCTACCCACTGCCCGGTAACTTCCATAACAGCTAAACAGGGAGTGAACTGCTTCCACTCCTTCCCACTCCAGATCATAATGAAGAAAGGTACCTGTCTGTGTCTGTATGTAACTGTGTGTGACTGCCTGCCTGTAACCAGTGGCGGATCCAGAGCCTGATCTCGGAAGGGGCACTTGTAGATTATTTAAAAAAATAATCCAGGCACAATAACCACTACAGCTCAGTGTAGTGGTTACGGTGCCAGTAGTGCCAGGACCCCATCCCAGAGTAAGTAGTCAAACCTTTTAGGACAGTTTGACAACTTACCTGGGGTCTGCTGTGATATGTGTGAGGGGTGCAGTGTGTGAGCAGTGAAGTGTGTATGTGTGTGAGTGTGTGAGGGCGGCAGTTTATGTCGGGTGCAATGTGTGTGTTAGGGGGCAGTGTATGTGTGGAGCAGTGTGTGTCAGAGAGCTGCAGTGTGTGTGAGGGGGGCAGTGTGTGTGAGGTTTGCAGTATGTGTGAGGCTTGCAGTGTATGTGTGTTTGGGGCAGTGTGTATGGGGCAGTGTATGTGTGTGTGTGACAATATATGTGTATGTGGGGCAGTATGTGTGTATGGGGCAGTGCATGTTTGGGGGCAGTGTGTGTGTGGGGCAGTGTGTGAATGGGGGGCAGTGTATATGTGTGGAGAGGGGCAATGTGTGTGGGGGGGGCAATGTGTGTATGGGGCAGTGTACATGTGTATGGGGGCAGTGTACATGTGTATGGGGGGCAATGTGTGTATGGGTGGCTGTGTGTGTATGGGGGCAGTGTCTGTATGGGGACAGTGTGTGTATGGGGCACTGTGTTTGTGTGTGGAGCAGTGTGTGTATGGGGGCACTGTATGTGTGTGGGGGCACTGTATGTGTGTGGGACAGTGTGTGTATGGGGGGGCACTGTATGTGTGTGTGGGACACTGTATGTGTGTGTGGGGCAGTGTGTGTATGGGGGGGCTGTTTGTGTGTGGGGCAATGTGTGTATGGGGGCAGTGTTTGTGGTGCAGTGTGTGTATGGGGGCAGTGTATGTGTGGAGCAGTGTGTGTCAGAGAGCTGCTGTGTGTGTGAGGGGGCAGTGTGTGTATGAGGGTGGGCAGTGTGTGTGAGGTTTGCAGTATGTGTGAGGCTTGCAGTGTATGTGTGTTTGGGGCAGTGTGTATGGGGCAGTGTATGTGTGTGTGTGACAATATATGTGTATGGGGGGCAGTATGTGTGTATGGGGGCAGTGTATGTTTGGGGGCAGTGTGTGTGTGGGGCAGTGTGTGAATGGGGGGCAGTGTATATGTGTGGATGGGGGCAATGTGTGTGGGGGGGCAATGTGTGTATGGGGCAGTGTACATGTGTATGGGGGCAGTGTACATGTGTATGGGGGACAATGTGTGTATGGGTGGCAGTGTGTGTATGGGGGCAGTGTCTGTATGGGGGCAGTGTGTGTATGGGGGCACTGTGTTTGTGTGTGGAGCAGTGTGTGTATGGGGGGCACTGTATGTGTGTGTGGGACACTGTATGTGTGTGTGGGGCAGTGTGTGTATGGGGGGGCTGTTTGTGTGTGGGGCAATGTGTGTATGGGGGCAGTGTTTGTGGTGCAGTGTGTGTATGGGGGCAGTATTTGTGGGGCAGTGTGTGTATGGGGGGCAGTGTGTGTGTGTAGGACAGTGTGTGTATGGGGGGGAAGGAGGGTAGGGGAGCTTTTTAATTATGTATTTTTTTTATTCAATAAAATAAATATATTTATTTTCCCCCTCCCTTCTTACCTTTACTAAGGGGGGAGGGGGGAAATTTCTCATTCCCTGGTGGTCCAATGGGGAATCCCTGGTGGTCCCAGTGGTGAGAGTGAACTCTAGCCCGCAGCTCCAGGGCTAGAGTTGACTCTCGTGAGAACCAGAGCGTTGCTGTGGTAACCACAGCAACGCTCTGTGCTCACGAGAGAAGGACCCGGTGGAGCTGCAGGCTGAGCTCCCAGGTCCTCTCTCCCGTCCCGGCTGCCCGCACGGTGCCAGTGGACCGGGGATGGAGATCTCTGATCTCCCCTCTGGTTCATGAAGGCACATTGCAGGGCCTGCGCTTGGACAGTGCCAGACCTGCATTAGCCGGCAGGGGAGAACCTCGCCTTGTAAAATCTCAGGGGGAGGGGCAATTGCCCCGTTGCTCTCCCCTGGATCCGCCACTGCCTGTAACTGTGTGTATGTGTGACTGTCTACCTGTAACTGCGTGTGACTGCCTGTATCTGTGTGTGTAACTGTCTGCCTGTAACTATGTGTGTGTGACTGTCTGTAACTGTGCGTGACTGCACTTATATAATTTGCTTTGTGAATATGTTCATCCAAGCACTAACACTTGAATTGTTTAGGTTTGACACTGTTTTTAATTGCTTTTATCACATGAATTTTGTATTTTGTATGCTCTTACAATTTATTAATTGAATACAGTTTAGTTTATTTAGCACTAATTTGTCTCCCGCATTTGGAATTAGTGTAGGACCCACCGATATTGGGGTACTGTGAAGTAGTGGTGGGCTTAACACGAAATGGCCATATGGTAGAACTGAATCCCCTTATTTGGTTTCTTAAATAGGTGATTTTTATGTGTACGCCATAACATAATTTGTATCATGTAACTGTGTGTGTGTGACTGTCTGCCTGTAAATGTGTGTGATTGTCTGCGTGTGAGTTTCTGACTGTAATCGTGTGTGTGACTGTGTGCGAGTGACTATGTGACTGGAGCTGTGTCTGACTATGAGACTGTGCATGTGACACTGCAAGAATACACAACAGCATTCACACATAAGCCTACATGCATTTTTACAAATCTGAATTAAATACCCATCACAAATATCATACACAGTCAATACACCTACAACAAATATCACACACAGAGATGGAGGTGCAGACCATATTACCTGCACACTAGACCACCAGGGATCAGCATGCATCCTCCATGCAAGGTAATAACGGGAAGGGGTAATTAATATATATTTTTTTGTTCTTTAATATTTATTAATTTAATAAAGCCCCTATACAAACACTCCACCCTTATACACACATTATACAGGGATGAGCAGGTGTGGCCAGGAAGGGGCGCTGTGAAAATTTTTCGCACAGGTCGCCTAAAAGCCTTAGGGCTGGCCCTGCATGCTTTAATATAGTATAGATTATATTTTTAATTTAAAAAAAGTAAATCCAGAGTATTTTTTTTGAACACATGACTACAGCATTTGTATGTTTTTGAATATGTATATTTTGTAATTCCTGTCTTGTTGATACATATATCATCACCTGTCTTTTTAGATCGATCATAAAAAAATAAAAAAAATTAAGAAGCACATTTAAACCAAGACCCACATGTCTTCATCATAAATTCTACAGAACGTGTAACGGTCATACCACCTAGATACATGCCACATGCACTGCAGGCGACATAAGCTCCTGAGGACACAGGTATTACACTGAATCTCAATTGCTGCTAAGAAACACGTAACATAAATAATGTTTCACTGGAGGTTTAAACCCATGGGAGTTCTTAAGGCACACGCTTACCTTAGTAGTCAGCTTGGAGATATGTTTCTTAACAATGATTATCTTCCACTCAGCGTGAGTTACGCCAAACAATAGAGACTGATGAATCTGATACTGAGGAATGGGAAAGCAATGGGGTAAGTCGGGACATGCTAACACATTTTAGGACCCATGGCTAAAGTTATGACTAATTATTTGAATTAAATTAGGTATTGGATCTGTATCATTCTCTTGGGAAGGAGGAAACAGTGGTTCCCTAGGATAAGTAAGCACAGAAGTATAGAACAATAGATATTATCAAGCCATAATTCAGCCATAGGGACAGACACAAGTAAATGGTGCCTGTGTGGTATGAATCTTTCATGAATGTGGATTTAGTAGTTAGCGCTTTTATTCCTCCTACCAGAGTGATATTCATCTTGTAACATAAAACTCTGACTGAGACATTTTAAGTGATTTCCTTCTTCCTAGGGTTATAATGGAGAACTATATATTCCAGATATAATACGGTACTTTTGAAATGGAGCCTTTTAAGTAATACCACCTATGGCATGTCATGGAGGGAAGAGATGGGATGAGGGAGAGGTGGTTGGGGAATCATTAATGTGGATGGAAGTCTTTTCTAATATTTCTCCTCTGCCCAATCATTTCACAGTGTTTAGTCTCTATCTTATAATTAATGATAATTTTTTTTTTATTCATAAGAGTATAACAGGCATGAATAGGTTAACTGCAATAGGTTAACTGCAATAAATAAATGACTTTACTCTCTCTGTAGATACTGATAACTGCACAGTGAGTGGAAGCAATGAGTTATTATGGTCTGTTGTATCATAGATAAGAATAATGAGGCATGCAGTTACATGTTAATTGAAAAATTTTAAAGCTTACAGTGGGATGGATTGTATATTGACTATAGCATTTCCGCAGGATATTATTGGATTCTACAGCATATCACATTTCTCTTTGGGTCGGTCGAATAAAAGCTACTGGTTTTCAGTCAGCTGTAGGTTTATTACAATTTTATCATCAGAGATGATGAAATGCTTTTGAGGTAAAAAAAAGACTTTCAGGACAGAAGTAAGTTGTGCAAACAGCTGTTTTGAAGGACTTGGTTATTCAATTAATATTAAATCTAGTTCAGTCACGGTATCCTGCATTGGAGTAAAATAAATGGAAACTTTCAGGGTTATTCACCAAAGCGAACATTTAAAGTGAATTACAAACGAATTTCAAATTCAAGGCAAAATAAATTAACCTGAAACATTCTCTAAATTAACTATACTCAGGGCCTGTAAAAAAATTATAATTAAAAGCATATAACTTGAAACTGCTCTGTCCTCCAGCTCCTCTCTGTGTATCTTTGTTCCCTCAGCCCCTCTGTGTGTCTCTTTCACCCCACCTCCATTTGTGTGCCTCTTTGAGCATTCGTGTAGCGTGGCTGAGCAGACTGCAGTAGGGAATCTTCTGTTTCGTCTTCCGGTCTGACAGTAAGCTGCCCATTGCTCTCAGCGGACAGCTACCTGTCACACCTGTTAGATGATACATTGAGAGACACATGAAGTGCTGCCAGTCACCTGGAGACTGCAATGCTGTTAAATATAGTGATATTTGACTGCATGCAGTGCCACAGGATTCCACTTGGTGGCTCAGAATACCTGAAATTAAACAGAATAGTCCATAGTACTCAACATAGAAAACAGTTTTATTAAAGCCAGGGTTTAAAAACACTCACATATCCAAATTGTAAATCAGGCCCAGCAGGGGATCAGTACCCCACATGGATGGAGATGATGTGAGCTGCAATTCTCCTGAGTACTGTTTACCTGACCAAGGCAAATAAATATAGTAAAATAATGACTGTGACGAACTGGACCTCATCACGGGTCCTTGTAGGGGCATACTTGTCAGCCTCTTACCCTGTGACTGTGGCCCCTGTGTTAAACTCTATCTGAAAACACTATTTGTGCCTGTTGGAACTGGTAACAGGAACCATTCAAACTTTCGAAGTGGCACTTCGAACTTCCGAAGCTATTCGAAGTGTCATTTGACCACAAGGTTGCTGCCATCTTGTTTGCATGGACCAAAACCGCGAATAGACTTCAGGGAGACTTAGTTGCGAATGCCCTGGAACTATTTTCGGCATAAAAACTATGTGGTTCCTGGTCGGTCCTCCAGCGGCAGTTAGCTGCAATTCTATGGAACGATTTTCGGCTATGGGACCATGCCTGCGGTCGGTAAAAACTATGACTTCCATAAAATTTCTGAACCTCTGAACTGATCTGGGTGATTTTTGGATATGTTGGTCACCCAGATCAGGGCTATCAGTGGATGTAACTTATGGGGATTTTATGTGTTTTAACCCCTTAAGGACCAAACTTCTGGAATAAAAGGGAATCATGACGTGTCACACACGTCATGTGTCCTTAAGGGGTTAAGGTATTTTGGAGATTTTGTAAAAATATGTGTTGTTTGTGTTTGGTGATGATTGAGTTTAGTATAGTGCTTGAATCAATTATCTCCTAAGAAAAGGGGAAGGCTTATTGTATTGTATGTAGGAGTGTCGTGCATTTAATCACTGTTCTTATTGGTTTGTCAGTTTGTGTCCCTGTCCCCAACAAGGTCCATGTGGGCGTACCCCTTGCATGGGGATTGTCATAAAAGGTCAGTGTGGCACCATTAAAATTCAGTCCTGCTTTACCCTCAACATAGAGCCTCGCCTCGTGTTTGTAGGGACCTGCTATACAAGCTACAACCACTAGCTCTTGTAAGAGCTTCACAGCTATACCTGCTATACTCTCTTGGAGGAGAGGCCTTACCACTGGGAGCTGGATCCAGGAGTTTGGTCCAGGGTGGGAAGGGACGGTGAGACCCCCAGCCAAGCTACGGCAGCTAGGGGACTACAGTGCTGATGGTGTCTGGTGGAGTGCTTGGAGTCCTCGGTGAGCACTAGTAGCATTGATTGATGGAGGCACCCGGTTGCGGGTGGCAGGCGGTCCGTCACAATGACATAGAAACATATACTGTGATGGCAGATAAAGAACATTCGGCCCATCTAGTCTGCCCAATTTTCTAAATACTGTATATACTCGAGTATAAGTCGACCCGAATATAAGTCAAAACCCCTAATTTTACCCCAAAAAACTGGGAAAACTTATTGACTCGAGTATAAGACTATGGTGGGAAATACAGCAGCTACTGGTAAATTTCTAAATACAATTATATCCCCCAAAAATTATATTAATTTAATATTTATTTACAGTGTGTGTGTATAATGAATGCAGTGTGTGTGTGTGTGTGTGTGTATATAATGCAGTGTGTTTGTATGGATGCGGTGTGTGTGTGTGTGTGTGTATGAATTCAGTGTCTATGAATGCAGTGTGTGTGTGTGTATGCATGCAGTGTGTATGTATGAGTGCAGTGTGTGTGTATGAATGCAGTGTGTGTGTGTGTGTGTGTATGAGTGCAGTGTGTGTATGAGTGCAGTGTGTGTGTGTACGAGTGCAGTGTGTGTGTGTGATGCAGTGTGTGTGTGTGTATGAATGCAGTGTGTGTGTATGAGTGCATTGTGTGTGTATGAGTGCAGTGTGTGTGTATGTGTATGAGTGCAGTGTATGTGTATGAGTGCAGTGTGTGTGTATGAATGCAGTGTGTGTGTGTGTATGAGTGCAGTGTGTGTGTATGAATGCAGTGTGTGTGTGTGTATGAATGCAGTGTGTGTGTGTGATGCAGAGCCTTGGTGGGGGGTGGGCATTTTTATTTAATTATTATTATTTTAATATAATTTTTTTGTTATATTTTTAATATTTTATGTTTACATTATTTTTTTTTTAAATATTATTAATATTTTATTTTTACATTATTATTTTTTTAAAAAATATTATTAATATTTTTATGTTTTATTTAAATTTTTATGTTTTTTTTTTTCGTCCACCCTCCCTGCTTGTTAGCTGGCCAGGGAGGGGGGCTCTCATTCCCTGGTGGTCCAGTGGATGGGCTGTGTAGGAGGGGGGATGGCAGAGAGTTCTTACTTACCTTTCCTGCAGCTCCTGTCAGCTCCCTTCTCTCTCCTCCGGTCAGCTCCCCACTGTAAATCTCGCAGTGTGACTGCCGCGTGGAGTGTTGCCATGGTAACCCGTGGCAATGCTCTGACCCCGCGACTCTCGCGAGACTTGCAGTGGGGAGCTGACCGGAGGAGAGAGAAGGGAGCTGACAGGAGCTGCAGGAAAGGTAAGTTACAGCTCTCTGCCAGCCCCCAACAGCCCCTTGTCTGTATTATGGCAATGTAAGTTGCCATAATACAGACATTGACTCGGGTATAAGTCGAGTTGGGGATTTTCAGCACAAAAAATGTGCTGAAAAACTCGACTTATACTCGAGTATATACGGTACTTTCATTAGTCCCTGGCCTTATCTTATATCTAGGATAGCCTTATGCCTATCTCATGCATGCTTAAACTCCCTCACATTTACCATTTACCACTTCAGCTGGAAGGCTATTCCATGCATCCACTACTCTCTCATTAAAGAACTTCCTTATATTTTTTTAAACCTTTGCTCCTCTAATTTAAGATTATGTCCTCTTGTTGTAGTAGTTTTTCTTCTTTTAAATACAATCTTCTCCTTTAATTCCCTTTATATATTTAAATGTTTAATATCCCCCTGTCTTATCTTTCCTCCAAGCTATTCATTTTAAGATTCTTTAACCTATCCTGGTAATTTTTACCATGCAGTTCATGAACTAAAGTATCAATATCCTTCTGGAGATACAGCCTCTAGTACTACGTACTACGTACAATACTACGTACTATAGTTCAAGTGAGTAATCACCAGTGCTCAGTACTACGGCATGATCCTATTTCTACTACTAACACCACTCCCTATACAATCAAGCATTTTGCTAGCTTTTCCTGCTGCTCTATTACATTGTCTGCCTATTAATCTAAAATAAATAATTACCCCTAAATCCCTTTCCTCAGATGTTGAGATTAGAACTGTATCAAATAGTCTATACTCTGCCCTTGTGCCATTGGCGGATCCGTGGTGGGGCAACGGGGCAATTGTCGTCCCCCCCTGAGAAAATAGTGAGGCCGAGGGTCTCCCCTGCCGGCCCTGTCCAAGCGCCAGCCCTGCTGTTTGCCTTCACGGACCAGAGGGGAGATCATTGATCTCCCTCCCCGGCCTACAGGCACATTTCTGGATGGCTGGCAGCGGAGGGAGAGAGAGAACCCGGGGGCAACGCTCCATGGCAATGCTCCATTCTCACGAGAGTGAACTCTAGCCTGAGGTGCAGGCTAGAGTTCACTCCCCCACTAGAACCACAAGGGACTGCAAAGAAAGCAATGTCTTCCCCTCCCTCAGCACAGGTAAGAAGGGAGGGGGGACATTGACTACATTTATTTAGTTAAAATAAATCTTAATCTGCCCCCCTACACACTGCACCAGACACACATATACAGCCCCCCTTACACACACAGTCCCCTCCCCCTTACACACACAGCCCCCCCATACACACACGTGGACACATGGTCTCCCTCTGCTCTCCATGCTACACTGCCAGAAGTCATTTCCATGGATGCCGTCCGCTTTCATAAGTCGCTATTTAAAGTCTCAGAAACCAATTGCAACACTGGTGATGCGGACTAGGGGGAGGGAGGGTGTGGCAGAGGGCACTATAGTGATACGAATACAGTTTTGTATTCCTAACACAATACATTTCCTTTAACTTAATTTATTAGAAATGTATTTCAATTAAGGTTCTAGTATAAAATATTTTTGTAGTACAGTTTCTTTGTGTTTTATTTGCACAGAACACAATAGTCAGAGAATCGATTTTGGTTTGTCTTAACTTTTTCACACTTTTAGTTTCACAGGACAGTGAATTAACTGTGTCTGTGTTGTTTTATTTATTTTCTTTCCTCACATCAGCAGTAGTGATGTACCGAACTGTTCGTTGGCGAATAGTTCCTGGCGAACATAGCGTGTTCGCGTTCGCCACGGCGGGCGAACACTTGCGCGGTTCGATCCGCCCCCTATTCATCATCATTGACTAAACTTTGACCCTGTGCCTCACAGTCAGCAGACACATTCCAGCCAATCAGCAGCAGACCCTCCCTTCCAGACCCTCCCACCTCCTGTACAGCATCCATTTTAGATTCATTCTGAAGCTGCATTCTTAGATAGAGGAGGGAAAGTGTAGCTGCTGCTCATTTGATAGGGAAATGTATAGCTAGGCTAGTGTATTCAGTGTCCACTACAGTCCTGAAGGACTCATCTGATCTCTGCTGTAAGGACAGCACCCCAAAAAGCCCTTTTTAGGGCTAGAACATCAGTCTGCTTTTTTTTTTTTTTTGTGTAATCTAATTGCAGTTGCCTGCCTGCCAGCTTCTGTGTCAGGCTCACAGTGGATACTGTGCCCACTTGCCCAGTGCCACCACTCATATCTGGTGTCACAATAGCTTGCATTTAAAAACAAAAAACATTTTTTCACTGTAATAGATTGAATAGCAGTTAGTTGTCTGCAAGCGTCTGTGTGTCAGGCCTACAGCGTGTACTCTGCCAACCTCTGCCAGTGCACAGTGCCACTCATATCTGGTGTCACAATAGCGTGCATTTAAAAAAACAAAAAAAATTTCACTGTTATAGATTGAACAGCAGTTAGTTGTCTGCAAGCGTCTGTGTGTCAGGCCAACAGTGTGTACTCTGCCAACCTCTGCCAGTGCACATTGCCACTCATATCTGGTGTCACAATAGCGTGCATTTAAAACCAAAAAACTTTTTTCACTGTTATAGATTGAATAGCAGTTAGTTGTCTTCAAGCGGGTGTCAGGCCTACAGCGTGTACTCTGCCAACCTCTGCCACTGCACATTGCCACTCATATCTGGTGTCACAATAGCGTGCATTTAAAACCAAAAAACTTTTTCCACTGTTATAGATTGAATAGCAGTTAGTTGTCTTCAAGCGGGTGTCAGGTCTACAGCGTGTACTCTGCCAACCTCTGCAAGTGCACATTGCCACTCATATCTGGTGTCACAATAGCGTGCATTTAAAACCAAAAAATGTTTTTCACTGTTAAAGATTGAATAGCAGTTACTTGTCTTCAAGCGGGTGTGTCAGGCCTACAGCGTGTACTCTGCCAACCTCTGCCAGTGCACATTGCCACTCATATCTGGTGTCAAACATAATATAGAAAACACAATTAGACAATAATCTTTAAAGTGATACAAAAATAGGCATTAGACAGAAAAAATAAACAATAATAATATATACCAAAATTCTCACAAACCTAGCTGGGCAGAAACAGGAGTCAAAAATAACCCCCCAACGTTTCGGCCCTTTATCAAGGGCGTTATGCCACAGACACAGACAGAGAAAGTTTACTTCTAACTACACTGAAACAGTCAATGTCATTAGTAATAAATTATATCCCACAGCCTCCCCCCCTCCCAACGCCCTTGAGTCTTCACCGGCGCCCGCCTCGTCTGCCTGGCGGTCCGCACCAACATGGTGATGGGTTTTCAACCTGCCCTGTTGAAACTATGGTCACAAAATGTTAGAGGTCTTAATATACCCCCAAAAAAGAGAAAATTGCTTTGCCACACTCTACAGCCCTAATAAAGGACAACATCTGTTCTTAGCTAAAACCCTATCCTTATTGGAGAAGTTCCGTGACGGCCTCATGGTGCTCGCTTGGGACCTAAACCTACCACTGGCCCCCTGGATGGACTCCTCTAGGGGGACCAGCACCACCCCCTCCCACTGCATTCGTAGAGCCAAACAAGCCCTAGTTAGATTGGGTCTGGTTGATTGCTGAAGGGTGATACTAAAGACTTCACTTGTTACTCGGCAGCACATAACAGATACAGTAGGATTAACTTAACTTTCCTAGCACAGGAATATCTCCCCCTCTTGATCTCCTCCAACAGGACTCGAACCATGCGCCGGTCCTCACTAGCCTCAAATCGCCCCTGCTTAAACCAAGGGAGTTTCAATGGAAACGCAATGTAAACATACTGACTGACCCCGAACTCACAGCACAAACAACACAATAACTAATTCCACACTTCATGGACAATGAAAGCACCAAGGTGGCAGCCCTGACGGTTTGGGAAGCCCACAAGTGCGTAATCAGAGGGCATTTCATTAAACTCTGCACTCAGCGCAAGAATGAATACATCGCACACATATCGGACTTAACACACAAGATAGCGGACCTGGAGACGAGACATAAGAGGGAGCTGACTGATGACACATACATACAACTGATTGCTACACGCAGACAGCTCACGGACCTACTCTCCCAAAAACTACCACACACAATCCGGAAATCCAGTAGACACTTCTATGAATACTCCAACAAATGTGGCAGACTTCTGGCGTGCACACTGCAACAAAGACAAAGACAAAACCACATACACTTGATCAAAATACACGACGGGACGGAAACTAGAACCTCGGCTGACATCCTCCAGGCCTTCCGAACATATTATACACACCTGTACAATTTGACGCCAGACACACGATCACACACGAACCCCCAGCAAAAACTCCTCTCGAAAAATGTAGACCGAAAGCTCACGGCAGAAGCAGCAGAGGAGCTGGAGCCACCTCTGTCCTTAGAGGAGTTGACTGCCGCCCCTAAGCGGTCCATGGCCAACAAAACCCCAGGCCCAGATGGCCTTCCGTTTTTTTACCTTCGCACATTCCAGAAGACACTGCTTCCACACCTGTTGAAGGGCCTGAACTCTATCCTAATGGGCGGTCAGTTCCCTACGGATACACTCTGCGCAGTGGTCGCAGTTCTGCCTAGGGAGGGGAGAACCCCTCCAACTGTGGGAGTTAGAGATCAATCTCACTACTAAATGCAAATCTCAAACTATTCGCCACGACAATAGCGGAAACACTTTCCTGAGTGTTGCCTTCCCTCGTCTACCCTGACCAGGTCGGCTTCATCCCTGGATGGGAAGCTAGGGATAATACTGTTCGGGCGCTCGGAGTTGTCCACTCTGCCCGATCGATGCGCAAGGACCTGTTCCTTCTCTCCACTGATGCCAAAAAGGCGTTCGATTGGGTGGATTGGACTTACCTTAAGACCATGCTTCAACACATGCATTTTGGCCCCCACCTTTGCTCCTGGGTTGATTGCCCTCTATACTACCCCCAACTGCGTGCCTCTGGATCAATGGCGCACTATCTGCACTTTTCCGCATCTGAAATGGTACCAGGCAGGGATGTACCCTGTCCCCACTCCTGTTTGCCCTCTCTCTAGAACCATTCCTGGAGGAGGTCAGACAGGACAGGGGCATCACAGGGTTCATGCTGAATCGGGTGGAGCATAGACTCGCCGCAAACACGGACGACATACTTTTTTTCCTAGACAACCCATTAATCTCTTTGTTCAACCTTCTACATGCCTTCCGAGAGTGAGCAAATCAGAGGCACTCAATATCACACTCCCACCAGATAGAGAGCAACACCTACAAAAACAATTCCACTTCACGCGGTGCAAGGCCAAACTCAAGTATCTGGGGATCTGTCTACCAAAGGATTTAACACATCTATACCAACTGAACTTCCTCCCCATCCTAACAGCGGTGCAATCTGACCTAAACACATGGCCGGACCTATATGTATCCTGGTTCGGCCGCATCAATGTGGTGAAGATGAATGTCCTCTCGCGCCTTTTATACCTATTCCAGACGGTTCCGGTCACCATACCTATGTCCTTTTTCTAATCAATCTCCACCGCAATTGACAGGTTCATGTGGAACAGGAAGGCTTCCAGGACTAGCAAAACTCAACTAGAACAACCCAAAAACCTAGCTGGCGCCAGACTACCATCAATACTAGGCTATTATCACGCTGCACACCTCCTTAGAAATATGGATTAGCACGCCCACCCAATCTCTAAGATTTGAGTCCACATGGAAAAATTCCAGGCGTTGCCCGTTCGACTCTAGCTTGGCAACTTGACATATAGTTCCCTCCGTACCAACAACCCAATGATCGCCGTCACTCTGAGAGTCTGGTGCACTCTCAGATACCCGCAGCAGTTACCTACGTCCCCTGGCCCTCTAACGTTGGTCACACATAACCCGGACATAGGGGGAAGTCTGACACCAGCCGACTTACGTTCCTTTGCTCACACAGACTGGATATACATCCGACAATTCTTACTGAGTAACCAACGTAAACCCCTCAGAGACATCTTCACCGACAGTACACCGACGGGCATAGACATACTCCACTAAATCCAACTGAAGACATACTACTCGGCCTTCCCAAGCACACAAGGCCTCCATAGAGAGCTTACACAGTTTGAGACCACCTGCACCAGGAGACGGCACTTAGAAAAAGGGATATCTCTCCTGTATGCTATGCTCATACACGGAGAAAATACACTACCCCCGAAATACATTGCAAAATGGGAAAGGGAAACAGGATTCACACTGACCACGCAGGAATGGGAGAAAATATACCTACTCACACATCAGCTCCAAGTACCAGGAGATGAGCTTCAAGATTCTGACCCACTGCTATAGAACACCAAACGTGCTTCATCGCATAAACACAGAAGCATCGGAGATGTGTTGGAGATGTGGTACTGCCACTGGTTCTGCTCTCCACATCCGGTGGAGCTGCCCGAAAATATAACCCCCTTCTGGCCAATGGTCAACACTAAGATTCGACAGATTACAGACACCGAATTGTCACTCTAACCACATCCCATGCTGTTGCACCACACAGATATCGCCCTAAACACATACAAGTAGTGACTGACAAAACATCTCACAGCTGCAAAATCACTAATTCCCACACTATGGAAACAAAGGGGTGCACCTACCTTCCAGCACTGGACGGATAGAATAAGGGAAAAATACAGCATGGAATCCCTAACGGCAACTCTACAGGGGACAGTGGAGAAATGTACGTGAACTTGGGCGCCATGGCTGTGGTATCTCTCGGCGGGCAAAGCTGGAAGCTGAAGCCCCTCTATGCCTCTTCCCTACACCCCCCTTCTTCTCCTCCAGCCCCCTCCCCCCCCCAACACTAATCCCGAAGCAAAACATCTTGATTCCTAAGTCCCCCCCCCCCCCAAACAAAGCCACTGACCCCAGGTGACACTAGATTGCAGTGGACATGACACCTCATGTGTTCCTCAAGGCTTTGATGCCGTGTGTTTGTCTGAGGCATATATTTACTTTTCCCTGTTTTGTCAGTATAAGCTCTATGTCGTAAATAAAGATCATAATAAATAAATAAATTATATCCCACATGAAACCATAAGTTGTAAATGTTGTGTGCAGGATCTTTGTCTCCCAGCAGCTTCATCAGAAGTCTCAGTGGATGTGTTTGGTAAGTATTGAAAAGCACACTATGTGAAAAGGGGACGTGGCTGAGGAGGCAGATTTATGCTGCAAAACTAAATTGAATTGAGCAATGACAAAAATTCAGAATACATTTGTTGGTGCCCATGGTGCCCCTTTAAGCTTGTACATCCTTAACTTTCTCTGGATTTGTCTAGCACAGGGACTATGGGGTATGGATTGTTTATTATTTAAGATAGATATTTTAATAAGCTGTATTACTATCTGAAATAGTTAATGTTTATGCTAGTTAAGAGCCATACGTTGCCTGTAATTTACATGTAACATAAATACATGCATAAACAGAACCAGTGCAAGTATTTTTGCTACATAGGCCAAGTTGCATTTTGCCACCCCGCCATTACCCTCAAAAATGCGTATTCACCTGTGTGTCCCTTAATTCTCCCTCTCACATTTCTTACTTATTTTGTGTTTCTTATCCTACCTTTTTGTCTTACACTCCACCTTTGTCTTACACTCCTAGTATATCTTACCCCTAATTTGTTCTCTTTGTGTCTCTTACACCCTTTGTGTGTTGCTTACTTCCCTTCAGCCTCTTCTTGCGTCTCTTTCTCCCCCAGTCCCTTTGCGTATCTCTTTCTCCCTCAGCCCCTTTGTGTGTGCCTTTCTACCCCAGCCCCTTTGTGTGTCTCTTTCTCCCCAGCCCCTTTGTGTGTCTCTTTCTACTCCAGCCCCTTTTGTTTGTCTCTTATTTTCTACAGTCCATTTTTGTGTCTTTCTCCCCTTCCCAACTCCTCTGTGTGTCTCTTTCTCCCTCAGTCCCTCTGAGTATCTTTCCCCAAACCCCTGTCTGTCTCTTTTGCCCCTTCCGATGTCTTATCTCTTTCCCAGACTCCCTGTGACACTTTCCCCACAGCCTCTCTGTGTGTCTCATGTCTCCCAGCACCTTGTCTCTTTCCCAGCCTCTCTGTCGCTTTGTTTTTCCTCCAGCCCCTCCATGTATCTCATGTCCCCATGTGTCTCATTCCCCCAATCACCTATGTGTCTTAATTCCTCACCCAGTCCTTCCATGTGTCTCATTTACCCCCAAGCCCCTCCATGTGCTCATTGCCTTCCTCCATGCCCTCCATGTGTCTCATTCCTCCAGTTCCCATATGTCTCAAACCCCCAGCCTCCCCCCATGAGTCTCAATGACCCCATGTTATTATTATTATTATTATTATTATTATTATTTATGAAGCAACAACAAATTCCACAGCGCTTTACATGGGTTGGGTAACGAACATGTAATAGTAATCAGGCAATTTGGACACACAGGAACACAGGGGTTGAGGGCCCTGTTCAATGAGCTTACATGCTAGAGAGAGTGGGGTAAAGTGACACAAAAGGTAAGGATAGTATTAGAGAAGTGTCTCAATACACCAACATCACCCATCTTCCCCCCAATTTCTCAGCCTTCCCCCTGCATATGTCTCATTCACCAACCCCATGTGGCTTGCCTGCTTCCCCACCCCTTCATTATGGTCCAGCTCACCTCCCTCCTCCTGTGTAGCGTGGCTAGGCATATCGCAGGTGATGAATTTGCTTCCCTCTTCTCTGTATGACAGGAAGCAGTTTGGCACCTGTGAGACCAGGTAGAGGAAAACAAGCCGATGCGTCCTAAGGCAGCAATATATATTTAATCAAGGTCTGTAGCTTCCCCCCCCCCCCCCCCATTTTGGACATGTACTAAATTGAATACAAATTCATTCAGCATTCCACCAGCTCCAACTATGGATACACAGCATTTATTTGTCATTATATCATCTCCTTCATATATGGCAAAATTTGAATCTCTTGTGCCAACGTATGAGATCAAATAAATAAACAACTTCAGAAAAGCTTTCTGTTTAGAACAAACATGACAGTTGACCTCCATGTGGATTGACTGGTGCCAGACATCATCGATATGTTTGTCATACTGCCTCACAAAGCTTTATTCCTCTGGGAATAGCAGTTGTTAAATCAACACTTTGGGTGTTCGTCAGTGTATTTGCAATTAAAAACTACAAACTGACTATCTACCAAACAACAGGAATGTATGGACAGGATGTGCAAACTGGGATAAAGACAATGGCAAGGGACATATGGATCCTTTGTGCACAAAACAATCAACTAATGCACTAAAGCACTTATGCATAATGCTCCTACCAAACCTTGTGACAGGCATCAAGTGTATTTTGTGGGAAATCCCTTAATAATCATTAAATGTTAGTTATCATTGGATGGAAGCTTTTTCCATCCCTAACAAAACATCTAGTATCAATGTAGAGAATCTTGCCACTGGGGTGTACGCTACTCTATTGACTCTGACAATGGCTTCAAATCCATTGGAATTAAGACTTGTGCATTTGGTTTCTGAAACACAGTTTGACGAATTTTGGGCATTATCCAAATTCCGCAGCTCTGAAACACCATATGGATGTACCATGAAACAAACAAAATAGGCAATCGACAAGCCACTTCATTTAATTTAACAGTTGTGTCCATGTTGCCAGAAAAAGGAAGAGAGAATGGAAAACAAGATGGGTTTGTTGTAAATCACAAAGTACATGTTGTTTAAGTGCATGCTACAGCTGAATATCCATTCTCTCTATGGTAGTATGTCCCAGACTCACCTTTCAATATTGAGGGTTGTGATAGATAGTACTCCCATAGTAGTGTAGTACTCCCACAGGGAATAGGTTCATAAAGCAATCTCAGAACATAATTCTATTTAAAGAGTTTTCTTTGTGGAATAACTGCTTGCTGGTTAAAAGAATCCCTCAGACTAATACGTGATGGACTAGTGCATACTTAAAGGGACACTATAGTGTCAGGAAAACAAATCAGGGTCCCCCTCCCGTGGCGCTGAAGGGGTTAAAACCCCTTCAGTAGCTCACCTAATTCCAGCGCCGGGCTCCCTTACCTCTCCTCCCCCCCCGATGTCAGCATCCTCGTCCGACGTCACAGGAGCCGAATGCGTGCATTTAAAGTGCCCGTAGGAAAGCATTCCACAATGCTTTCCTATGGTCGCTCTGTGTGATTGAGGCATAAGATGCCTCAATCATTGCAGATGCGCCTCTAGTGGCTGTCCAGAAGACAGCCACTAGAGGCTGGCTTAACCCCACATGTAAACATAGCAGTTTCTTTGAAACTGCTATGTTTGCATCTGAAGGGTTAAAACCTGAGGGACCTGGCACCCAGACCACTTCATTGAGCTGAAGTGGTCTGGGTGACTATAGTGTCCCTTTAACTGTAAATTGAATCAATATACCTTTTTTTTGTATTGCAATACATCAATGTGCATACTTTAATGCCTTTTTGGTTTGTTTAAAATGTTAAACCAGAAACAATCGTGTATTTTAAATTTGAATAAACTGAAATGGCAAATGGGCGAAATTTGGTCCGCATGAACCAAAACATTTTTTTTAATAAAACAATTGGGACTAACCAAATATTTTTTGCTTTGCACAAGTCTACTTGGAATCTTCACATTGCTTATATTTTTCAGAGTATAGACATGGTTGAATGAGTGGCCATATTAAAAATAAATTGAGCAAATTATGTAATACTATTGCAAAAATTAGGATACTTTGTTACTTTTTGTACTTGCTCAAATGCAATCCAGAGTAAACAAACAAATTCAAGTAACTCCTTATGAAGTTTACTTTGGCCGTAATATGTCTTTGTGTGAGTGTCTTTTCCTTCTTGTGGATGTATCTTGTATTTTATGATTATTTAATGAATAATATGACAAAATACATTTTATATGACTCTCAGCAGCTCATTAAAAGCACTGCTTACAGATATGGTTTGAGTCTTAAGCAGTAAAAGTGTCCTTGACAAAAAGTCTCATTGGGATGGCCATCATCATTGAAAAAGTTAACATTAAGTCCACTGTATTTTCTGGAATTATTGCCATATTCTCCTCTTTCCAAATCTGGACTCTACCTTTCTTGCTCTCTAAGAATGTCGTTGTGACTCTTAATACTTTAATAATAACTTCATACTTTGGTTACTTATGTTTGTAATTTCACATATGACACTGCTTAGATGTTGTGCTCTTAAGTTTGTATGGTGTTTCCATAGAACTTAACATTCATTTGCAAAGTATATGGTATGGTAAATGGCCTGCTACACTAAGTCGTGTGGCTTCAAAATCTGTGGCCAATTTACAGATACCCATCCTTTATTTGATTGTACACCTGAAGAATGTGTCATTCTCATATTGATTCTTTGGATAGGTAAAGACAGTGGGATAGTGTGGGGAAAGGGCTAAGGGGCATTTTTCCCAAGTGCAAAATTCTTAGGGGCCCAAAATAAAAATAAAATAAAAATGAAAGTAGTAAAAATAAATTTAAAAAATAGCATGCCCTTCCCCTCACACATAAAATCTCCCAATATTTGAACATTCTGCACAGTTTTTCAAATAAACATTACCACAACATTTTACAATATTTTTCTTGCTATTTACAGTCCCACTGTCCGTCCTCCTCTAATGCTAATAGGTGAATAAGATGTATCGTTTTTTTTATGGTTTTATTGTTTTATACAATTTTACATTCTCTGAGAGTACAATGCAGAATGTTTGATTCATTCATAACATTTTACACTTTCGTCACATCAATTTACTCATAAATTATAGTAATCTCTTTCATGTGTAAAATTCGTAATATCCCCAAAGAAATAACAATAACATAATACCAAAAAAAAAACCAAATAAATAATTAACACATTGTTATATTCTAAGCTGTAGATTGATATCTTGATAATTTAATTTGGAAAATATTGATTGAGTTGTGCTCGTGTTTTATACCACTGTATTACTCTTTTGTAAAAAGTTTCCATTTTAGCTAGACTTACTGAATTTTGCATTACTCCTAAAAAATAAAAGACCAGTCTTTAATTGTCATGTGTACCAGGGGCGGACTGACCAGTCGGGCACTTCGGACATGGTCCGAGGGCCCGGCTGGGAGGGGGGCCCGCCGCCAGAGCCGCCATCAGGGGGCCCGGCGGCAGGGCCGGATTGCCCCACCGCGGCCTCGGCATCTGTGCATGTAAGTGCCACCGGGTGGCCGGTCCGGTGGCACACTGAAGGGGCCGGGTACATGCTGGAGCCGCCGGGCCGGGTGGCAGCCTCGCCGGTCCGGCGGCACTCCTGTCAGGCTGTCAGTAACGCTGAGGACGGAAGGAGGGGAGGAGCATGTCTCTCTCACATGCTCCTTTGCGGTTCCCACAATTCCCAGCACAGGATGTGGGAACCGCAAAGGAGCATGTGAGAGAGACATGCTCCTCCCCTCCTTCCGTCCTCAGCGTTACTGACAGCCTGACAGGAGTGCCGCCGGACCGGCGAGGCTGCCACCCGGCCCGGCGGCTCCAGCATGTACCCGGCCCCTTCAGTCTTCTCTTGGTAAATGGGAGGGGGAAAAATAAAACAGAGAGGGGGAAAAGATAGAGGCAGGGGAAGAAACAGACAGTGGGAAAATAGAGAGACAGGGGGAGGGGAAGGAAAGAGACAGAGGGGGGGGGGAGAGAGTGACACAGGGAAAGGAGGGAGAAATAGATAGGGGGGGGAGAGTGAGACACAGGGGGAGAAAGAAGGGGAATAGAGAGATGGTGGAGGGGGGAGAAAGAGACAGAGGGGAAGAGAGATGTGGGGTAGAGAGAGACACAGGGAAAGGGGGGAGAAAAAGACAGGGGATGAGAGATGTGGGGTAGAGAGAGCCACAGGGAAAGGGGGGAGAAAGAGACAGAGGGGAAGAGATATGTGGGGTAGAGAGAGACACAGGGAAAGGGGGAGAAAGAGACAGGGGACGAGAGATGTGGGGTAGAGAGACACAGGGAAAGGGGGGAGAAAGAGACAGGGGACGAGAGATGTGGGGTAGAGAGAGACACAGGGAAAGGGGGGAGAAAGAGACAGGGGACGAGAGATGTGGGGTAGAGAGAGACACAGGGAAAGGGGGAGAAAGAGACAGAGGGGACGAGAGATGTGGGGTAGAGAGAGACACAGGGAAAGGGGGAGAAAGAGAGAGGGGATGAGAGATGTGGGGTAGAGAGAGACACAGGGAAAGGGGGGGAGAAAGAGACAGAGGGGACGAGAGATGTGGGGTAGAGAGAGACACAGGGAAAGGGGGAGAAAGAGAGAGGGGATAGGAGATGTGGGGTAGAGAGAGACACAGGGAAAGGGGGAGAAAGAGACAGAGGGGACGAGAGATGTGGGGTAGAGAGAGACACAGGGAAAGGGGGAGAAAGAGAGAGGGGATGAGAGATGTGGGGTAGAGAGAGACACAGGGAAAGGGGGGGAGAAAGAGACAGAAGGGACGAGAGATGTGGGGTAGAGAGAGACACAGGGAAAGGGAGGAGAAAGAGACAGAGGGGACTAGAGATGTGGGGTAGAGAGAGACACAGGGAAAGGGGGGAGAAAGAGACAGAGGGGACGAGAGACACAGGGAGAAAGGAGAGAGACCCACAAGGGGAGGGGGAGAAAGAGGCAGAGGGGGAAGAGAGACTGGGAAGGAGAGGGGAGACATGGACACAGAGGAGCAGTGAGGGGGAGAAAGAAACATACAGAGGGACTGGGGGAGACAAAAAGGCACACAGTAGGGCTGTATATATAATTGGTGGATCGCCCCAGCCGATCTCTCTCCCCGGTCTGCAGGCACCGTGCGGGCAGCTGGCAGGGAGGGAAGAAGAGAGGACCCGGGAGCTTAGCCTGCAGCTTCTCTGGGTCCTTCTCACGCAAGCACAGAGCGTTGCCGCAGTTACCACGGCAACGCTCCGGCTCTCGCAAGAGTGAACTCTAGCCCTGGAGCTACGGGCTAGAGTTCACTCTCAACACTGCGACCACCAGGGATTCCTGGTGGTCGTAGTAGTGAGAGTGAACTCTAGCCCCATACAAACACTGTCCCCCCACACACACACCATACACATTCACTCACTGCCCCCCATACACACACACTGTCCCCACACACACCCTACACATTTACACACATTGCCTCACACACACACATACACAGACCCCCATACACAGCCCCCCATACTAACATTGCCACACACACCCTATATGTTCACACACACACACACACACACACACACACACACACACACTGAACCTTTCACACACACTGCACCCCTCACACATTGCACCACTGCTCCTATACCCTACTACAGCCCCATATCCCAGCAGACCCCAGGTAAGTTTTCAAACTGTTCTTAAACGGTTTGACTACTTACTCTGGGAGGGGGTCCTGGCCCTCCTGGCACCATAACCACTACACAGAGCAGCAGTGGTTATTGTGCATGGATTATTTCTTTAAATAATCTACAAGTGCCCCCGTAGCCAGCCAGCCAGCCCACAAGCCAACCAAGCCACCAGTTAGCCAGCCCACAGGCCAGCCAGGCCAGCAGCCAGCCACAGGCCAGTAGCCAGCCCACAGACTTACAACAAGCCACAGGCTTACAGCCAGCAAGCCCACAGCCTGCCGGCAGTAGCCAGCAAGTCCACAGCCTGCCGGGAAGCCACAGCCTGCCAGCCGCAGCCAGCAAGCCCACAGCCTTCCAGCAACAGTAATTAAGGTAGGATGAGCCAACTTGGCCTAGGTATCAGCAAGCTATGTTGTGTTGCTATATTGTAAATAGGAACCAGAGTGTTGGAGAGACCCCCCTCCAGGCCCCCATTAGACTCCATTGTAGTCTCTAATGGGGCTCGAGTAGATTCTTTCTAACACTCTCTAAATAACACTGAGATAGCCTCTGCTAGAAAGACCCCCCCCCCCTCCATGGCCCATTAGCCCTCAATTGTAGTCTCTACTGGGGCCTTGAGGGGATTATTGCACTTTTGTTCCTTGTGTCTAAAGATTGTGTAGGGTGTGGCTGGAGGCGGGACAAGGGTGGGGCTTGCTACGGAGCATGGGTGGGGCCTGTAAGGGGGCCCTTGATTTATTTTGCCCGTGGGCCCTGAGGGTTCTCAGTCCGCCCCTGATGTGTACACATGTGCCTGTATAAATGGTTAGAATTGGTGTATATAAAATCAGCACACTCACGGGGGCGAAGCCTGGCAGCCATGCCGAGCGGTCGCACACTGCAGGGGCTCAGAGGCAAAAGCCAAACAACGACTGAAATAAACGAGAAAAAGCCCTCATAAGTGCCTGCTCGACAGCCAAAAGGGTTCTTCCAAAGCGTCCACAAAAGCCAGGAGATCCGACCGCAAGCGACAGTCTCTCACCGGGGATCGACCCGAGGCCTACGGAGGGCCTGATCAGGCGGCACGAGGAAGGCGGCCGATCCCTCTACCGCAGCAGCCTTTACGGCTGGAGGTCTCCCCAGGACACTCTACCCCCCCCCCACCCCCACACCGACGGGGGTCATCCCAAAACCTCAAGCGACGAGCCAGCATCAGGAAGATGACCTGACCCTACCTGCACGACAGAACAAGCGGGGAAAAGCATGGCGGACGCCACATGCAGCCTTGCGCCCAGCACCACACTGCCCCCGTTAGCCGAGAGGATTGACCGCCTATTGAAAGATTTCTGGGCCAAACTCGCCCTGCGCTAGGATATTGAAGGGGTGTCGTCTGCAAAGACCACACAAAAGCCAGCAAGGCAGACAATAACCCCTGGACGAGGCCACAGAGCAGCCTGAACCGCGGGGAGAAGAGTGCGGATGATCCGGCGGAAATTTAAACCTAACCGCCACAAAACCAATCCAACAGAACACCGCCACACTCTCAAGCACCGGCCCACCCAAAAGGTACCCTCTCCAGGCTCCCAGACAGGCCCAAAGCCCACCATGCCACCCAAGAGACTATGCCACGCAGGGGGACCCCAGGACCCTGCAACAATCCACCGTAGCGCTAGAGCACTCGGCCCATGGGGGCTCACCTCGAGAAAGGCCTGGAAGGGAGACATCGTCGGAGAACTTCACAAAGGCCACCACGCCAGCAACACCATACACGCATCGGGTATAGGGTGAACAACCAGGACTTACTACCAATAACTGTGAGCTCCATATTGCAGCCCATAACGCCACTAAACGGTACCAGTTTAAACCCAGTATGGACAGTGTGCAACCTTATGCGGCTATAAGCCAGCAAATCCCCAGGCTTGTACGCCATAGCCAGGCAAAAATCACTTCTATAATTGTGTAGACAGGTCGTCTCATTGCTTAGCTAATCAATATGTTTTAAAGCTGACTGGCAATAGTTTCCAATGACAAGCTCATAAAATGAAGCACGCATACTTTTGTTTTATTCCTAGTTTGAGTTTAACCATTACTGCATGCATGTTATAGTGACGCTACTCTCATGCATCTGCTACTGAAATCTAGAAAAACGCCTATGTTTCATATTGTGTCATAAGCTTACTTAATAATATAATCACTAGGCTATGCTATCCTTGTTAAATTATAACTACTGTGATATCGCCTTTGTAAAAACAACAAAAAATTTCTCTCTCTGTACTCGATGATACCAATCGTGATGTTTTGACTCCTGAAGCTATAGCATGTCTCTATAACAAATGATACGTAACTACACTAATTAGATGGCTCATAGCATGGTTATTGCAACATCTAACTTAATTATACTTTCAATCTACGTTTAAATCCAATTGTTTAAGCCTGATAAAAACATAAAAAAGTGTGCTTGTTATTCATGTGCCCCACATGTTACACGTGGGAAAAGCCAGAGGACTGCTTTTGGGGCACCTCTCGCCAGCTTGTACTATGCATTTGCACTGCAAAAATAAAGATTTAAAAAAAAAAAAGAACATCAGCACACTCACAATTTTCAGAGCCTATAATAAGTTGGCTCTAAACTTATAAGGCACATCAGCTCCTCTCAGAAGTGTAGGATGCTTTCTCAGGGATAAGATTTCCAAGTGTTGGTAGCTGTTTATATCACAGGAACAACAGGAACTCCCAGGTCCAAAGTGAAAATAATCTATTTATTAGTGCGAATAGTACATACAAGCAAAGATAAAAATAGAAATAAAAGCACAACGCGTTTCAACAACTGGTGCAAGTATAATGAATAATGCATGAAAATGCCATTTATATAGCATACACATAACAATTAAATAACATCAATTACACATGTGCACAATTAGAATGGGACACTCCTATTCCCAAATATGGTGTTCCGCCATCCCAAAGATGGTGATGTCCTATTAAACCAAATACCCTCCACAATTTGTCCATCTGCATCTTTTCCTCTCGTTTTCCATCTTTACCAGAACTTCCGTTATTGACCGATATGTCACGTTCTGTGATGTATTTTCTCCAGCACTACCCATGTGATCGTATCTCCCTTCTTCCGAAATCCATGGGTATGTCAGACCTTGTGACATGGACATGGGCGCCCGCAGGAATTTTTCCAGGGGGTGGGGCATAATTGTAATGACATCCATGCTTGGCCCCTTTTTGACAGTGCCATGAAGGGGAGGAGCATAGTGATTATCACATAAAGCCAGGGTGAATAGCGTTTTCACAACTATGGTGTCAGGAATAAATGTTTGTATTCCTGACACTATAGTGTTCCTTTAAGCAAATTAAAAGAACATTCTGGTCACCATAACAACTTCATCTAAATGAAAATGCTATGATGCCAGGAAGCCGCTGGGTGCTCTCTTTCTTTTAAGGGGTTAAACCGCTCTCAAATGGTTTAGCCCCAAAGGCTTCCTCCAGCTCCAGGTCGCTCAGTGGTATTCGGCATCTGAAACGGAGTGTCAGGAAGTGCAGATTTCCTGCTACTCATCAGTTAGCTGCTGCCAATCTCCTTGTGAATTGTTCTCTATTACTGCCTGAAATGTTACATCATTAGTACAATAAATCTCACACTTAGAGACTGTGGGCCAGGCCCTGGGAAGATAGCACAGCTAAACGGACAAGGGCACATGTGTTAGTGTGGATATGGATGCTTGTAAGTGTGTATGGGAGTGGTTATGTGATTGGGAGTGGTGTATGGATCATCTTACCTCAGTGTCTCTAGCTGGTGGTAAGCATTGAAAGGAAAAGGGAATTTGTTGGAAGAGGAGGGAGGCAAGAACCCCGTGGGCAAGTTTGTGCATAGACACGTAGTCAATTTAATTGGAAAGGATGTTTATGGAAGCTAAAGTCTGTAGGGCACTTGGTGTTAATAATTATATGTTAGGTTATGGATTATTTATGTATTTGTCTCTGGTTATATAATTAAATGATAATGTTTGATAAATGTTGGATGAGTCCTACAGTTTTGCGTTATAATAAATGCTGTAGCCTGTTTCATCCAAATTAGGTGTCTGTAATTTTTTGGGGGTATTTGGGGTAGGCCCTGTTATTATTATTATTCGTATCCCATTTCCTGCTACGTACATATATGTTGTGACACTTAAACTAATGTTTTATGCTCTAAATCCATGTTTTAGGTTGTGGAATTGTTTTTTGTAAGTTTGATTTAATCAGTGTAGCAACGTTGAATGAGTTAGTGCTGCTGAGATACTCTGGCACCAGGAGTGGTTGTAATTTTGTTAACCCCCGTTACGGCGTTCTATGCCGTCCCGCATTAAAAGGGCTTTAATGCCGCTGCGGCGGCATAGAACGCCGTAACGGCTTTCTATCCCTGGAGATCGCAAGTACTCACCTCCGCCGCGATCCTCTTCTGGAGGGCTGCCTGACAAAAGAGCGATCACATGGCCCCCTATAGCTGGCTGTGGATCTGCCAGCAGGGGGCTGTCTGAAATGTCAGACAGTCCCCCTGCTGGTAGGAGGTGTAAAAAAAAAATAATTAGACAAGTTTTAAAATAAATTAAAAGTATTTATATATATATATATATATATATATATATATATATGTAACGTCATACAAAGTGTATTTTAATATTAATATAAGTACATATATTAGTATTAAAATACACTTAGAATGACGTTACATATATATAATATGTATATAATATATATTATATATATATAATAGATATATACTAGATATATAATAGATATACGTATAATTCCAATAATAAATAAATAACATAATAAAATAAATAAATAAAATATTAAAAAAAAAAAATATATATATATATATACATATGTCATTTCATTCCAACTGTATTTTGTTATTAGTATATATATAGTGGTAACAAAATATACTTAGAATGACATTCTTTATATATATCTATCTATCTATATATAAAATACAAATAACCGCAAATATATATATAGAGATAAATACATATAATTACATAACAGATTACATTAGTATACCCGTAGAATTTAAATACCTAGAAATGCATATATATTAAAATTCTACATGTATATTTAAGTAATCTTTTAAAATAATTATGTGATTTGATTAATTAAAATTTGATTGACATGCCTGACAACAGAGGGAGAAAGTGCAGAGAATTTAATTTGCAAGCACTATATTTGACCCTGTAACTCTCCAAGACACCATAAAACCTGTACTGTTTTACTCGGGAGACTTCGCTGAACTCAAATATTAGTGTTTCAAACTGGTAAATTGTATTACAACGATGATATTTTAAGTAAAAGTGAAGTTTTTTGCATTTTTTACAAACGAACAGAACGTTTATGGACTATATTAATGTTGTAATATGTTTTACTGTTTTAAAACACTAATATTTGTGTTAAGTGAAGTCTCCCGAGAATAACAGTACCCCCCATGTACAGGTTTTATGGTGTTTTGGAAAGATAGAGAGCCACATATAAGTATTGCAAGTGGGGTATGTCCAGTCTTTCTTAGTAGCCACTTAGTCACAAACTGGGCTACCACACCGTCTCAAAGGTAACATTACTAATCTGGCAAATTTCAATGTGAAAATGGAACGTTCTATATTTGACCCTGTAACTTTCCAAAACACCATAAAACCTGTTAATGGGGGGTACTCGTGAGACATCGCTGATTACAAATATGTGAATTTTTTGGCAGTAAAATCTAACAGTATTATGACATTCACAGCTAAAATGTCAGACGGAACTCTTATTTTGCAGTGCATTTTTTGGCAGTAAAATCTAACAGTATTATGACATTCACAGCTAAAATGTCAGACGGAAATCTTATTTTCTCACATTTTTTAAAATTTTATTCATAATAAATTATGTTCCATGTATGAATAGTTAATGATAAATTAAAGCCCTGTTTCTCCTGAACAAAATTATATATAATAAGTGTGGCTGCACTTAATGTGACAGCGGTGAATTACGGTTGAACAGACATATAGCGCATATTCCAGTTTTTGTTTACGTTTTGTTTTGATCAGAACGTGCACTATTGACTCCGTCGCATGTTATTATGTTTTGATCTCCCCTTGTGTTAGATAGTACATTGTTGTCTCAGTGTTGAAAAAAGATTAAAGTCCATCAAATTCAACCTTAAAACCCAATTCTTTATGTTTTGATCCAAAAGAAGGCAAAAACCCAATTGTAACCCTTTCCAAATATTCCACAAAAGTGGAGCATATTCAGCTTTTTTGTTGGATCGACAACCTATTTACATGTATATCAATTATATCCTTTGATATTCTGTTTATGCAAAAAAGCATCCAAGCCTTAAAAAAAAATCTATTGATTCTAATAATACAACCTCTTTAGATAGAGAATTCTACATCTTTAGTGTTCTTATTGTAAAGAACCCCTTTCTTTGCTGTAAGCGAAAGCACCTTTCTTCTAGTCTCAATGGGTGATGTTTTGTCTATTGTATATTCCTGCTAATGAACAGGTTAGCAAATAGCGTTTTCTACTGACTGTATATATTTGTAGAGTGCTATCATTTCCCCTATGAGACAGCTTTTTTTTTTATAAAGTAAGCAAATCCATTTTTTTAGTCTTTCCATGCCCCTTACTAATTTACCTATAGAAACAGATGTCCCTTCAATTAAATATGAGGACAAGTCTTAAATTAGAGGGACAAAGGTTTAAAAATAATATCAGGAAGGATTACTTTACTAAGAGGGTAGTGGATGCATGGAAGTGGTAAAGGTTAACATAGTAAAGGAATTTAAGCATACGTGGGATAGGCATAAGGCTATCCTAGCTATTAGATAAGGCCAAGGACTAATGAAAGTATTTAAAAAATTGGGCAGACTAGATGGGCCAAATGGTTCTTATCTGCTGTCACATTCTATGTTTCTATGTTTCTACGGTATGTTTCTATATGCATTGTTCTTCCCTACAGTATGTCTTGTATGGTGCTTGGTGATAGACAAAACAGCTATTCAACACACCCTCAAATGACTGGCTGAGAGTTGTGGCGGAATAAAGGAACTGGCAGAAGAATTCCTGGAGGCTGCCTCACTGAACCCTTGCAGACAGGGAGAAGGGATAAACGCTGCAGCAGGTTCATCTCTAGTCTCTGAGATGAGTCTACCTTGTTCCTCTGACAAGTGGGTCAATAGTTTTAATTGGGCACTCTAATCCTCTTACATTCGTCTCATTTCCAGTAAGGAAAAAAAAAAAAAAAAAACAGAAACATGTTGGGTGGATCAAGATATAAGCACTTTTAGATTAGATGAGGTTTGTTTTAATGTATTTTAGCATTATTCTATTTTGGAAACAGAGTGCATCTCATGAAAGCACATCTGTTGCCTAGCACGTGGTGTAATTCTATTCCATAGACATACATATCTTTTTCCATATGGAACTTTACTACGTTGCATATGACTAATATATCTTTAGATTTGTCCAGGGAACATGTTGTTCTGTCTCAGGGAACACGTTGCTTCTTTCATCGTATCAGCTTTGACTATGGGATTCCAAATGAAAACATGGTTAACTGATTCAATGATTCTGCATGTTTTACACCATTGCTTGATAGTTTAAATAGAGCTTCACTTCAAACTGTGGAGCATAGACAAAGCTCTAAAACAGATTTCTACAGCTATAGAACAAGGTGGTCAGACTTCCTGGAGGCAGTGGCGTACATACCAGGGTCGCGGCTGCGACCGGGCCCGGCCCACCAGGGGGCCCGGTACCCTCTGTGACCAGCCTCTTCCCCTGGGGGGCCCAGGAGCCGGCCACCTCAGGGCCCCCAGAGGCTGGCTGTGGTATCACCGGGCTGGCGGGCGTGCGAGGGAGCACTTTCCCCTGAGTGCTCCCTCTTCAGCTCCCTCGCGCACCGCACTGATACCGGAGCCGGAAGATGACGTCATCTTCCGGCTCCGGTATCAGTACGCGGCGCGCGAGGGAGCTGAAGAGGGAGCACTCAGGGGAAAGTGCTCCCTCGCGCGCCCGTCAGCCAGATAACCCTCCCAGCAGCAGCACCACCACCACTGGACCCCAGGGAATCCCCTCAGCACTTCTAAATGGTAGGGAGGCTGGGGGGATAAAAAAAAAAAAAAAGTGTGTGTGAGTGTTAGTGAGTGTGTCAGTGTTAGTGAGTGTGTCAGTGTTAGTGAGTGTGTTAGTGAGTGTGTGTGTGTTAGTGAGTGTGTGTGTGTTAGTGAGTGAGTGTGTGTGTGTGTGTGTTAGTGAGTGTGTGTTAGTGAGTGAGTGTGTGTGTGTGTCTGTTAGTGTTAGTGAGTGTGTGTGTTAGTGAGTGTGTGTGTGTTAGTGTTATAGTGTGTGTGTGTTAGTGTTAGAGTGTGTGTGTGTTAGTGTTAGCGAGTGTGTGTGTGTGTTAGTGAGTGTGTGTGTGTGTGTGTGTGTTAGTGAGTGTGTGTGTGTGTTAGTGTTATAGTGTGTGTGTGTTAGTGTTAGAGTGTGTGTCTGTTAGTGTTAGAGTGTGTGTGTGTTAGTGAGTGAGTGTGTGTGTTAGTGTGTGTGTGTGTTAGTGTGTGTGTGTTAGTGTGTGTGTTAGTGTGTGTGTGTTAGTGTGTGTGTTAGTGAGTGTGTGTTAGTGAGTGTGTGTGTGTTAGTGTGTGTGTGTGTTAGTGAGTGTGTGTGTGTTAGTGAGTGTGTGTGTTAGTGTTATAGTGTGTGTGTGTCTGTTAGTTTTAGTGAGTGTGTGTGTTAGTGTTAGAGTGTGTGTCTGTTAGTGTTAGAGTGTGTGTGTGTCTGTTAGTGTTAGTGTGTGTGTGTGTCTGTTAGCTAGTGTGTATGCGTCTGTTCATGAGAGTGTGTATGTCTTAAGCACTTACCTTTCTCCAGCGCCGGACACCCTTGGCGCTGGGGATCTCTTCGCCACTCAGCCCCGAATGCGCATGCAAACCGCCCATAGGAAAGCATTACTCAATGCTTTCCTATGGACATTCAGCGTCTTCTCACTGTGATTTTCACAGTGAGAATCGCAGAAGCTCCTCTAGCGGCTGTCAATGAGACAGCCACTAGAGGCTGGATTAACCCTCAGTGAAACATAGCACTGCTATGTTTTCAGCTGCAGGGTTAAAACTAGAGGGACCTGGCACCCCGACCACTTCATTGAGCTGATGTGATCTGGGTGTCCGTAGTGGTCCTTTAAGTGTATGTCTATCTGCATGCACTGGCGTACATACCGCGGTCGCAGGGGTCGCTGCCCTGTGACCCCTCTGACCAGGTGCCCACCGCCAGTTCGCGCAGAGTAAGCGCGGGGGGCCCACGGATCAGTTTTCGCACCGGGGCCCCATGGGTTGTGTGTACGCCACTGCCTGGAGGAACCTGCATTTGGCCACCATAATGCTGCAACCCCCATTCTGTTGCACTGTATCCTACTTTAAGTTTCTCTTTCATTTTCTTTTTTTTGTCAATCTTTGTTTTATTGAAATGTTTGGTACATGAGAAATATAACCATGAATTAGAATGTCAGCTTCATATACAAGAGTAATTTACAATGTGAGCCATATACATTTCTGAGTAATAAAAATCTCTTTTTTTTAAAAATTGAAGTAGAAGTTGCAACGCTAATAGTAGTAGTAGAGGTAGAGTCAGACTATAAAGGTATTGGAATGTATTATATATATATTAAGACAACTGCAGTAGAAGCATATCCCCGTTGTTTTATGCACCTAAGCTAAGCATCCGAGAGGCCCCTGAAATAGATCACAGACAGATGCGTAACAATTCGCCATGTAAGCTTAACTGACAAGTATCTGAGTGATATAATAAAAGATAATAACAGAAGCAGAATATAAGAGCATAAGAACAAAATAGCAATGAACTGTTGGCTGTGCAGTGACTCATGCAGAAAACATGATAAGGAGCTACACCTTAGTAGTGCAAGTCTCTACTCAGCCGATTCCCTCCTGGGGCAAGTGAAAGTCCCGCATTGCAACACTGGTTGGCAGGCCTAAAATATTTATTTTCTATGCTATAACATGACTGAGTCGTTTGAAAAAGTACTTCTTCAAACGACTTCTTTGCTACATATTTCTATGGAATTGAAGTGGTACAATTAGACGAAAGACTTTGCATGATTACTATGAAGATGCTATCAAACAGCTGCTGTAACATCTCTTTGCCATGATATAAACATTGTCCTGCTATGCTGGGCCACTCAGACTTTGGTGCTGCTGCACCTGTTGAGGTGCATTTGCACCCACAATTCTTATTTCTTAAGTGTGGCAGGGCTGTCAGTGTGTATTGCTTTTCTCTGCCATCTTGTGAGCCTGCACAATATTGACAATGCTTGACTAGTTGCTATATGGCCATGATGGCAGTCCTATGGTGCCGCAACTGACATACAAAGACCTCTCTGTTGACATGCAAGCCATAGGTTCGCCACGTCTTTTTATATGTTCTCAGTGGCAGGTTTCTGAGGTTGTGAGTGCGACCAGACTTACTGTGTACTGTCTGTCACAGTGGACCCATGAGCTGGTTGACTGGCCACCTTAGGGAACCCCACAAGGCGAGCATTTATCCATGAAGGCAGAGTAGGCCCCTGTTTACCCAGCCTACTCTTCTGATATATACTGTGTCCGGGGTGAAGAAAGGCAAGGAAGCGGCTGATGTTCTTGCTCTCCAGCACTGCTCCCTCACGCACTCTGCTGTGATGCCTGTAAGCAAGATATGATGTCACTCCGGGCTCGGTATCACTAAACGGCGAACACGGACGTAGTAAGAGCATGGAGATTAAAGCAGTCACTGAACCCCAGGGAGAGGACCAACACCAGCTCTTCGAAAAGTAGGGAGAATAAAGAAAATTAATTTGTGTTTAAGAGAGAATGTGTATATACAGTTGCAAGAAAAAGTATGTGAACCCTTTGGAATGCTATGGATTTCTGCACAAATTGGTCATAAGATGTGATCTGATCATCATCTAAGTTACAACAATAGACAATCACAGTCTGCTTAAACTAATAACACACAAAGAATGAAATGTTACCATGTTTTTATTGAACACACCATGTAAACATTCCCAGTGCAGGTGGAAAAAGTATGTGCACCCCTAGGCTCCAAGAGTTAATTGGAGTGAGATGTCAGCCAACTGGAGTCCAATCAATGAGATGAGATTGGAGGTGGTGATTACAGCTGCCCTATAAAAAACACACACCAGTTCTGGGTTTGCTTTTCACAAGAAGCATTGCCTGATGTGAATGATGCCTCACACAAAAGAGCTCTCAGAAGACCTACGATTAAAAATTGTTGACTTGCATAAAGCTGGAAAGGGTTATAAAATATCTCCAAAAGCCTTGCTGTTCATCAGTCCACGGTAAGACAAATTGTCTATAAATGGAGAAAGTTCAGCACTGCTGCTACTCTCCCTAGGAGTGGCCGTCCTGTAAAGATGACTTCAAGAGCACAGCGCAGACTGCTCAGTAAGGTGAAGAAGAATCCTAGAGTGTCAGGTAAAGACTTACCTGTCAGGGTACCTGTAGTCTCTACCTCTGATAAGAGGAGAGACTTAGACGTTTTCCCGTTCAGAAGGGCTGTTTCCTCCGTTCCTCGCGGTTCCTCCGGTCGGTTACACGCCGGCCGCGAGGGATCCACGCCCTTTTATGACGTGACGCTCAGTAGTCGACGTCATGACGCCAACCCTGCTCGATCTGTCACTCAAACCCTGAACACGAACCAGGACTCGTTGGGGGTGTGATTACCTCCTAGAACCGGGGTATTTAATAGAGCTTCCCGCATTTGCTCATTGCCCTGTCGTGGTTCTAGCCAGTCTAGTCACTCAGTGCTCTTGTATGTCTATTGTCTCTTTGGTTCTGACCCGGCTTGTTTGTATTACTCTGCTTATCTCTGTTATCCTTTGACCCGGCTTGTCTCTCGCTTACCTGTCTTCTCGTTCCCTCGACCTCGGCTTGTCTCTGACCATTCTCTACTTACTCCTTACGTTAAGTCCGGCCATTCTAAGGTCCGGTATACGTACCTACTACACTTTGTACTCTGCGTGTTGGATCCCTGTCCCGATCCTGACATTACGACAGGGCCAATGGATCCTGCAGGTACAAGTAGTCAGCTTGGTCCTTCCGATCCTAGGTTTGACGCCATGGATCATAGAATGGATCAGATGGTCTTAGCGCTACAGGCGTTATTATCTCGTCCTAATAATCCACCAGAAGAGATGCGTAATAATTCTATCTCTCCTGTAAGTTCAGGTTTAGAGGTAGCCACTGTAGGTGCCTCCTCCCGTATTACCCCACCTGTACGTTATGGTGGTTCTCCTGAGAAGTGTCGAGGTTTTTTAAACCAAATCAGTATCCACTTCGAATTACAACCCCGTTCCTATCCTACAGATAGGGCGAAGGTCGGATTTATTATCACCTTACTCGTTGAGAAAGCTCTGAGATGGGCCAATCCGTTGTGGGAAAACGATAACCCGTTAGTATATAATTATAATGCCTTTGTAGCTGCTTTTAGAAGAACTTTTGACCCTCCTGGTAGAAGGGTCAATGCAGCCAGATTACTGTTGCGCCTTAGACAAGATAACCAAACACTTGTGGATTATGCACTAGAGTTCAGGTCCTTGGCGGCAGAAGTTAAGTGGAATGAACAGGCTTATATAGACGTATTTTTAAACGGATTATCAGATGTAATACTTGATGAGGTTGCTACTAGAGAGCTTCCTGAGAATTTGGAGGATTTAATTTCTTTTATCTCTCGCATTGATGAACGCTTAAGAGAGAGGCAGAACACTCGAGATAGAACCTGTAGACCTTCCTTCAAACTAGCTCCCTCATTTCTAAGTCCTGAGACCAAAACCTTACCTTTTCCAGAACCTATGCAGATAGGCAATACTCATCTCTCAGAAGAGGAGAGACAGTACAGGAGAAGGGAGGGGCTGTGTATGTACTGTGGAGTCAGAGGTCACTTACGCCTAAATTGTCCTAATCGATCGGGAAACGCTTGCACCTAAGTTTCTCTAGAGGACAGGCCTTGGGTGTTTCTATTTTGTCCTCTACTCATAATTATAAAGATCATAGGCTTCTGCTACCCGTTTCCTTAACTTGGGAGAAGGGAGTAGTAGAGACTGTGGCATTAATAGACTCCGGAGCTGCTGAGAGCTTTATCGACCAAGTTTTTGTCACTAAACACACTATTCCATCTCAGTTAAGGGAGACGCCCTTGGCCGTTGAAGCCATAGATGGTAGACCTTTAGTTGAGCCTGTGATTTTTCGTGAAACCATACCCGTTAACTTAACTGTTGGGATTTTACACGAGGAAGACATATCTCTGTTACTCATTTCATCTCCTTCTGTTCCCATAGTCCTGGGATATTCTTGGTTAAAGAGACATAACCCTATTATTGATTGGGAATTAGGGGAGATAATCTCATGGGGTCAGAATTGTCAGGAGAAGTGTTTACAGAAAGTCTCACCGCTTTGCATAGTTAATACACCCACTCAGTCTACCGACTCTACAGAAGTACAAATACCGCCACTGTACCTGGACTTAAAGGCGATATTTGACAAAAAGAAGGCCGATACTCTACCTCTACACAGGACCTTTGATTGCAAGATTAATCTACTCCCTGGTACTATGCCTCCCAGGGGCAATGTATACCCTTTGTCTACTAAGGAGAACTTAGTCCTAGAGGAGTATATTCGTGAAAATCTAGACAAAGGATTCATTAGGAGATCCTCCTCCCCTGCCGGGCTGGTTTTTTTTTTGTTAAAAAGAAGGATGGTACGCTGAGACCTTGCATTGACTACCGAGGTTTGAACAAAATAACCGTTAGAAATGCCTACCCGATTCCTTTGATTACCGAGCTCTTTGATCGTTTAAAGGGTTCCAAGATTTTCACCAAGTTAGATCTCAGAGGGGCATATAACTTGGTGAGGATTCAGCAGGGTCACGAGTGGATGACGGCGTTCAACACTCGATATGGGCACTACGAGTATACCGTAATGCCTTTTGGCCTCTGCAATGCGCCGGCAGTATTTCAAGACTTGATCAATGAAGTTCTTAGGGAATTTCAACATGACTGTGTTATTGTATACCTGGATGATATACTTATACATTCTAGGGACATTGAGACTCACCACAGACAAGTCAGAAGGGTTTTGCGCAAACTTCTTCAACATGGCTTGTACTGCAAACTGGAGAAATATAGTTTTGATCAGTCTCAGACAAACTTTCTTGGTTATGTGATTTCTGGGGAAGGGTTTAAGATGGATCCGGATAAACTCCAGTCCATTTTAGACTGGCCCTTACCTAAGGGTCTCAAGGCCATTCAGAGGTTTATTGGATTCTCCAATTATTATAGGCGCTTCATTAAGGGTTACTCGTCAATTATTGCTCCTATCACCAATATGACCAGACAGGGGGCTGACACTAAGAATTGGTCTACTGAAGCACTTCTTGCTTTCAAAACTCTCAAAGAACTTTTTGCTTCCGCACCAATTTTAGTTCACCCTGATACTACTCTGCCTTTCCTACTCGAAGTAGACGCTTCAGAGACGGGAGTAGGCGCTATCCTGTCCCAAAGGTTAGGTGTGGATAAACCATTACATCCATGTGTTTTTTTTTCCAAAAAGCTATCTGGCCCGGAGAGCAGATATGACATTGGTGACAGGGAACTACTAGCAGTTATCATGGCTTTAAAGGAGTGGAGACATTTATTGGAAGGGACCTTACATCCTGTTACTATTTTGACGGACCACAAGAACTTGTCCTATATTGGGGAGGCCAAGCGATTGTCCTCCAGGCAAGCTCGTTGGTCTTTATTTCTCACCAATTTCAATTACGTACTCACTTATAGACCTGGTTCTAAGAATTCTAAAGCCGATGCTTTGTCTCGCCAATATGAACCTTCTACTGTATCTGAGCCAGTGTTATCCTCTATAGTTCCCAAGTGCAATATTATCGCCAACACAAGTCTTAAAATTCATTCTCCACTGCTTGACCAAATCATGAAGTTGCAACATCTGGCACCTAGGCAGACTCCTGTGGCAAGACACTTCGTTCCTCCTGAACTCCAACGGGAGCTCTTACAGTGTTTTCACGAGAGTAAGGTGGCGGGGCATCCTGGCATTCGCAAGACATATTCCTTAATCTCTAAAGATTTCTGGTGGCCTTCTTTACGAAAGGATATTAAGGATTTCATTGCAGTGTGTGAGATCTGTACTAAGACTAAGCAACCTCATACTCTTCCATGTGGTCTATTACAGCCCTTGGGCATTCCAGAGAGACCATGGTCCTGTTTGGCCATGGACTTTATTGTTGATTTGCCTATTTCTAAAAGACAGACTGTTATTCTCACTGTAGTCGATAGGTTTACTAAGATGGCTCATTTTGTGCCTTTACCTAAACTTCCGACTTCTCCTGAATTGGCGGAAATATTCGCTAAAGAAATTTTTCGTTTACATGGGATACCTTCCGAAATTATTTCTGATAGAGGTTCCCAATTTGTTTCACGTTTCTGGAGATCCTTCTGTTCTCAATTAGGCATCAAATTGAATTTTTCTTCTGCTTATCACCCTCAGTCTAACGGAGCTGCTGAACGTACCAATCAAAAAATTGAACAATATTTGCGTTGTTTTGTTTCCGAACATCAGGACGATTGGGTCGGTTTGATTCCTTGGGCAGAGTTCGCACACAATAATCTTGTTTGTGATTCCACTCGCTCTAGCCCCTTTTTCATGAATTATGGCTTTCATCCTTCCATTCTTCCTTCGGTCTCTCCTGCCCAAGGGGTACCGTCGGTTGATGTTCATGTTGCCAATCTGAGGAAGTTGTGGGATCAGACTCGACAAATTCTCCTACATAATTCCATGTTGTTCAAGAAACACGCTGATAAACGCAGAAGGGCGGCTCCTGTTTTTGTTCCTGGTGATAGGGTATGGTTGAGTACAAAAAACATTCGTTTAAAGGTTCCTTCTATGAAATTCGCTCCTCGTTACATTGGTCCTTACAGGGTCCTGGCTCGTATTAACCCGGTTGCGTATCGCCTGGTACTTCCATCTGCCTTACGCATCCCTAATTCTTTTCATGTTTCCTTGCTGAAACCGTTAATTTGCAACAGATTTTCCTCCACTGTTTCCTCCCCTCACTCTGTTCAGGTTGAGGGTCAGGAGGAATACGAGATCAACTCCATCATCGATTCTCGAATTTCTCGAGGGAGGTTACAGTATCTTGTCGACTGGAAGGGATATGGTCCTGAGGAGAGGACTTGGGTACCTCAGGAGGATGTACATGCTCCTCGCCTCCGCAGGGCTTTTCACTCCCGCTTTCCATCTCGTCCCGGTTGCTTCCGCCGGTGGGCGTTTCTGAGAGGGGGGGTACTGTCAGGGTACCTGTAGTCTCTACCTCTGATAAGAGGAGAGACTTAGACGTTTTCCCGTTCAGAAGGGCTGTTTCCTCCATTCCTCGCGGTTCCTCCGGTTGGTTACACGAGGGATCCACGCCCTTTTATGACGTGACGCTCAGTAGTCGACGTCATGACGCCAACCCTGCTCAGATCTGTCACTCAAACCCTGAACACGAACCAGGACTCGTCGGGGGTGTGATTACCTCCTAGAACCGGGGTATTTAATAGAGCTTCCCGCATTTGCTCATTGCCCTGTCGTGGTTCTAGCCAGTCTAGTCACTCAGTGCTCTTGTATGTCTATTGTCTCTTTGGTTCTGACCCGGCTTGTTTGTATTACTCTGTTATCTCTGTTATCCTTTGACCCGGCTTGTCTCTCGCTTACCTGTCTTCTCGTTCCCTCGACCTCGGCTTGTCTCTGACCATTCTCTACTTACTCCTTACGTTAAGTCCGGCCATTCTAAGGTCCGGTATACGTACCTACTACACTTTGTACTCTGCGTGTTGGATCCCTGTCCCGATCCTGACATTACCAAAGTCACTGGCAAATGCTAACATCCCTGTTAGCGAATCTACAATACGTAAAACACTAAACAATAATGGATTTCATGGGAGGATACCACAGAGGAAGCCACTGCTGTCCAAACAAAACATTGCTGCACGCTTACAGTTTGCACAAGAGCACCTGTATGTTCCACAGCAGTACTGGCAAAATATTCAGTGAACAGATGAAACCAAAGTTGAGTTGTTTGGAAGAAACACACAACACTATGTGTGGTGAAAAAGAGGCACAGCACACCAACATCAAAACCTCATCCCAACTGTGAAGTATGGTGGTGGGGGCATCATGGTTTGGGGCTGCTTTGCTGCGTCAGGGCCTGGACGGATTGCTATCATCGAAGGAAAAATGAATTCCCAAGTTTATCAAGACATTTTGCAGGAGAACTTAAGGCCATCTGTCTACCAGCTGAAGCTCAACAGAAGATGGGTGTTGCAACAGGACAATGACCCAAAGCATAGAAGTAAATCAACAACAGAATGGCTTAAACAGAAGAAAATACGCCTTCTGAAGTGGCCCAGTCAGAGTCCTGACCTCAACCAGATTGAGATGCTGTAGCCAGGGGCATATTAGCCGCGAGGCAAACAAGGCATTTGCCTTGGGCGGCATTTTCCAGGGGGCGGCAAAAAAAGCCGCCCCCAAATGCCCAGGGCAAATGCCTTGTTAGCCTTGCGGCTAACTGGCATGCCGTCTGGGCGGGCAGGCGGTCTGCTGGACAGTGCTGGCGGGCGGGCGGCCGGCGAGGGAGCACTTCCTCTGAGCTGTCTGCTCAGCTCCCTCGCGCGCCGCAGAGTGAGGCTGGGAGCCGGAATATGACGTCATATTCCGGCTCCGCCTCCCAGCCTCACTGTGCGGCGCGCGAGGGAGCTGAGCAGACAGCTCAGAGGAAGTGCTCCCTCGCCGGCCGCCCGCCAGCACTGCCCAGCAGCCACTGGACCACCAGGGAGAAATAGGACCCCCCCCCCCAGCATTCCCAAAGGTAAGGAGGCTGGGGGGGGTAAATTTAAAAAAAAAAAAAAAATGTGTTAAATATGTGAGTGAGTGAGTGAGTATGTGTGTGTGTGTGTGTGTGAATGTCTGTTAGTGTGTGTGTGTGTGTGTGTGTGTGTGAATGTCTGTTAGTGTGTGTGTGTGTTAGTGTGTGTGTATGTCTGTTAGTGTGTGTATGTCTGTTAGTGTGTGTGAATGACTGTTAGTGTGTGTGTGTATTTCAGTTAGCGTGTGTGTGTGTGTGTGTGAATGTCTGTTAGTGTGTGTGTGTGAATGTCCGTTAGTGTGTCTGTGTATGTCTGTTAGTGTGTCTGTGTATGTCTGTTAGTGTGTGTGTGTGTATGTATGTCTGTTAGTGTGTATGTCTGTTAGTGTGTGTGTATGTATGTCTGTTAGTGTGTGTCTGTTAGTGCGTGTGTGTGTGTCTGTTAGTGTGAGTGTGTATCTGCTAGTGAGTGTGTGTCTGTTAGTGAGTGTGAGTGTGTCTGTAAGTGTGTGTGTGTTTCTGTTAGCGAGTGTGTGTTTCTGTTAGCTAGTGTATGCGTATCTGTAAGTGAATGTGTGTGTGTGTATTTAGAAGGCGGGGCGGGGGAAGGGTGGGGCGGGGGTGGTGCGGGCGGGGGGAAGGGTTGGATGGGGGTGGCGCGGGCGGGAGGGGGGCGCCTGAGTTTTGTCCTGCCTAGGGCAGCACAAAACCAGGATACACCACTGGCTGTGGCATGACCTCAAGAAAGCGATTCACACCAGACATCCCAAGAATATTGCTGAACAGAAACAGTTCTGTAAAGAGGAATGGTCAAGAATTACTCCTGACTGTTGTGCACATCTGATCTGCAACTACAGGAAACTTTTGGTTGAAGTTATTGCTGCCAAAGGAGGTTCAACCAGTTATTAAATTCAAGGGTTCACATACTTTTTCTACCTGCACTGTGAATGTTTACATGGTGTGTTCAATAAAAACATGGCAACATTTCATTCTTTGTGTGTTATTAGTTTAAGCAGACTGTGATTGTCTATTGTTGTGACTTAGATGATGATCGTATCACATTTTATGACCAATTTGTGCAGAACTCCATATCATTCCAAAGGGTTCACATACTTTTTCTTGGAACTGTATATATGTGTGTCAGCATCAGTGAGTGTGTGTCTGTTATTGAGTGTGTGTTAGTTTGTGTCTATCAGAGCTATTCTCACACTGAGATATTCTATTGTGCCCCTTCCCAATCATGAACTAGGACTATGCTAGGAATGTGGAGCTTGGCAATGTACCCCCACTAATATGTGGCAGGCAGTTAAAGGGGCAGCCCAGGTTGTGAAGTCTTGGTGAACAAGCTGTGTGGGGAGCAGAGTTTTTATAAATTGAAAGGCTGTCAATGTCTCGAGACCCCCATCCCCAGATTCCTCCCTCCACAGATGATATTATCAATCCTTTCCTGCTATTTACCATCATCACATTGGCTCTCTGGCCAGAAGAATAAGGGGGAGCTGTCATGCCTTGGTGTTGGTAAGCTCTGTGTAGAGGCTTGAGTAGCCTACTGGTACCACTGCTGCCTCCCAAAGGGGTTGTACCTGACCACAAAGTCACTGCATATGCACACTGATACTAGACGAGGTCATACCCTGAGACTTAGAGGCCATATCCTAGCACCTACTGGTTATGCAATGTCTTAATGTGCTGAAATAGATAGAGATAAATGGTATAACCATGTGACAGTTGAGTCCTAGAATGGAATGGCAAGTAAGGAGTTATGCAGCTGTTCTTGCTCTGCAAATCTGTTATCCCCACCCACATTTCAATAAAACTTATATACATATAAGTGAAAAACATTAAAGAAGAATCTGCAACACCTTTCATCCTGCGTTCCTGTAATCTGCACCGTTAATCGTGAGTCTACAATAGTGTGTTGGCTTCTTCATTCTTCACCATACTTGTGTATGCTTTGGTAATTATTTAATAATTAAACCCCAATTATAGAGAGAACGAACTGGTCTTGCAAGAGGCAATTGCACTTATATGATGACCAATATAACATACTACTTATTCAAGATTTGACAACTTCTCTTAGGGCCAATGAAAAGTCAGTTTGCAGACACGGGAATTAGATATTTCTCACAAACATTTTCTAAGTTCAAAGTGCCTTGCTTTATTATTTTTCTTTAAAAAGCACTGTACATTCATATCATCAAGCGTGGATTATGTGTTTGCATTGCAGTAACTGCCCCACTATTTACTGAAGGCTAGTAGATAGCTTGCTTAGTTTCTGATTTAGCTCCAACGTGAGGAAAGCTTAGTAACTTTGACAATGTATGTGATTGAGATAGGGAACTCGGTATGTGATTTAGGCTAGGAATGAGCAAACACGTGAATGAGTCTTACAAAAAGTGAATTTCAGTTTTTATTAAGGCATACAGGGTAATTCACTACAGTGAGAATTACCAGGAATCCAAAATAAATTTCAAAATGTAGGCCAATACAGGCAAATTTGAAAAATTCTCCAAGTCATTTATGTTTTCATTCATTTATTATGGCTTTGCATTATGTCATTCACTTTGAGTTCTCAGCAATTCCCTCTTTAGTGAGTAATCATGTCAGTGAGAGTGAGATTCAGACGGAGTGAGGTTTCATGTTAGTGAGACTGAGTATAAAGTAACACATACATATAATAGAATGTAAAACAGTCCTAAATATGCATGCCACGTAATGTCCTGTGAAATACAAAATGTCATAAGGTGCTGCATCTGATATTGTAAATTTCCATACGTTGACATGGAATATATAACACTGAGATCCATGGACCATGAAATGGCAGATTAAATTTAATGTAGATGAATGCAGTTATGCACTTCAGGGTAAAGAATGCACAAGCAACTGACACCCTAAACGGTAGTAAATTAAGGATAAGAACACATGAGAAGGATTTGGGAATTGTTATAGACAACAAACTAGGCAACAATGTGCAATGTTAAACCAGCAGTGGCTAAGGCCAGTAAGGTATTGTCATGTAAAAAAAAGGGGCATTCATTCTCGGGAAGGAAATATAGTTTTGCCTCTTTATAAACCAATGGCTCTAGAAAATGTGCAGAGGTGAGCTACAAAACTAATAAAAGGAATGGAGTATTTTCGTTATAAAGAGAGGTTACCAAATTTGAATCTGTTGGTTTACAAAAATAGTGTCTCAAAGGGGATATGATAGCATTACACAAATATATTCGGGGCCAATCCAAACCATTGTCTGGAAATCTATTCATAAGCAGGACTTTACATAAGACAGAAGGTAAAGGGAAAAAACAATTATAGAACAATAACGATGTGGAATTCTCTGTTTAAAGAGGTGGTTTTATCAAAGTCTTTACAGATGTTTAAATAGCAACTGGATGGACAATTGCAAAGTCATAATATTCAGGTATATCGTTTTTAATAGGTGAGGTAACAGTTTCTTGATCCAATGATAAATTTGACTGCCACTCTGGGGTCCAGAAGGATTTTCTCCTAGTTTGTTGCAAAATTCTGAAACTGTTAATTTTTCCTTCTTTTGGATCAATAGCAAAAACAGAAGTGGAAAAAGCTGAACTTGATAGATGCATATCTTTTTTCAGCCTATGTAACTATGTAACTCTTCAACTCTGCATGTGTATAATCTACATTGCTGTAACATTTATGGATCTGATGTAAGTATGTTCTACAATCTACATAGATGTTATTTTCTGTAGGAGCAATGGTGAGTTCAATGTGTCTGAACCCAGGGCCGGTGCAAGGATTTTTGCCGCCCTAGGCAAAAAAAAATTTGCCGCCCCCCCATATGTCCAGCCCACCATGTGACATCACAATGCCCCGCCCATATGCTCTGCCATATGGGCCAACGCCAGTCTTCACAAAGTGTCTTATCTGAAAAGACAGTGTGTTTACATTAAAAAGCCTACAGGCACAGGCTATAGACACCAGAACCACTACATTATGCTGTAGTGCTTCTGGTGACTATAGTATCCATTTAATGTGAGGTAAATTAGAGATTAGTGCCACTAATAATACATTGGATTGCCTACTTACCACCAGATGAGGACAAGAGGCTGATGATGGGCTCAGTCTGGCTCCACAGGTCTGGTGTAGAAGAGGCTCTCTGGAGACTGTTTTTAACAGTGCTCACAACAATTAACGAACAGGAAGCAGCTCCATTTTTTAGGGCCCCTTACACAGCTCAAGGTCTGGGCCCCCAGGGGGCATACGCCTACAATGCCCACCCATAAATCCACCTACATGGCCCATCCATGAGTTGGGGATGTTTTATGTGTGCAATTTGTGTAAGGGATGTAGTGTGTTTATAGGGGATGTAGTGTGTGTTTGCGTGTAAGGAATGCATTGTATGTTTCTGGGTGTGTGTGTGTGTAAGGGGTGCAAGGTTTGTTTCTGTGTATGTAATTGAATGCAGTGTGTGTATGTAAGGGGTGCATTAATTATGTAAGAGAACGTAAGGGATGCATTGTGTGTTTCGGGTGTGTCTGTGTGTGAGTAGGAATGCATTGTGTGTTTCTGTGTGTGTGTGGGGGGGATGCATTGTGTATGTGTGTAGTGTAAAAGAGAGGGTTTGTGGGGTAGGATAGGGACTGAGAGGGGAACAGCTCTTTCTTTTTTTTTAAAAAAAATCATAGTGCTCTCCCCTCAATTATTGATTTCCCCTTCCCTTCTGTCCCTCCGTGTTCTCCCCTTCTGTCACTTAGTGCTCTCCCTTGGCCCCCTGTCCCTCTGCAGTCCCCCTTGGTGGTCTTCTCACTCCCCCCTCCCCCCTTAGTTGTCCTCCCTCTCCCAAACCCCTTAGTAGACCTTCCCCTACTCCCCCCACCCCCTTAGTGGTAATCACCCTCCTCCCCTCTCCTTAGTAGTCCTCCCTCCTTACCCCCCTTTGGTGGTCCTTCCCCCCCTTAGTGGTCCTTATCCCCCTCCCTCCCCTAGTGGTCCTTATCCCCCTCCCCTAGTGGTCCTTATCCCCCTCCCCTAGTGGTCCTTATCCCCCCTCCCCTAGTGGTCCTTATCCCCCCCAACCTCCCATAGTGGTCCTTATCCCCCCTCCCTCCCTCCCCTAGTGGTCCTTATCCCCCTCCCCTAGTGGTCATTACCCCCCCTCCCCTAGTGGTCCTTATCACCCCCCCAACCTCCCATAGTGGTCCTTATCCCCCCCTTCCCTCCCATAGTGGTCCTTATCCCCCCTCCCTCCCATAGTGGTCCTTATCCCCCCCCCTCCCTCCCATAGTGGTCCTTATCCCCCCCTCCCTCCCATAGTGGTCCTTACCCCCCCTCCCTCCCATAGTGGTCCTTATCCCCCCTCCCTCCCATAGTGGTCCTTATCCCCTCCTTCCCTCCCATAGTGGTCCTTATCCCCCCTCCCTCCCATAGTGGTCCTTATCCCCCCCTCCCTCCCATAGTGGTCCTTATCCCCCCATCCCTCCCCTAGTGGTCCTTATACCCCCCTCCCTTAGTGGTCCTTATACCCCCCTCCCTTAGTGGTCCTTATAGCCCCCCTTAGTGGTCCTTATAGCCCCCCCTCCCTTAGTGGTCCTTATACCCCCCCTCCCTTAGAGGTCCTTATAACCCCCCCCCTCCCTTAGTGGTCCTTATACCCCCCCTTAGTGGTCCTTATACCACCCCCCCCCCTTAGCGGCCCTTAGCCTCCTCTCCTGCCCATGTAGCGTGGCCGGGCGGCGCGGAACGCGGGACAGGAACCTCTGTTTCCTGTACCCAGCCGCCGGCGGAATGACCGGAAATGCTCACTCAGTGAGCACTTCCTGTCATTCCGCCGGCGGCCGGGTACAGGAAACAAAGGTTCCTGTCCCGCGTTCCGCGCCGCCCGGCCACGCTACATGGAGAGACCGGCAGGAGGGAGCGCTCTGCGCTTCCCTCCTGCCGGTCACTCAAACCCGGCCGCCCTCCATGCAGCTTGTTAAAGCGCTCAGGCGGCGCAGCATGAGGAGGCGCAGCAGGACAGGGATCCGGCGCCCCCTGGTAAGTTGCGCCCTAGGCAGCTGCCTAGGTCGCCTTACAGGTGGCGCCGGCCCTGTCTGAACCTAGTACCAGAGAGTGATATGCTTAGATGTTATTAGGAAATTAGCTGAAGTGCATAGGGTTCCACATGTGCATTTGTATGATGGCTGCAGATCTTAGTTAACCAGGGACATGCCACTCAACTATCACTGTTTAGGAGGGGCAGTACCTATTGTAGGTCCAAATCCCTCTCTTCCTCTTTAGTATCTTAATGTCCTTATTTTTTAGGAGCTACATTTGTATACCAGAGATCAGCATATTTTCACAGTCTGTGTAAATAAGATGCATTCCTTGTGTTTTGAATTGTATTTTAGTTGTCAAAATTGTTATTAACAAATAACATGAAATTTCTTAGAACACCACATTCCCAGTCATCCCTAATATTTAGGGCCCTAACATTAAAGTGTCCCACTTTGTCCTTTTGAAAAATTGGTTGGTATGCAGGGTTTAGAATATCTCTCACAGTCCTATGGAGCCAGCGCAGGGGCATAATTTGAAATAATCAGCCCCCTTTTATAGAAACTTTGAAAGTTATCAGCAATCTCATTTGGACCCATAATCATTTTACCTTTTTCTATGATTTTATCGATTCTATTTTTTTTTTTTTTTTGTAATAGCCTATTGGTCAGGAGTCTATTTGCTCTATTCCCCTGTGCATACCACATTTGTTTTAGATTAAGTAGATTTAAATTAATCCTATCTGTAGCTTTAATTTTTATTTCATCCTTAATTTTAATCATTTCTTTAATGTTTAATTCTGTAGGATTTTCTTTATTGTGCTTCTAATTTGGCTAATTTAATATGTAATTGTTGGTATGATAATTTTTTTATTTTTATTTTCATATGCTCCTAATTTTATTATGTGACCTCTTATAAATGCCTTAAATGCACATTATAAGGTTTCTTTTGAAGTCTGGGGATTATTATTTTCTTTAAATAGTTTTTTTATCTCTTTAGCAATTTTATCTCTATTTTTCTCTTGTTTTAATAACGATTCATTAAGTCTCCATTCCTGATGAATTTTATTCTTATTTGTTTTTAGTTTTAAAAAGACTGGTGCATGATCAGACCAAGTTGAGATATCTATTTTACAGGTGATTTCTTCATTAAAGGGATTCTTTTTGGTCAAGAATAGGTCTATCCTTGAATACAAATGATGCGGGATTGAATAAAAAGTATATTTTTTTATTTCTGGATTTCACATCATCCATATATCCATTAAATCATATTTTTTTTTAGAAAATTATTAAATCTTTTAGCTCCTAATTTTTGTTTTGTGTTAATTTCTTTTCCTTTTTTAATTTTTTCATCCATTGATTCATCACTAAAAGAGTTAAAGTCCCCTCCTAAAATGAAATAACCCTGCACGATTTTTTCAATATGTGACATAAGAGATTCAAGAAATTGAATCTGATTCTCATTTGGTGCATAAACATTCACCACTGTATAAAGAATATTATCTAATAAACATACTAAGATAGTATATCTTCCCTCTCTATTACTTTATGTAGAACATTAAGTGATATTGAGTTTCTAATCAGTATCAAAGTGCCGCTGCTTTTTTACTATAATTTGCAAAATATTGATGTGTAAAATGTTGTCAAAAATATTTTTTTTGTGACAGTATCCAATGTGTTTCTTGTACTAGTGCAATATCAATTTCTTTTTTGTTTAGTGTATCCATTTATTTCCGTCTTTTATAAATGAAATTTTACATTAAAAAACTTTAAATCTTTGGTTTTCCCTTAATTTCCCCTTAACACATACGCATTCACACAACTAATTCATACATAGATAGGTCGAGAGACCATCCTTGTTTAGGAGCTCCCTCTGGCCCATCTTAACTTGAAAATCTGAAAGGATAAACTCCCTTTAGAGCTAATGAGGTTAATCAGGATATTATTCCGGAGGAGGTCTGCTCGCGAAAATTTATCTCATAAGAGCCAAGTAAAATTCAGATGGATATAGGTCAGGAAGTCATGGGGGAAAGGCGCCAATTTATAGGTAGGAGGAAAACGGAGTGAGGAACCCATACATTGGGAGGAGAGGGGGGGGGGGACGACCCATTCAAAAGAGCTATGCCTCAATATGTTCCTATTTCCTTTGGACAAATTTAAGAATTCACTTAATCTTTAAATCAACTCCTCCTTCTTCGGGGGGGGGGGGCTCTATAACGCTCTACTCAATTTTCTATTCATTGTTTAATTCTGGACCCCCCCCCCCCCTCATCTCTCTACCCCATTCACCCCCACCCCTTCCTCCATATCTCCCAAACCCACTTAATTATTTCTTGCAGGTATTATTATTTCTGGTAACTATCCCTTGCAATGTTCCATTTATTTAGTAGTTGAATCCATTGTTCTTTTGTTGCTATGATGTGTCTTTCTTCTTTAAAAGTTAGTAGGATTTTTGCTGGATATTGCCAGGTGAATCATATATTCTCCTTGATTAGTATGTCAATCACTGGTTTTAGTTTCCATCTTTGTTGTTGGGTAAAGTTTGATAAATCATTGAGTATCCTCAGATATTAAAATTTTAACCTTATTTTTGGGCGCGAAATTTCTGGCCTTCCAAATTCTATATATATATATATATGGTTATGAAGGCAGATTATTGTGTCCCTTGGTGACTGGGGAGATACTGTTGTAGGTTTATACAATCTATGAGCTCTTGCCCTAAGTAGATCATTTTCTCCTAAGTCCTCTGCTATTTCTTTGAAGTATTTGTAGAGATATTCTTTCAGTTCGTCATTTTTTATTTCTTCCGGAACACCTCTAATTCTCAAGTTGTTTTTTCTTGATCTGTCTTCAAGATCTGCGATTTTTCTTTCCATCTCTATTAGTTTTTTGTTTGTATTTCCTGTATATATTGTTGTTTAGACATATCAAAGACAATTGATTAAATTTTATCTTGGTTTTCCTGAATGTTCTGATGTAAAAGTTTTATTTCTTCTTTCATTTCTCTCAGGGAATAAGTCATTTCTTTTTTAATAGAATCTCTGTGTTCCTCTAAGATTTTTATCAGGAATTATTTAGTTATTTCTTCTCGCTCTAAAGGGTCCTCTGGCACATCTAACCTTTCTCCATCAGAACTATTAACTTGTACTTCATTTGTTTGTTTTTATTGGTGAATTTATTCTTCTACTTGACACTATTTTATCTTCTATTGCTGGTGATGCGTGATAGCTCATCACCGATTTGTTTTGTGATTTTTCTTTTTCTTCTTCATAAGGATTGATTTTCTTAGCATTTTTGGACTGTCTTTTTTGTTGCCATTTGTATTTATATAACTTGACTAATACTCTCTTTGTTTTCCTCCTTTCTGTTTTTTCCCCACTATTAATTAGCAGATTTATCTTCTTGAGCAGTTATCAAGTTATTGTTTAACCACTTTAGTGACCAGACCATTTTTACATTTTCTTACCGTTAAGGATCAAGGCTCTTTTTACCAGACCTCTTTCTCCAGCGTCGGGCGGGGAACTCTCCTCCTCCTCTCCTTCTCCATATTGCCGGCATTGGCTGAATGCGCATGCGCAGCAGGAGCCGCGCGCACATTCGGCCAGTCCATAGGAAAGCATTATCAATGCTTTCCTATGGACGCTGGCGTCTTCTCACTGTGAAAATCACAGTGAGAAGCGTGGAAGGTCCTCTAGCAGCTGTCAATGAGACAGCCACTAGAGGCTGGATTAACCCTATTATAAACAAAGCAGTTTCTCTGAAACTGCTATGTTTATAGAAAAAAGAGTTAATCCTAGCTGGACCTGGCACCCAGACCACTTCATTAAGCTGAAGTTGTCTGGGTGCCTATAGTGGTCCTTTTAGGAAGAACTGTACCAGTGTTGAGAAAGATTTTAAGACAACATTTCAGAGATAAAGGGTTTCCCAACAAATGCCTTAAAAAAGTGTGAGTCTCTTTTGGAAGAATCTTCTCAGGACCATAAACGGACTAGACAGACTATACCATTTATTTCTTAGGATATATATGCCTTCAGGTTATTTGTCAGAACTAGTTATTTTGCACTTTCTTTTTAGATCTCTGCATATAGTTATTCTCCTCTCCCCTTTACATATAGTCCCTCACTGGCTTATATTAGACTTCATATATACCCCTCATCTTTAATACTAATCTGTGTTATATTTACAATGCTTACTGTAGAATCTAGGTATTGATAGTATTTACTATTTACATCAGAAACATTTGCAGACTAATTTCATATATATACCTTTCTTGCTTTGTCAGGGTACGATATCTAGTTCTAGCACTACTGTAGCCTTTGGTAAGTCTCATCCATTCATTTGATCAATCTTACCCTGGTCATGTGTGACATTGGATGGTATATACCTTTAAGAAAAAGGACTATTGGGATACCATTTAATACATACAAATACTATTAAAGGTTATTTTGATCTATGCCTTTACACTGTTTGACCAATGGTATGCTTCCTTTTTTGACTGGTTCTACCCTTATAGAGTAGGGTAGACTTTTTCTAAATTCATTTTGATTATAACAAAATTTAAACAGGAAAAGAACAGTGACCACCTAGCTTGTCTAAGCACTCACACTACAGACTGAATGTGTGAGAAAATTGTATTCTTTATAAGGTTATTTTGTATTTTAATTTGGCCTTTTTTGGGACTGAAGCATAGAAGAATTAGACGAAAGAAGACTTCTGATGGTGAGTAATTTCTGATGGTTTTAGATTTATTGGCTCCTCCCTCACTACTTTAGGGTGAGAGGGCTAGGTAGGGACTTTAATTTATTTTAAGGGGAGCTGAGGCATTTGGGACCCCATGTCATTCGGGGCAAGGGCATGCTGTTATTAAGGGCCTCACCTGTCTCCAATGGCTTGGGCCCTTTGGGGGGACACTAGGTCTTCCCCTATTGATAGTGAAAGTAGCTCCACACGGTGCCCATGGGATGGGGCCTTTTCTAGTACCTTGGAAGCATTGGCTACCCAGTTGCTAGGTTTAGACATCTCACCTCCTGACCTTTGACTTCCTTATGAGCATGGCATAATGCATGTTGGGAGAGAGCTTACATGGAGCCTTATGATATTTTAGACAGATATACAGTTAGGAGCTATCGTCTCCTTTTATTGATCTGCATAGCTCTATCTATTTCTCTCACTTGCATGGGAGCTTTACCCTTTATCTTAGATCAGACTTGAATGCTATCCATTTCATATCTGTTTTTAATTTATTAGAAAACACCTACCAGGTGCCAATCATATATAATCATATGAAAGTTTTCTTTGGTTTGAATCACACTTTTTATATTGGGTTAGCATTATATTTAGGAGTTACCTCACAAATATTTATTACTATTCCTTGTAACTGCGATGATTTTTTTTTTTTTACATAGCATCTGTTTGAGAACTTTTTCTGTGTTCATTTGTTCTATGAGATCTCTATTCCATTAGCCAGGTTGTGGTAAGGGTTCCTATATTGTGTGTCTATTTTCCTCTTATTTCCCTGGCGACAGGAATGTACTTCAGTCTTAGTAACAAATGCACACACATACAATATTATACTATGTATAACAAAGTTACTTCTTATTTTGGAATCACTGAGCACATATCCCTTTCTTTCTAATCATATAGTTGAAATACTATTTTTTATTCTCCAGGTTACTAGATTTTTGTGTCATTCATGAAGAGTGCCATCATATGATATTGAAACATAATAAATATATATAAAACAAGTCTAATTACACTTTCTAGATAATTTAATAATTTCTGGGGTATCCCCCATTCTTTAGGTGATTGGTTAGACATTTGTTCTATAATTGTTGGTGAGCTGTAAATTAGATTATGAAAAGGTCAAATTTATTGTACTTTTTCGCCCAGCATTTTTCTTTTACACTTTTAATCCTAATTGTTTGTGATTCTCTGCTCTATCTTTGTGAATTAATGTATCAATCAAATTTAAACCGTATGGTATGATGTCTCAGTCCTGTATCAGCTGTTACAAATAAACTCTTCTCCCCCCCCCACCATAGAGCAATGGGCCAGAAGGAATGTGATGACACTTGGAATGGGACAGAGACATTGAATTCCTTATTTAATCAAGCGGACTGTACAGAGGAGAAACTCAAAGCTGAAGACAGGGGGCAGTGGAGCAACAAGGTGGAGTTTATTCTATCTGCTGCTGGGACAATAATTGGGTTAGGAAATGTCTGGAGATTTCCTTATCTCTGCTACAAAAATGGAGGCGGTGAGTATATTTGCACAGTACGTTAAACTTGTGTCCCTGAGAACTCATCTGAAATATTTTGTAAAATATCTTTACAGTGTTAGCAGTCATAACGTCACACTTATTACTGCTCCTCCATGTAGGATTGAGAACATCACCTATTTAGAGAAGTTGTTTATTTAATGCATATAGTAGCATTAACCTATATATTTTGAATAAAGGAAAGTTAAATAAGCATAGTAAATAATATTGACACAATATAATAAAAATCCAAGTAATAAACTCAAGTCTCTTGCACATAGTGCAAATTAGGCTTCTGCACAAATTAGTTTCAGCAGTAAGAACTAATCAAATGCCTCTTAATCTGCGCCCGAACAAATTGATCTGTCAGGGAATTGAATAAGACTCCACAGCTAAATATCGATTTGTTTGGGCACAGATAAGTGACATATGATTCAGTCAAATAATAACAAAGCGTTTAACCAGTAAAGGTACATTCAGATACACTCTGGTTCTACCTAGACATTGGAAGTCCCAAGATGTGCCATCTCTCAGAGAAGTTTTTAATTTGATTCTAGAAAACAAGGCACACGAATTATCACATAGAGCTAATATGCGTGGTTTCCCAATATTAAAATACAATTGGGATAAGTGGGAAGAAAAAATCAAAGCAGCATATGGTCTTTGACATATTTATTATTAAAGTGCATTGATGTAAAATTATTACTATTTTCTATTTATTTTTTTGCCATATACACTGTTATGCCGATTGCAATACTGGATGGTTATTCTTTTCCATTTCCAAGTTCCCCTTCCCTTCCTACCCCCAATACAATGTTTATATTCTTGTTGTTATACAAATATGTAAAACTTTAATAAAAATTATTTGAAAAGATACACTCTGGTTCCCAAGGGATGCTACTTTTGCCCAACATCCAGGGGATGTTATTGTTACACAATTTAATGGTATTTATTTTATCTTCGCTGGAAGGATGAGGTCAACCTGCCAGGTTTTAAACATGTGTCCCCCAAGGGTTGAAAAGACTCTACTGATGATGCATTAACCCACTGAGTTATCTCACCAGTTAATATCAATCTGGTCGGCAGAGCTAAGATGTAGGCACTCATTTGCAGAATTAAGAGAGGCGGATTTCTTCATTTAATTACATTTTTCATACCTCAAGATATATTTGTTAAGTAGAGGCATAAGTCAACAAAATATTAAAAATCCTGGAAAGTGATATTTTTCCTTTAATTGTTCCTGTTAGTGATCCAGAATGTGCATGAATAGTTAGTGGTAGAGAATAAGCCGCAGTAGGCATGATGGTGTTTGATATTACATGACATATTTCTGTTCTTCTCATATAGGAGCCTTCCTCATTCCATATCTCATATTCTTCTTTACCTGTGGAATCCCTGTCTTCTTCCTGGAGACAGCTCTGGGTCAGTACACCAGTCAAGGTGGGATCACAGCATGGAGGAAAATATGCCCTCTGTTTGAAGGTCAGTTCGTTTGATTTAAACATTTTCAGTGAATTGCCTAATTTGCATGTTTACATAATGAGTCAAAACACTTGTATCTGAAAGGTTTCTGTGATCTGTTAACCATGGTACGATTTCAGACTGATGCTGCCTGTAGTAACATTGTCTCAGCTTCTCAGAGAGCTCTTTGACATCAGTGCTTTAGCAGGTTTCGCTCACAAGGCTTTACTTATTTTTGTAATTAGTGAATACATGGTTCTTTAGGCTGGGACATCAAATGGTATTTTCATTAAAGTTTGAATTATAGTGAATTGAAGCCCCCAAAGCAAAATGTAGTCTAAAATAGCCAAGATTTGAAGATAGCTGATTTGTAGAATTTTTCCCGATCAGATATTTTAAAATAACTTTTACAATTCCGATGGGGTTTGCTACAGTTCCGAGTTTAGTGAATAGACCTCCTAACTGTGTGTTAAAGATTTGACCCATTTTAATCAAGCCAGGTCCAAGTTCGATGTTTTTAGACAGAACACATGCTTTTCTTGCATTGTATTCTTTCTGCAAACTTGCCAGAGTTGCACTGACTGGGCAGGGTGGCATGGTTCCAAATCTGTAACCCGTAGTTAGCCATGGGTCACTATCACTGGCTGCAGGACGTTTCACTGCTGCATATGGCGTTAGATCAATTGCAATGACACTGCAGATTTTGGTGGAACACACTAAAGGAGCAGATTTCTTATAAATGTGTGTTCTTAAAATATGTAGCTGAACACAAAAATAAAGTGCAAACCGTGCAATGAAAAAAATGTTTGAACTAAGTTTTCCTTAAGCAGAAGAGACTATCCAGAAGATCTCCTCAAATATTCTAAATACAAATATGTGGTATATAATGGTAGCTCTGCTGATGATAAGAAGAACACACAATATTGTACAAAATAGCCACTCTGTGAACAAATAGCAATTGGCCTAAAAATATATGGTATAAAATATACACCAACTAGTGGAGTGCTATACAAATGTAAAATAGTAAAATAGTAGGGGGGTCCACTTACCCCATCAATTTAGTGTAATAACACACTTGGGAATATATACTTGGAGACACATATAAAAAGAAAAAAAAAAAAAAGAAATATATGGTGCAGATGGTCCTCAGTCAGCTGTGGTGTAGCCTCAGGAATCTTTTGCTTTTTAAATGTTCAGTCAGTTTCATGAGTCCTCCCCTTTAGGATCATGTGGTGTATAAGTAACCAATCATAAGTTCAGGTTTTCTAAAACTTCTTGTATGACCTAGAAACACCTGTGATTGGGGAGCCCCTATTGGATAATTTGATTTACTATTCCTAATTGTTTAATTTGTAATCAACTATTTGTGGTTCAGAGATATTAAGATGCAGAACGTCAAACCCGGTCCGTGGTTGGCAGAAGTGACGTCGGGGTATGAATTTTTGAAGGAGTTTCATTGGTGGTCAGTGGTGGCAATCTTAAACAGTCAGGTATGCTGTAATTTCCAAATGAAAAACAGAAGGAAATACATTTACCGTGTAGAGAGCCATTTCTTAGTCTTAGCGCTACATGTAGCACCTGGGTAGTACAATCCCTGCCTATGGATATAATGATGAAATCTTGGTCTGACCGAATCAGGTATGCATATGTAACATAAATACAAGAGCATAATCCCCACTCTTGGGATGTAGGTGCAGACTTGTTTTTTTATATGGTAGATAAAATCCTCACCGTAGATATAAAAAACTAAATATAAAATATAGTGCACACCGTGTGGTTATAAGAGCAAGTAAAAATGTACTCACTTTTTTTAGAGCAAAAAGACAGTTTTGCTGAACCCAAAACGCTTGGGTGGTAAATGCTCCACCAGGGAAAATTATGTATTATCGTCATAAAAATCAGGAAGGTCCAGGAGTATAATATAGATTACACTTCATTACGCGCATAAATAAAAGCAAATATGGGAACAAATATACAAAACACAACGCATTTCACCTAATGGGTAGACTTCTTCAAGTGCATTACAGGGATATGGGACCTTCACTGTATTTATACCCAGTGGCGTACACATGACCCATGGGGCCCCGGTGCAAAAATTGATCCGTGGGCCCCCCCCCCCCCCACTCTGCGCGGGCCGGGGCAGCAACACATGGCGGCGGGCACCTGGTCGCAGGGGTTGCGACCGCGGTATGTACGCCACTGCATACAGATGCACACACACTTAAAGGACCACTACAGACACCCAGATCACATCAGCTCAATGAAGTGGTCTGGGTGTCAGGTCCCTCTAGTTTTAACCCTGCAGCTGAAAGCATAGCAGTTTCAGAGAAACTGTTATGTTTCACTGAGGGTTAATCCAGCCTCTAGTGGCTGTCTCACTGACAGCCGCTAGAGGCGCTTGCGCCATTTTAAGACACTGAACGTCCATAGGAAAGCATTGAGTAATGCTTTCCTATGGGCGGTTTGAATGCGTGCGCGGCTCTTGCCGTGCATGCGCATTCGGAGCTGAGAGGCGGAGGGATCCCCAGCGCCATGGGAGTCCGGCGCTGGAGAAAGGTAAGTGCTGAAGACACACACACACACTCTCACGAACAAATGCATACACACTAGCTAACAGACACACACATTTACTGACAAAGACACACTCAGCGGCAGACATACATACACACTCACTTACAAAACATACACTCTCACTGACAAACACACACTCACTAACAGACATCAAACAGACTCACTAACACACACACACACAAACACACTCAGTAACAGACACACAGTAACACACTCACTAGCAGACACACACTCTAACACAAACACCAACACTCACACTAACACACACACACTAACGCTCACACACACTAACACACACACACTAACGCTCACACACACTAACACACACACACTAACGCTCACACACACTAACACACACACACACACACACTAACACTCACACACACACACACACACACACACTAACACTCACTCACACACACACTAACACACACACACACTAACACACACACACTAACACACACACTAACACACACACACTAACACTCACACACACACACACTAACACTCACACACTAACACACACACACACTTACACTCACACTCACACTAACACACTCACACACACACACACACACACATGTTTTTTTTTTTAATTTAATCCCCCCAGCCTCCTTACCTTTTGGAGTGCTGAGGGGATTCCCTGGGGTCCAGTGGTGCTGCTGGGCTCCTGGGGGGGGGCGGTCACCCGGCGGGCTGGCTGGTCCTGCGGGCGCGCGAGGGAGCACTCTCCCCTGAGTGCTTCCTCTTCAGCTCCCTCGTGCGCCGCGTACTGATACCAGCGCCGGAAGATGACATCATCTTCCGGCTCCGGTATCAGTGCGGTGCGCGAGGGAGCTGAAGAGGAAGCACTCAGGGGAGAGTGCTCCCTCGCGCACCCGCCAGCCGCCGGGTGTAAGCAGGGCCAGCCTCGGGGGGCCCGGAGGTGGCCGGCTCCTGGGCCCCCCAGGAGAAGAGGCTGGCCCAGAGCGTACATACCGGGTCGCAGGGGCGGCCGGGCCCCCTGGTGGGCCGGGCCCGGTCGCAGCTGCGACCCCTGCGACCCTGGTATGTACGCCACTGTTTATACCTTAAGAGAAATGAGGGGAAAATGTGAAAAAGATGCTCAAAAGACGCTCAAAAGACATCATAGGTCATGTGACCCCTTTTCTCAATTAAAAGTACATCTGAGTAAATTTAAAACTATAATCTTTAAAAGTAGGGAGGAAAACAATGTTTAAAAGTATACCACACATTTAAAATAAGTATTACATATATACATAAGATACAGCTAAATATGAAGAGAAAAGAAAAAACTCATAGGGAAATACCATACGACAAAAAATGGCCCCTTATAACAATATTGCACTCACAGACTGAATACATTGTTCAGGCACATCGATATTGCTTTAAATTTTCAGGACTTCACCATCTCTCAGATCTCAGTATCCATAGATGCATGGAAAAGATATATAAATGGACATAGCACAGCACTGCTTAAAAATATAATTAACACGCTTTATTCAGTACACTTACGATATGCACGCAGTAAAAAAGCCCATCAATTTGTCTCTACATTCCCTCTGTCCAGGTGACGTGTGGTAGAGGTTAGGCACAAGCATGTCAGGCAAAGATATATATTAAAAAATAAAAAGTAAAAAACAGAATAAAATAACAAAATAAGTTCTACGCGTTTCGTCTACTGTATGTAGATTTCCTCAGGAGCAATAAAGTTAAATAATACACAAGTACAATCAAATAATACACAAAATAAAGTGTTGTAGAATGTCCAGAGCCGAAGCCCTATTTAAAAGTCCCTCCTGTTGTTACCGGGGTCCAATCAACCAATCCGTAGCCCTTGAATCACCTGCCTTCACGTCGTCGTCTGTTATTTTCCCCAGGCTAGAAAAGTTTATAAAACGAGGTTGGAGGTGTACCGGAGGTGTATGGCGGCTGACAGTTGCACCACTTGATTGGAATGGTCATGGCTTGGAATGTATAGAAAATGCTGCCTATAGCACATGGCAGGTTTGGGCTCTGAATGCTACTAAAAGGGGGAAAAAACAAGACCTCTGAGGTCACGAACGTTTGATATACTGCACCATATTTCTCCTCTTTTCCCCTTAATTAAATTAATGTTGCTTGCATGGGTGTATGTCTGGAACCCCTTGAAAAACATACTGGGTAATCGTACCTCCCAACACTGGGCGGTGTAGCAAGCAGGACAGGGTGGGGTTATCAGGGACTCAGCTTGCATCATGGACGATACCCATAATGTCCAGACCTGCCCTGGAAAGGGGCATGCCTGCTCATTGAACGGAGGCAGGCAGGACTAGCCCATCACTAAACCAGGACAGCCAAGATATGCCCGGTGGCTGTTCTAACCTGGAGTTGTGGTAAAGCTTTTTTGGCCACAGAATGCCACCAATGAAGAGCAAGTGTGAGGTACTGCAGCAGCCTGTTGGTCCTCTCAACGCCCAATGCTGAAGGTTGCCCGGATACATCATGACATCACATACCAGTGGCCAAGATGAGCAGGGAAGAAGTGGGCAAGCCGAGGTTCATTAGATTATTATTATTATTACTATTATTGGTATTTATATAATTCCAACATATTCTGTAGCGCTTTACAATATTACAAGAGGGGGAGATTTAACAATAAATGAGACAATTACAAAATGTTACAGGAACAATAGATTGATGAGGACCCTGTTCAAACGAGCTTACAGTCTAGAGGAAGTGGGGTATAAAACACAATAGGACAGGGATAGCTATCAAACAAGGTGGGAGTGAAGCAGAGCTGGGTGAGAGAGTAGAGTGCTGCCCTTTAGGAGAGAGCAAGGGACAAGTATGTAAGGTGGAGGTTACTCTGGGAGGCCATACGCTTTCCCTAAGAGATGGGTCTTGAGGAACGTTTTAAATGGAGACTAAGGGAGAGTCTGATGGTGGTAAACAGGCTATTTCAAAGGAAAGGAGCCGTCTGTGAGAAGTCCTGCAAGCATGAGTTGGCCATACGGGTGTGAGCAGCGGACAGGAGAAGGTCATGGGCAGGGTGGAGAGACCGAGAAGGGGCATGCTTGTGGATCTGTGAAGACATATAAGAGGGGCTAGAGTTGTTCAGTGCTTTATAGGTATTGATTATTACTTTGAATTGACTCCTATATGATACAGGAAGCCAATGTAAGGACTGACAGAGGGGTGAGGTATTAGAGGAGCGAAAGGAGAAAAAAAATCAGTCTGGCAGCAGCATTCATTACAGACTGTAGTGGGTGTAACGGAATGCAGTAATATAGTCCACGATCTCCGTTGGTATTGTAGGTAATCCACAGTCAGAGTTAGAAAGCACGGCAATATTCCCAATCCTCCCAATAACCGGACGAAACACAGTTTGGGAGTCAACTAACTCGCTTTATTCACAGACTTCCATATTTATGCAGTTCCCCTTGCAAGGGGTTTCCTTACAGATGTTACAGGGGATTTCTCCCATCAGGCAGTACGATTATCCCAACAGGCATTGCTGCACGAGAGGGATCCTCACACTAAAATGGACGATTAAGTGGATTATCCCCTCGTGCAGCAAAACTGACAATTCACATAGAAATCCATATTTCACACAATATTGCTTGCTTTTATACGAATGACCATTCGGTAGATAGCTGGGGTCTGCGGGCACATTTAGTGAGAATACCGCTCAGATCCCAGCTATTCTAACCGAACGCCGCACAAATTACATTTATCCATCGAGTTCGGTTTAAAACTACCGAACATCGATGGGTAACAGAATGTGGCGAACGCGGGGCTCCCGAACGCTCTGGAAGTCCAGCGGTGTTCGAGTTATTGAGTAGCCGTTTTCAGTTCCCGGCTCTCGACGACCGAACACCGCTGCAGAAACCAAGGATCCAAGATGGCCGACCGCCGCATGGTCGGTAGCCGAACGACGGCCACCTAGGAGAGCCTTCAATTACCGATTGCAACATTGTTGCAATCGGTTAATTAGTGCCACACGACTGTGAGTGTGTGGTCTACTTGGGGAGCCCGCATTCGTTTGGCGAACGGCCCGGATAGCCGTGTTTCGTCAAACGAAAGGCTTGCATGCTGTTAGCGTACGGCTACCAGCATGCGAACGGACATAATATAGTACATACACAACCATGATATACAGTAATACATTCAGCCTACGGACAACCTTTGTTAACTAGAGTCCAGAAGTGGCTAGTTTTGCCACAGTGGGGCATTACGGTATTACGGTTTCTGGGAAGACCAAAGTGGAGAGAATTACAATAGTCAATGCAAGAGATTACTAGAGCATGGACAAGCTCCTTAGTAGTATCTTGGATAAGAAATGGGCGGGCGCGGGCAATGCTTTTAAGGTGGAATCGACAATATTTGGCAACAGAGTGGATGTGAAGCTCAAAGGTTAGGCCAGATTTAATTATAACACCAAATAACACCAAGACAGCGCGCTTGCAAGGATGGGCTGATGCGGGTACCATTAACTTGAAGGGAGAGAGAAAGAGGAGGATCAGTATTATGAGGAGGAAAGACACGGAGCTCAGTTTTAGAGAGATTACTTTTCAGAATGCAGGGAAAACATCCAATCAGAGATGGAAGAAAGGCAAGCGGTGACATTTTGCAGCACAAGCTGGGGAGAGGTCTTGAGAGGAGAGATATACCTGGGTGTCATCAGCGTACAGGTGGTATTGGAATCCAAATGAGGTAATAAGTTTGCCAAGAGAGGCAGTATAAAGACAAAATGAAAGGGGACCAATAAAAGAGCTTTGGGGGACTCCAACTGAGACTGGACAAAGGGAGAAGGTATCATTAGAAAAGGAGACACTGAATAAGCGTTGGACGAAATAGGAGGAAAACCATGAGAGGACAGTGAAATGGGAAAAAGAAACATGCTGAGAGTTAGGAGTGGACCAGGAAGGCATCCAGGCAGCAGCTTGTAAGCAAGAGATTTAAATGGACGTACAGTGTGTTTGTGTTGGAGTGTGTTGGAGTGAGTGTTTGTGTGTATGGGTCAGTGTTTGTGTAAACAGTAGATCACTCTGTGTCTGTGTTACTGAGTATGAGTAAACATGACTCCATGAGCTACAGAGTATGAGTGTGTGGGGGTATAACAAATTATGATCAGACTCCACTGTTTATATATTATATTTTAATTTGAGTGTTCCTTCAACTTACTTTTTCAGATCATTGTCTTCGTATTGCCTTGTCTTGCAGTGAAGCATCCTAACAAATGACTAATCTGATGGAAACATTACCACCTAGTGGACAATTTTAGCATTGCAATTTTCCATATCATTTTGTATTCCTCCCGCAGTCTGTTAAAAGCACTGTTTCTCAACGTTTTCAGTAGAATTATCCTTAAATGCTGTTGTATTTTTATCAGAGTTACCTCTCAGGGTTGGTACAGACTTTCACTGCCCTAGGCAGATTGTGCTTTTACGAGAGACACCTTGTGTGTGTAGAGTACTTATGCAAACGTATCCAAAAGCATGCAGTATCTAACAGTATCTAGTCCTTACTCCGCCATTTATAACCTTATCCTATATTGATAAAACCAATAGCATTATTATAAAGTTTATATATTTATATCTTTGTACCAATACAAGAAAAAAAGACAACTTAACCCAGAAGGAGCCCTGGCCTGTGGGCGCTTGGGGGTGTCAGGGGGGACTCCCGGGAGGCAAGGAAGACAAGGATAGCTGAAGCCCACAACAGAGTTAGTGGTGGAGCGGGAAGGGGGGTATCATATTTGCCACAAGCAGAAGAGCAACAGACAAGCAACGCAATTATGTAACAAGTTAATTGTTTTGTTTTAACCTTTTTAATAATGTTTTAGTTTTTAACTTTTTGTACACGGTAAAAACCCATTGACAGTACGGATCAATTTATGCTTACCAAAACTCACACTGCAGATTTTTTTTTGATGTAATAACTGTATTTGGTGGAGAAGCGGCGTTTGCACAAGCCAATGTGTGACTACTATGACAATCGTGCTGTCAATGCAAAAATAAAGAATAATAAAAAAAAAAACACAACTTAAATGGAGAAAGATAGAAAAGAGAAAAAAATACTCAAAATCAAGATTCAGAATCCTATGGGCCAGGGTCTTCATTTCAAAGATCCATTTCGTTTTGAATTTTCGCCGTTCACAAAAATAGTCCTCTCCTCTCCAATTTATCTCCTTTTTAAAAATAGCCATAAATAATGAAACAGTATTATGTTTTATCAAGATGACACTGGACAAAAGGTAAGTTCAGTAAAAGTAACTTCATTTGTTTTCTCGTTCACATGGGGGCCCATAATGTAAACTAGGAGAGGAACACTAATGTTATAAATGAATGTTAAGTGGAAATAGTGAATAATATACGGGAATGAGAGAAATGTCTCTGTGTTAGCACTGTTTTACTTGTCTCAAACCATTAAGTTTTCTGAATGTAATTGTTTCTGCTTTGTGACAGGTATTGGATATGCCTCTCAGGTGATAGTGTGCTATTTCATTGTCTATTACATTGTTATCCTAACGTGGGCTATATTTTACTTCATCAACTCCTTCTCATCTGAGCTTCCTTGGGCCAGCTGTAACCACACCTGGAACACAGGTACACCTTCATGATAAGGGGTTGGGAAATGGGAACCTCTGATGAGTGCAGTCAAGACAGGTTGTTGCATGGTTAATAATGGCAAGCGAGGGTCAGAAGGCAGATCAGTATATAGGAATCAGTAACATTCCATTAGAGGACCTTGTATTTATACATAACAGTAGTCCGTTACCTTAAAGGGACACTATAGCATTAAGAATACAGATGTGTATTCCTAATGCTATAGTGGCCTAGTCATAGTTTGAACAGAGAAGTCACAAAAAGGAAAATAAACTCCAATATATTCGAAGTTTATGTAATGTATAGGATAATTCAGTATTACCGAAAGGGCCTTCATATTGGTGGCATTGGGCACTCTCCAATGACTGTCCATGGCTGTCTGAAGAAGGCTCAAATCATATTGTTCCTGCCATAAAGCACCTTAGTACTTTCTAGGGTGCGGGAACCACAAATTTTCTTTGCCTCATTAACTATTCCTATGTGAAGAATGAAGCAGGGGATGGAGTGGAGGGGCAAACTAATTACCTGCATATTGTCCTGTGGGATCTTAACCGTTCTCTGTCCTGCTGTTATAATTCTTAATTATTGTTTTATGATATATTTTGTATTGCATGAATTGTAGCTCACTAGATACAGAGCTACCAAGCTTTCCAGGCTGCCTATGACCAGTCTCAATGCTGCTTTCATGTTTAATATCATTTTATCCTAGCCTTAATACCAATTGTTAGAATGGGGTTTAAATAAATTTGTGTCACTCTGCTGATCATGAAAGGGCAACCTTAGATTTAAATACAGTAGATATTTAGCATTAGAGATACAATGATATGTTAAATGTGCAGTTCACAAAGCTAATTTCTACCTTTGTATTTAAAATAGAGCATTGTGTTGATATCATCGGAAAATCGAAAAACTTGACATTTCCATCAAATGCTACATCCCCAGTTGTGGAATTTTGGGAGTACGTGAGATGCATCAGAAGTGAAATTTTGTATATATTATATATATGTGTGATATTAAGTATACAGACACAAATGCAACCCCCTTCTAACATACAATTCCCTCCATCTATTGATTAACCCATTTACTGATTAACTATGTTCAAGCCACACATTCAGCCTTTTCCAGTGCTGGTGAAATATTGAGATAGTGGGTCTCTAGACTCCATTTCCAAAATTTGACTCTCTTTGCTTGTAAGAGTACTGAATGTTGTTGAGGCTCAGGCATCCTAAAACAGACTACAAGGGTGATATAAAAAGTCATTCCTAGGAACGAGCAGGTCTGAACTGAGCAGGTCTGAAATATATACTGAGACTGGGCATTTTCTTATTGACCTAAGTTCTTGACATGCCCATTAGCTATTAATAGCTTTTTCAGCCAGATATCATTCACATTCACAAAGTCTGTGCTATAGAGGAAAAGTAAAAGGAGAGCCATTGTGGTGGATACATTATACCCCTACAGTCTCACTGATCAATCCTCTGCCATTTAGGAGTTAAATAACTTTGCTTATGCAGCCCTAGCCACACCTTCCCTGCAAGTGACTCACACAGCCTCCATAAAAAAAAAAAAGGTTTAATTTTTTAAACTGATCTTGTAGCACAAGGGGGGTGATTTATCAAAGTTTTGCTGGCACGTTTACTTCTAATATTCTTTTGATGTGTTGCTTATTTTGTGCCCAAACCTTCATTTTTACCTGTCTTTTTTTTTTTTTTTAATCAGATTTACATGTGATTTTTTTCATCAGCTCTACAGATTTATGAAAATACTGAATAAAACCTTCATTTTAAAAATCACTTTAGAAGCTCAAATTTTAATTGCCTGTCCAAAACTGTTGCAATAAATCATTCTGTTATTTTCTTGGTTCTATGTCGGCTGCTGGTGCTGTTCTTCCAAATGTCCCTTTGCAGGCATTGCTTTCCCTTAGACTGAATTCAAGCAGGAGAGACACACAGATAAGGGTTTCCCCAATAACAGACATGCAAAGTGCAGCCTTCTTATCCCTGTGCTAATCTGGAGGGGTGGATAGAGTGGTCCTAAAGGAACACGTCACAAATTATGCCACAAGGTGCACATGTGTCACTGAATTGAAGCAGACTGGCATGGCGTCATAAAATGACACAGGCATTGGGTGTAGAAATAAAGTACCAATGGTAGCGGTCAAAAACACCTTCAGAATAACAATTTGCGTCAAGAAGCACTGAGTAGTCAGTGTCAATATTGATGCCAGAATGGTGATCTATAGCTCGCACTTGAACTCGGATAGGGAACCGCAAGAGAGCGGTAGTTTTAAGCTGTTGTTTGAGTTCATTCAGTAAGTTTTTTTTAGTTGTGAACTCATATGGAGTCTATGCAAGAGTTTTTAAATCTAATAAATGTGATGAATAAATCTAATAAACAAAGTGATTTTACTCCTGAATGACAGAGGATTGAGCAGTGAGAGTGCAGGGGCATGATATATACACCAAAAGTGCTTCATTAAGCTGAACTTGTTTTGAGAACTTTTGGGGATATCTCATGATCAATGTGAACATATCCAATAATATATGTTTTTAATTAGAAACCGAGCTCTGGGGCTATCTGATGGGATTGAGCATATTGGCACTGTTCGTTGGGACTTGGCATTGTGTTTGCTGTTGGCCTGGATCATCTGTTACTTTTGTATCTGGAAAGGAGTCAAGTCTACTGGGAAGGTGAGTTTAGAATAGCGTTCACCTTTATATAAAGATGTTTCAATGCGTTCTTTTCCAATGTATAAAACTGTTACTGAACCTTCTTTTTCTGTGATACACCAAAGCAATATGCCCCTTTGCCTCTTTTTATTCCTCTTTTTGCTCCTTTTGTTCTTGTTCACTTTAGCGTTGAATCACAAAATAAGACACGTGAGTTGTATTTCCTCAAAAAAAGCACATTCTCAATTAAATGAAAAAAAATGAAATGAATGCATTAAGAGAGACACATTTATCAATCAAACAAATAAACAAAATAGAACAGTTAAATAAAACTATGCAAGAGGCAAATAAAATAAGATTTTGGTGCAAATAAGGGAATAAACAGGGTAAAAAAAAAAGAGTCTAAAAAAAAAAAAAACAGAAGCTGAGCACAGTACCTTTTATAAATAACCCTCAATTTATGGAGCCTGCCTGAAGACCACTTCCCCCCTCCTCATCTCCGTTCTGGACGCTTAGGACTTGCAGTTACAGGGACACTCCACTGCCCCCAAAACAAAATAAATACAAATCACAATTTAGTAGATATACCCCAAATGAAAATTGTCATGCATTTAATTTTGCATGTTTTCATTGGAGTTATATCTAAAAACAGCTTGCAAAACCTATCTGCTGACTTTGCAAGCACTACTCTTGTAACCCTGCCCATACTTTCTGTAGCTGTCCAATCACAGAGTGGCCAATTCAGATCAATGAGAAGTCTTTGCAAGGCCAGTGCTCTGGGCAATTGCTGCCTCTTAAGTTTAGCTCAACTGAACTAACCAAACCAGGAAGTAATATGACCGTTGTCTGATTGAAAGTCGGCAGGTTTAAACAGGTTGATTTATAAAAGTGTAAATTTCTATTGAAATCTGCTCTATTTCCAAAATGAAAAAAGACACATATAATATATAAAGCTTTTCAGCAAGCTAAAATGATTTAGGGGTCTGGAGTGTGCCTTTAGATCCTGTTCTTTTCATGGTAACCACAAAATAAACGTTCCTGTTCTTTTTCTATATCTGTCTCTGCTGCGTCTGGAACCAAGGCATCTAGTGTTTATACCTGCAAAACAAAAGTGGGGACTGGTACCATCAAGAGTGGTGCAAGTGTATCATCTCACTGCTTTCTCTTTTTTTCTTTTTCAGATTGTATATTTTACAGCTACCTTTCCATACTTGATGCTTATTATCCTGCTTATTCGTGGGATCACACTGCCTGGGGCATATGATGGGATTGTATTTTATCTGCAGCCAGACATCAGCAGGCTCAGAGATCCTCAGGTGAGCAGTAGACTATTTTCCCCACTTTGAAAAATAGAGGAATTGGAGAACATCCAGAACATTCATTTATTTATAGTGGTGTTGCTGTAAAGATCATAATATTTATAAAATACACATTAAGGCTTAAGCAAACAGTACACAAATACAGTTTGAACCATCTATCTTAGCAAATAAATATGGTCTCTAGCAGACTATTACTAGACTAGGTGATAACAGGCTATTAATAGAGTATGAGGTAAGAAATTCTATATTAAACTGACTATGGGGTGTTTGTCTTGGAAGCCAGCTCGAACAGTCGCATTTTAGGCTACCTCCAGTACCAACTAGGCCACAGCTACAAGATTACAGCAACCTGGACCAATATTTACACACTTGTCTCTCATAACTAATAAAAAGCATAACATCTCCGGTACATCAGAAGTGTATGGAAGGCCTGAAAACGATAGTTCACCACAGACGAGACAAACTGAGAGATATGCAGGAGGGTGCCTATGCAGACTTACCTTCCCCACAATCGAAGACCGAATCAGAGATCCTGTCCAGCAAAATTTAAGACCCACTCTACAAACAGATTTCCAAGCCATCACATAGGAGCTTCATATAGACCTGCAGGCCATGGGAGAGCGAACAGACAACGTGATGAAGAAGCTGGATGAGCTGTGTACGGCACTGTGGTAGACCACCTAACCTCCCTAAAATAAGAATATCAAAAGTTGATTCTCAAAAAGGGCATACTCCAAAGATTGTTCCAGAAGAAATAATATACAGGTGAGAGTAGTTGCGAAGGAGGTAGAACAAGAGTTTATGTCTGAGTACCTAGTGTCCCTATTCAAAACTTTAGTCCCTGCACTGCCTGTGAATGACTGACACATCAGCCTAGTTGCCTAGTTCACAGGATACCTAAATCCCAGAGCCTTCCCAGGGACTCAACAACAGATGTAGTGGTGCGTATGGAATGGAGAGTCACTGATTGGCTGAGAGCGTCAACTGACTGTTTCCAGCAATCAACGGCGCCCCTGCCCAGCGGCAATCCGCACTTTCTGAAACTGAAATTTCAGAAGCCGGATGCCACCTAGGGAGGGGAGATCAGAGCTGTATGCAACTTTGTGGGTTAAAACAATTGAGAACGGTATAACCCCTGAAGGTAAGAGACATGCATCACTTCACAATCATTCTTTTAAATCCACAAGGAAGCACTTTTAAACAAATATACAAAATAAAACAGGAAAAGCAGGAAAATTGTGTAATAAACATTTATAAACTTACTATAAACTTGGCCAGATTGCATTAAAAAGGCAGGACTCTGAGCTAGGCAAGTTTTTTCAACCTCGCCCTCTCCTTCATACCCACCTTAGTTTCATCATCATTGTAGCAGCAGAAGAAAGAAACTTGAATCCGGAGCCTGCTCTGCATGATCAGACTCCCTGTTTTCTTCCCTGTAGGATGTTATAAGGTGAAGAGACCTTGTGTAAATCTGTCCGGCATGCCCAATGCACTTTTCCAGCATTCCCAGGGATAGAGCACTGATTGGTTAGATACGTTTCCCCCCCGAAGTGAGTGTGGGAAGCAAAAGAAAAAAGCAGCTAAAAATAAATAAATAAATAATATTTACCTGTTTTATTATAGCCCGCAGAGTTTTTTCTAATTAGTTATGTATGTCCTTTAAACTTCTAAATGGCAAAGAATGGAGAATTTAAACTGCAAAGGCATTATCTAAACAGCAATACCACTCCATTAAGTGAGTAATTGTGTTGCTTATAGTGTCTCTTTAAGCTGACCACTGCTTTACATTACCCAGATATTGATGGTTTATTCACTAATCTTAGCATATCTTTATGTGTATTTACATATAATACCCCCAGTATGGTTACATGTTATTGTCTCAATTATATATATGTTTATGGGATCTTTTGCAGGTGTGGATGGATGCAGGGACTCAGATCTTTTTCTCATATGCCATGTGCCAAGGCTGTCTGACCGCACTGGGGAGTTACAACAAATATAACAACAACTGCTACAGGTGATCTTCATATTCTTCAGCTCAAATAGAAACTTTTGTAAATCGTTCTTAATGCACTTTCATCAGATGTCTGGATAGGTGGACCCTGTCTGGTCTTGTTGCTCTAGCTGGCCCTGGAGCTCCTTCACTTTGTTTAGGGAGCATTGTAGTCTGTCCTTATATTAAAGGACCACTCTAGGCACCCAGACGACTTCAGCTTAATGAAGTGGTCTGGGTGCCAGGTCCCTCTAGGATTAACCCTTTTTTTTTATAAACATAGCAGTTTCAGAGAAACTGCTATGTTTATAATGAGGGTTAAGCCAGCCTCCAAATCCTCTAGTGGCTGTCTCATTGACAGCCGCTAGAGGCGCTTGCGTGCTTCTCACTGTGAAAATCACAGTGAGAGCACGCAAGCGTCCATAGGAAAGCATTGTAAATGCTTTCCTATGCGACCGGCTGAATGCGAGCGCGGCTCCTGCCGCGCATGCGCATTCAGCCGATGACGTCGCGATCAAGATGGAGAGGAGGAGGAAAGCTCCCCGCCCGGCGCTGGAAAAAGAGGTAAGTTTAACCCCTTCCTCTCTCCAGAGCCCGGCGGGAGGGGGTCCCTGAGGGTGGGGGCACCTTCAGGGTACTCTAGTGCCAGGAAAACGAGTATGTTTTCCTGGCACTAGAGTGGTCCTTTAAGTACAGATCACGTAAAGAGCTCCTTCACGGTCCCCTGGCAAATCTCCATGACTCAGAGTGCTGTAGTCAATGCTCAGTCATTAACTGTGTACTGGGGCCAAAAGAGAGCTGTTATAGTGATTTGCACCCAGTATTGGTGCAGACCACAATGCTCCCACACTGAACCACCTGCTCCCCACAACTAACGAGTCCTTGCACAGACAGAACTTAACGCCCCCCAAAAGAAAAAGAACTATTGTTGAGTAGCTGTGAGCAGGAGAGTGTTAAGTATTGTTAGATGTATTGAAGATATAGTTAATTCCACTTATCTCATTCTGCAATTTCAAAATGTGACGGACCGCCTGACACCCCGACCGTGTGCCTCCACCAATCACTGCTTCCTTGTGCTCACCAAGTACTTCCAAATGTATATAGGATATAGAATGCACACCATAACAATCTCAAAAAAATATTTAAATTTTATTATGTACAAAAAAGTACCAGAATGTAAACATATAAGAAAAAATAAATATAAACAAAGTAACAGAAGTAAAGGCAGATACAATAAAATAATAGTAATAAATTACCACAAAAATCCTTACAAGCCTCAGACAGAAACACGAGTCACCAAACCCCCCCCCCAACGTTTCGGCACCAACTGGCTGCCTTTATCAAGGGTACCTGTGAAAGTACTTCCAAGCATTCCAACAGACACCATCAGCACCATAGTCCCAACTTCCAGCGTCACAGCTTGGCTGGGGTCTCGCCGTCTTTCACCCACCCTGGACCCAAGACCAGGATCCAGCTTTCAGTGGGCAGACCTCTCCTCCTCCATAGAGTCTAGCAGGATAGCTCTTACAAGAGCTAATGATTATAGCAATCCAAAGAACAATCCCAAGAGCAGGGATTTTAGCTGGTATAGCTTTCCCCTGCAAGCACAAGACGAGGCTCTGTGTTGAGGGTAAACTGGACCTGGTTTATTGGTAGCCACAACTGGCCTTTTATGCAAGTCCCCATGCACTGGACCTGAGTGTAGACTACAGTAAAAACATACATGAGATTACATTGGCTATCAGATCCAGGACACTCCCATACAAAATAGGTCAATCCCTCCCTTGTGCCTGGGAGATAATTAGTTAAATACACAAACAAATAATGAAATTATCTCTCAGTACAAGAAACATGCAATACAACAACACCCCAAAAATACCCCTAAAACATATGGAAACCCCACATATCCCCTGATAGCCCCGATCTGGGGGACCAACATATCCAAAAATCACCCAGGTCGGTTCAGGGGTTCGGGATTTCCATGGAAGTTATAATGTTGACCGACCGTTCACATGGTCCTATGCCCAAAACAGTTCCAGGGAATTAGGGCCAACGGTTGGTCTCTCTTTATGGAGTACAAAAGTACATACGTTTTTAAAGGGCCCATAGTCTTTTGGCAGGAGGCTGGCATGCAGGCTCCTCCAAGAATACGTGGCAGAGGCATTTCTGCCACAAAAAATAAGAATACACAGTGCAAATGCTTATTGAACTCAAAATTTCTGGTATTATTTTAAAACACATTGTTTACCCCTCTACCAGCATATTTGTAACGCTGTCTCTCTTTTTCTATCCATAGAGACTGCATTGCACTCTGTTGTCTGAACAGTCTCACCAGTTTTGTGGCTGGATTTGCTGTATTCTCTGTTTTGGGTTTCATGGCATGGGAGCAAGGGGTCCACATAGCTGATGTTGCTGCATCTGGTATGTAACACAGACCTAGAGTATCAAAACATACCCACATATATCTGATTTGTGGCAAACCCCTCTAATGTCTAATGAATGTACCTTGCTATCCTAACCCCAGCTTTCAAATTAATTTGATATATTATGCACTCAGATAACCTTAACTCTGTTTCTTGTCCTATATGTGCTCAGAGCCTTTCAAACTTACCAACATTAACTTCATATATTTTGCAGGTCCCGGCTTAGCATTTATTGCCTATCCAAAAGCTGTGACAATGATGCCGGCCTCCCCACTGTGGTCCTGTCTTTTCTTTCTTATGCTCATATTTTTGGGCCTGGACAGTCAGGTACTGAATGAGAAATCAACAAGGGAAAATAAGACACTTCAATGAAGAGGTGGGAGAAGATAGACATGAAGTCTTGGGAGGCCAATTGAGACAGTGGCCAGAATTTTTGGAACCTTGAAACATGCTTAATCTCAGTCAGGTCTAAATGCAAGCTTATAATAAGTATTTGATAAGGTTACACCAGGAGCATGTAGCAATTTAACCACTCATTGCCAGACTAGATCAGGTGTCATTTGCCCATCTCCCACACATAACAAGATAAGAAATCAAGGGTTCTAGGAATTAAGAGATCATTGACTTAATTCAGCATTTCTATCCTTCCAGTTTGTGGGTGTGGAAAGCCTGCTTACAGCTATCATAGACATGTATCCTGACATGTTCAGGAAGAAGTTCCGCAGAGAATTCCTGCTTTTGGGGATCACAGTAACTTGCTTCCTGCTGGGCCTGATACTTGTGACTGAGGTAAGAAGGTGGTAAAGAATGGGAAAATACAGTACTTCCTTGAATTGACCTCTTATGATTGTTGCTGGGCATTTCAGATAAATAGATCCAAGAAGTTATTGGGATGATAACCGTTAGATTCAATCTAAAGAATATAATGGGCTCTAGCTAGCCCCTATTAGAAATGCGTTCTATTAGAATGTCAGAATGTTTCATAGCACATTTAATATATCTTCATTATGTGTAATTTAAACTATGAAACTTGACGTTTAGATGAACAATTTTAGATTAATTATACAAAACTTGACTCTCTATATAGCTCTTGTACTTCCTGTAATTGTAGCCAGATTATATATATCAGGATGCTGTTTTATGAGGCTATATAACAACTGATATACATGGAGTATGCATAATAATTAGTATGCGTTATCTATACACAATCCGAAATTACATGTTGTTATGGGCTTCAGGCATATCTGCATGGGAGATAATATTAAAAAAAAAATCTGATGTTATTTTGTAGATTTTTTAAAAAAAAATTTCTTAGAGAGATAATCACCCAATGCATCAAATAATCATATTACTGACAATTTCAGAGCCTAGTAAACTCTTTATGATTCTTATATTTTGTTTTCTTGATCTCACAGGGTGGGATGTATGTCTTCCAGCTATTTGATTATTATGCAGCGAGTGGGACCTGCCTGCTCTTTATTGCTATCTTTCAGGTGGTCTGTGTGGGCTGGGTATATGGTAAGTTCCCGGAGAGCTTGCTGTCAGTGTTGGATGAGGAAGAAATGTTTGTGAATGATAAAACCTCTTTACAGGAGCTGGCCGGTTCTATGACAATGTGGAGGACATGATTGGCTATCGACCCTGGCCCTTGGTGAAGATCTGCTGGCAAATAGTCACCCCAGTAATTTGCCTGGTAAATCCAGATAAATATTAGAATAAACAAACACATGTTTTAAAACATGTCCAGTGTATATTTGATAAATGTATCTGTAAATCCACACAGCCCCCATATTAATGTTACACAACAACATTTGTTGAGAATGGGTAATGTCCAGTCCATTTATACTCAAAGTAGACGATTATATATTTTTTTTCTACAGAAACATGTTTTTATAGACAGACAGTGCTTAAACAGTATGCAGTCAGGCAAGGGACATCATAATGTATTGCCCATTAATGTAATATTAAAATAATTGAAAGACAAAGTTTTTTCCCATACAATATTAATGTGCAATGGTGGATTTTCTCTAAGCTCACAGACTATCTAACAAGGCACTTTGTATACAAGAGCTTTAATAGTTAGATTCCGGCTCACGCGGCAGGGCCCTCTTTACCTTTTGTATTAGCCTGTGTAAATCGTACTGTTTTTTCTAGCCACTCCCACCAATTGTACAGTGCTGCAGATCGGAATATGTTGGCGCTTTGTAAATACCAGTAATAATAATAATAATTACTAAATGGAGGAATAAGAGCCCTTGTGAAATACCATAGAAATATGAAAAATATAGAAATATAGAATAGAAAAATATAATCTGGTAGTAGCTGTTCTATTCTATTCAGTTTTTTTTTTTTTTTTTTTCTGACTGCTCATCTGGGTTTTCTGATAAAATGTGCAGCTTTTAAAGGAATAGTGAGTGATAGTTTGTCTGTATTTTCATTGTTTTTCTTTTATTATATGAGCCTGATTGTAAAGCTGCCTGTGTTGTGTCTTTTTAGGGTTCTCTAAAGAGAGTAATGACCAGTACTGATGGGTCATTCTGAGTTGGCGTAGCAGCAGAGCAGATAAATTGTAGTAATGTATATGAATTATACAATTCCCCTTATTAAATTAATTTACAAACAAGACAAGTATTCATATACAAAATAAATTAGGTCCAGGCACTCAGCATTGCTTCAGGAAGGCAGGTTATTAGAACAAAAACTGAAACATTTCGGCCTGCACAGAGGCCTTTATCAAGCTTATATTTAAGGCCTATTATAAAGGCCTCTGTGTAGGCCAAAACATTGCAGTTTATGTTTTAATAAACCTGCCTTCCTGCAGCAATCCTGAGTGCGTGGACTTAATTTGTTTTATCTACTTATTGAGTTTTGCCAACCCTGGCCCTTATGTGCACTTGGATTCCTAAGTGTGAGTGCGGTATCCTCCGTTTGTGAACTACTACAAGTATTCATATACAAACTGGTACATTCAATATTTGATGGATATCCCTTTCACTTCTACCATTCTATCACTGATTTTTTAAATCAGAAAATATATATTTACTTGGATGTTAATGCATATTTTATTTCTTGCTACATATTCAAAATAATATAATTTCATTCTGATGCCAGAACTTTATTTAAGGTACTTTGTATTTCCTGCGATTTCCATTTTAATGTGGGAAAAGATTTTGAACAAACTTGGAAAATACCTAATGTGTCTTAATGTGGCTTCATCAACCCAATTTGAAAATAGATTTGAGAATAGAAGAAATCATAGGAAAAGTAAGCAGATTTTCACAATAAGTGGGACACTTTAAAAATAGAAGTAATTTTAGTTTAGAGATAAGCTTATTCTACACACTTTACTACTTTATATGTAACAAAAAACACAATCATCATAGTTAGTGCAATGATACACTAAAACATAAAAAATAGAAATTTGACAGATTCAAGTTTGTTTCTAATTCCTAGGGCACTTTCGTGTTCTCCTTGATCGAATACACTCCCCTGATGTACAATAACCACTATAAGTACCCTGCCTGGGGATATTCCATTGGTTGGCTTATGGCTCTTTCCTCAATTATTTGTATCCCGCTGTATGCTATCTACATCGTACTGGTCACCAAAGGTCCATTCCTGAAGGTAAATGTGTAATACAGTCTTTCATCGAAAATAAGACATCCCCTGAAAATAAGCCCTAGCTTATTTTTGGGGGATGTTCGTAATATAAGCCCTACCTCAAAAATAAGATATAGTCGCTTGTTTGCTAATCTATGTTTGGGGAAGTTTCTCCAAGCATAGATTTGTGGGATTCCATTCACGAGAAAACGTATTTCTTGCGCATGCTTGCTACTGTTTTGCCCCGAAAATAAGAAATCCCTCAAAAATAAGCCCTGGTGCGTTATTCAGGGGGAAAATTAATATAAGACCGGTCTTATTTTCGGAGGAACACGGTAGGTAGGGTTGCATCACCATTGGCGAAGAATTTCAGAGCATATATAATTAGTGTAACTCACAAAATAATTTATGTATATTTTAAAAATGAAATGTTGTTAGCAACAGCGTTTAAGGGATTATTTATCTATACTCTGACCATGGCAGTTTTTAATAGATTATGCAGATAATGCATTAAAAAGTGGTTAAAATGTAAATGAAAATAAAAAATTCTGCAGCGCTCACAGTAATTTGCATTAGAACATCTTACATTTCCAGATAGGAAAGCATTGATACCTTAAATTCAAACTTTAGTATATAAGCATAGTGGGGCACAGTTCCTGTGGAACTCCCTACCCTGCATTAAACTCTCACCCAGTCTCCACGTCTTAAAAAAAAAGTAAATCAAAACTATTCTAGCAACCTACTTTTCTACCCTACCCTTTCTTTTTGACACTATACCCCATTCCCTCTAGCAGGGCCTCCAATGCCCTATGTTCCTGTGCATCCAACTTGTCTGTTAGTCAATCCATTGTATAGTGCTGCAGAATGTGTTGGTACTTTATAAATAATAATAATAATAACTACCGGTATTTTGTATCTTTAATTTATATATATATATATATATATTAAATGACAAACATATATATGTTTCCTAACAGAGGCTGAAGAAGCTCATCACCCCTAATGTTGCCCTCCCTCCACCCAAGATGTACATCTCAGAGCACAGCAACACAAGCAAAATTTATTTATCAAGTGTGGAAGCTAAGGATGGACTTAACGATATGAACAAAGAAACTCACTGCTGATGCAAAATATGTCTTCTGCATCCTGGGACCAACTTTTTTTGTGATATCTTGTGCTAAATGTCACATTAAAAGACACATGAGATATTTTCTTTACCTACTTCAGGGTTTGTTCCACCAGGGTGTTTCAGGGTGCCTCACTCATTAAACATCTTTAGGCATACTTGCCCTGCACTAAAGGTCTTAGGATTATTCTCTGTATGGCTAGCCAGCATGATTGCCTGTCAGCGTGGCATACATTTACATCAGGCTGATATGCCACTTTTTTAAGACAGGCATGTCTGCTCCTTTGGATGGTGCCAGTGACACAGATTGCTTCACTGGTCCTTACTTGTTATTTCCACTCACCCTGTTCCAATTTACATACCTCACTATGACCTCAATTCAATATTTCTGGCTAAGCTTTTAAAATGAAATTAAAATATTGACATATATATATATATATATATATATATATATATATACACAAAATATTGCAATATTTTTCAAATTATTATATAATTTTCAAAGTATATTGACCTCCATATATTATATAATAATTTGAAAAATATTGCAATATTTGGGTGTATATATATATATTGCAATATTTTTCAAATTATTATATAATTTTCAAAGTTTATCAAAAAATATTAAATGAAGGCCATGTTGGGTGGTATTCTTACGATATGACCTCCATGATGCCTTTACAAACTTGACATACTCAGCAACCACATTTTATGATGGAAGCACTTTATACTCCCCATTTCTAAATGAGTTTAACATATTGATATTTTTATACATATTGATCACATTTAGAGATATTACAATTTATCATATAAGGACATGATTGGCTTTGACTATCATATAGGGAAAAGATATGTGTTAAGAAAAACAAACTTTCTTGATTTCTTACACCTTTTTGTCTTTTAAAACACTTGGTACCCTATACAATCAAAGTTTATGGTATAGAGGTAAATGCCCTTTTCTAAGGCAAATAATTTAACAAATCAACCATATCAACACTTGTTGAATACTTAATTGTTTTTTAAATAAAATGTGTTATAAAGGACAGATCATAACTATTTCTTCCTTGCACCAGATTTCAATATCTGACATTCTCCTATTTTTTCTCCTCTGTCCATGATGTCTGCAATTTAACATTTTGTGTGATTATGTTGACAGGTGGATTGTGGTAAGCTAATTTAGCAAGTCAAATGGGACTTTGCTTTAAGCTCCCCCCCATTGGAAAAGATCACACTTCTCATAAGAAAAAGTAGTCCCTACCTTTTCTTATAGATAACAATAACAAAAAAGTAAAAAGAACCTAATAAATAAATAAAAATAAGATAAATAGAGGAACAAAAATAAAATAATGAAAATAAGACATGCAAACTGCCAGAGATGTCTTATAAGACGCCACTCCATAGATTTCAAAGGAAGAAAAGAAAACAAGGTCAACCATGCCCAAAAGAATCCAATGAGCCAAAACTGGCAAACTAAAATGGACTTTCATTCCATGTACAACGGCTCTACCTTCAGGCTAGACTGCATCTGCCGGGGGACCAGTTGTTACTTAACTGAGGGAGCATCGAAGAAAGAGGAAATGCTTTGTTTGATACCGCATATTATGCTGTGGAAACAATGCTGATTGGCTGATCCTGTTGCTAGGAGAATATGCCTCGTACATTATATACCTGTTATTGTATTGATTTTAAATGTTTTTTCTTTGCTGCCGTGGGAAATAAAGAAAGAGTGTAGCGTAATAATCACCTCTGCGTATTTAATAAAATCATGACTTTACATCATGTTAATAATAAAACCTGCAAATTTTATTTCAGGATCATATAGAACAGCGGTTCCCAACCCAGTCCTCAAGCACTCCCTAACAGTCCAGAATTCAGGGATTACCCAATTGTTTCTAAGGTGTATTTAGAAAAGAAAAATAAAACACCTTAGACACAACAGGGTAATCCCTAAATCCTGGACTGTTAGGGGGTACTTGAGGACTGTGTTGGGAAACACTGATTTAGAACATTAGGATGTGATTGGCTTGGATATTTATCAAGAGTGTGGCTGTCATAATATAGGGAAAGAGTATGATCAACAACACCAGCTATATTGCTTTCTACCTCCATTCCAAAAAAGAGGAAAGCAGCATGTAAACCTCTAATACTTGCACTTATTTTACTCCAAACTTAGTTTATTGGACGTATAGAAATATGAATTGTATTTTGAATGATTTTGTAACTACTAACATACATTTGTAATAAAGTCTTTTGTTGTAAAGTAGACAGCATCATTTCCTGTTATTGGATCAGATGCAAAGGAGCACAAATTAATGGTACTATCCACTTGTCAAATAAAAATAAAATTTAAAAAAATCGCTGTTTTGTAGATATACCCCCAGTCAAAGCATGTATGCATTTAATTATGCATTTTTTCATTGGGGGTGTATCTAAAACCAAATGTGCAGTTCTGCAACCTGTGCAAGCTCTCCTCTTCTAACTCAAGCCAGACTTTCTGTGGCTGTCCAATCAGACTTTCCAATACAGCTCAATAAGAAGTCTCTGTAGGCTGGTACTTACCATGTAGTAACACTACCTGTTGTCTGATTGACAGCCGTGAGGGTGTAACAAGGTTAATTTATAATAGTACCAAATTCTATTGAATCTGCACTTTTTGTAAAATTAATAAAGAGGTCACAGTCTTGTCATATAAAGCACATCAGCAAGCTCAATAAATATTTAATCGTGCCGCACTGTTTATAATGATGGGATGTGCAAAGGTAATGCTTTCCAAATATTCAAAACTTGAAGAGCATTCACCAATCAAAAGAAGGGATCAGCACTATGGTGCCACACAGGCCAGGGAGACCACCAATCCCTGATAATATATTGGAACAAAAAATAAATATCCGGGGACACATAGACTCTATGCAAAGTTGCAAGTTTTAATAGAGTAAAACAGGAATGTTTCAACTCACATGAGGCTTTCTCATGCCTAGATCATCAATAATGAGATCTCAGAGTTAAATGTTCAAAAAATGAATTTGACCCAGTAGCCAAAAGTTGTCTCCAGTACTACCTACTCCACCTTTACCATGGCCATTCAAGAAAATATATTTTCTTGGGGGACCTTTCCAAAAATGCAAATATTGGACAAGCAAATGTGCTACTTTAAGTTTGTACACCCCTATTAAAGTGTAGCATCACTGCTCCTAGAAGACTAAATGCAATGTGTGCAAAAGGATAAAAAATGATCAGCACTAATATATCTAACTAAAAGATATATATAAAAAAAAAATGAAAGTAAGCGACACACCTTAAAACATAAGGCTCCCTCTAAGCCTTATAAACAAGAGATGAGTGTGCATGCAAGGAGATGCAGTCTATAGCACTCCACATTAATGTGGTATAGCTAAAACGGTATCACCTACTGTCATTCTATTTCCTTTAGTTCTCCAACTTTTATCATAGGGATGGCATAACATCTCTGGTCCACAGCAGCCGGCAGCCCACTAGGAGGGGTTGGCCCAGAGAGAGATTTGTAATGTCATCACCAATGACAAGCATGTCCCCCACAAATGAGTATGTTAGTGTGAAGTCCCTACAGAGCACAATGACGCAGAGACTCAAAAATGTATTTAAAAAAAACACACAGACACTTGCTCCTCTACCTCTTATTACCTATTAGGGGAGAGGGAGCACGCTGATGATGATCCCTGGTGGACCAGTGGACTGGTAATTTGACCTGTATCTCTGAAGGGTACTGACTCTGTCTCTCACTTGTGAGTGTGGTGTTTCAGAGTGCCTCTGCGAGTTACCATGGCAATGCTCTGATAATATTGAAGCTCACGAAAAGGAGAGAAGAAGGCAACTCAGCATGCTGCTTTCTAATTATTTCTTCTTGAAATTTCTGGTATTAACCCATGAAATAACTGACGGATCTTTGCTACAACTTTCCCCACAAAAAAATATTGTAACGGTACTCTGTGACTGCATTAAAACTCAGACTGCGGGGGCGGAGCTAACCACCGAGCTGATCAGACGCCATTGCAGACAGCTCCGGCCTAAATCCTATTTATCTCGTCTAAATCTGGAGAATCGCCATCAAGCCCATCATCCCCGACCTACACCCCGACTTGGGAAGCCGAGCTGCATCGATAGATGCCCTTCTTTGTAAAAAAGACGCCGCTGAAACGGCAACAAAAAAACGCGGCCTACTCGGCGCAGCCACTGCCCGACCTGACGGCGCTCCTCGGCGGAGTATACCAAGGCCTTGCACCCACCTTGTATCCGGAACCCCATCCCAGCCTGGGGGATCACATGTCAGCCATGGGACGCCGTTCCCAGAAAGCCAACACCCAGACAGAAGGGAGAGACATAGGGGCAATGCTACAACGGCCCGCTAGGCCCAAACCGGCCACAGGAGAAACCCAGACAGCAACTGCACAACAGGGCCATGCTGAGCAGTCAGGGAGCGCCGATTTCAGCACCATACCACCAGCTCCCCCAGAGGGATCGCCACCAGCGACCAAACATGACCTGCAGATACTCCTGCATGATTTTCACAAACTGCTGGCGAAGGAGCTTGCAGGACTCAGAGCTGACCTACAGGCCACAAATGACCGGGTGCGCGCCACAGAGGCTGACATGACAGAAGTCACAACAAATTTAACAAACACACAGGCCTCGGTGCAACAGCTCCAAAAGTCCCATCATAACCTGCCCCTACACCTGAATGCCCTCGAGAACAGCCACAGACGCAATAATATCAAAATCCGTGGCATCCCATCAAGTGTCACGTCAGACGAGCTGCCACACTATATAAGAAGGCTGCTGGCAACAATACTACCTCCAGCGATGGCAAGGAAAATAGTGACCGATGGAATATATCGGGTCACAGGCCCCCCAAGGGCTCCCTCGCAAACAGCACGGGACGTCATCCTCCGCTGTATGTCCTCACAAGACAAGGGACAGATCATGGCTGCACTAAGGGACAAGACCCCACTATCATTTGAGAATTCTCACCTCACCTTCTACCAGGATCTAACGAGGGCAACCCTTCAATGGCGCCGATCACTCCACCCAGTGACCCAACAGCTGTGAGCAGCCAACATGAGCTACAGGTGGGCAGCACCAGGATCGCTACTGGCCACACATAATGGGACTACCCATACGCTTACCTCTCTTGCAGAAGCCCCGACTTTTCTTGAAACGCTGGGACTGAAAGCGGCAGACGCACAAACCCTGGAGGGCACCTGTGACCCAGATAACAGCGGCCCCTCCATGTCACGCCCCGACCTGACACACCAACAGCCGATATGAAGGTAGCCGAGAAAAACAATCCGTAGGACACTGCATAGAGACTATGGACAACCGGGTCCTTCGGACACTAACGAACTGAATGTTTATTTACCTGTTTAAATGCTACTCAGCATAGCGCAGCTCAAGTTAGAGAGCGAGTGTTGAAGACTTATACCCATGTTTCAGCAAAGATTGTTATACCCCAGTTTCCCTGCTCCCAAGTTGCACAGCTTACCGCAGCTCAATTCCTGGCACGATCGATAGGGTCTCTTACTTACCCCTGCCTGACACACGGGGACCCCCCCCCCCCCGTGGGCCCCGAATCCCAGACAAGCCAGCACATACACTCCCAATAGACGAGATGACAACCCTCCCCCCCCCCCCCCCCTGCTGGCCCCCTAGGTTAGGGGTACCACTCAGTCCACACAGTACACACCTATCACTGAACACCACACTGAGATAGAAAGGCACCCGGAGGGATGGCAAACACATGCACGATCAATAAGATATCAAAGTACAGATCGGTAACACCCCGTACCGGAATTAAGCACAGTCATAGGACCTACACGGTACTGTTGGAGGCAAGCATGGTTCTGAGACATTAATGACACCTACCCATAAACAAGCACCTTCTTTATGCACATAGCCACAGAACCACAATCACAACCTCAATCCCAAGCAGGATATAACTCAGAAAAAGGAACATAAGGGTGTATCAGCCACTCACACTGGATGTGAGAGTGTTGGGACACCCAAGGTCAGGATGGTGGTTCCAGATCCACCAGTAAAGGGCTTGAACCCGGATTAAAGTATTAGAAAAAGAAAAAAGATAGAATCTCAATCACAAGAGAGAGATTCTAAACTGGTTTTAGATACAATTGATAGGACAATAATAAATATGGTGACCACACCAAAAAGCACTGTACTATTTAAACCTAAAACAAGCACCAAATGATATACAGCATGATATGAGGTATTACATAGATCCAGAAAGTGGCTCAATATAAATCAAACTAACTTTATTAGTAAATAAAAAAGAGAGTACACTTAAAATGGAATGTAATAAGTAGAGCTAATTGCAATATATCAATAGACTGAATGCCACTGGGCAAAAAATAAGCAAGGTAAGTAACAGCTTTGAAGAGGACTATTAGTAAGTAAATCCCCAGAGATTACAGAAAAATAGCTCGGACTCCTGACTCTTGCATAGAGAGCCCAAGGATGTAGCCTTAAGGCTCCTGTGTAGAGCCTCAGCTGTCCTTGTTGCTATATGGTAGGAGAAAAAAAATCCCCAAAGCAGCAAAACAGCCAGTACCAGAGATAGAGCAAGTATAAAGAGCAAAAAATCCCTGTAACTCCTAGAAACACCTTCGAGGGTGTTCTATGCTGTCCCTAGGTGGGAAACCAGAGAGGAGATTAGCCTAAGCAGCTTCACCAAATAACTCCTAAATAGAGAGTTTAAGGAGGTAGTAACTCCTAGTAGGGCAAGTCAGCCTGCCCCAAACAAAAATAGAGCTATTATCCCTGTTGCTCCTAATGGAAACACCTTCGAGGGTGTTCTATGCTATCCCTATATGGGAGGACGGAGAAGCTGAATTCCCTTCAAATTAAATGTAACAGTGCTTTAGAAAATAAAAATCAAACCACTCGTGCTACCATAGGTGTAAGTGACCCAATTAAACCCGACGCGCGTTTCGGTGCGTCTGCTGCACCTTCGTCAGGGGTTGGAAATACCTCTGTCAGTGGAGGGACTTTTAAATCCTAAGTAGCCAATCGTCTAGATAATCCAATCACCCAATAAATGACAGCCGGTGTATGCACAGAGCCTACTGTGGGAGGAGCAAGCGGCCGTCAGCTGATGCTTCTGCTGAACGATATGTCAGCGTGTGCGTCTACACCCACGTGGGTATCCAGGGGCGGAGCTACAAGCGGCAGAGAGAGGAGAAGACGGAGTTTACTCCTCCCTTGCTCCAATCCGGCTCAAGTATGTCAGAGAAGTGGGCGTACAGAGGGAGAGGGGAATAAAAATAACAATATGACATCTGTAGGGAATGGCAAGAAGTTATGCCGAGAGTTCAAAACATATATATATGCATATATATGAAAAAGGTATATTATAAAGAAGGTATCATAATATACCTTTTTCATATATATGCAAGCAGCATCTTAGTCCTAGAAATATGACATCCTGCCTAAGTCTATATGGACTAAACATTTGGTCCGGGATTTATACATCCTTATCTGTTCTTATAGTTGGCCGGTTTTGAACTCTCGGCATAACTTCTTGCCATTCCCTACAGATGTCATATTGTTATTTTTATTCCCCTCTCCCTCTGTACGCCCACTTCTCTGACATACTTGAGCCGGATTGGAGCAAGGGAGGAGTAAACTCCGTCTTCTCCTCTCTCTGCCGCTTGTAGCTCCGCCCCTGGATACCCACGTGGGTGTAGACGCACACGCTGACATATCGTTCAGCAGAAGCATCAGCTGACGGCCGCTTGCTCCTCCCACAGTAGGCTCTGTGCATACACCGGCTGTCATTTATTGGGTGATTGGATTATCTAGACGATTGGCTACTTAGGATTTAAAAGTCCCTCCACTGACAGAGGTATTTCCAACCCCTGACGAAGGTGCAGCAGACGCACCGAAACGCGCGTCGGGTTTAATTGGGTCACTTACACCTATGGTAGCACGAGTGGTTTGATTTTTATTTTCTAAAGCACTGTTACATTTAATTTGAAGGGAATTCAGCTTCTCCGTCCTCCCATATAGGGATAGCATAGAACACCCTTGAAGGTGTTTCCATTAGGAGCAACAGGGATAATAGCTCTATTTTTGTTTGGGGCAGGCTGACTTGCCCTACTAGGAGTTACTACCTCCTTAAACTCTCTATTTAGGAGTTATTTGGTGAAGCTGCTTAGGCTAATCTCCTCTCTGGTTTCCCACCTAGGGACAGCATAGAACACCCTCGAAGGTGTTTCTAGGAGTTACAGGGATTTTTTGCTCTTTATACTTGCTCTATCTCTGGTACTGGCTGTTTTGCTGCTTTGGGGATTTTTTTTCTCCTACCATATAGCAACAAGGACAGCTGAGGCTCTACACAGGAGCCTTAAGGCTACATCCTTGGGCTCTCTATGCAAGAGTCAGGAGTCCGAGCTATTTTTCTGTAATCTCTGGGGATTTACTTACTAATAGTCCTCTTCAAAGCTGTTACTTACCTTGCTTATTTTTTGCCCAGTGGCATTCAGTCTATTGATATATTGCAATTAGCTCTACTTATTACATTCCATTTTAAGTGTACTCTCTTTTTTATTTACTAATAAAGTTAGTTTGATTTATATTGAGCCACTTTCTGGATCTATGTAATACCTCATATCATGCTGTATATCATTTGGTGCTTGTTTTAGGTTTAAATAGTACAGTGCTTTTTGGTGTGGTCACCATATTTATTATTGTCCTATCAATTGTATCTAAAACCAGTTTAGAATCTCTCTCTTGTGATTGAGATTCTATCTTTTTTCTTTTTCTAAGGATATAACTCATGAGTAACGACATGCCTTGCAAACTTTAGGAAGATCTCAGTTAACCTCGGCCATGTCCTATCAAATGCAAAAACTCACAAAAATGTGCTGTATAATCGTTGATAACTCTATGTCACAAAACTGTATACCTGTCTATAGCCTATTTCTGCTGTTGTGGCAGGATAGGTACATATGTACCATTTATGCACGACAAAATAAAGAATTAAAAAAAAAAAAAAACTCAGACTGCTTCTGCCTGCTACTCTTATCGAGACAGAGAATATTGACTCCTTCCTTAGTACTTCCTTGTGTCTGAACACCTTTGATGTCTTGTTTTGTAAAATGTTGCTGTTAGCATACAGCCATATTTAAAAACCAAATCACAAGGGTGGAGTATATACCTTTTGTGCAATTAAAAATAGATTTAGGTTCAGCTGGATTTTCTGTGCAACACAAGATACATGAAAAATTGAACCACAATTTCTTCTTTGTGCTTTCAATGTATATATTGCATGTAAGAGACAGATTATTTTCAAAAAGCAAGCAAATGAAGTATAACTTCCACATGTACTAGCCTACTGCTCGGACCTATTGTAAAAAAAATAAAAATTAAAAGACTGTGTTTTTGATGTTTGCCCATCAGTGCACGTTGGCTAGGTAGAAACAATACCCTCTTCATGAATGACATGAGCTCAAACTAACATCCAACTGGTAAGCTGCACTCTTTATGTCATTTCTGAGATGAGCAAAAGCCTAATAATTGTCACACAAGAGAGTTAAGACATCACATGGCTTAACTCTTCGCCCTTTATAAAGACACACATCAGTGGGGGGCGGGATGGAGAGGCCTCTAACAGCTCAAACCTAGCATCTCCTGCTTCATAAATATCTTGTGTAATGTGCAATACCTCAACCCAGCCATTACAAAGGGGAACACACATGTATACTTGACACTTACATGTTAAACTATTTACACCCCCCTGCATTGCTTTGAAAAGGTATTTTCTCTAACCTTTTCTCCCATGCCGCACCAGTCTCCTCCCAGATGGTCCCACCAGACTCCACCTCCATGGCTTTGACAATCTCAGTCAATCCAGTTTTGACAATCTCAGTCAATCCAGTGCTTTCCCATGTTATTGTGCATACACAGCAACATGCCATCCTGCGCCAATCGGCCAATCGAGTGACTGCCACTAGAGGTGTTACTAGGCCGCAATGTCAAAGCTGTATTTTCTCTGAAAATGCAGTGATTGCAATGAAAAGTCTGCAGGGACAGGTTATAGACACCAGATCCACTACATTAAGCTAAAGCTCTTCTGGTGACTATAGTGTGCCTTTAAGGGTGGTCAGCTGCAACATCCACATAGTGCGATTTTTTATTGTGCCATAATGGAGAGCAGGCAGTGACTTGTGACATTGTTTTGAGTCCTTCTCAAGTCTCAGCCTTTCATGGGACAGAACCAAGACAGGGTTAAAATGTTGCACAATAAATATGGACACTTTTCAAAGTAGACAGTGTTGCAGTTTCTGTGAAATGTACCATTCCAAGTTATATTGCAAATTGCACTCTCCTCTGCTGTGAAGCAATTTTTCGGAGTGCCTTTCAAATTGTTTATTTTTCTCTAACTTTTAAAAATGAATTTAAAAAGCCCACAAAACACACATTACATGAAAATTGCTTGAACATCTAAATCATCAAGAAGGTTTTCGATTTATAACTTTACTACAGATTTCCTAAATGATGCCTCCAGGGGGCAGCATAAGGCAGACATTAATGGTTCTGCATGTTGGTGATCATATGTATTATTGCACGGCACACACAGGCCATCTTAAATATACAATGGCCTGCTATAGTAGTTTTAAACTAAAACCTACTAAATATGGCCTGTATTAGTAATTGTCCCATATCCCAATCAATTTCCCAGCCAAATTCCCATAATAATTGTCCCACTGACTACAGGTAGCCAGCAAGTAAAGAATAAAAAAAAATAATGAAATACTTTGAAAAAATTAAATGACAGGGACAGTGCACCGAAAGTGATGTCACTGAAGCAAACTGGAAAAATCAACCAAAGAAGATCTACAACAGCTGAGGATAATGGAAAATGATATAGAGGACTGGTCATATATATAAACACTTGGGGGGTACTTTTCTCTTTAAAGGGATTATTTATATTGCTACTTATGCTTTATATGTTTAAATTTTTTGGTCCCTGAGAAAGTCCTAATAGTAGGAAGAACATATACCTTTATATCTTTTTCTTGTTTGGATTTTGTATTATTTTTACACTTGAAGATGTCTATTTGGATTTTATTTGGAGTTCCATCTACTATACTGGTGTGACCAGGGCCGGCCTTAGGGGTGTGCAAGCTGTGTGGCCGCACAGGGTGCCAAGGGAGCAGGCCGGCTGACACAGATCAAACATGGCCGGCCGGGATTACAAAAAACAAAAAAAATATTGCGGCGGGGGCAGAGCTTACCATGCAGCTGGGGCGGAGCAGGAGTCCCTGCTTCCCCAACAACCAGTCTCTACTCCTCCATAATGAACAGAGGTAACTATATGTGACTGTCTGCCTGTGTGTGTGATTGTCTGTCTGTGTGTGTGACTGTCTGCCTATGCGTGTGTGTGTGACTGTCTGTGTGTGTGACTGTCTGCCTGTGTGTGTGTGTGTCTGTGTGTGACTATCTGCCTCGGTGTGTGTGTGTCTGTGTGTGTGACATTATGCCTGTGTGTGTGGCTGTCTGCCTGCATGCTTGTGTGTGTGCGTGTGGTACTGTCTGCCTTCATGTGTGACCGATTGCCTGTGTTTGTGTGTGTGGCTGGCTGCCTGAGAGTGTGTGTGTGTGTGTGTGTGTGTGTGGCTGTCTGCCTGTGCATGTGTGTGTGTGGCTGTCTGCGTGTGTGTGTGTGGCTGGCTGCCTGAGAGAGTGTGTGTGTGTGTGGCTGTCTGCCTGTGCATGTGTGTGAGTGTGCGGCTGTCTGTGTGTGTGTGTGTGTGTGGCTGTCTTCCTCTGTGTGTGCGACTGCCTGCCTCTGTATGTGTGGATGTCTTCCTGTGTGTCTGTGTGTGTGGCTGTCTGTGTGTGTGTGTGTGTGTGTGTGTGTGATTGTCTGCATGCAAGTGTGTGTAAGACTGTATGTATGGCTGTATGTTACTGTGTTTGTGTGACTGTCGGCCTGTAATTGTGTGTGAGTGTGTTTATCTTCCTGTAACCGTGTATTTGTGTGACTGCCTGTAACTTTGTGTTTCTGCCTGATCCTGTGTATGTGACCATCTGCCTGCGACTGTGGGGCATTTGGTGGATTTGACAGTATATATGTATAACTGTGTGCTTCCCCAACAACCAGTCTCCAGAAGCTGCACTGCCTCCACTCCTCCATAATAAACTAACTAAGTGTGGCTGTCTTTCTGCATGTGTCTTTGTGACTGTCTGTCTGTGTTTGTGATTGTCTGCCTGTTTGTGTGTGTGTGTGTGTGTGTGTGACTGTCTGCCTGTGTGTGTGTATGTGTGGCTGTCTGCCTGTATGTGTGTGTGTATGTGTGTGTGTGTGTATGGCTGTCTTCCTCCGTGTGTGTGACTGCCTGCCTATGTGTGTGTGGATGTCTTCCTGTGTGTTTTTGTGTGTGGATGTGTGTGTGTGGCTGTCTGTGTGTGACTGCCTGCCTGTGTGTGTGTGTGTGTCTGTGTGTGTGACTGTCTGCATGTAAGTGTGTGTGTGTGTAAGAATGTATGTGTGACTGTGTGTATGTTACTGTGTGTGTGTGACTGTCTGCTTGTAATTGTGTGTGAATGTGTTTATCTTTCTGTAACTGTGTATGTGTGTGACTGCCTGTAACTGTGTGTTTCTGCCTGATCCTGTGGATGTAACTATCTGCCTGCGACTGTGTGCATGTGGTGGATTTGACAGTATATATGTATAATTTTGTGCATCTGACTGTGGGACTGTGTGCACATAACTCTGCAAAAATATACACCTGCATTCACACATAGGCCTAAATGCATATTTTTATCTTAATTAAATACCCATCACACACAGCCAATAAACCCAGCGCAAATATCACATGCAACCAATACACGCATATCACACACCGTTAATATCACACATAGCCAACACATAGCATACTTATGTAGTGGTTACGCCGGGTAGTAGAGGGGTTTCTACCACTGGAGGGTGTCCTTTTCCCGATCAGTGAGGAGTATTCTCAGCATCCAGTAGTGATCCAAGTGAAGAAGCTCTTACAAGAGCTAGTGTGATAGCTGTTATAGCTGTTACTCCCAATAAGAGACAAGACTCTAGATTGAGGGTGAAGAAGAACTGAAGGTTTAATGGCAGGTACTCTCTTTTTTTTTTTTTTTTTATTCTTTATTTTTGCGTGCAAGTGGGTAACAGACAGTCGAACCATGCCTCGGTAGCATTGGCAAGATAGTTAGTCAGACAAAACATACAGTTTACAAGGCATTAGATTATACTGCACAATTTTTTGAAATATTATGAAGAGAACAGGCTGAGCAGTGCATGTCTAGAAAAACTATTAAAAAAGAGGTACACGACTGTGTCAAGTCTTAGACATGGTGTACAGATTAATAAAGTAGCTTGTAAATCAAGTCACTGTCACTGTGTAGTAATATTCAGCAGCTGAGTTATACAGTGTATAGTGACCAGCATAGCGTTTCAACAAAAAGCAAGAACCGGTATAGTATATGATATGATAACATGGCTTCCTCTATAATGTATGCCAAAATGAACTGATTATAAGAGAGCTTGCTCATAATGATAGCCTAGCGTTGCGTACTGGGCTGCACATTCGCAGACGTTAAAATAGTTCAAGTGTATGTCTAGCTTAAGCATTATAATGTGTCCCTGAGTAAGTCTGGCTAGCTAGTCTGTGAGTCAGATTAAAAAGCACAGATTAAGAAGCACATTAATATACATATAGTAAAAGGTTAAAAAGCCGTGGGATATCCCTAGACAGTAATAACCATGCTATAACATAAGGTTAATATACTATGGGGCGTCAGACGTTTATATCAGGTAAAAGGCGTGCTCTGAATTTTAAGTAACAAGTTTTATGATTACAGTAGATTATTATCATCGTTAGTGATGAACATGCTAGACTTGGTTTGTATACATTCTAGAGTGCCACGCTTAGACAGGTAGGCAACATGCATAAACATTTAACTAAGTATAAGCTACCGCTGGTGACTGTAAGGTCGTAGGGTCACAGGCTTAGTTAAGATAGCTTTAAAAGTAAGTTTAGCGAGCAAATTATAAACAAAACGCTAGAACTTAAAAATAATAAAAGTTAAACATGTTGAGCCAGAGTTTAGTTCAGTTACAGTGGAGCTCCCTAGTGGCTCAGCTCAGTGTTGCATTTCAGTACATGACACAAAATAATATCGCTTGTAACTTTCTGGATAGTGGTTTCTACGCCATGTTATAAGCTAGTTAAACATAAAATAATTATACTAAACATACGAAACATACATGCGTCGGACATAGTAACACTGCTTCTTTGGAGTTTGCACAATATATAATTATTGCAGTAAATCATGCTAGGCTAAGTGTGCGCCCACCACTACTAGTTGTGTATATGATTATAGGTGTATTGCACCTGTTTATAGTGTAGCACAATTCTGTAGGGCAGCATGGGGCTTATGTGTGTGCATGGAACAGTGTTAGTAAATCGATTGTGTGTTGTGATACAGGCTAGTGGGTTATCTGCACTACGTTAAGTGATAGTACAATAAGATTAAAATGGGTAAGCAATGAATATAGGTTAGTTCTTCATGTCTAAGCTATGGAACTTAAGTGGGTTACTCAGAGAGGCTGGCTAGGCATGAAGGGTAAGACACGATGATAAGATGGTGCTTGTCATATTTACGTTTCATATTTAAGTATGGAGCCATCTCTACTTGTTTCACTATGTTGATGCTATAAGTGTGTAAGAGTCGCGGTGGCAATAACTATTAAGGTAAAGAGTCACTGGTAACGTTCTGTCACAACGGCCGTAACTAAAGAAAAATGTTGTGGTCACTAGATGCGAGTAGTCCGCATAGCAATGGCTGTAAGCGTGCCCTCTAGATGCAGGTGTGATATCTCCACTTGAGGGGCGGTGAAGTAGGCCCTTTAGCCGATGCCCAGTGCCTGGACGTGTTTCTTGCCGTCGGTGTTTGACTCTTTGAAGGCTCCCCTGGGCTGGGGATCTGTTCCAGCAGTATTCCGTGGAGTGTTTAGCCGTGCGTCTCCCCGGTTTGCGGTTGTAGCTTGGAGGGACAGGGTCAAGCTCCGCCGAGTGCCGGTTCTCGGGTCAGGTGAGTAGCTGGCGTGGATGGCTGGTTTAGTGGCCTTTGTCTCCTTGATGTGGGGGCAGGCGCGGTCGTCCATGTAACATGGTGTGGCTTCCCGCCCGTGAGAGCGGCGGTGCTTGCGTTGCCTGGCAGCCTTCCCGGATACCTGTGGTGGGTGCCTATAATGGCGCCGGCGGGTCACTGGACGTATCCATGTGGCTAGTAGCTTTGCTGCCTGGCGGTAAGACATTACGCGTTCACGCAGCATATTCCAGAGGCTCTTGCAAAGCGGGTCAAATTCTCCCAGGGGGTGCGTGGATGGTAGGGCGTGTATGCTCCGCTTTTGAGGTTCTTGCTGGGCGGCCATCTTAGCTGGGTCCCAGTGGCCTGGTGGTTGCTGGGGCCGTTCCGACCGTGTGGGACGGTTCACGCTTTGGTGTTGCTGCTGTGTCTCAAGCTTAGAATATCCCTCCCCGGGGGGGGGGAGGAAGTGTACCTGGGAGACCTCCGAGCGATTAGCTGCAGGGGGCGTGGATGTCGGGCGCCTCCCTCGCTTCGTCTGAGTAGGCCTCGGGTCTATCCCCGGTTAGATGCCACCGATTTCGGTCGGGATTATTGATGCTTGGCTTCTGCATTTAAGTGCTCATTGCTCTAGGTCGTGTAATCGTCGATTTGGTGGGTTTTTGCCCAATTTTGGGCAGATTAAGAGCGTTTTGGCACGGAGCTCGTCTCATGTGCGACCTCTCTGCATGGCAGCTTGGCTCCGCCCCGGTACTCTCTTTTTATGCAGTTCTCCCATGCAAGAGAGACATCCACAAACAATTATGCATTAGCCAATCAAACAATGGTTACAACACACATATTCCCTCCCCTTTGCTTGGGAGATAATTGAGTTACTTACTGTGTCTACTCAATTATCTCCAAGCTGCAAAATCATACTTTTTATACATTTTAATAACTTTACGATTTTACATCCAATATTAATAAAACTTATATTTTTATAACCAACATAACTTGGGGACAAACATATTCAAAATTCACATAAATCCATTCAGGGGTTCGGGAGATAGTCGAAAGTCTCTTTGGACCGACCGCACACCTGTTTGCACGGCCGTCTTTAAAGCGGGGAAAACGGGCAGCTGCCCTGGGCCCACTCACTCCTGGGGGGCCCAAAGCAGCTACCCCGTGGGCCCCGCTGTCCGCCAATTTTTATTTTTTTATTTGCCCCCTGGGCCCGCCGGTGCTGCGGCTGCACCGGGAGCCCACACACTAAAAGGGCCTGGTCGTGCGCTGTGGCCCTTTAACAGCGTGACCGGGCCCCCTTGTTTTACTGCAGCAGGCTGGGAGGAAGTGACTGCTGTGAGTCACTTCCTCCCAGATAGAACGAAGCCGCGCGGGATGGAGGAGGCCGTCAGGAGGGAGCTGGAGTGCAGGAGCCTCACACTCCCAACAACCTCAGCCTGCCACTGGACCCCAGGGAACCCATAAGGTAGGCTGGAGGGTGGCTTTATAAATGTAAACGTTGCATGTGTGTGTGTGTGTCTTACTATGTGTGTATGTGTGTGAGTATGTCTGTCGGGGTGTGTGTGTGTGTGTCACCATTTCTGTGTGTGTCAGTATGTCTGTCAGTGTGTCAGTATGTCTGCCAGTATGTCTGTCAGTGTGTCAGGGTGTCTGTGTTTGTCAGTATGTCTGTGTGTCTTAGTATGTGTGTATGTGTGTGAGTATGTCTGTCAGGGTGTCTGTGTGTGTGTGTCACCATTTCTGTGTGTGTGTGTCTTAGTATGTCTGTGTGTGTCAGTATATCTGTGTGTGTCTTAGTATGTGTGTGAGTATGTCTGTCAGGGTGTCTGTATGTGTCAGTATGTGTGTCTTAGTATGTATGTGTGTGTCAGTATGTCTGTCAGGGTGTCTGTGTGTGTGTCACTATGTCTGTGTGTCACTATGTCTGTGCGTGTGTCAGTATGTCTGTGCGTGTGTCAGTATGCCTGTCAGGGCCTTTGTGTGTGTCAGTATGTCTCTGTGTGTGTCAGGATGTCTGTCAGTGTGTAAAAATGTAAACGGTGCTTGTGTGTCAGTATGTCTGTGTTTGTGTGTGAGTATGTCTGTCAGGGTGTCTGTGTGTGTATCAGTATGTCTGTCAGTGTGTATCTCTGTTGTCAGTATGTATATCAGTGTATCTGTAATTAGTATATCTATGTTTCTCTATGTGGTCTGTGTGTATCTGCATGTGTGTCAGGTTGTGTATCTGCATGTCTGTATGTGTGTCAGTGTGTGTATCTGTACGTTATCATTGTATGTATTTGTATGTTGTCAGTGTGTGTACCTGCGTGTGTATATCTGTGAGTGCATATGTATATAGTCAGTGTTTTTATCTGTGTATGCATGTGTGTCAGTATATGCATCAGTGTGTCTGAGTATCCATATGTGTCAGTGTTTGTATATATGTCTATGTATGTGTGTCAGGTTGTGTGTCTGTGTGTCTGTATGTGTTAATGTGTGTATCTGTGTCAGTCTGTATCTGCATGTGTGTTAGTGTGAGTGTTAGTGTTTATGTCTGTGTATCTGCATGTGTTTCAGTGTGTGGCAATCTCTGTGTACATGTACATAAATCTCATCATTCAAATCGCCAACACTACACACAAGTGCACCCCTGCATTCAACCTTCAACACTACATACAAGCACACTCCTGCATTGAAACGTCAACAATACATAAACACCAAAAATATATATAAACACACCCCAGCATTTAAAAAAACATGCAAAAAAACTACACATAGATGCATGCTTGCATTCAAACACCAACACCACATACAAACACACCCCTACATTTACACAAACATACTCCATACACAAACATGCATTCATTCAAACACTCAAACACAACTCAATGCTAAATCCGACTCTGCTAACATGGGAAAATGGTTCCGCTACTGCGTTGGGAAGTGGAGAGCGTGATTGCATGTCAGGGAGTGGGGGCCAGGGGGCCCCATCAAATTTTTGCCCAGGGCCAAATCAATTTTAAAGACGGCCCTGCCTGTTTGCATGCCCAAAACAGTTCAACAGATTCAGGCTGTGCGGCCGTTCTATTTTTCTATTCAAATAAAGTTAAAATTGCATGAACGAAACGATTCGTGCTTACTATCTTTATATGCGGCTTGTTCGTGAGTTTATTCTTGAGAAATAGCGCTCTGTTCGCATGAGTTTAGCCGAACGCACGGAAGGTAGAAGTTTCAGCGGTGTTCGAAGTAGCCAAAAATAGTTCCACGCGTTCAATGACCAAACACCGATGAGTGTGTTCGACTAAGCAAAATGGCCGCCACCACGTGTTAGTGCAGACGAATGCCAACCACCCTGTATAGCAATTAAACCAATGGAATGTTCACGGTTTTCGAGCTGTTACTGGAGTCAGAACGGTTAATGAGTACCACACTTCTGTTCTGGGTGGTCGGGCATTCGGTGGAAAATTCATGATTCGAACGGCCCTTATTATAACAGCCAATACAGTAAATTAGATGAATGCTTTAAACAAACCGCTTGCTCACAAACTTACAGATCCAACAACAGGGCGATCTCTTACAACTTATCACAACCCAGTCATCACACCTATCACATACACAGACAACACAAACATTACATCATGTTATAGTGAGATGTATTACAGTGGAGCGCTGGTATATAAAATGCACATTACTCTGTGTTTTATAGTTAGGGAGCTCGGTGATCCACTAATAGACACATTACTTAGAGTTGTATTGTTGTGTAGTGTATGATCTTGTCACAGAGCTCCAAATTACTGGTAGTTTTATTGTTGTGGAGCTCTGTGATAAATGGAGAAGCAGGGCATTACTCCTCTAACGGAGGAGGGAAGTGAGTTCCACAGGAACGGTGCAGCCCTTAAGAAGTGTTGAAGCCAAGCATCAGAGACGGGAATACGGACAGAAGATAGACATAAGTCTTCAGCAGAGCGTAAGGGCCTAGATAGGTGGGAGCAGCATTATGTAGAGCTTTGAAAGCAAGAACACCTAGGCAGCGAACCTGCGTGGTGGAGCTGATGGTAGCACCGTTGACTTGGAGGGAAACAGACACTTGAGGGAGGAAAGACCAGAATTTCAGTTTTGGTAAAGTTGAATTTAAGGAAGTGGGCAGCCATCCAGTTAGCAATAGCAGAGAGGTAGTCAGAGACACTAGTCAAGAGGAATGGGGAGAGATCAGGAGAGGACAGATAGATATGTGTGTCATCCGTATAGAAATTATATTGTAAGCCAAAGGAGCTAATGAGGTTACCAAGGGAGGCAGGATAGATGGAGAACAGTAGGGGACCAAGGACTGTACCGTGGGGGACACCAACAGAGAGGAGTTGGGGAGAAGAAGCAGAGCCAGAGAAAGAAACACTGAAAGAGCGCTGGGAGAGGTAGGAGGAGCACCAGAAAAGAGCAATATCTTGTAGACCTATATTGCAGAGGATGAGAACAAGCTGTTGATGATCAACAGTGTCAAAAGCCGCAGACGGATCAAGGATAATTAGGATAGAGTATTGACCACTAGATTTGGCAGTGAGTAGATCATTGGATACTTTGGTCAGTACCGTTTCCACAGAGTGCTTAGTGCAGAAACCAGACTGAAGCGGATCTAGCAAAGAGTTGGACTCGAGGAAGTCTGTCAATCTCACATACACAACTCTTTCAAGGATCTTGGACGCAAAAAGGCAGTAGTGAGATAGGATGGTAGTTGGACGGGGAGTTAGGGTCAAGGTTGGGCTTCTTTAAAATTGGGGTTACAGTGGCATGTTAGAAGGGTGATGAAAATATGCCAGAGGAGAGAGAGAGAAAGATAATTTTAGTGAGAGGTAGAGAAAGAGAAGAACACAGAGTATGGATGAGATGCAAGGGAATTGGATCTAGGGAGCAGGTGGTGGGGTGGGAGAACTGGAGCAGAGCAAATGAACATAGAACAGCAAGGAGAGTGAGGTTAGGGGAAGTATTGTAAGGGGAAGAAGAAAGATGAGAGATCTCTTCCTTGATTGTAGAGATCTTCTCAGTGAAGTGAGTTGCAAAGTCTGAGGTGGTCAAGTAAGTAGGTGGAGGAGGAACAATAGGGTGAAGAAGAGCTACATGTGTGAAATAGTCGTTTGGGTTTGCGGGAGAGTGTGGTTATGAGGGTATTGAAGTAATTTACTTTTGCAGAGGAAAGAGCCAAGCTGTATGAGCGCAGCATAAATTTATAGTGGAGAAAGTCAGATACACAGTGAGACTTTCTCCAACAGTGTTCAGCAGTTCTAGATCATTTTTGAAGGTATCGAGTCAGCTTGGTGTGCCAAGGTTGTTGTTGGTGGTGCTTGCTGTGTCTAGTTGAGAGGAGAGGGTGGAATTGTAGAAGGAGGTTGCAGAGCTAAGACAAGTGATGTTTGAGATAGGTAAAAGGAGAGTTTGCAGATTAGTGGAGAAATGATCTAGGTCAAGGAGGTTTCTGTGAGATTGATGTTCAGACGGTGGTGTCAATTGGGTCTTGGGTATGCCAATGTCAAAAGTCAGCAGATGGTGGTCAGATAGAGGAAAATGAATATTGGAGAGATTAGAGGCGGTACAGAGATTGGTGAAGACGAGAGTGTTTCCCGCTGAATGGGTTGCTAAATTGGAACATTATGGGAGGCCAAAGAAGGAGGTTACAGAGAGCAGACAGAGGCATCAGTGCAGTTGGGGTTGTTGATTGGGATATTGAAATCCCCAAGTATAAGGGAAAGAGCGCTAGATGAGAGGAAGTGGGGAAGCCAGGAAGAAAAGTGCTCAATGAAAAGCTCTCCTATTTGATTGCATGTTAATAAAATTGTTGTTTTTTGTTAAAATGCTTAATAAACATTCAAAAACCCATATCACGGGCATTCAACCATATTAAAAACTTCCTTAGTGGTGTAGTAGGTTGGTCAGGCCTAGAGTTCTATTTGTCAGTTCATAGTGAAGTTAAATAGGAGGCAAAGCCTAGAAATTCAGATAAACACATCATTGTATTGAAAGAGTCTGTAAAAGTATGTGTTTTTCTCTGAGATGCCCTGTCCATGGAGTAGGCAGTTGTGATAACAGTGCATAGTTGTATGAAAGAAAAAAATAGAAATAAATTAGCAGTCTCCCCATGGAAACTGGCAAAAAGGAATCCTGAAGATGTAACCACAGAAATAGACGTCTTAGACAAAGAAAGGATCAGAGCAAGAACGGAGAAGGAAACTGAACTGGACTGGTTTGTAAAGCAGCAAGCCCAGTCTATTGCAGTTGATTGCAGAGCAGCAGATTATCCATATTTGATGGAAGGACACTTTCCTTCCACTTTTCTGATCAGCAGTGGTGTACTACAGAAAACGTATAATTTGCAGCAACAGCAAAATATGAATTCCAAGTAACAACATTTTGATGTTGTTGATTAAGAAGCTGATTCTCACTACTACCATTGGTTTAGTAATCTATTTTCAAAGTGGGATTTATTCTGTAAAAATCAAAAATTGTATTTCAAAATGTAGTTCAAAAAGTTCTCAATTTTAGCTGTTGTTACAACTTGACTATTTTAAAATATTTGTTCATTTTGGAGCGCTAAAAAATTAGAAATGCTCTTTAATCTTAAAATGATTTATTTTTTAAAGTAAATTAGAGCTGGTATGTTTTATGCTATGCATGCAAAAATTACATGAACTGCTGCACACTTAGGTGTTATGCCCCAACACTCAATTTAAAATCATATCCAAAAATATAAATAAAAATGGAGCAGTAATATTTGGTATTTAGGACTTATTCAAAAATAGTGAAGCACTGCTTGGGTGAAAAGCCCAAAAAACTATTTTAGTCTATATTTTGAATTGTTTGTAACAAATTATACTTTAATATTTAAAATACATAATATTATAACCATATAATATAATATAATATTATATTATAATATTATGTATTTTAAATATTAAAGTATAATTTGTTACTTTTAATTGTATTTTTTTAATACACATTTATCCACTTTTTACCTGGCATTTTAATCATCACTCTGGACTCCAAGTAATCCTAGGTGGGGATAATACCACCAACGCTATCAAAAGAGAGCAGCTGTTCTGCTCCCCCCTTGTGAGTACCCATTTTATTTCTTTATTTTACAATCAGCTTTTTATCCAGTGTGCACTATTGGTTGTTTCTTTCTACCCGAGTGCCTATTGTATCAAGAACGGAGGAAATTTCCCACAGACGGAGGATACCCACTGTATATCCCATAAGCGGGGATTATACCGCTGAACGCCCTTTCCACCTGAGCTGGTTTTAGCTCTCTCAAATGTGAGTTTACATTCACAAGTTTTATATATTTTATTCACTTATATTTTAACTTACTACACTATCCGGCTTCCTGTATATACCCTTTTTGTCTCCTATATTTGAGTGGATCTACAAGGAAGAATCAAACGAGGACATTTATTGCAGACTGAATACTGCCGTACTAGACGACTGCACGGGACACTCTTAGATAAGACTTTCTCCCTTTTATCCATCTATTTTATTTGGACTATAATTTTTTGACTGTTATTAGGCGCAGCTTTTATTGTTTTTTTTCTCTTTGTTATATCTCCCTTAAGGGTTTTAGAGGGATTCCCTTATCAAGTTGCTGCCTACTGTGTTATCTAGCGCTCACTCATTGTTTTGTCTAGTGACAGTTGTGTTAAACCTATCAACACTATATAGTTATAACAAGCTTGGCTAAACAATGTAGGTGCTAGAGTAAGGTTAGCTAGTTTTCGCTTAACAGATTAGTCTAGTCTTTGTAGGCAGCAGGTCAGTACGCTACTATATACCAGTCAATGTTAAACAGAGCGTCACTTTAACCTCCAGCGGCCAATTTACACTTTTAACGGATAACCCTGTGTCGCTGGCGAATAGTTCCCGGTGAATATCGCTTGTTCGCCTTCGCCACGGATGGCGAACACATGCGCTGTTCGGTCCGCCCCCTATTCGTCATCATTGAGTAAACTTTGACCCTGTACCTCACAGTCAGCAGACACATTCCAGCCAATCAGCAGCAGACCCTCCCTCCCAGACCCTCCCACCTCCTGGACAGCATCCATTTTACATTCATTGGGAAGCTGCATTCTTAGTGAGAGTAGGGACAGTGTAGCTGCTGCTGATTTGATAGGGAAATTGATAGCTAGGCTAGTGTATTCAGTGTCCACTACAGCCCTGAAGGACTCATCTGATCTCTGCTGTAAGGACAGCACCCCAAAAAGCCCTTTTTAGGGCTAGAACATCAGTCTGCTTTTTTTTTTGTGTGTAATGTAATTGCAGTTGCCTGCCTGCCAGACTGTGTGTCAGGCTCACAGCATATACTGTGCCCACTTGCCCAGTGCCACCACTCACTCACTGGTGTCACAATAGCTTGCATTTAACAAAAAACAAAAACTTTTTGGACTGTAATATAATAGCAATCAGTTTCCTTCACGAGTGTGCGTTTCAGGGCCTGTTATGGGCAAATGCAAATATTACAAGTTTTAGAATGAAATATTGTATTTCTTAAACTGTGTACTTTGTCTTTAAGAGATATTGACAAGGTGTTAGAAATGGAACATATTGTTTTTCATAGATGTTTCTTTAAGCAATAACCTCAGTGCATAATATGTTTGCGCCATTTTGTCCCAGACGAATCACAATAACAATAATGCATAAACAAGCTTCAAGGCTATACTACGACTCTTTCAGTACACAATATACTGTGGTAACCCCAAGTTAATGGAAATTCCCCAAATCCGGGAATCTCCCACGACTATGCACTTACGTCTTAGTATAAACAACAGATAGGCTATTCAGACTTTAAGATGCCATCTTGAACTAAGTCAGGAAAATTTCCATGACGTATGCACCCTTTAGTTATGGCCTTGTATCTTTGCCAAACTAAGGGAGGTCCTAAATTGATTTAAAGTAGACAAGTTACTTTTTCATACATGAACTACAGTGACCGTAAAATGGAGACACTTAAGGTATAAATAGGTGTACTTTTAAAATGTTAAGACACAGAGGAGAGACTTGGAGACAGACGCTGCTCCATCTGAAAATGACTGAGAGGCTGACATGATGACATGTTCAGAAGGGTATGTTAACCTATTAATGATATTGCAAGCATTTAATTTCATCTTATAAACTCTGCTATAATGGATTTGATATGTCTATATTTATATTTTTATATAATAAATATCTAAAAGACAAAACTATTGCTTCCAAGACAATCCTTATTTTATATTGTATTCTCAATTATTTACATATGTTAAATAGAGGATCTCTTACTAACTATATAACATTATGGCTAAGATATTTGTATGGTTAGCCCTGCTAAGTTCTATGCTTTAAGACATTATAGAGGTAAAGAAGGGAACCGCCCACGGTTACAAGGGCACAGTGTCACACCAGTGCAACTCATATCTGGTGTAACAGTAGTGTACTTTAAAAAAAAAAAAAATGTTTTGACTGTAATAGATTGAATAGCAGTTAGTTGTCTGCCAGCGTGTTTGTCAGGCTCACAGCGTATACTGTGCCCACTTGCCCAGTGCCACAACTCATATCTGGTGTCACAATAGCTTGCATTTAACAAAAAAAATACCTTTTTGGACTGTAATATAATAGCAGTCAGTTTCCTTCACGAGTGTGAGTTTCAGGGCCTGCCAGGGCACAGTGTCACACCAGTGCCACTCATCTGTTGTTACAGTCGCTTGCAGGCATAGTACCACTAATTGAAAAAAAAATGACAGGCAGAGGCAGGCCACCCCACAGGGGCCGTCGTGGTCATGGTGCTGTGATTCCCTTTGGCCCTAGAATAATGCCCAGTGTTCAGAGGCCACGTACCCTGAACTCGAAAAGTTCTGAGGACATAGTTGACTGGCTAACACAGGACACCCAATCTTCTACAGCTTCCGCTCGGAACCTCAACGCACCTCCAGCTTAGCTTTGGGCACCTCTCAAGTTACCACTCGCCCGCCTGCTGCCACCACCAACACTAGCACCACAGCCACTTCACTTGGTATGTCAGAGGAGTTATTTACACATCAGTTGGAAGAAATGAGTGATGCGCAACCATTAATGCCAGAGAATGTAGATAACAGGGATATGTCTCAGTCAGGCAGCATTACACACGGACAGTGTGATGATGATGATGTTGTACCCACTGCTGCTTCCTTTGCTGAGTTGTCAGATACAAGTGAAGTGGTTGATGATGACGATGCGTCCGTGGATGTCACGTGGGTGCCCGCTAGAAGAGAAGAAGAACAGGGGGAAAGTTCAGATGGGGAGACAGAGAGGAGGAGGAGGAGACGAGTTGGAAGCAGGGGGAGGTCGTCGCAAGGAGCTAGTGGCACAGTCAGACAGCATGCATAGGCACCCGGGGTCAGCCAGACAGCACGCCAATCAACGCATGTTGTTGCCACCACCAGAATGCCGTCATTGCAGAGCTCAGCAGTGTGGCATTTTTTTGTGTGTGTCTGCCTCTGACAACAGCGATGCCATTTGCAAACTGTGCCAAAAGAAACTAAGTCGTGGGAAGTCCAACACCCACCTAGGTACAACTGCTTTGCGAAGGAACATGATCGCACATCACAAACGCCTATGGGATCAACACATGAGTACAAGCAGCACACAAACTCAAAGCCGCCATCCTCCTCCTGGTTCAGCATCTTCAGCCACGTTAACCACTGCTGTCCTCCTTGCCCCCTCTCAACCATCCGCCCCTCCGTCTCTCGTCTTGAGCAGCTCCTGCCCATCTGCCCACAGTCAGGTGTCTGTCAAGGACATGTTTGAGCGTGAGAAGCCAATGTCACAAAGTCACCCCCTTGCCCGGTGTCCGACAGCTGGCTTGACTGAACTCTTAGCCGCCAGCTTTTACCATACAAGCTGGTGGAGTCTGAGGCATTCAAAAAATTTGTAGCTATTGGGACACCACAGTGGAAGGTACCCGGACGAAATTTCTTTGCACAAAAGGCAATCCCCAACCTGTACTCGATTGTGCAAAAGGAAGTAATGGCATGTCTGGCACACAGTGTTGGGGCAAGGGTCCATCTGACCACTGATACCTGGTCTGCAAAGCATGGTCAGGGCAGGTATATCACCTACACTGCGCATTGGGAAAACCTGCTGACAGCTGACAAGCATGGAATGCGTGGCTCTGCAGAGGAGTTGGTGACACCGCCACCAATTGCAGGCAGGCCTGCTGCCACCTCCTCTACTCCTCCTACTCCATCCTCTTCAATAACCTCCTCGGCTGAGTCCTCTTCTGCTGCTGCGTCTTGCTCCGCATCAACGGCACCCCCCCAGCTCCCCAGGTACTATTCCACATCCCGGATACGACAGTGTCACGCCGTCTTGGGTTTGACTTGCTTGAAAGCAGAGAGTCACACCGGACCAGCACTCCTGTCCGCCCTGAACGCACAGGTGGATCAGTGGCTGACTCCACACCAACTGGAGATCGGCAAAGTGGTTTGTGACAATGGAGGAAATTTGTTGCCGGCATTGCATTTGGGCAAGTTGACACATGTGCCGTGCATGGCACATGTGTGTAATCTGATCGTACAACGCTTTGTGTATAAGTACCCAGGCTTACAGGACGTCCTTAAGCAGGCCAGGAAGGTGTGTGGCCATTTCAGGCGTTCCTATACGGCCATGGCGCACTTTTCCGATATCCAGCGGCGAAACATGCCAGTGAGGCGCTTGATTTGCGACAGCCCGACACGTTGGAATTCAACACTCCTAATGTTCGACCGCCTGCTCCAACCAGAAAAAGCTGTTAATGAATATTCGTATGACTGGGGTGCTAGGACAGCCTCTGGGGAGCTGGGATTTTTTTTGCCACGTTACTGGACGCTCATGCACAATGCCTGTAGGCTCATGCGTCCTTTTGAGGAGGTGACAAACCTAGTCAGTCGCACCGAAGGCACCATCAGCGACATCATACCATTTTCTTCCTGGAGCGTGCCCTGCGAAGAGTGCTGGATCAGGCCGTAGATGATCGTGAAGAGGAAGAGTTGTGGTCACCATCACCACCAGAAACAGCCTTATAAGCATCGCTTGCTGGACCTGCGGCAACGCTGGAAGAGGATTGTGAGGAAGAGGAGACAGAGGAGGAATGTGGCTTTGAGGAGGAGGAGGAAGACCAACCACAACAGGCATCCCAGGGTGCTCGTTGTCACCTATCTTGTACCCGTTGTGTTGTACGTGGCTGGGGGGAAGAACATACCTTCAGAGAGATCACTGAGGATGAGGAACAGGACATGAGTAGCTTGGCATCCAACCTTGTGCAAATGGGGTCTTTCATGCTGTGGTGCCTGTTGAGGGACCCTCGTATAAAAAGGCTGAAGGAGAACGACCTGTACTGGGTGTCCACGCTACTACCCCCAGTATAAGCAAAAAGTGCCTGAAATGTTACCGAATTACGGCAAGTCGGAAAGGATGCTGCAGTTCCAAAATCAATTAAAAAGTATGCTTTACACAGCGTATAAGGGTGATGTCACAGAACAACAGGAATCTAACAGGGGAAGAGGTGAAAGTAATCCTCCTCCTCCCACGACCACGCTGGCAAGGACAGGACGCTTTACAGACATGTTGTTGATGGAGGACATGCAGAGCTTTTTAAGTCCTACGCATCGCCACAGCCCTTCGGGGTCCACCCTCAGAGAACGACTCGCCTTAACTGCAGATATCGACACTCTGAGGAGCGATGAACCCCTTGACTACTGGGTGTGCAGGCTTGACCTGTGGCCTGAGCTATCCCAATTTGCGATAGAACTTCTGGCCTGCCCCGCTTCAAGTGTCCTGTCAGAAAGGACCTTCAGTGCAGCAGGAGGTATTGTCACTGAGAAGAGAAGTCGCCTAGGTCAAAAAAGTCTAGATTACCTCACCTTTATTAAGATGAATGAGGGATGGATCCCGAAGGGACTGCAAGTGGGCGATACATTCGACTAAAAAAGGCCTGATGAGGGGGACTACTTAACACACCACTCCTATCTGGTGGCACATTAGATTGCACGCGCAGTGCCCCAAATTTGAAGTAGGAGGACCGACCAAGCATCTTTTTCCATCTCCCGCTTCCTGGGTGGAGGAAAAGAGACCTTCAATGACATCAGTGAGGACAAGGATCGGGACATGGCTAGCTTGGTATCCAACCTTGTGCAAATGGAGAGTTTGTGGTTGCGCAAATGGACTGTTTGCGGTTGTTTGATGGACTTTTTGCGGTTGTTTGCGGTGCGTTAAACAGAGAGTTTGGTCTGTCACTGTGAAGCGGGCTTAACCCTTATACTACCTGATCGATACAACATCATACCTGATGTTTTAAAGCACATTATTCCAAACAATTTAGGAATGTTAGGTGATTTACGCCCTTTATGGACTCTGCATCAACTATGTATTTTTCCATGGGAGTTTTGCCATAGATCCCCCTCCGGCATGCCACAGTCCAGGTGTTAGTCCCCTTGAAACAACTTTTCCATCACTATTGTGGCCAGAAAGAGTCCCTGTGGGTTTTAAAATTCGCCTGCCCATTGAAGTCTATGGCGGTTCGCCCGGTTCGCCCGTTCGCGTTTGACGTTCGAGAACTGAAAATTTTATGTTCGCGACATCACTAATAACAGTACATCTGTTTTTGCTGTTGATCCAAAAAAAAAAAAGGCAAAAAGAAAATACAGTTTGAAGCCCTTTTTTCACAATTTTGCAACAAGGATTCACAGTCAAATCTCTTTGGATCAAGAAGTTATTACCACACAAAGTAAAAGTTATATCCCTGAAAACTAAATGTTTGCAAGTATTCATCCAATTTTTGTTTAAACATCTGTACAGATTCTGCTAAAACCAACTCTTCAGTTATTCAACACACTTCTTGTTCTTTCTGTAATAAAACCTTTCCTTTGCCTTAGACTAAATCTCCATTCTTCCAGTCTAAATGTGTGATCTTGTGTCATATGTATAGTCTTGTTTATGAACAGATCTCCAGACAATGGTTTGTATTAGCCCTGAATATATTTGTATAATGCTACCATATTCCCTCTGAAGCATAGTTTTTCTAAACTAAAGAGATTTCAATGTGTTTACCATTATTCATAACTAAAATGCTCTATTCCTTTTATTAACTATGTAGCCTGCCTCTGAACTTTTTCTAATATCCTTCTTTAGAACAGGTCCCCAACATAGCACAGCATATTTAAGACGTGGTTTATATACAAGCAAAATTATATTTTCATCCCAAGAATTAATGTCTCTAAGTATACATGACAATACCTTACTGGCCTTAGCAACTGCTGATTGACATTGCATATAGTTGCCTAGTTTGTTGTCTATAACAATTCGAAAATCCTCCTTGTGTGTTGTTAACCCTAATTCACTACTATTTAGGGTGTAAGTTGCTTTTGCATTACTTTAATTCTGCATCTCAATCTGAGACCAAATTATCACTCATCTGATGTTTCTGTAAAGGTCCAGTAAAGTCAACCAGACTACTCATCTAAATGAAGGTTGTCTGGGTGCAGTGGTCATGTCATGTATACCCTGCAATGTAAAACATAGCAGGTTTGTAGAAACTGCAATCCTTATATTGCATGGTTAAACATACCCATAATGACTCTCTCCTGCTGCACTGACTGAATAAATGTCAGTTACATGGGGCTTATTTATTTATTATTGCCATTTATATAGCGCCAACAGATTCCGTAGCGCTTTACAATATTATGAGAGGGGGATTTAACTATAAATAGGACAATTACAAATAAACTTACAGGAACAATAGGTTGAAGAGGACCCTGCTCAAACGAGCTTACATTCTATAGGAGGTGGGGTGTAAAACACATTAGGACAGGAATTTACAATCAAATAAGGTGGGCTGCCCTTTAGGAGAGGGCAAGAGACAGGTATGTGAGGTAAGGGTTAGTCTTGGAGGCCATAAGCTTTCCTAAAGAGATGGGTTTTAAGGCACTTCTTAAAAGATGCAAGACTAGGGGAGAGTCTGATGGCGGTAGGCAGGCTATTCCATAGGAAGGGAGCCGCCCGCGAGAAGTCCTGCAAGCGCCAGTTGGCCGTACGAGTGCGGACAACGGACAGGAGGTGGTCACGGGCAGAACGGAGAGACCGAGAAGGGACATACCTATGGATCTGTGAGGAGATATAAGAGGGGCTAGAGTTGTTCAGTGCTTTATAGGTGTGAGTTAGTACCTTGAATTGACTCCTATAGCATACAGGAAGCCAATGTAAGGACTGGCAGAGGGGTGAGGTGTGAGAGAAACGACTAGAGAGGAAAATCAATCTAGCAGCAGCATTCATTACGGACTGTAAGGGTGCAGTACGGCTATTGGGGAGACCAATCAGGAGAGGGTTACAATAATCCATGCGGGAAATTACTAGAGCATGGACAAGCTCCTTGGTAGTATCTGGTGCAAGAAAGGGGCGGATGCGGGCTATGTTTTTAAGATGGAATCTACAGGATTTGGCAACATGCTGGATGTGAGGCTCAAAGGTGAGACCAGAGTCAAGTATGACGCCAAGACAGCGCGCTTGCAAGGATGGACTGATGTTGGTACCACAAACTTGGAGGGAGAGCGAAAGAGGAGGATCAGTATTAGGAGGAGGAAAGACAAGGAGCTCAGTTTTTGAGAGATTGAGTTTCAGAAAGCGGGAGGACATCCAGTCAGAGATGGAAGAAAGGCAAGCAGTGACACGTTGCAGGACGGCAGGGGAGAGGTCCGGGGAGGAGAGATATAGCTGGGTGTCATCAGCGTACAGGTGGTAGTGAAATCCAAAAGAGGTAATAAGTTTGCCAAGAGAGGCAGTATAAAGAGAAAATAGAAGGGGACCAAGGACGGAGCCTTGGGGAACTCCAACTGAGACAGGGCAAGGGGAGGAGGTATCATTAGAAAAGGAGACACTGAATGAGCGTTGGGAGAGATAAGAGGAAAACCATGAGAGGACAGAGTCACAGAGACCAAGTGATTGAAGAGTTTGAAGAAGGCGAGCATGATCAACGGTGTCAAAGGCCGCTGAGAGGTCAAGAAGAATTACTATGGAGTAGTGGCCTTTGGATTTAGCTGCGATAAGGTCGTTAGTAACTTTGATAAGGGCAGTCTCTGTAGAGTGGAGAGGGCGGAAGCCAGATTGAAGAGGGTCAAGGAGAGAGTTGGAATTGAGGAAATGAGACACACGGGTAAAGACAAGTCTTTCCAGAAGCTTTGAGGAAAAAGGGAGCAGGGATATGGGACGGTAGTTAGAGGGGGTGGATGGGTCGAGGGATGGTTTTTTTAGTATAGGTACTACAGTGGCATGTTTAAGGTCAGCAGGGACGATGCCAGAGGAGAGCGAGCAGTTGAAGATGTGTGTTAGAGAAGGCACGAGACAAGTGGAGAGAGATCTAATAAGGTGAGATGGGACAGGATCGAGCGGGCAAGTGGTGGGGCGAGAGGAGCAAAGAAGAGCAGCCACCTCTTGGTCAGTAGCTGGGGAGAATGTCTGAAGGGTAGGAAAGGCATGATCTATGTGTGATTGAGAAACAGAAAGGCAAGGAGGGGAGAATTCTTTCCTTAGCTGTTCAATCTTGTCAGTGAAGTAACATGCGAAGTTATCAGCAGTAAGGCTAGTTTTGGGGGTGGCCACAGCAGGGCGAAGAAGAGAATTAAAGGTGTGAAAGAGACGCCTGGGGTTGCGGGAACATAAACTAATGAGAGTGGAAAAATAGGACTGTTTGGCAAGGGCAAGGGCTGCACTGTATGAACACAATATGAATCTATAATGGAGAAAGTCTGATTGTGTACGAGACTTCCTCCAGGAGCGTTCAGCACAACGGGAGCATCTTTGCAGGTAGCGCGTTGATTTAGTATGCCATGGTTGGGGGCGGGTCCTCCTCGAGGTGCTTGTTTGGAGTGGCGCTGCAGTGTTCAAGGCAGATGTAAGAGTAGAGTTATATATGGAGATGGCCTGTGAAGGACAGGAGAGGGAAGGGATGGACAGCAGTTGTGAATCAATGTCAGCTGACAACTGTTGGAGATCAAGAGAATTAAGGTCCCTCCTGAGTTGAGGGGGGTTAGGCTGTGGTTTTTGGGTGAGGGGGTGTGTGAGAGCAAATGATAAGAGGTGGTGATCAGAGAGTGGATATGGAGTGTTGCAGATATTAGATACTGTACATGCATAAGTGAAGATTAGGTCAAGGGTATTGCCAGCTACATGGGTGGGAGAATCTGCCCACTGCGATAGCCCGAGGGAGGAAGTCATTGAAAGTAGTTTGGTGGCTGCAGAGGTCAAAGGTGGGTTTATAGGAATATTGAAGTCCCCGAGAATTAGGGATGGAATGTTAGAAGAGAGGAAATAGGGTAGCCAGGCAGCAAAGTGGTCAAGGAAGAGAAGAGGGGAACCAGGGGGGCGGTAAATAACAGCAATGTTAGCAGAGAAGGGTTTGAAAAGGCGAATTGAGTTTATTTCAAATGATGGGAAAGAGAGAGAAGGGGGGGTGGGAAGAGGTTTAAAAGAGCAGTGAGGGGAGAGGAGAAACCCAACACCACCACCTTTACATTCAGAGTTTCTTGGGTTGTGGGTAAGTTGGAGACCACTGAAGGACAAAGATGCAGGGGTGGCAGTGTCAGAGGGGGAGAGCCAGGTTTCTGTTATGGCTAGTAAATCTATAGAACGAGAGATGAAGAAGTCATGGACAGCAGTGGATTTAGTTATATTGCAAACAGAGCGTGCGTTCCAGAGGGCAGTATTGAAGGAGGATTTAGAGGAACATGAGATGGGTATGAGATTAGTGTGGATCCTTGGGTTAGTATGTGCTGAGTTTGTTGCGAGGGGGCCGGGGTTAGGAGAGACATCACCAGCAGCTAGGAGTAGAAGGATAGAAAGGAAGTGAAGGTGGGAGTAGGATTTGAAAGTTTTGTAGGAGGGTATGTATGTAGAGGATTTGGGAGGAGTTGGTGGAGATAGGCTGGAAAGGTATGTGTAGAGTGCATGGGATGAATAGAGAGGGGAGGGGAGTAAGGTGGAAGTAATAATTATGGTGTTGCTAGGGACAGGTGAGTGAAAGGATAGGGATATTTTAGTGATGAGAGAAGTTAGTGTTAAAGTGAAAAATAGAAGGGAGAACATTAGAAAAGGTGTATTATATAGATATGTAGATCATATATACAAACACACAAATATCAATGAGTGATTAAACCAATGTAAGGATGCAGTGTGTTAAATAAATGCAGGTGAGGAGAGGTTTAGTGATTTGATTGGTGTGTTAAGGAAACCAGCTGATGTGCACTATCTATAAGTAAGTTGTCGACCATGGGGTGGGATGGTGTGGGTGGGCAATCTTCCAGAGATGATACCTCTGCTCTGAAGATTCAGCAGGACTTGGTTGCTTGGGAGTGCTGGGTGTTAATGCTGTTTTAAGGGGCCCAGTCTGAAATATAAGGTCTGAGGTTAGAAAAAAAGAGAAATAAAACACACTATTATGGGTGGGGAGACATGGGGCTATTGAGGTAATTAATTAGAGATGAAAAACTAAAAGGAGATAACATTTGGGATAAAAAGATAGGAAGGATCAGATAGGTGAAAGTCATAAACCATGAACATAAATTTACAAGATTATCAGTGAGTAGTAACACTAGGTAAACAAACAATTAACAAAAAGTCTTAAAGAATGAACATAAAATGACATGATCACAGCAGCTTTAAGCAAAACAAGAACAGAAGATCGGGATGGGAGATATAGGTATCAATTAAGTAGTGATAGTATAGGGAGGGAGATGGAATAGAACACAATTTTAAAATAAGAGTTTAAAGGAAACAGTAATACAGGTATTCTTGAGTAGATCTTCCAGAGATGATACCTCTGCTCTGAAGATTCAGCAGGACTTCAGCTCATAAGAAAGCATTGAACTCAATGCTTTCTTACAACAAACATTTGGATACCCGTGCTGGAATCACTGTGCATGAGTATCAGTTTTCAAAGCTCCTCTAAGATAATGTTGCAGGAGGAGGAATGGACTGCAGCTCTGAGGGAGTCTCAGCGCTTGAGTAAAGGTGAGTAAAAACCTTTTTCTTTAGATTTTTACTAGAAATGTGGTGGGTGAAAGAGGGAAATCTAAAACGAATCTGCATTATAGTGTTCCTTTAATGTTAATAGATATGTCTCTGCTTCTTGTTTTTGTCTAAATGATATGAAATTACACTTTGTTGTCACGTTGTGTCTTTGTATTTCACTGCATCTTCACTTTACTGTGCTTTTTTTTTTTTGGAACAATCATTCCTGTATCAGCCATGAAGACTCGTCTGTCGGTGGTAGTTTAAATTTTAATGACTGTAAAAATTTTTTTTAAAAAAGGTTATTTTAATACAAACTGTAAGTCAAGGAAAGGCAGTGAATTGTTCTCTCATCAGACAAACTTCCTAGCTAAACCAAGTGACTTTTAGGAGATGGCACTGCCAGGCACCCCTCACTGACCTCTCTTGAGTCAGGTAACAAAAAGGAGGATAAACCCAAGCAGATTAATTAAACGCACCTGAAAAGACAGTTTGTTTAGGGAACAAAAGCTTTGAGTCTTGGAGATGTGAAGGGACAGGGTGTGGTGCTCAGATTCATCCAGCAGACAAAGTACTGCCCACATCCATCAGCAGAACCCCTGAGGCTATTCTGGCCTGATAAGACGAGGACCATTATTGAAAAGTTGGCGTAACACAACTTAAAATTACCTAATAAAATATTTTTATCTAAAGGGGAACTTTCACTTTCCCTGGATTTTTACATTAATAAATTGATCAACCCCTATAGTAAGCAAACATGTTTTCAAACTCTGAAAAATTAAATTAAAGGGACACTATACTATAGGCACCCAGACCACTTTATCTTATTAAAGTTGTCTGGGTGCAGTGACCCTGTCCCTTTAACCATGCAATGTGAAACATTGCTTTTTCAGGGAACCAGCAATGTTTACATGGCAGGATTAGGACACCTCTAGTGGAAGTTTAACTTGTGAATCAACATTGGATTTCTTCACGCTTTGCATGAAGATGTCCAGCATCATCAAAATCTTCTTAGGAAAGCATTGATACAATGAATATCCCATAGTGGAGTTCTAATGCATGTACGACATTCCATAGTTGTGATGTTGCGGGAGAAGGAAACAGAGCCAGAGTTAAAAACGTTTTTACTGCTTTCAACACCACACTGGTTGGGGGGCACTATAACATTGGGAATACAGAAATAATCTTAATACATTTCATATAAAATAGAACATCTAATGAAAAAATGGTTAACGCAAGTTATAGGTGATTTTTAATGTTTTATTCAGTGGTGTAATTTCCAAAGAAGTGACAGTGCACCTTTCATGATCCAAGAGTCAGTAACAAGGAATTGAGCAGTTTAGAGAGATTACATGGAATGAAGGGTGTTATAATGAGTTGTAAGAAGTCTAGTATGGACAGATTACATTTCGTAATAGCATTTTTAAAGAGCAATAGGGAGCATTAGAAAGACACCCTGCATGGTGCAGTTAGAAGCTTGTAAGAAGAAGAACCAGCGGGATTTTAGGGAATAGTAAGGGGTGTTAGAATGAGAGGATCTTGGGAGCAGTTTGGAACCTTTATGGGAAACATTGCATGTAATAAACACAGGGGCTATAGGTGACAGAAGAGGTTGTTAGAGTAACAGGTTATATAGAGCAGTTGGAAAGTTTGCAGGGAGAGTGCACATCAAAATACTGGAAAGTTTGTATGAAGTACGAGGAGGTACTGTAAAAAAAAAGAAAAATAATAAGTTCCCCCCTCCCGAGCCCCTGGCCCCCACCCCTGAGCGGTGGGTGGGGGCCCTAAATCAGAATAAGGGGGGGGACCTAATGTCCTCCCCCCTGAGCGGTGGGTGGGGGCCCTAAAAAAAAAACCCCTCCCCGGTGACTAGGGGTCCCCAAAACCCCTAGTCACCCCCTCCGCCCCAATAAAAATTATCCCCGTACCTACCTGTCACGTTTAAACATTTGTTATGAAGGAACACAACTGCAGATTTCGTATAGTTTGAATATTTATTAAAGAAAGTAAAAGGTAAAGACTTTAATTCCACTTTACAGGTACTGTAGCATTAAGTAATAAACGATAAATGAAGTCCACAGTTACATGCACTGTAGCTTTAAGGAGTAAACGGAACTGAAGCAGCAAGAGTCCTTTAGTAGTATTAGTTAATTAGATGATAAGAAGTTACAATAGCTGTTCCATAGACTTTAACTGAAGAAAGATAGATGCAGCTAACTGAGACAAGTATGTGTTGAAGTTAGCTGTAACGGTTGGCTTTAACGAAGGACTTTGGAGACAGGAAATAACAGCTTTAGATGCAACGTTTATCAGAGAAGTTTTACTTAGCTTCCGGCTTATAGAACACTGGTTCCCGAGATTCCTCTGAGGCAGATTATCCTGCATGGATAGAGTTCAGCTTTAGCCGTGGATGAGGAAAGGTGAAGGGAACTTTGCAGAGTCTTTCAGTCCGGTCTGGTAGCAGAGGCTTTCACAACGAAGTTGTAGCCGGGTTGTGAGTAAGGAACGTAGTTCAATAATCCAGCCCTGATCAGCTGGTGCAGTCAGATTAAATAGGCAGACCGTGTCATAAAGGGGTGTGGCTAGGCTCCGTGGAACCAGGAAGTAAGAGGATACCATAGTTAAGGCATGACAGTACCCCCTCTTTAATGAGCAACCTCTGGGTGCTATTGACTTGGTTTAGAAGGGTAACTCTTGTGAAATTTGGAAACCAATTTGTCGGCATGAACGTCCGAGGAGTTTTCCCATGTATCTTCATCAACTCCATATCCTTTCCATCTGATGAGGTATTGTAAGGAGCCACGATGGATCCTTGAATCCAGTATACTTTGAATCTCGTATTCTTCTTCACCCTGGACCAATATGGGATCAGGAGAAGTAGTGAGATTTCTTTGGAAAGGGTCAGGATGATGAGGCTTCAACAAGGACAATTGATTGGATCTTTGGCATACAGAACAAGATTTGACATAAGATTCGATAGTTTGGTCTTGACGAGGCCACCAACAGTATCTTTTAGACAATTCAAGGGTCCTTTTCATATCTGGATGACCTGCCAGAGGAGAATCATGAATTAATTCAAGTATTTTAATCCTGAAGGAGGGAGGCACGTAAATCCGGTCTTTGAAATAGTAGAGACCGTTTTTCTTAGATAATTTCATTGATTTAGGAAGTTCAAGAGCATCTTCACTGAGACCTTTAATGTCGTCAATAAGAGAAGATAAGATTCCAATGACTTTAGGCGAAGGAGGTACTTGAGGAGTTTTGTGTTGAGAAAGGACAGCTCCAATTGCAAATTCCGAAGCATCCGTTTCAAGGACATAAGGATATGAAGGATTTGGAAGTTGAAGGATAGGAGCTGTTGTAAACTTTCTCTTTAATTCACCAATGATTGTAGGAGGAGGAGACTCCAGTTCGGTGTCAGAACAACATGAGGTTTTAGCTAGTTCTTTCGTAGACTGAAGAATTGGAATACGTTGCAAGCATGTTTTCTTGCAATAATCAGAATCAAATGCAAGAGAGAAGGGAAACCATGAGATTTGAGGGTTGTGGTTCCTTAACCAGTTGATCCCCAATATAATAGGAAAAAATGGTGATGAGATGACATCAAATATAAGACTTTCCGTATGAGTATGATTGATGGTTACTTTTAGAGGGATGGATTCATGAAGTATTGGTCCCGATGAGATGAGGGACCCGTCAATCACTTTAACAGGTACAGAAGTTCTTTTACGAACACAAGGAATTTTATTCTTTGTTACAAAGGCTGAGTCGATGAATACTCCATTTGCACCGGAATCGATAACAGCCTTGGTTATGATTCTTTTATTGTCCCACTGTAATACAAGAACGATAGGGGACATTTGAGTATTTGCTGTAGAGGGAAGTACACTTAGGATGGAAGAGGCATGAGACTGCCTTCTGCCTTTTGTCCGTTTCAATGAAGGACAATCAGAGACTGAATGAACTTGAGAGGCACAATACATGCAGAGGTTTAACATACGTCTTCGATTTTTCTCTTCAGGAGTGAGGGGACTTCTTATTATCCCTATTTCCATAGGTTCGATTGGTTCAGATGGGTTGTCAGGAGGCTTTGGAGCCCCTAGTTCCATAGGTTCACTTGTTAAGGAAGTCTTTTCTGGAGCTTTTGAGGGAGTGAAAGGTTTGCGGTCTTTTGAAAGAAAAAGAGACTTTTCGGCCTTTCTTTCTCTTAATCTTCTGTCAATGCTGATTGATAGGCGAATTAGAGCGTTCAAATTAGTAGGGAGTTCTGTTCTAGATAATTCATCTTTTACAGCTTCCGATAAACCAATTCGAAACTGGTTGCGCAATGTGATGTCATTCCATTGCGTTTCTATAGCCCATCTTTTGAATTCAGCAATGTAATCTTCAACGGGTCTATTTCTTTGCTGTAGTGTTCTGATTGTTAAATCAGCTGTAGCTTGTTTGTTAGGATCTTCATAGAGAAGAGACATGGCTTCAAAAAATTCATCCAGTGAATCTAAGATGGGGTCATCGTTTTCCAGAAAGGAATGAGCCCATGACATAGGTTCACCTCTTAGAAAGGAAATAACCGAACAAACTTTAGTTCTTTCTGTAGGGTAGGATCGAGGTTTCAAAGCAATTAACAATTTGCAAGAGTTGAGGAACTCCCTGTATCTGGAACGATCTCCATAGAACTTTTCAGGGTTACACACAGCAGGATCACTAGCCGAGTGCAGAGTAGTATGAGGAGTATGAGTTTGTAAATCTCTGATATAAGTGAGAAGTCTTTCGTTAGTAACTTGCAGGTCTTGCACACTTTGGGCTAGTGCATTAACTCTTTGATTCAACGTAGTTATAGTAGAATCGAAATCTGCTGGATCCATTACAATGGCTGGATTATTCTGTCACGTTTAAACATTTGTTATGAAGGAACACAACTGCAGATTTCGTATAGTTTGAATATTTATTAAAGAAAGTAAAAGGTAAAGACTTTAATTCCACTTTACAGGTACTGTAGCATTAAGTAATAAACGATAAATGAAGTCCACAGTTACATGCACTGTAGCTTTAAGGAGTAAACGGAACTGAAGCAGCAAGAGTCCTTTAGTAGTATTAGTTAATTAGATGATAAGAAGTTACAATAGCTGTTCCATAGACTTTAACTGAAGAAAGATAGATGCAGCTAACTGAGACAAGTATGTGTTGAAGTTAGCTGTAACGGTTGGCTTTAACGAAGGACTTTGGAGACAGGAAATAACAGCTTTAGATGCAACGTTTATCAGAGAAGTTTTACTTAGCTTCCGGCTTATAGAACACTGGTTCCCGAGATTCCTCTGAGGCAGATTATCCTGCATGGATAGAGTTCAGCTTTAGCCGTGGATGAGGAAAGGTGAAGGGAACTTTGCAGAGTCTTTCAGTCCGGTCTGGTAGCAGAGGCTTTCACAACGAAGTTGTAGCCGGGTTGTGAGTAAGGAACGTAGTTCAATAATCCAGCCCTGATCAGCTGGTGCAGTCAGATTAAATAGGCAGACCGTGTCATAAAGGGGTGTGGCTAGGCTCCGTGGAACCAGGAAGTAAGAGGATACCATAGTTAAGGCATGACACTACCCCCCGCACCCTAAAAACTAATGAGGGGGGTACCTGTAAAAAAAAAAAAAAAAACTTACCATTCGATGTTTTCTTTCTTCTAAAATCTTTTTTCAGCCCCAAAAAAGGCCAAATAAAAAAACATAATAACCAACGCAATTATAAAAAAAAATAATAATAAATAAAAATTAATCCTTCTTCACCCGGCGAGGGCTCCGCGCACACTGAGCTCTGCAGGGCGGGGGAAGGCTTATAAAGCCTTGCCCCGCCCTGCAATTAGGCTCAGAGCACTCTGATTGGTGGGTTTATGCAGAGCTCAGTCTTTTTTTTATAATTGCGTCGGTTATTATGTTTTTTTATTTGGCCTTTTTTGGGGCTGAAAAAAAGAAGATTTTAGAAGAAAGAAAACATCAAATTTTTTACAGGTACTTAGTTAAAGGTCCCCCCCTCATTAGTTTTTAAGGTGAGGAGGGTAGGTAGGGGGATAATTTTTATTGGGGGAGGGGGTGACTAGGGGTTTGGGGACCCCTAGTCACCTGAGGGGGGACACATTTTTTTTAGGGCCCCACCCGCCGCTCAGGGGTGGGGGCCAGGAGGGAGGACCATAGGTCCCCCCTTATTAGTAATTAGGGCCCCCACCCGCCGCTCAGGGGTGGGGGCCAGGGGGAGGACATTAGGTCCCCCCCTTATTTTACTGTAGGGCTCCCACCCACTGCTCAGGGGTGGGGGCCAAGGGGGAGGACAATAGGTCCCCCCCTTATTAGTATTTAGGGCCCTCACCCGCCACTCAGGGGTGGGGGCCCGGGGGGAGGACAATAGGCCCCCCCCCCATCATTTTACGTTAGGGCCGGGGAGGTACTATTTTTTTTTTTTTTAAACAATGAGCAGTCACAGGCTGCTCACTGTTTACTAGACATGCCCCTACTCGCGGTATAGCGAGTAGGGGCAAAATTTACTAATACTAAGTAATTTTTACTTAGTGTTAGTAAATTTGGCTGAAAGACCAATTTAGGTCTTACAGCCTTTTGGTAGATAACTCCCTAATTTTCCTCATAAAGATGCATTGGTTCAATGCATCTCTATGACGAGGTCTTGATTGGCCAAATTGGCATTTGGCTTCGCCCCGTGTTGATTTTAGCCAATGCTTTCCCTATGGGACATTTTGATGATGTCACAAAGGGGACGGGCCCAGCATCGGCAGACCCGGGCAGCGCTGGAAATAAGGTGAATTTTAAACTTTTATAGGGGGAGCTAAAGGGGGACAAGCCACATAAATGGTGGGTTAAACACTATAGGGTCAGGAATACATGTTTGTGTTCCTGACCCTATAGTAATCCTTGAACTGCTCTCCTAAGTCCTCCAACTCAGGGTATCCACCTGCCTCTTAAAGCAACACACAGTCCTTTAATATACACATATCACTACACATGTAAGATATGTTCAATGCAAGAATATCGCTCTTTCAAGTTATTCGATATTACCAAGATCTTGCACATCAGTAAACACTAACAAACCTCCCTAAGGATGGGTATCAAAGAGAGACAGTGGCAGGTAAACAGAACAATATGACATCACATTGTTTAGAGTATTGAATCTGTTTCTTCTTACATCAGTGATTAGCACAGTCAGCTTCACAGATGTGTGTACTAGGACAGTATATGGACCACCCATGAGCTATCAGCCTGGGTGCGCTAAACATAAACAAGGATCTGGACACAGAATTAAAACCAGAAGGTGCAGGCAGAGAGAAAAAATTATAAAAAAAAAAGAGCAGATAAACTAGCTAGGACTAATAATTGTTCACCAACTTCCTCTTGCTTTGGTTTTTACTGCAGTGCATTCCAAAACGGTTTGACTACTTACAATGGGAAGGGGGCGGGGGCGCCAGGGCACTCGTAGAACCATAACCACTACAGCACACTTGGAGTCTTCATTTAACCCCACATAAAAATTAACCAATTTACCAAATGACCTAAGTAGGATTAAATATTGTTCACATTATTCCTACAATCTTGATCTTAAATGAGCAAATATGTGGAATACACCGCATAAATGCAACCTTGAAGGGAACAATTAAAGGGAATCTATAGTGTTAGAAACTATAAAAATGGCAAAGTTAAACATAATACTAAAATTAGGAAGAAATGTTTTCTCTTTAAGACCAGCAAGAAAAAAAACTGAATACATTTTTCTATTCAGATTCAAACTGCCCACAATTCCCCTCAGTTTACAACCTCCTTGTAATATTTGAGGGATTATGCTCTGAACAGTGAACTGTGGTAATCGAAAAGATAATGGCAAAAATAGGCCAACTATGACTATAGTCAAAACTGGAAACATAGCTAGCTTGGAAAATCCCTCAAATTTGTCTACTTTTGCCTAAAATTGGAAATTCACTTTGAATTCTCAACAATTCATTTTATAATGAATAATAATGGCCTGACAATTACAGCTAAGATTAATGCAGTTTATCTCCATGATGCATGAGAAATAGACATTTATAAAGCAAAGTGAGCAACTGTGTTGTTTTTCCTCACAAAAGCCATGCTGGGCAATGATTTTACAATCCTATGTTTTATCTTTTGCTATTCCTGCATAGCTTATGAAAGATCATTTCAAACTGACACTGTGCCTTTAAGTATAATGTTTTTGTAATCACAGTGTATGAATGGAGTTAGAGCTCTCTATTGTGGCTTAAAATGTGGCTGATGCTTTATGCTGCTGTGAATGAAAGCTGCTCCTTTCACTTCCATTCACATACACCACACACTAGGCAAAAACAAGCAGCAAATAGTTCTTTGAATCTCTGCCAGCAGGGACAAAGGTCAAGTCTCACCCCTGCTGCCAATCTGAGCAATTCTCTCCCATAAACCAATATAAAGGAATGGCACAACTATTTCACTAATAGTAGTAACAGATTTACAGTTTTATCTGGAGTTCATTTAATCGCTAAGTTTGTCTGCAAAAAAAAAGTGCAATACAAAATAATTAAGAAAAGAAAAAAAGCAAGGGCACTATAAGGCTTTCAATGGCCACTTAAACATTCTGGGTGGCACAACGGAGACAATGGCATCTTTGTAATTGAGATGTGAAGGGATTTAGCATGACATTTAAATGCGAATTTAAAAATCTATCCTATCACAAAATCTTGCACAATTCTTAACGTTGTTAGGTAGAACGTGTTGGGGGGAGGGTTATTCATTAAACACTGAATTCTAATGAACGGACATGGAAAAAAAATCTCTCCTGCTGAACTATAGTGACTGGATTTTGCAATATAGTTTTTCCATCCACTGTTTAGTAAACCCTACAGAAAGTATATTCTTTGAGAAAGGCTCTGCAGGAGAGAAAAACTGAGCCAACATGCAGTTCTTCCAACTGTATTGGACCCAATGGAACTATCCCAAAATGTTTCTAATGTCGTGTCCTAAGTAATTTTCCAATGCACAGCCTTGTCTGGAACATAATGGTTACTACTTGTGTATGGCATGCCTGGTACTACTAACAGAACCACGCCCCAAATTTATTAGCCAGATCCTTCTCCCTGACACACTCCCAGATACAAGCACACATTCACAGATACACTCCCAGAGATATACAGATACAGACACAGACAAGTGTATAGTCACAGACACACATGCTAAGATACATATTGCTAGATACCCAGAAACATTTACAAAATTCTATACAAACACATACATACACACAAGAATACTTGTTGCCAGACAAACGCTCTCAGACACACTACATACCTCCCAACTTTAGTCAATTTTGGCTGGGATTCCTTAGTGGGCACACATTGAGCGGACTGTGTGAAAATGTGCAGGTCTCATCCAAAAGGGGGGTGAGCTCACCACCTAACGAGCAGCCTGACTGGCCCCCAAACTATCAGGACCATGCGGCTGTTTAAGCATGTCCACTGCTCAACGTGAGTATATCTAATGATGTGCTCATGCTGTGCTGTCTGGGTACAGTTCTCTGTTGGTATGCACACATACAGATACACACATACTGATACACCTTGGCAGTCATGCACAAAACCATATACACACTTTCAGATATGCACATCGTCAGGAATACAAACAATGAATTACATTGTCAGATATGAACTCACACTGCCTGACACATATTACTATACACGCACACGCACTATTATTATTAATATTATTAATATTATTATTATTGTCATTTATATAGAACCAATAGATTCTGTAGCGCTTTACAATATTATAAGAGGGGGGATTTAACTATAAATAGGACAATTACAAGAAAACTTACAGGAACGATGCTACCAGTCATTCCCATGCTGTCAATTACACATTACAATAGGAATATAGAAATGCATGTTTCCTGCCTCCATCCTTTTTGCCAACCTCTTGCTCAGGATGCTGGGCTGTACTGGTTACAGTGCGTAGAGTGCCCCTTTAATGCAACACCTGCTTTAACCTCATTATAGCTGCAATGGATATGCCATTGGAGTGAATGATAGAATTGGTACATTGTAATAGTCCCCTTATTATTTTTGTAAATCAATAATATATCCTGCAGTCCTGTACACTTATGATACCAGTAAGATAAATTAGACTCCGAGTTTATTCACTAAATCCCAAACAGTAGCAAATTTTAATCTGAACAACAAAATATAGGTAAATATAGCTATCTGGAAAAATGTTCCAATTCACTTATAGTAGTCACAGCTTTGTTGTTTTAGCATATATTTTGTAATTTATTGACAGGGTGCCAGACTGTCTACTCAATTATTAAAGGTGTATAGTGACGCATTACAGGTTATTCTCAGTGTAGCGGGAATAGACACCGGATTAGACAACATACATATAATTAACATACAACACATTCCAGATAATATCTAAATATATATATATATATATATATATATTGTCTGGAATGTGTTGTATGTTAATAAGGTAGCGGATGTGTTTATTATTCATTTATTGGAAATTACTAACGACATCATGAACATGAAAGTATGAATAAATTAATGGTGTATATGGTTATTTTCCAGAGAGAAACAAAATACAATGTTTTATGATACATAATATAAACTTTAATGGCATGTAAACTATAATGAGGGGTCATTAAACTTTTGTATCATAAAGGAGATCTAATTTTCTGTCCAAAGGTTCACAAACATGGACACTCTGCCTAATGTAATTAGAGCCATTAAAATTCCTTTCCCTCTAAAATATTTCTACAAAACTGTAAATATTAAATATCTGCATGCTAAAAAAAAAAATATATATATATATATATATATATATATATATATATATGTGTATATATATATATATATCATGAAATATATCATGATATATCATATTAACACCCAGCTATCTGGTAAATAATAAGCATTAATTTGAATGTTATATTTAAGAGATCAGTAAAATGTAAAACAAAATTATGTAAAATAAAATCTTTGGTGAATTGTAAAGTGCCACTCCAGAGACACACTGTTATGGCTAAGAAAGGAAGTGTTGTTTCTGCCTCCTCTTAACTACATTGTTTAAATATGACAATCTCAAATGACTTACAAATCTACAGATGCAAAAACAGCATACAGGGAAATATAATATCTATGCATGGACAAAATAACAAAAATACCTAAAATAAGTGCTATATAAGTATAGGTACTGTGAGGAGGTACGGTGCGTGAAGCTTAGCCAACCGCAGGTAAAACGTCAAACTGTTCTAAAATGGTTTGAATTCTTACATTGGGGAGGGAGGAAAAGGGCACTCCTTGCACTACAGTGTGCTGTAGTTGTTATGGTACTTGGAAAAATCATTTAATATCAAAGACACAATAAGAGGCAGAGCAGACATTTGCCTTCAGGGTAGATACATTTCTGCTTGAAATTCTCACACAAGTTCTGAACTTTGTCTTTTGTTTTTTTACAATACTCCTCAATGAGAAAAAGTTTTCAGGCTTGTTTATTTTGGATTACATTTTTGTATATCGGTTCTTAGGTCATCATAACTCACTGTATAGTAGATAACACACCCATAGATATAGATAAGAGTAGAACCTCTTAGAACTTAGCAAAAAAAATTGCAAGAAAAGTATGAACGATACTGAACACGTTTAAGCATGAATTACATTATTATTAAAAACTAATTGATCTTTAATCAAATGAAACATGAAGCAAACATTTAATAAAAACTTCTCACTGGATACAATGCTTAGAGTATCCCTTTATTGGAGTATCGGCTTTACCCTCATTATAGCTTCCCTGGTGTGATTGATAGAATTGGTACATTGCAACAGTCCTTTTGAAAAAAAGAAATGCATTTATTATTCATATTATTTTTTTGGGCCTTTATAGAGTACCAACTTATGCCACAGTGCTTTACAATATTATAAAAGGGGGAAATGTAATAACTGAGACAACTACAAAATGTTACAGGAACAATATGTTGATGAGGACTAGACATGTGAAATTAGTTTCGGTCCAAATGTGAATTCGGATGAATTTCGGGCAATTTGGACATTCGGGTACTTCCAAATGTCTGAATAGATGAATTGCCGAATTGTCGAAGTCCCGAAGTTCAGAAATTACCAAATTTCTGAAGTGTCGAAGTGCCGAAGTTCCGAAGTGCTGAAGTTGCCGAAGTTCCGAAGTGTCGAAGTGCCGAAGCACCGAAGTTCCGAAGCACAGTATTGCCTAAGAACTAATATACTTACCCAGTGGAAGAATGAAGAATGTTACACTGTATACAATTTTAAATAAAACGTATACAAACATAGCCAGGATTCAGCTGTAAGCATTTGCAACACTTACAACAATCAAGTTACACACATTCATGTAAAATGTAAGTTACTTGGCCAGTCAACGTAATGACAGGAATGAATAAGTAGATAACTCCCTAATTCCCACAGTATTAGGGAGCTATCTACTAAAAGGCTGAAAGACCTGAATTGGTCTTTCAGCCAAATTTACTAATACTAAGTAAAGATTACTTAGTATTAGTAAATTATGCCCCTACTCCCCCATGAGCAGTGTGTGGGGACCCTAAATTAGAATAAGGGGGGGACCTATTGTCCTCCCCCCGGCCCTCACCCCTGAGCAGCGGGTGGGGGCCCTAAAGTAAAATAATGGGGGGGACCTATTGTCCTTCCCCTCGGCCCCCACCCACCGCTCAGGGGCCATAAATTAGAATAAGTGGGGGGACCTAATGTCCTCCCCCCAGCCCCCACCCCTGAGCGGTGGGTGGGGACCCTAAATTAGAATAAGGGGGGACCTAATATCCTCCCCCATGGCCTGCACCCCTGAGCAGCGGGTGGGGGCCCTAAATACTAATAAGGGGGGGAACCTAATGTCCTATCCCATGGCCCCCACCCCTGAGCCCTAATTGGTATTTAGGGGGCCCTAAATACCAATAAGGGGGGGACACCTATTGTCCTACCCCCTGGCCCCCACCCCTGAGCGGCAGGTGGAGGCCCTAAATAAAAATGTAACCCCCCCAGGTGACTAGGGGTCCGCAAACCCCTAGTCACCCCCTCCCCAAAAAAACTAACCCCTACCTCACCCTAAAAATAATGAGGGAGGGCATTAACTAAGTACCTGTAAAAAAAATAAAACTTACCATTTGATGTTTTCTTTCTTCTAAAATCTTTTTTTTTCAGCCCCAAAAAATGCCAAATAAAAAATCCATAATAACCGACGCTCAGGGGTTGGGGCCGGGGGGGAGGACAATAAAAAAGGCAAAATAAAAAATCCATAATAACCGATGCTCAGGGGTGGGGGCCGGGGGGAGGACAATAACAAAGGCCACATGCTTCTCACTGTTTAATAGACATGCCCCTACTCACGCTATAGCGAGTAGGGGCAACATTTACTAATACTAAGTAATCTTTACTTAGTATTAGTACATTTGGCTGAAAGACCAATTTAGGTCAAAGTGCCGAAGTCCCGAAATTCCGAAATGCCGAAGTTCCGAAGTGCCGAAGTTGCCGAAGTGTCGAAGTGCAAAGTTCCGAAGTGTCGACGTGCCAAAGTGCCGAACCGAAGTGCTGAAGTCCCGAATTGCCAAATGCCGAACCGAACTGAAAATGTTCCCTATGCACATGCCTAATGAGGATCCTGCTCAAACGAGCTTACAGTTTAGCGGAGGTGGGGTATAACAACATCATAGGCAGCACATTGAGGAGAATTAATGTAATCTTACCAATAACAAAGCCCGAACCACTGTTTTCATACTATAAACTTTCCAATTTATTTCTATATTATCAGTCAGATGTCAACCAGAGATACACAGCACAGCAACTTCAGAGAGAGAGCCACAGATGAGAACAGATTAGACAGATTAGAACCCTGGCACATGCAAGCACCCAGCACACCTGCCAAAAAAGTCCCCCTCTCTCTCTCTCTGAGAGTATGCTTTGCATAATAATAAAATATTGACAGTAACAGTTCAACATACCAATACAACCATAACAATAAGTGGAGTCTGAGTTCTCCCAATCATCTTAAAATTGTTATTACTATTATCTTTCACTTTCGAGGTTATCCACTAAAATGAGAATTAAAAGTGAATTCAAGGTGAATTTCATATTTCAAAAAGACCAGAATAGGATGAAATGGAAAATGTCTGTAATTCAGATATGCTTCCAGATCAGCTATTTTGACCTTAAATAAAGGGTTTCTATTGTGTAAGGAATACAGGAAGTTGTATTCCTTACATTATAGTTCCATCTGCTCGCCTCTCCCTTGAACTGACACACTCCCTCTGATGTTGGAAGGGAGTTCCACAGAAAAGGTGCTGCCCCTTAAATTTGAAATTCCCTTTGAATTCTCACTTTAGTGAATAACGATGATAGTTTTTCTGTAAAAGTTAAATGGTAATTATATGCTCATTTTTTGTAGGCAGCCAAAATGCTACCCAAATGTTTTTTCATGTGTTTAAAATTATTGATGGTACAATAAAATGACACATCTCGTTAATTTTCTTTATTTCAGGCACTCAATCACTTGATTTAGATCAGGCTTCCCCAAACTCCGGCCCTCCAAATCTGGCTGAACTACAACTCCCATGATTCTATGAATGAAATAGATAGGCTGAGAATCATGGGAGTTGTAGTTAGCAACATCTGGAGGGCTGGAGTTTGAGGAAGCCTGATTTAGATTTATTCATGGTGAAACTGCACCTTTAAAAGAGTTAAACAAAATTGTTTCTTTTTGTGAATGTCATAATACTTGTAATTTTTGCCAGCTAGGCTGGATGTCAAAACTGGAGATCCGTGGACCCTGTTCAGATTCCAGGATTTCCCAACCTTTATGTACGGCAAAGTGCACACACTCAGACATTCACCTTTCTGTAACTTGGTGAAGGAAACTATCTGCTTACTATTACCAGTGATGGATCGGTTGCTTTTTGAGCAAAAACAAAGATGGGCATTTGGTGGAAAGGAGGGGCAATAAGAAATGTACAACGATTTAAAAAAGTCAGGGCAGGAGTTATAAAAAAAGAAGAAGAAGCAGCACAAAGGCCACAGAGGGAAATTAGGTTTGTCTATGCAGGATATAAAGACATGATTTAGTTTTATTGAGAAAGGGGTATCTAAGAGATGCACACTGAGGGTAAGGTTAGGCAACCTTTAGCACTCCAAATGTTGTGGACATCTGTCATAATGCCCTTACAGCCATAATGCTGGCAAAGCATTAAGGGAATTGTTGTCCACAACATCTGGAGTGGCGAACGTTCCCTATCCCTGGTTTAGGACGAGACGGAGGTAGGAAAACACAAGGAGTAAGAAATTCAAGAAGGCAATAGAGGAAAGATAGTTTTGTTCTCTGTGCAGGTGGAATACTGAAGTTGATGACCCATTCAGATTGGTTACCTGATTTCTTGGAAACCCACATGCACATTGACTACAGAGCGCTATCAGCTAAAGTTTGGGTTACATGTTGGTTAATGGTTGGAGTGAACTACAGCACCAGAAGTCAGGAAATGTAGGATTAGGGTTAAATTTAGAGTTAATGGATTAATTTATTCTAACCCTAAATCTTTTCCTAAATGTAATACTAACATTAACCCTAAGCATTACTCTAACCGTGACTCCAAGTGTCAAGAATCTCCAAATTTAAAGTCACTCACTTAATCTAACCATGAGTTTAAACATAACCTTAAAATTCCTTGCTCCCTGTGTTGCAGTGCATGCATTAATGGTGTGTTTTTTTAAATAATTGTTTTGTTCGTTTTATTGTTTTATTACACATACTCCCCAAGAAAAATGGATGCATTTTTTTCTGCATGATTTCTTTGGGGTAATCTGAAAAAATTGGTTGCAAACGCTGCAGAACTGCTAGCTTTTCCCTCTGTCCTATGGACAGACATACAGTATGTACCAGGGGAATGGACCAGCCAAATGCCTTCTGGCAAGCTAGAGAGCTGTAGTAAGATTTATGCAACAGGTTCTGTAAATGCACAGACCTCCTTCCTATTTCATCTGCTGCCAATCAAGAGAGAGAGAGAGAGAGAGAATGTGTATGTGTTTGTGTGTGCATGTGCTCAGATAACTGTGATTGTGAAATAAAAGGTGTGAGTGGAGTATGATGATTTTGGCATGTAGTATGGGTGCAGACGATATTGATTCTGACAAGTAGTGTTCACACTGAACACAAGGATTTAGACAGTAGTACCACAGCAGTATCTCATGTTATCTTTAAGTGGCTATTAATAGATTTTAGTGCCTTGTTCATTTTTCCTCTTATCATTTGCCATCGGTCACTTTGGGCCCTCCCAAGCAAACCGTGTATAACGCCCATTCAACTGCGGTTATCCTGACGTGTTAAGACCAACATGCAATACATGTGCACATATACGCCTGCAAGTTTTGATCTGGACCCCGTCCATACATGTTGTAATTATCTTTCAGCAACCTTGCTATTCATTTAGCACTATCCATCCACGTAGAGCCTCACATTCCGGATGCAACAACCGAGTAGTTCAAATATTTCCCTGTCACCTGGAAACGTGGGGCCAGTGGTAGGAGACCCTCTGTACTTGTTTCTGTGTTCATTTCTGATAAAAGAAAACACTTGAAATTCACTTTTGGTTCCTGACAATTCTCACTTTAGTGAATAACTGTGTCTGAGCAGATAAAAAAAAATAGGGATTCACATGTCAACAAACTGATCTAATTATTTGCTAGGATAAAACTAAAAATATCTCAATATATGTTTAGATGAAGACCTGCAAGTTCTGATCTGGACTCCGTCCATGCATGTTGTAATCACCTTTTGGTAACCTTTCCATTAGTCCTGCAAGCTCCATTCTCCTCCCTGTCCTTAACCACTCCTCCACCCCCTCTCTCTGCTGTTTAATAGTCAGCATTGGCATCTCAGTCTGGTAAATGAGACTCAGAAGATTATCTGCTCCTGGCAACTGTGGCACTTAGACATCCAAGTCCTGGAATCTGTTTATCTGACTGATCTGAGACATCGGTCTGTCCCATTCTATAAGGTGAGTGAGATACCTGGAGTTTCTGTGCACTGGAGAATCATGGGGGTGAGGTTTAAACTGTTTTTTAAAAAAAAAAATAAGAAAAACATAAAGAGTAATTTGGAGTCAAGTAGGATTTAAAAACAAACATGAAAACTTTAAATTAGACAAATAAATATGTTATTTCAGCAACATAGAATATGAATTGAAAGTGACACAATGTACTAAAACAATTATAATCAAGTAATATTTATCACTGTGTGACTTATATAATCTTTGCTTGTTTTGGGCTTATTACTTGTCATGTAATTATTATTATTATTATTTTATTATTTATATAGCGCCAACAAATTCCGTAGTGCTGTACAATGGGTAGACTAGCAGACACGTAATTATAACCAGACAAATGGACGCACATGAACAGAGGGGTTGAGTGCCCTGCTCAATGAGCTTACATGCTAGAGGGAGTGTGGTATAGTGACACAAATGTCATAAGTAGGGGTAATGAAATAGGTTGCTAGAAAAGTATGAAGAAGTGTGTTTTCAAAGATTTTTAGAAGTAGTGGAGACTGGGTAAAAAGACTAATGGAGAAGGGAAGGGAGTTCCACAGAAAAGGTGCAGCCCTGTAGAAGTCTTGGAGGCGAGCATCAGATGTGGGAGTACGGACAGAGGATAGACGTAGGTCTTCGTCAGAGCGCAGGGGCCTCAATGGGACATACTTGTGTATTAGGGAGGATAGGTAGGTTGGAGCAGCATTATGTAGAGACTTGTAAGTAAGCACCATAATCTTAAATTGAGCCCTATATCTAACTGCAAGCCAATGAAGGGACTGACGGGGGGAGAGGCGTGGGAGGTGCGGGTGGACAGGAAAATGAGCCTCGCTGCCGCATTCATTATAGATTGCAGCGGGGAAATGTGGGAACACATAAGACCACTGAGAAGGGGATTGTAGTAGCCAAGGCGAGAAAGAACAATGGCATGGACCAGCATTTTAGCTGCGAGCTATGTGTGGACAGTGTAATACCTTTTAACAAGTATGGAGCAAAACAGATATTCATGCCATTACTGAGTGCTGGGAATGGTTAGTTAGGAGCTCCCGCACTGATCTTGGATAACAACTCCTATAAAACTTACCCAGGTCACGACTGATGAAGATACCAGTCCAGAACGTGTGCTCTGCATTAACTAAATGTGTAAGCTACCCTAAATGAAAAAGAAAATGGAATGCTAACAACAGAACTAAGCATCTAACCACATATGTGTAAGATTTCGTAAAAGGTTAAACAATGATGCGACATCCACACGCATCACAATGTAGGGTGCAAATAAAAAAATATTCTGAATCAAAAGGACAAAAATAAAACGCAACGTTTTGGCCATGAGGCTTTTATTATGTATGATTGCACCCAAGTTGTGATGCCTGTGGACTTTGATTTTTAGCTGGCCTTAGTAGGTTGTGGACCCCCTACTACAGGGCTCTAAAATATTTATTCATTTAGTGTAGCACTCTACTTATAGTGTACATTTACTCAGGGGCGGACTGAGAACCCTCAGGGCCCCCGGGCAAAATAAATCAAGGGCCCCCTTACAGGCCCCACCCATACTCCGCAGCAAGCGCCACCCATGTCCCGCCTCCATGCACCGCCTCCAGCCACACCCTACACAATCTTTAGACACAAGGAACAAAAGTGCAATAATCCCTTCGAGGCCCCAGTAGAGACTACAATTGAGGGCTAATGGGCCATGGAGGGGGGTCTTTCTAGCAGAGGCTATCTCAGTGTCCTTTAGAGAGTGTGTTAGAAAGAATCCCCTCCAGGCCCCATTAGAGACTACAATGGAGTCTAATAGGCTTGGAAGGGGGTCTTTCTAACAGAGGCCATCTCAGTGTCCCTGCTGGAAACAGTCGCCTCCAGGCCCCAGTAGAGACTACAATTGAGGGCTAATGGGCCATGGAGGGGGGGAGCATTCTAGCAGAGGCTATCTCAGTGTCCTTTAGAGAGTGTGTTAGAAAGAATTTCCTCCAGGTCCCATTAGAGACTACAATGGAGTCTAATGGGGCCTGGAGGGGGGTCTCTCCAACACTCTGGTTCCTATTCACAATATAGCAACACAACATAGCTCACTGATACCTAGGCCAAGTTAGCTCCTCTTACCTTAATTACTGTTGCTGGCAGTCTGTGGGCTTGCTGGAAGGCTGTGGGCTTACTGGCTGCGGCTGGCAGGCTGTGGGCTTGCTGGCTACTGCCGGCAGGCTGTGGGCTTGCTGGCTGCGGCTGGCAGGCTGTTGGCTTGCTGGCTGTGGCTTGCTGGCTGCGGTTGGCAGGCTGTGGGCTTGCTGGCTGTAAGCCTAACTGGTGGCTTGTGGGCTGGCTGGCTGGCTGGCCGGCCTGTGGGCTGGCTGGCTTGCTGGCTACTGGGGCACTTGTAGATTATTTAAAGAAATAATCCATGCACAATAACCACTACTGCTCTGTGTAGTCGTTATGGTGCCAGGAGGGCCGGACCCCCCTTTCAGAGTAAGTAGTCAAACCGTTTAAGATCAGTTTGACAACTTACCTGGGGTCTGCTGGGATATGAGGCTGTAGTAGGGTATAGGAGCAGTGGTGCAATGTGTAAGGGGTGCCGTGTGTGTGAGGGGGTGTAGTGTGTGAATGTGTAGGGTGTGTGGGGCAATGTGTGTATGAGGGGGCTGTGTATGTGTGTGGCAATGTTAGTATGGGGGGCTGTGTGTGTATGGGTGGGCAGTGTATGTGTGTGTGAGGCAATGTGTGTAAATGTGTATGGTGTGTGTGGGTGTATGGGGGGCAGTGTGTGAATGTGTATGGTGTGGGGGGGCAGTGTGTTTATGGGGCTAGAGTTCACTCTCACCACTGCGACCACCAGGAATCCCTGGTGGTCACAGTGTTGAGAGTGAACTCTAGCCTGTAGCTCCAGGGCTAGTTTACTCTCGCAAGAGCCGTAATGCGGCAACGATCTGTGCTCGCGCAAGGACCCAGAGGAGCTGCAGGCTGAGCTCCCGGGTCCTCTCTTCCTCCCTCCCCTGCCGGCTGCCCGCACGGTGCCTGCGGACAGGGGAGGGAGCAATTGCCCTCCTCTTACTCCCCCCTCCCCCTCATCTTACCCCCCTCCCCCTCTTCTTACCCCCTCCCTTTCTCTTCTCCCCCCCTCCCTGTCTCTTCTTACCCCCCCTCCCTTTCTCTTCTTACCCCCCCTCTCTCTTCTTACCCCCTCCCTTTCTCTTCTTATCCCCCCTCCCTCTTTCTTCTTACCCCTCCTCCCTCTCTGTTCATTCCCCCCCTCTGTTCATTCCCCCTCTCTCTGTTCATTCCCCCCTCTCTCTGTTAACCCCCCCTCTCTGTTCATTCCCCCCCTCTCTGTTCGTTCATTCCCCCCTCTCTGTTCATTCCCCCCCCTCTGTTCATTCTGATCCCCAACCCCCCTCCCTCTGTTCATTCTGATCCCCACCCCCCCTCCCTCTGTTCATTCCCCCCCTCCCTCTGTTCATTCTGATCCCCAACCCCCCCTCCCTCTGTTCATTCCCCCCTCTCTCTTTGTTCATCCCCCCCCTCTCTGTTCATTTCCTCCCCCCCCTCTGTTCATTCCCCCCTCTCTCTTTGTTCACCCCCCCCCCCCTCTGTTCATTTCCTCCTCCCCGTCCCCCCGTCCCCCCGTTCTTACCCACCCCCTCCCCTGTAGCGTGGCCGAGCTGCTGTGCGGTCCGCGGTGCCCGGCCGGAGTGATAGGAAGGTGCACACTGAGTGTGCACCTTCCTGTCAGTCCGGCCGGGTACAGGAAACAGAAACTTCTGTTCCGCGCGGAACAGAAGTTTCTGTTTCCTGTACCCGACCGGACTGACAGGAAGGTGCACACTGAGCACCTTCCTATCACTCCGGCCGGGCACCGCGGACCACGCAGAAGCTACAGGGGAGGGGAGGTGAGAAGCTGCAGCCGCCTGAGGCTCTTAAGAGAGCGCTCAGGCGGCTGCAGCATTTAAAGGGGCGGCCGGGCCCCCTGATGGCGGGCCCCCCTCCCGGCCGGGCCCTCGGACCATGTCCGAAGTGCCCGACCGGTCAGTCCGCCCCTGCATTTACTAACTGTCAATGGTGTTACCATATAGATTTGATTCTTCCTGACATGCAAGGCACCAAAGAAAATCCATCTTAAAAAATTACTAAAACTTATACGCATGAAAATAGATTGTGTGTGGTTGAGAAATTCTATTACACTCTACAATTGTATAAGCACTTTCATAAAGTGTTGCACATTTTTTTTTGTCTGACTTGCAATTTGTCTAATATGCAAAGGGATATGATAAGCCTCAGAAAACTATACAATGGTGCCATATCTCCCCTGTTGCCATCCCAGGGTAAACTGTCAAACCGTTTACAAACAGTTCAATAGATACCTGGATATTATTACCTATTCATTCTTGGTTGTTATGGTATGCGTAACTGTGTCGTAGTTGAATTTGATATTTCAGTATTAACATAATAAAAAGTAACAGCTCTAGACATTATTCTCTAGCTGACTCTCTAAGCCAAAGCCAAGTCTGTGTAGACCATAATGACTGGAGGAGTCAACACACTCGTCTAACAGTTTTCCTGTGACATTGCTAGACTCCTGGCACCATAACATCCAGTAGTGGTTATAGTGTGGGAATCACACTAAAAACATGATTTTATTTATTTTTAATTAAACGTTTATTCAGGTTTTGTGATAAATGACAAAGGCAAAATGGGTGAACGTCAAGTCAAATAACAAACAAGATCTACTGGTCGTTTTGCTATTATTATATATGTGATGTTAAATAAATTCAAACCCAAATTAGACTTCCACAAGCTCCTGCGCTCCACATGTTGCATAGTCAATTACTATTATGCCATCCAAATCACTACACGGGATAGTTGCTAACACCTGTATGCTGATGACGCTCAGATCTATCTATCCTCCCCTGATCTCTCCCCCAGTGTCCTAGAATTCATCAACGGTTGCCTCTCTTCCATCTCTGACTGGAAGTCCTCACAATTTCTGAAACTCAATTTCTCTAAAACAGAGATTCTTATATTTTTCCTCCTCATAGTAATCCTCCTCTGTCACTATCCCTGCAAATTGAGGGTATGCGTATTGGCCTGTCCTTCCAAGCTCGCTGTCTTGGTGTTTTCTTTGATTCTGACCTCACCATTACACCTCATATCCAGTCTGTTGCTAAATCCTGCCATTCCTTACTCAAAATTTGACTTAAAAACTTGTTCATGCCCTTGTAATTTTTAACATTGATTACGGTATTTCGGACTTAATTGGTCTCTCCAGAAACTGTATTGCCTTGCTACAGTCTGTAATTAATTAATGCTGCTGCTAGGCTGATGTTTCTCTCCTGTGGCTACTCACACACCTTTCCCCTCTGTCAAACCTTTCATTGGCTACCACCAGTTACACCCCTTCCTGGTCTCGCTCTGTAGATTACCTTCTTCTGTCTTCGGCTCTTACCCTTACTGCTAACTAAGACTTCTCCCAGATGGCTCCTCTCCTCTGTAGCAGTAGAACAGCCTGCTTACCCGTACCAGGCTCTCTCATAGTCTTCAGTCATTTAAGAAGTCCCTCAAAACACACCTCTTCAGAATAGCCTATAGCCTCCCATAGTAACTTGTACTTCAATAACCTCTCTTGCTCTCTCTCTCTGCTACTACCACCCTATCGATTGGTTGCTACCCCCACACTGCCATTTATGTTGTGTTTTTATACCTCACTCTTTTGAGCAGGGTCTTTATCAACCTATTGCCCCATGTATTGTTTAATTTGTTATAATTTTAAATTATAAAATTGTAAAGAGCTGCGAAACATGTTGCTGCTATATAAATGCTGATGATAGTAATACTAATAATAACTGCATATGTTTCAAGGAGTATTTTGTGCAACTGTTCAAGGAATATTAAAGTCTTTATTACATTTCTTGTGAATGCCTTCTACTGCCTGTAATCATAGAACTCTAGGCTTTTCTTTTTCCAGTTTCTAGGTCTCTGGTCCTACTCCAAAAGCAATAGGTTTGTATAGTAGATAAATGTCACCATAAGTGAATGTGCAAACTGTTGACCTGAGTGTAGTTTGCTTTGAGTGTATGGTATATAGGAGTATGTTAGCTCCCTGCTGATGGGAGATGTATTACTGGTCTGGTTTGACTCTGATAGGAGTGACTTGCTATGGGGAATGTACAGCTGTGTTTCTCATTAAATGTCACTGAAGTTGCCTGATGTTCTTCTTTATCTATATGGACCATTAAACACCCTATCTGTAAAAAAAAAAAAAAAAAAAAAAAAAAGCATGTGTGATTTTATTTGAATATTTCCAATGGGGGTAATATGTCATACTGTAGTAAACAGAGGAAGTGTCAATCTCTACATAAAGGGTGTACTTACTAGTTTAATCCACTAATACATACATTAAGAGGTGTCCTCATATGTGATGGCTTCTTAAAATATGATAACATCAGCTTGTGTGATAACTTAGGCTTGTGTGAGTATGGGCTTTGAGAAGCAATAGAATATCAGATTGTAAATACACGCACTACAGCTATTTCACAATTTCCCTCATTGCACAGTCCAAAGTGCTCTGCTCTAACAGAAAGGCTCCAGGTCTATAGCAGTAAGTGCATACAATGTTTATTATGTGTTGGCTGTAACTTCCCTGCACATACTGAAGGTTAGTGAGCACTTGGCAATGTGAGGGCTTAGTGAGTTCTAGTATGAGTGTGGCTTAGTGATGAATACTGTTTTGGTATTAAATTGCTTGTGATTGAGGGCTCATGAATACATGTAATAATAATGTTATTCAGTAAGAGTGAGGTTATGCAGAAATGAATTGTAGTTTGAGTGGAGATTTATGTGAGTGAGGCTCAATAACAATTAGATTCAGTAGGACTGAGGTTACATTCAAGTTAGTTAACGTGAGTGTGGATTACAAATGGGAAGAGTCATTAGGATGTTACATCTGAAAAAAACCTTGGCTACACTGAGATTCAGTAGGTGTGAGGTTGCATGTGAGTGAAGATTTGTTACAGTGGCAGTATTTTGGAATGAGGTTAAAAATGAGTACAACTGTTACAGTAACAGTCAGTAGGAGTGCAGTTATATGTGAGTGAATCCTTGTTACAGTGGAGTTCAGTAATAGTGAGGTTGCATGTGAGTGAATCTTTGATACAGTGACATTTATTAGGAGTAAGATTATGGGAGTAATTTTAGTGACATTTAGTAGCAGTGAGGTTTCATGTGAGTGAAACTTTGTTGCAATAATAAGAGGGAAAAGTGTGAGGGTTGAGGTTATATGTGAGTGAATTGTTGTTATAGTGACATTCAGTAAGTTTGAAATCATATGTGAGTAAATTGTTGTTATAGTGACATTCAGTAGGGTCGAGGTTATATGTGAGTGAATTGTTGTTATAGTGACATTCAGTAGGTTTGAGATTATATGTGAGTAAATTGTTGTTATAGTGACATTCAGTAGGGTTGAGATTATATGTGAGTAAATTGTTGTTATAGTGACATTCAGTAGGGTTGAGGTTATATGTGAGTGAATTGATGTTATAGTGACATTCAGTAGGAGTGAGGTTTTATGTAAAATTATTGATATATTAGCATGCAGTAAGAGTGAGGTTATATGTAAAATTGTTGATATATTAGCATGCAGTAAGAGTGAGGTTATATGTGACTTGATTTGGTTCCTGGCATTAACTAGGAATTAAGTTATATGTGAGAGGACTTACTTGTTACTAGTAAGTTTCAGGTACAGTGAGATATAGTTACGCTGAGGGAGTGAGGTTACACAATAATTAGATTTAGTGGCAGTGAGCTTGAAAGTATAGCAAACGTGTTCTACGTAGATTGTTTGTTGCCCAATACAGTCCCACAGATCACTTTTCTGCATGCATGAAAACATATAGGATTAAGGAAGATTAATTGTACTTGGAAATGGAACAATCTGAAATACAAAAAACAATTAGTTTTGACAACTATTAATTGCAATACCTCTAGTTTCCATTCTTGATTCCAGGGCCGATACTAGGGTCACAGACCCCAGGGTGCAGAATATTTTCTCATTGACCCCATCCCCTTTACAAATGTCCGGATAAGTCCCACTCCACCTCTCCATTAGAGGCTGTAGTGATGGATTGTGTTATGCTTGTGCTCTGGGGTTGATAGTGTCTAGAATAGCCCTGGGCTGCACATAAGTGCAGCTGAATCCGTGGAAAGAAGGGCTCTACTGGACGGTGATTGCAAAAATAAAGAATTAAAGAAAAAAAATGGTCTGGGAGACAAAGAGATACACAAAAATGACTGGAGGAGAAAGAGATACACAGAGGTGCTGGGAAGGAGAAAGTGATACATAAATGGGCTTAGGGGGACAAAGAAACACAGAGGAACTGGGGAAGGGGCAAAAGAAACAGACATAGGCTGGAAGGGGCAACAAAGAGACAGAGCGGTAGTTATTTTAAAAACATTGATTTCAAACATGATTCTGGAGTGCAATAAACTGCTGTAATACATCTCATTAACTGTAAGAAAACCTGAAAAAATGCTTAGCAAAGTAATTTTTACGATATGGTTTATTTAGAAAATAGTTTAATCACTAATTACAATACCTTTACTTGGAAAGTGAGGCTCTAAAAACCTGACTGCGGCCCGAAGAAGTTAAATTTTTACAATTTTGGCCCCCACCAACTGCCGAGTTGTGCAGATCTGTCACAACCAAATAACAATAAACAGAAGTTACAAAAAAATCTCACACTTCTGATTTTGCAAATAACAATTTCCCATGCATAGAAACAATTATTATTTAGACTTAATAACAGCGCTCGGATCAAGAAATAATCTAGCAGGTGAAAATTATTACTGAACTAGAATATAAACTTCATATAAAAATTAGACATGTGCAATTCGTTTCAGTCCGAATATGTATTCGGACGAATTTCGGACAATTTGGACATTCAGGTACCTCCGAAGTTCTGAAGTGTCGAAGTTCCGAAGTGCTGAAGTGCCGAAGTTTCGAAGTTGCCGAAGTTCCGAAGTGTCGAAGTTCCGAAGTCCCGAAGCTCCGAAGTCCTGAAGTGCCGAAGTTCCGAAGTTGCTGAAGTTCCGAAGTGTCAAAGTGCCGAAGTTCCGAAGCACAGTATTGCCTAAGTACTAATAAACTTACCCAGTGAAAGAAGAAGAATGTTACATTGTAAATAATTGTAAAAAAAAAAGTATACAAACATAGCCAGGATTCAGCTGTAAGCATTTGCAACACTTACAACAATCAAGTAACACACATTCATATAAAATGTAAGTTACTTGGCCAGTCAATGTAATGACAGGAATGAATAAGTAGATAACTCCTTAATTCCCATGGTATTAGGGAGCTATCTACTAAAAGGCTGAAAGACCTAAATTGGTCTTTCAGCCAAATTTACTAATGCTAAGTAAAGATTACTTAGTATTAGTAAATTATGCCCCTACTCGCTATACCGCGAGAAGGGGCATGTCTATTAAACAGTAAGCAGCTTGTGGCTGTCACTGTAAAAAAAATAAAAATAATAAGTTCCCCCCTCCCGAGCCCCTGGCCCCCACCTCTGAGCGGTGGGTGGGGGCCCTAATGTAAAATAATGGGGGGGGCACCTATTGTCCTCCCCCCTGGCCCCCACCCCTGAGCGGTGGGTGGGGGCCCTAAATTATAATAAGGGGGGACCTAATGTCCTCCCCCCTTGCCCCCACCTCTGAGCGGTGGGTGGGGGCCCTAAATTATAATAAGGGGGGGACCTAATGTCTTCCCCCCTGGCCCCCACCCCTGAGCGGTGGGTGGGGGCCCTACAGTAACATAAGGGGGGGACCTAAGGTCCTCCCCCTTGGCCCCCACCCATGAGCGGCGGGTGGGGGCCCTAAATTGAAATAAGAGGGGGGGGACCTAGTGACCTCCCCCCTTGCTCCCACCCCTGAGCGGCGGGTGGGGGCCCTAAATTGAAATAAGAGGGGGGGGACCTAGTGTCCTCGCCCCTGACCCCCACCCCTCAGCGGCGGGTGGGGGCCCTAAATACTAATAAGGGGGGGGGACCCAAGGTCCTCCTCCCTGGCCCCCACCCCTGAACGGCGGGTGGGGGACCTAAAAAAAATCCCCCCCAGGTGACTAGGGGTCCCCCAATCTATCCAAATCCCTCTGCAGCAAAGCAATATCCTGCTCACATTTTATTACTTTACAGAGTTTTGTGTCATCTGCAAACACTGAAAGATGGCTTTCAATGCCTATTTCAAGATCATTTCTAAATCTGTTAAACAGAAGCAGTTCCAAAACAGAACCCTGAGGAACATCACTTACCACTTTTGTCCAGCCTGAAAATCTACCATTAATGACAACTCTTTGTACTCTATCCATAAGCCAATGTTCTACCCAAGAACAAGAATATTCATCTAGACCGATTTCTTTTAGTTTGAAGACTAACCTATTGTGAGGAACCGTATCAATTGCCTTGGCAAAATCCAAGTAGATCACATCCACTGCAACATCCTGATCTATACTTCTTCATACTTCTTCGTAGAATGCAATTAAGTTAGTTTGACATGACCTATGTTTCATAAAACCATGTTGATTATTGCTAATAACACAGTTCTTCCCAATGAATTCCTGAATATTATCCCTTAATAGCCCTTCAATATTTTCCCAGTCACAGAAGTTAAGCTCACAGGTCTTTAACTTCCAGGCAAGGATTCTGAACCCTTTTTAAAATATAGGAATGACATCTGGTATGATATACAATGTTTATGCGTTTACTGCTCATTGGCATGATATATAACGTTTATGGGTTTACTGCTCATTGGCATGATATACACGGTTTATACATTTACTGCTCATTAGCTTGATATACCAGGTTATGCATTTAATGTATTAATAGCTTTCCCTTGCTGGAAAATACTTCATAACTGCTTTTACTTAATGCTTGTCTAGTTGGGGAGATCTCCATTATTGATTAGTCATGCCCAAATGTCAAATGGGCAGGGCAGGGCAATATCTCCCCAGGCTGCTATCTAACCCCTTTCCACATCTAAATGACCAAGTTCTTAGCACTTTAATTCTTTCAATTCAATTAACCTGAATGTCTATCAACACATCTATTGTTTTGTGTACTTGTGTCTATCGCTGATGTTAACAGGTGGGTTAGTAAAATTGCACTATGGGTCATTATATTGTTTTTGTCCCCCAGGGAATATATGTGTGACTGTGTCGTTGTAATGGTGTAAGGGCAGAATTTGAGTCTTGGACACAGGCATCATAATCAGGGCTGTCTTTAATGCAGGGCAAATGGGGCAGCTACTGCTGGGGGGGCCAAGGCAGCTGCCCCGTTTGCCCTCTTCCTGTAACAATTTATTTTGGCATAACCGATCCTAAAATAAGTTGCTGCGGGCAGTGGGCCCGCACACTTAGGGGGCCCATCAGGTGGCCTATGCACTTAGAGCCACCCGGTGGGCTTGTGTCAGCATGGGCCCTGTTGGGCACTGTGGCCCTCTAACAGCGCAACCAGGCACCTTGCTTTTCGGCAGGTAACTTCCTTCCAGAGAACACCATGTTGTGCGGGAGGGAGGAGGACCAGCTCTGCATGAGTAGGCAGTGAGGAGTGGGCCAGGCCGGGAGAGAGCCAGAGCTTAACTCTCAGCACCCCAGCCAGCACACTGGGCCCCAGGGAAGCCACCTTCCAGGAAACGGTAAGAAACTGGAGGTTGGCTATCAAATTTTAAATTTTGCATATGTGTCTGAGTGTGTGTACGAGTGTGCAAGAGACAGGTATGTAAGGTAGAGGTTACTCTTCGGAGGCCATAAGCTTTCCTAAAGAGATGGGTTTTAAGGCACTTCTTAAAGAATTAAAGACTAGGGGAGAGTCTGATGGCAGTAGGTAGGCTATTCCATAGGAAGGGAGCCGCCCACAAGAAGTCCTGCAAGCGTGAGTTGGCCGTACGGGTGCGAACAACAGACAGGAGAAGGTCACGGGCAGAGCGGAGAGACCAAGAAAGGGACATACCTATGAATCTGTGAGGAGATATAAGAGGGGCTAGAATTGTTCAGTGCTTTATAGGTGTGAATTAGTACCTTGAATTGACTGTTATAGGACATAGGAAGCCAATGTAAGGACTGACAGAGGGGTGAGGTGTGAGAGAACCGACTAGAAAGGAAAATCAGTCTGGCGACAGCATTCATTACAGATTCATTACTTAGCGGTGCAATACAGCGTTTGGAAATACCAATCAGGAGAGGGTTATAATAATCCATGCAGGAAATTACTAGAGCATGGACAAGCTCCTTGGTAGCATCTTGCGTAAGAAAAGGGCGGATGTGGGCTATGTTTTTAAGATTGAATCTACAGGATTTGGCAGCATACTGGATGTGCGGCTCAAAGGTGAGGCCAGAATCAAGTATGACGCCAAGACAGCTCTCCTGCAAGAATTGACTTATGTGGATACCACTAACTTGAAGGGAGATCAAAAGAGAATGATCAGTATTAGGAGGAGGAAAGACAAGCAGCTCAGTTTTAGAGAGATTTCAGAAAGCGTGAGGACATCCAGTCAGAGATGGAAGAAAGGCAAGCAGTGACACATTGCAGGAGGGCAGGAGAGAGGTTCGGGGAGGAGAGATATATCTGGGTGTCATCAGCGTACAGCAGGGGTCAAGTCCTGGGGAAAAAAGTGTGGGAACTCACCCAAGATTCCTGCCCCCCCCCCCCCCCCCCTTAAAAAAAGAAAAAAAAAAATTACACTCCTATGCATATAGTGCAGTGCAGGGTGTGTATAATGAATGTAGTGTGTTTGTAGTGAATGCAGAGTATGAATAATGAATGTAGTGTGTTTGTAGTGAGTGCAGTGTGTATAATGAATGTAGTGTGTTTGTAGTGAGTGCAGTGTATATAATACATTTAGTGTGTTTGTAGTGAGCGCAGAGTGTGTATAATGAATGTAGTGTGTTTGTTGTGAGTGCAGTGTGTGTATAATGAATGTAGTGTGTTTGTAGTGAGTGCAGTGTGTATAATGAATGTAGTGTGTTTGTAGTGAGTGCAGAGTGTGTATAATGAATGTAGTGTGTTTGTTGTGAGTGCAGTGTGTGTATAATGAAGGTAGTGTGTTTGTAGTGAGTGCAGATTGTGTATTATAAATGTAGTGTGTTTGTGGTTAGTGCGGAGTGTGTATAATGAGGTGTCTGTAGTGAGTGCAGTGTGTATAATAAATGTAGTGTGTTTGTAGTGAGTACAGAATGTGTACAATGAATGCATTGTGTGTAGTGAGTGCAGTGTGTATAATGAATGAAGTGTGTAGTGAGTGCAAATTGTGTATAGTGAATGTAGTGTGTTTGTAGTGAGTGCAGAGTGTGTATAGTGAATGTAACGTGTTTGTAGTGAGTGCAGAGTGTGTATAATGAATGCAGTGTGTGTAGTGAGTGCAGTGCGTATAATGAATGCAGTGTGTGTAGTGAGTGCAGTGCGTATAATGAATGAAGTGTGTAGTGAGTGCAAATTGTGTATAGTGAATGTAGTGTGTTTGTAGTGAGTGCAGAGTGTGTATAGTGAATGCAGTGTGTATAGTGAATGTAGTGTGTATAGTGAATGCAGTGTGTATAGTGAATGCAGTGTATGTAGTGTGTTTGTAGTGAATGCAGAGTGTGTATAATGAATGTAGTGTGTATAATGAATGTAGTGTGTTTGTAGTGAGTGAAGAGTGTGTATAATGAATACAGTGTGTTTGTAATGAGTGCAGAGTGTGTTTGTAGTGAGTGCAGTGTGTATAATGAATGTAGTGTGTTTGTAGTGAGTGCAGAGTGTGTATAATGAATGTAATTTGTAGTGAGTGCAGAGTGTGTATAATGAATGTAGTGTGTTTGTAGTGAGTGCAGAGTGTGTATAATGAATGCAGTGTGTTTGTAGTGAGTGCAGTGTGTTTGTAGTGAGTGCAGAGTGTGTATAATGAATGTAGTGTGTTTGTAGTGAGTGCAGAGTGTGTATAATTAATGCAGTGTGTTTGTAGTGAGTGCAGAGTGTGTTTGTAGTGAGTGCAGTGTGTATAATGAATGTAGTGTATTTGTAGTGAGTGCAAAGTGTGTATAGTGAATGCAGTGTGTATAGTGAACACAGGGTGTGTATAATGAACGCAGAGTGTGTATAATGAACGCAGAGTGTGTATAGTGAACGTAGTGTGTGTATAGTGAATGTAGTGTGTTTGTAGTGACTGCAGAGTGTGTATAATTAATGCAGTGTGTTTGTAGTGAGTGCAGAGTGTGTTTGTAGTGAGTGCAGTGTGTATAATGAATGTAGTGTATTTGTAGTGAGTGCAGAGTGTGTATAATTAATGCAGTGTGTTTGTAGTGAGTGCAGAGTGTGTTTGTAGTGAGTGCAGTGTGTATAATGAATGTAGTGTATTTGTAGTGAGTGCAAAGTGTGTATAGTGAATGCAGAGTGTGTCTAGTGAATGCAGTGTGTGTATAGTGAAGGCAGTGTGTGTAGTGAATGCAGTGTATGTAGTTTGTTTGTAGTGAATGCAGAGTGTGTATAATGAATGCAGAGTGTGTATAATGAACGCAGAGTGTGTATAATGAACGCAGAGTGTGTATAGTGAATGTAGTGTGTTTGTAGTGAGTGCAGAGTGTGTATAATGAATGTAGTGTATGTAGTGTGTTTGTAGTGAATGCAGAGTGTGTATAATGACTGTAGAGTGTTTATAGTGAATGTAGTGAGTGCAGTGTGTATAGTGAATTTAGTGTGTTTGTAGTGAGTGCAGAGTGTGTATAATGAATGCAGTGTGTGTAGTAAATGTAGTGTGTTTGTAGTGAGTGCAGAGTGTGTATAGTGAATGTAGTGTGTTTGTAGTAAGTGCAGATTGTGTATAATGAATGCAGTGTGTGTGTGTGCGCTGGATGATGTGTGTGTGTGTGCTGGATGATGTGTGTGTGTGTGCTGGATGATTGGGGGTTTAACTTTATGTGTATATATTTTTTTATTTTATCCCTCCCTGCTTCTTACCTTGTCAGGGAGGGGGGACATCACCTGGTGGTCCGGTGGAGGGAGGCAGCCGCTGCACACAGGGGCCATCACACGCTGTGTTCCCTCTCCAGCTCTAACTCTCGCGAGACTCGCCTGTGCGGAGCGTTGCCATGGTAACCCGTGGTCTCGCGAGAGTTAGAGCCGGAGAGGGAACACAATGTGTGATGGCCCCTGTGTGCAGGTCGCATGGCAGGTCCTGCAGGATCACTAGCGGGAACGGCGTTCCTGCTTTGGAAAAAGTGCAGGAACGCCGTTCCCATGCGTTCCTGCAGGACTCGAGCCCTGGCGTACAGGTGGTATTTGTATCCAAAAGAGGTAATAAGGTTGCCAAGAGAGGCAGTATAATGAGAAAATAGAAGGAGACCAAGGACAGAACCTTAGGGAACTCCAACCGAGACAGGACGAGGGGAGGAGGTATCATTAGAAAAGGAGACACTGAATGAGCATTGGGAGAGATAAGAGGAAAACCACAAGAGGACAGAGTCACAGAGACCGAGTTATTGAAGAGTTTGAAGAAGGAGAGCATGATCAATGGTGTCAAAAGCAGCAGAGAGGTCAAGAAGAATTAGTATGGAGTAGTGGCCTTTGGATTTAGCTGTGATTAGGTCGTTAGTATTTTTGATTAGAGCAGTCTCAGTAGAGTGGAGAGGGCGGAAGCCAGATTGAAGAGGGTCAAGGAGAGAAACACGGGTAATGACAAGTCTTTCCAGAAGCTTTGAGGAAAAAGGGAGCATGGATATAGGACGATAGTTAGGAAGGAGGACGGGTCAAGAGATGTTGTTTTTTTCAGGATAGGTACTACAGTGGCATGTTTAAGGTCAGCAGGGACAATGCCAGAAGAGAGAGAGCAGTTGAAGATGTGTGTTAAGGAAGGCACAAGACAAGAAGAGAGAGATATGATAAGGTGAGATGGGACAGGATAGAGCGGGCAAGTGGTGGGAGAGAGGAAAGGAGAAGTGCAGCCACCTCTTGTTCAGTAACCAGTGAAAAAGTCTGAAGGTGAGGAAAGGCATTTCACAGTCAAAATTCTATTTTTTTTTTTTTTTTTTTACACAAACACTGCTCATTACAAATTAAATACAACCCTGCAAGCTTGGGACAATGGTTGAGCCCCAGCTGCCAAAGCATTGTTGGAGTTGTATGTCAGATTGAAATATACCTTTTGGCCATGCTTGCGATAGCGGGGCCAAAAAGAAGACTTGCACCAGAGCCTAGTTTAGATCCGCCACTACGTTGCGGTGGAGGGCGTGATTGCATGGCATAGAGTGGGGGGGAGGGGGAGTGTAGGGGGCCCGAGCAAATGCTTGCCTGGGTCCAATCACTATTAAAGACAGCCCTGATCACAATGTCTTGGGCAGGCCATGCGTGGAGTCAGAAAAGTATTACTAAGATGTTTTAATCCCACTACTCTGTTAGGGTACATATCAGTGGTTTTGTAACATTGGGTGAAGCGAGTACGAATCTAGCCTATCATCTACAAACATTTTACATGTTTTCCCCTTAAAGTCATATCCATTTTTTCTGTCCTATATATACATCTTGTTCTATGTATATGAGGCCTAGCAAATCTTTGCTCTTCAACATTTCTTAGAGTACCAAGGTTGGATACTAGAGATGTCCTGAATAGTTTGCTGGCGAATAGTTCCTTGCGAACATAGCTTGTTCGCGTTCACCACGAACAGCGAACATATGCGATGTTCGGTCCGCCCCCAATTCATCATCATTGAGTAAACTTTGACCCTGTACCTCACAGTCAGCAGACACATTCCAGCCAATCAGCAGCAGACCCTCCCTCTCAGACCCTCCGACTTCCTGGACAGCATCCATTTTAGATTCATTCGGAAGCTGCAATCTTTTTTTTTTTTTATCTTTTTTATTTTTTAGACAGAAGTGTGTTATATTTGAGCATGCTAGGCTGAACGTGCGTATATCATGGCTAGTTGCACTGAGGGTATGAGTATATAGCAGTACATTGTTGTGAAAGATGGCTGTCATGTTTAGGGTGTAGCTTGCACGTTATCAACTGTGTATTTAAATCAGCAGCTCCACCACTAGTTAAAAATCAAGTGTGAGTCGCCCCATGAGATGAGACTAGTGAATAACATAATACATGAACGGTTAAGGAAAGGCATGTAAGGAACTATGACAATAAACTCTTTAGGAGGTGAAATAATGACATGTTTAAACGCTTGCTACTTTACGATTAGTTAATGTGCAGAGAGCAGTTCATGTGATCAAAGGCATGGTGTGGAGGATCGGCTATAGTGGGACATTCTTGGCAGGCTGCTGTTTACTGCTTGTGCTCATCCGATCCCTTCTGGGTGCCAGGTGCAGACCCTGGGAGTCCCTGATACCTGGAACAACAAAGGCAAGTCTCTGGCTGAGTGCCGGGTTCGCGGCTTGAGGTGGTGGAAGCTTGTTTTGTCGGGTGGTAGGATCTGTCCCGGTGGTGCTTCACGTCCGGTGCGGGATTGTGGTGGCTTAAGGTGGAGGCGAGTGCTTGACGTGGGGCAGGCTCTGCATTTCTGTTTGTGCCTCCGGTCCCGTCTTCGACGCCTTTTGCAGTGGTGGATTTTAATGGGGACTGCTTCGCTTAGCTGTGTTGGAGCTTGTTGGGGCTGTGGTGGAGCTTGTTGGGGCTTCCTGCTTGTTATTTGCTTCCAAAATTGATTAAAGAGTCTGTCCAGCTTAGACTCAATATACTGCCATGCTTTGCTGGTACCAGGAGGACACGCGGGAGTCGCAGATGAGTATGTCAGCCTGGGCGGCTGTGCTCTGTGCGTCCATTAGCTCCAGACAGCCCCTCAGGGGTGGACCGGGATAACCCCCACCGGTCCGAGGGGGGGGGGGGGGTAACTGAGCTCCTGCCGGGAAGTAGCTGCTCCTGAGCATCCCAGGATTGGGAGATCGGCCGCCTCTCCCGCCCGGTGAGCACCAGGCCACACTTGCCACGCGGAGGTAAGTAAGACTGTCGAGTTGCTGACCGCTATTAAGCATGTCAGGTCGGTCAGGTAGGAGCAACATAGCTGGGTCATCCCCTTCTGGGGTGAAATTCGCTTGTTGATAGCTGCTTAAAGTGAGATATTGAGGGAGCTCACACAAAGTGCATCTTTCCTCCATGACAGCTAGGCCCCGCCCTCCGGAAGCTGCATTCTTAGTGAGAGGAGGGACAGTGTAGCTGCTGCTGATTTAATAGGGAAATCGATAGCTAGGCTAGTGTATTCAGTGTCCACTACAGTCCTGAAGGACTCATCTGATCTCTGCTGTAAGGACAGCACCCCAAAAAGCCCTAGAACATCAGTCTGCTTTTTTTTTTCCCTGTGTAATCTAATTGCAGTTGCCTGCCTGCCAGCGTGTGTGTCAGGCTCACAGCGTATACTCTGCCCACTTGCCCAGTGCCATCACAATAGCTTGCATAAAAAAAAAAAAACTTTTTTGACTGTGAAATAATAGCAGTCTGTTTCCTTCACACGTGTGCGTTTCAGGGCCTGCCAGGGCACAGTGTCACACCAGTGCAACTCATATCTGGTGTAACAGTAGTGTACATTTAAAAAAAAAACACTTTTTTGACTGTGAAATAATAGCAGTCTGTTTCCTTCACACGTGTGCGTTTCAAGGCCTGCCAAGGCACAGTGTCACACCAGTGCAACTCATATCTGGTGTAACAGTAGTGTACATTTAAAAAAAAAAAAACAACACTTTTTTGACTGTGAAATAATAGCAGTCAGTTTCCTTCACGTGTGTGCGTTTCAGGGCCTGCCAGGGCACAGTGTCACACCAGTGCAACTCATATCTGGTGTAACAGTAGTGTACATTAAAAAAACAAATACAATTTTGACTGTAATAGATTGAATAGCAGTTAGTTGTCTGCAAGCGTGTGTGTCAGGCCTAAATCGACTACTCTGCCAACTTCTGCCAGTGCACAGTGCCACTCATATCTGTTGTCACAGTAGCTTGCACGCATAGTACCACTAATCTAAAAAAAAAATGACAGGCAGAGGCAGGCCACCCCGCAGGGACCGTCGTGGTCGTGGTGCTGTGATTCCCTTTGGCCCTAGAATAATGCCCAGTGTTTTTTTTTTCCTGTGTAATCTAATTGCAGTTGTCTGCCTGCCAGCGTGTGTGTCAGGCTCACAGCGTATACTGTGCCCACTTGCCCAGTGCCACCACTCATATCTGGTGTCACAATAGTTTGCATTTAAAAAAAATAAAAACATTTTGACTGTAATATAATAGCAGTCAGTTTCCTTCACACGTGTGCGTTTCAGGGCCTGCCAGGGCACAGTGTCACACCAGTGCAACTCATATCTGGTGTAACAGTAGTGTACATTTTAAAAAAACAACACTTTTTTGACTGTGAAATAATAGCAGTCTGTTTCCTTCACACGTGTGCGTTTCAGGGCCTGACAGGGCACAGTGTCACACCAGTGCAACTCATATCTGGTGTAACAGTAGTGTACATTAAAAAAAAAACTAGAATGGTCATGACGTGCGGACGTGCTGAGGCGTGCTGACGCGCTGACGGCGTGATAAATTTGAAGATCAAATTAAAGACTTGGAATTTACTGTAAAAAATCTAGCAGAAGACTGCCAAAAGGCTCATCATAAGATCGCAGATCTGGAGCTCAAATTGAATGATCTTGAAGACCGGTCCAGACGTAAAAATTTGCGCTTTAGGAATATCGCAGAAAAGGGAAGAACGGAAGACTTAAGACAAACCTTGATGGAATATTTTTCAGCTCTGGGTGTGGAGTACAACTCACACAATCAGTATATAGAAAGGTGCCATCGACTATTTAAACCCCAATCCATTCAGAACGATGCTCCGCGAGATATCATTGTATGTTTTAACACATATGACTTTAAAGAAAAAATTTGGAAAGCCGCAAGAGAGAATCAGTTAACCTCGGGTTGTTTCCAAAATGTAAAAGTGTTTCAGGACCTATCGTTCGAGACGAGAACAAAAAGGAAAACGTTTAGCGCAGCTACCCAAGTTCTTAGACGACATGAAATAAAATATAGGTGGCTCTACCCTCTCAAAATAAGTCTGTCATACGAAGGGAAAAGAGAGCTATTTGAGTCCAATACTAAATTAATAGACTGGCTGAAAAGGAACAATTTGACTTTGTAAATAGAAGATCTAAGGGCTAAGGTTAGGGTCGGAAACCAGAATATATATATATATATATATTTTTTTTTTTTTCTTTCTCACGGTGCCCTTTGGGCAAGCGAACTGTCTAGGGCTTATGGGTGCAATGATTGTTAAGAATTATCAATAACCTCCTCCCTCAGGGTTAATGGGTAAAAAATTTTTGAAAATTTTTGAAAATCCTACATTTCTACCCCTAGAAGAGCCTAATGAAATGGTCACTGTATAATAACAAGCGCTATTATAGGTTTTGAATATTGAGGGGATTATTGATAACTTGACAAATCCATGTGTGTTAGTAAATAATTGGTGCACCACAGTTGAATTTAACTTAAAATGACACTACTTTATAGGAATGTTTGATTTTAAGATGGGAGTAAGGTTAAAAGGTAAAGAGAAAATAGAAAAAGTAAAGGTGCACAAAGAAAAATAATTGACAGGGTGGAAGAGGAATAAGATATTGAAGAAAGAAGGGGGAAGGAAACTGTAAACTAGGTGTATAATCGGTCAAATTAATATTAAGATGGTTCTTTTTTCCTTTTTATACTCACACAAATTGACATTTTTTGCAATAGTAACTTGTTTATTGTCAGAATTATATAAGTAATTACTTATTGTGTAGTTTAACACTACTGTAAAAGGATAGGCACGGGTATATTTAGTTTCACAGTGATAAAATGACATAATATAATATAACATAGGGACACATTGACAAAATGACATAACACAATATAATATAGTGATATATATTTTATGAAATATGATATGTTTGTATACTTTCACGAGGTTAATTAACATTTTTCGCTCATCACGAATAGTATATATGCTATATAATAGCCTCAATAATAGAATAATAGCTTCAATAATAGAATAATTTAAGAAATTGGTCACGGTTTAAATTCTGGGGACACGCAATGTACATATTATGATACAAGTTCTGTTTGAAAGGTTTTTTTTTTTTTTTTTTCTCCTCATCTATCTATCAGATATAGTTGACTTTGGCAGGGCTGTTCTCTGGGCCTATTGGCTGGCTTGCCCCTCTTGGTGTAGTGATACTACACTGTTTCCGTTGATCTCTATCACTACCAAAGATCTACGGTTAATTTTTTTTTTTTTTTTCTTTTTCCTCTTTTTCTCTAGCTATTGGCTGGATGAAGATGTTGGATCCGTCTCAATCCTATTTTAACTTGTTTGTGTTTGGTGTAGTCTGGTTTTTTGTTGTGTTGTTTTTTTTATGTGTCTGTTTTTTCTTTTTTTAGAGCATATGAATTTTTTGATAAATTCAGGACAACAAAAGATATTAAAATTCCTGTCTATGGATACTGGGGGTTTAAATATAAGTATATTCGAATAACTCATTGACAAACAGAGATGCTAAAATTTCTATCTTTAAATGTCCAAGGGTTAAATACCAATAAAAAAAGGAGCAGATTATATGATACTCTTGGGGAACACAACATTCAAGTGGCATTCTTACAGGAAACACATTGGCTGCAGGGTCTTAAGCAAAGATGGGGTGGGGACAAATTTATTAATATAGTCCATGCTTCCTTAAGAGACAAGAAAAAAAGAGGAGTCGCAGTTGTTTTCAATAGTAATATAGATTTGCAAATTGAATATATCGAATTGGACCCAGAAGCTAGATATATAATTATTGTTTGTGTAATGGATAAATTGTCCTATACTTTAGTAAATGTTTATTTACCGAATGTCGACCCTATGACAAAGTTTCTATCTATAATGGATAGAGTTGATAAAGTATCTAAGGGATATCTAATTATAGCTGGAGATTTTAACTGTGTGGCGAACCCTAAAATGGATAAGACATATACTCCTGCTACTTCAATTGATAAAAGAACGGTCAAACAGTCTAAAAAATTCAATAACATCTGTAAACAATATAATTTACATGATATATGGAGACTATTACATCCACTGGAAAAAGACTACTCCCACCAATCGTGTGTGCATGGTTCATACTCACGTATTGATCTATGTTTATTAGACGCAAATTCGATACCCTTATGTAATTCAATTGAAATTAAAGAGAGTCTATGGTCTGATCATAGTCTCATTCTAATAGACTTTGGTAATAGATCTTCTAGGGTGCGTACTACTTGGAGACTGAATGATGCTCTTATCAATGATCCGAAGAATAAGGAAGAATTAACCCAATTATTAAAACATTTTTGGTTAGAAAATAGCTCCTCTGATACATCGCCGGCAAATAACTGGTGTACACACAAATCAGTTATGCGAGGCTATTTAATTAAATTAGCCCATATAATGAGGTCTATGAAGGGTAAGACCCTATCTGATCTGTATATTGAGTTCTATAACTTGTCTAAGTTAAATAAACAAAATCCATCTGCAGAAATGAAAACTAAAATAAATGATGTACAAAAACAAATTAATTTAAAAGTGGAAGAAAAAATTAAATTAAATATTTACAAACTAAGATTAAAAAACTATTATACTGGTAATAGAGCTAATAAAAATGTGTCAAAAAGACTACAAAACTATCACGCAAAAAATCGAGTGGAACAACTGATAGATGGCCAAAAGGTCTATTCAACACCCGCCGCAATAGGGGAGAGATTCAATCAATTTTATGAAGATCTATGTAACCTTAAAATGTCCCCTAATTTAATTGATATCCAAAACTATTTAGCGGACACTCAGATCCCAAAAGTTACAGCTCATGATCTATTAATTTTAAATAGGATTATTTCGGCTGATGAAGTTAAATTCCAAATAAATAGACTCCCTATTAATAAAACACCGGGCCCTGACGGTTTTACGAATCTATATTATAAACAGATGCAGTCCTTATTAATCAATCCTTTAACAGACATGTTCAATCAAATAGCTCTAAACAAATTTTTTCCAACTGAATTACTACAGGCTAATATTATTCCGATATTGAAACCTGATAAAATTAGTAACAATCCTAGTAATTATAGACCTATAGCTTTGATTAACGTGGATATGAAGATCTATGCGGCCATAATTGCTGACAGAATTAAGACTATTATTGCGACATTGATCCATCCAGATCAGATAGGGTTTGTCCCGGGTAGGCAAGCATCAAACAATACTAGAAGAATAATTGACACTTAGACTGGGCCAACAGATACCGGATTCCCTTCCTGGCCCTGTCATTAGATGCCGAAAAAGCATTCGACAGGGTCGGGTGGGGTTATCTCAGCGAACTTCTTATTGCGTTTGGGTTCACTGGCTGGATACATGACGCCATTATGGCTCTGTATTCTTCCCCCACTGCGAGAACGGTGGGACCAAATATTACAGCAGGGTGGTTTGCACTTAAAAACGGCACACGACAAGGATGTCCTCTTTCCCCCCTGCTGTATATCTTGTCTATTGAGCCTTTAGCAATCAATATTAGGAATAATCCTTTGATCCAAGGTGTCCATACGAATTTGATGGACGTTAAAATATCATTATACGCGGATGATGCGTTACTCACTCTTACATCCCCAGAGTCTTCTTTAAAATTTCTAGCCTGAGCAGCTCCTGCAAACCTACGATATATACCCTCTAAAACCAAGCATAACAGCCTAAAAATCAGACCGCCAGAGCAGCTACCCGGAGCTGAGAGACTGCTGGACCCGGGGAGAGGCTGGCTTACCGCGCTTCAGTCCCCCGGGGGGAGAAAAGCATGATACCCCGACCGGGGCCTTCTCTTGCGGTGAGTGGGTGTCAGGGTACCTGAAGTCTCTACCTCCGAGAGAGGTAGAGACTTAGACGTTCATCCGTCCGGACGCCATGTTTCCTCTGTTCCTCGCGGTCGACCCGGTCACACAAACGCCGGCCGCGAGGGAGTCTCTTCCTTTTGTAGCATGGTGCCCGGAGGCCGACGTCATCACGCCAATCCGGAACGACCTGTCACTCAGTCCGAGACAGACTAATCAGGTTTCGTCGGAGGCGTGTCTATCCTCTCTAGCCAGGGTATTTAAACATACTTCGCCCTGTTGCTCATTGCCCTGTCGTGGTTCTAGCCTGTCTAGTCACACAGTGCTCTGGTGTTTCTCAGTTATCCTTTTGGTTTCGACCCGGCTTGTTTCCTTACTCTGTTTACCTCCGTTATCCTTGACCCGGCTTGTTCCTCGCTTACCTGTCTTCTCGTTCCCTCGACCTCGGCTTGTCTCTGACCATTCTCTATACTCTCTGTACGTTAGCCCGGCCATTCTAAGGACCGGTATACGTACCCTGTACCTGTTTGTACTTTGCGTGTTGGATCCCTGTCCCGATCCTGACATTACGACAGGGCCAATGGATCCTGCAGGTACAAACAGTCAGGTTGGTTCCTCTGATTCCAGGTTTGACGCCATGGAACACAGAATGGACCAAATGGCCTTAGCACTACAGGCATTGTTGTCTCGTGCTAATAATCCTCCAGAGGAGACGCGTCCTACTTCTATTTCCTCTGTAGGTTCAGGTCTAGAGGTAGCTACTGTAGGTGCCTCTTCCCGTGTTACTCCACCTGTACGTTATGGTGGGTCACCTGAGAAGTGTCGTGGTTTTTTAAACCAGATCAGCATTCACTTTGAATTGCAACCTCGCTCCTATCCTACCGATAGGGCAAAGGTTGGGTTTATTATCACCTTACTCATTGAGAAAGCTCTAAGATGGGCTAACCCATTATGGGAGAACGATAACCCGTTGGTATACAATTATACTGCTTTTGTAGCTGCTTTTAGAAGAACTTTTGACCCCCCTGGTAGAAAGGTCAATGCAGCCAGATTACTGTTGCGCCTGAGACAGGAGAACCGAACATTAGTGGATTATGCACTAGAGTTCAGGTCTCTGGCGTCAGAAGTTAAGTGGAATGAACAGGCTTATATGGATGTATTCTTGAACGGGTTATCAGATGTTATCCTTGACGAAATTGCTACTAGGGAGTTACCCGAGAATTTAGAGGACTTAATTTCGTTCATTTCTCGTATTGATGAACGTATAAGAGAAAGACAGAACACTCGAGAGAGGAACCTAAGACCTGCCTTTAAATTAGCACCCGCATTTCTAAGTCCTGAGTCCAGTACCTCACTAATTCCTGAACCTATGCAGATAGGCAATACTCATCTCTCAGAAGAGGAGAGACTGTACAGGAGAAGGGAGGGATTGTGTATGTATTGTGGAGTCAGAGGTCATTTACGCCTGAATTGTCCTGTTCGCTCGGGAAACGCCCGCACCTAAGTTTCTCTAGAGGACAGGCCTTGGGTGTTTCTATTTTGTCCTCTACGCATAATTACAAAAATCACAGGCTTTTACTACCAGTTTCTTTAACATGGAAGAGGGAAGTACTTAAGACCGTGGCATTGATAGATTCCGGCGCTGCTGAGAATTTTATCGATCAAGCCTTTGCCACTAAGCACACTATTCCTTCCCAGTTAAGAGAGACCCCCTTGGCCGTTGAGGCCATTGATGGTAGACCACTACTCGAGCCTGTTATTACTCGTGAGACTATATCCATGAGTCTGTCTGTTGGTATCTTACACGAGGAGAGTATATCTCTTATGCTTATTTCGTCCCCTTCCGTTCCCATAGTCCTGGGGTATCCATGGTTAAAGAGACATAACCCTACTATCGATTGGGACTTAGGGGAGATACTCTCGTGGGGTCAGGGTTGTCAGGAGAGGTGTTTACAGAAGGTATCCCCTGTGGCTGTAATTTACACACCTGACACTACTACCCAGCCTAAAGAGAGACAGATACCTCCTTTGTACATGGACTTAAAGGCAGTATTCGATAAAAAGAACGCTGATACTCTACCTCCACACAGGTCCTTTGATTGTAAAATTAACCTATTACCTGGTACCATGCCTCCTAGGGGCAATGTATACCCTCTATCCACTAAAGAGAATGCTGTTTTAGAGGAGTATATTCAGGAGAATTTAGACAAGGGATTTATCAGGAGATCCTCATCTCCTGCCGGGGCTGGGTTCTTTTTTGTTAAGAAGAAGGATGGGTCACTCAGACCTTGTATCGATTATCGAGGGTTGAATAAAATAACCATCAGGAATGCCTATCCTATCCCCTTGATTACAGAACTCTTTGATCGGTTAAAGGGCTCTAAAATTTTCACCAAGTTGGACCTCAGAGGGGCGTACAACTTGGTGAGAATTCAGCAAGGCCATGAGTGGAAGACAGCGTTTAATACCCGCTATGGTCATTATGAGTATACGGTCATGCCTTTTGGTCTCTGTAACGCACCTGCAGTTTTCCAAGATTTGATTAACGAAGTTCTTAGGGAATTTCAACATGATTGTGTTATTGTCTACCTGGATGACATACTCATACACTCTAAAGAGATTGAGACCCACCATCGACAAGTCAGACAGGTATTACACAAACTTTTACAACATGGTTTGTACTGTAAACTTGAGAAATGCAGTTTTGACCAGACCCAGATAGACTTTCTTGGATACGTGATTTCTGGGGAGGGCTTTAAGATGGATCCTGACAAACTCCAGTCTATTTTAGATTGGCCATTGCCTCAGGGACTCAAAGCTATTCAGAGATTTATTGGCTTCTCTAATTATTATAGACGCTTCATTAAGGGCTACTCGTCTATTATTGCGCCCATCACCAATATGACCAAACAAGGGGCGGATACTAAGACATGGTCTACTGATGCTCTAGCTGCTTTCAAGAGTCTCAAAGAACTTTTTGCTTCTGCTCCAATACTAGTCCATCCGGATACGACCTTACCGTTCCTACTCGAGGTCGAAGCCTCTGAGACAGGGGTAGGGGCGGTTCTGTCACAAAGATTGGGGGTAGATAAACCATTGCACCCATGTGGTTTTTTTTCTAAGAAACTTTCGGGCCCTGAGAGCAGATATGACATTGGCGACAGAGAACTCTTAGCAGTCATTAAAGCCTTAAAGGAATGGAGACATTTATTAGAGGGAACCTTACACCCTATTACTATCCTGACGGACCACAAGAACTTGTCCTACATTGGGGAGGCTAAGCGCCTGTCCTCTAGGCAGGCTCGTTGGTCCTTATTCCTGACTCACTTCAACTATGTGCTGACTTATAGACCTGGTTCAAAAAATTCTAAAGCCGATGCCTTATCTCGCCAGTATGAACCGTCTACTGTACCTGAGCCGGTCCTTTCCTCTATAGTTCCGAAATGCAATATTGTTGCTAATACGAATCTCAGGATTCATTCTCCGTTACTGGCCGAGATCGTTAAGCTACAACATTTAGCACCTAGACAGACTCCTGTGGGTCGACATTTCGTTCCTCCTGCTCTTCAACTGGAACTGTTGCAGTGTTTCCATAACAGCAAGATGGCGGGACATCCTGGTATTCGCAAGACTTTTGCGTTGATCTCTAAGGATTTCTGGTGGCCTGCTTTACGTAGGGATACTAAAGATTTCATCGCTGCATGTGAGGTTTGTACTAAGACCAAACAACCTCATACGCTTCCTTGTGGATTCCTGCACCCCTTAGAAGTTCCAGAGAAGCCGTGGTCCTGCTTGGCCATGGACTTTATTGTCGATCTACCTATCTCTAAAAAACAGACTGTTATCCTCACCGTGGTTGACAGATTCACTAAGATGGCACACTTCATTCCTCTGCCTAAACTTCCATCTTCTCCCGAATTGGCCGAGATATTCGCTAGGGAGATTTTTCGCCTACATGGGATACCCTCTCAAATTGTGTCTGACAGAGGTTCCCAATTTATTTCCCGTTTTTGGAGGTCCTTCTGTTCGCAACTTGGTATCAAATTGAACTTTTCTTCTGCCTATCACCCTCAGTCTAATGGAGCTGCTGAACGTACCAACCAGAAAATTGAACAATATTTGCGATGTTTTGTTTCCGAACACCAGGATGATTGGGTCGGTTTGATTCCTTGGGCAGAGTTTGCACACAACAATCTCGTTTGCGATTCTACTCATTCAAGCCCCTTCTTCATGAATTATGGCTTTCACCCGTCTATTCTTCCTTCGGCTTCTCCTTCCCAGGGGGTGCCGTCGGTTGATGTTCATGTTGCTAATTTGAGGAAGTTGTGGGATCAAACTCGGCAAATCCTTACGCACAATTCTATGCTGGTTAAGAAACATGCTGATAAACGTAGAAGGGCGGCTCCGCTCTTTGTTCCGGGTGATAGGGTATGGTTGAGCACGAGGAACATCCGTTTAAAGGTGCCCTCCATGAAGTTCGCTCCCCGTTATATTGGACCTTACAGGGTGTTGTCTCGTATCAATCCAGTTGCGTATCGTCTAGCTCTTCCTGATACCTTACGCATCCCTAACTCGTTTCATGTGTCGTTGCTGAAACCTCTTATTTGTAACAGGTTCTCCTCCACAACAGCCCCTCCTTGTCCTGTTCAGGTGGAGGGTCAGGAGGAGTATGAGGTTAACTCTATTATTGATTCTCGTATCTCCCGGGGGAAAGTACAATATCTGGTCGATTGGAAGGGATACGGTCCTGAGGAGAGGAGTTGGGTACCTCAGGAGGATGTTCATGCTCCCCGTCTCCGCAGGGCGTATCACTCTCGCTTTCCATCTCGTCCCGGTTCTTTCCGCCCGGTGGGCGTATCTGAGGGGGGGGGTACTGTCAGGGTACCTGAAGTCTCTACCTCCGAGAGAGGTAGAGACTTAGACGTTCATCCGTCCGGACGCCATGTTTCCTCTGTTCCTCGCGGTCGACCCGGTCACACAAACGCCGGCCGCGAGGGAGTCTCTTCCTTTTGTAGCATGGTGCCCGGAGGCCGACGTCATCACGCCAATCCGGAACGACCTGTCACTCAGTCCGAGACAGACTAATCAGGTTTCGTCGGAGGCGTGTCTATCCTCTCTAGCCAGGGTATTTAAACATACTTCGCCCTGTTGCTCATTGCCCTGTCGTGGTTCTAGCCTGTCTAGTCACACAGTGCTCTGGTGTTTCTCAGTTATCCTTTTGGTTTCGACCCGGCTTGTTTCCTTACTCTGTTTACCTCCGTTATCCTTGACCCGGCTTGTTCCTCGCTTACCTGTCTTCTCGTTCCCTCGACCTCGGCTTGTCTCTGACCATTCTCTATACTCTCTGTACGTTAGCCCGGCCATTCTAAGGACCGGTATACGTACCCTGTACCTGTTTGTACTTTGCGTGTTGGATCCCTGTCCCGATCCTGACAGTGGGACAGGCGGCCGCTGACCCACTATCCTGCGCCACGGAACCCAGCCATGGGTGCAGATCGAAGCGGGTCCGGCCCCGTTTCCCCCCCCTCTGGACCGGGGGGGTGATCCCGGTCCTCACCCTGTGGCACTGACCGCGACGCGGCAACTGAGGCCAGGGAGCCAGCCCGCCACATTTAAAATGGCGGACGTTATGTGTACCGACGGCAAAGGAAAGATTTGCTCCCATCTCCCGTTCATAGCTAACAGGGTGACTCTAACATCCTGGCCGTGCTACACGGAGAGACGGCGAACCCAGCTCCAAACCGTGCAGCCGTGTACAATTAAGCTGAGCTACATAAGCGCAGGAATGGTGCCTCACAAGATGGCGTCCGCACCAGACTCAGCGACATGAGGCATATCTTTATCGCACACTGCCCCAGCAAGCACTACAACCGCTACACTGGGGACCCGGCTTGACGGCTTCTGGACACTACTGCTCAGAATACCTTACACCAACCTGACAGCGATACAGAGGAGAAAGCGGCGGAAACAAAGCTGCCGGCAGAGACAACAAGCTGACGGTGGATGCTCTATCCACAGCAACAGGGAGGTAACACACACCAGCACACTACCGTCGGCCCACAACCAGCAGGAGAAGCCCATGGAGCCACCTCATGACCTCCCCCCCTGCAGACTGGGCCCAGGTACCCACTCACCAAACGGGAGAGCCATGGACTGGCAGAACATCGCCATGCTGGACACACCATCGAGATGCAGGCAGGTCGGGAGATGGGTACATCAGCCCTACACACTCGCACCGAGACTCTCTTCTGCAGATATCGTTGATCTAGTTGCTTAAAACGCACTCCTAACGTGACTTTGCGCAGCACCCTTATAATGTGATATGCTCAAATATATATTATCCGGTGCACTGTTTAATTAATATTGCGTCCTCACATAATTGATGTGTAGCCTAATACTCTCACTCAGATAATATAACCGTGTCCAACTACCTAACTATGGCTAGTAACTAACTATAAGTTTGTTTTATAACTAACTTTATCGTTTAATAATCATATGTCTAGGAACTAGCCTGTATATATTCTATGCACCTGACTTAATAGCCTGAGTTAACAGCCTGAGTTAATAGCCTGAGTCAATAGCCTGATTTAAAAGCCTGACTTAAAAGCTAGATTTAACAACCTGTTTTCTATGCTTGATTTACAAGCCTGTTTTTTTTTTCAGCTCGATTTATCAAAAAAAAAAGTGCATTGTTAATTCACCCCCTACTGTAACTAATGTTTTGAAACCTGCATATGGAATGCCGTTGGGGTACCATATGTATGCCTGTGACCATTATACGCACTACAAAAATAAAGAATTTAAAATTTCTAATGATCGAAATTAATAAATATTCTACAATTTCGAATTTTAAGCTAAATATAACCAAATCCACAGTAATGTATGTGAATATGAACAACGACCTGGTTAATACTTTAGCCCACGTCTATAAATTCATATGGACAGACTCGGAATTAAATTATCTAGGACTATATATAACTGCCAAAGTGACAGCTATAATGGAGAGGAATATACTGTTCTTTATGAGAAATATGAATCTCAAACTAAAAAGATGGAAAAATTTAGAAACTTCCTGGCAAGGCAAAATAAATATTATTAATGCGTATATATTGCCTAAATGGCTATACTTATTCTCTATGATTCCACTCAAAGTCCCTGGGCCTTGGCTGGCTATGATTCAATCCAGTTTCAATAATTTTATCTGGAATAATAAAAAACCTAGAATTGCTCAAGAGATATTAACTAAAAAACTGTCTAACGGAGGTTTAAACTTTCCTAGTATTACCTACAGTTATCATGCTAATATTATTAGACATATCTACCTCCTTCAGGACCCTGAGCAGGTCTTAGAACCATGGTATACTATTGAATCTGAAATGGTCCAAACAGACAGACTGCAACACTCGATGTGGATAGTTACAAAGAACTCTCTAATGAATTTGTTTAAGAACTCAACGATACTATTCCAAATTTTAGAAGAGTGGTTAGTAATTAAGAAAAAAATAGCCCTAGGAAATATGATACCCAAATCATGTACAATAGACATACTGCAAATCCTTATAGAAGATCTTTCTTTAAAGAATTGGGCTAACGCTGATAGAATAAAGTTTTCACAAATTATGCAAGGAGATAATATTTTGCCATTTCAGAGCATTATTGATATTTTCCACATTCCACGCAGGGAAATTTTTACTTATCTGCGGATAAAAAACTATATTCATAAAAATGTGCTCAAATCGTCTTCTATCTATGCGAAAAAGTTGGAAGTTATATTTAAGTCTCAATCCATTAAAAAGAGCATGTCTGTTGCCTTATCAATGTTGGAAGTTCTTAAAGAGTCCCCCTATAGTTTGATTAAGAAGTGGGAACAAGATTTAGAACTGCAAATTTCTTTAGATGACTGGAACTCCTCTTTGAGCTGGGTGAATAAATATATCCATTGTTTGAACTTGTCGGAATGCCACTTCAAAGTTCTCTATAGATGGTATTATACACCTGCTAGACTAGTTAAAATGTTTCACTCTTCTGATCCAACCTGTTGGAGATGTGGTAGCCATTTAGGTACTTACATACATATTTGGTGGACATGTCCAGCTGTTAAGTCTCTCTGGTCTTGGGCTTTTAATATTTTTTCATCAATGACTACAAACAGAATTCCGGAGAATGCTGCTTCGGCTATCTTACATTTGAATTTGTCTTTCGATTCACAAAGAGATTTCTGTTTTGCCATTCACTCTTTAGTTGCGGTTAAAATCATTATCGCAAGACACTGGAAAGTATCTAAGCCGTTTGACAAACGACTATTGATAGACCAAATTAGGTTCCAATTATCAATGGAATATGAGATGATCAATAATGCGACTTTTACTTCTAGGAAAAAGAAATGGTATTGTGAATGGTTAGACAAATATAGTATATTATTTGGATAGTTCTCCTATGGACAGAATTTTTTTTTTTTTTTTTTTTTTTTTCTAATTTAATCTATATTAGATATCTGCATAGATAGAGAAAGATGGGATAAAATTAAAACAGAAGCCAATAACCTCAGTCCAGGGAAAGGGATTTGTTTGATAAGATGCTCTAAGGGTTTTTTTTTTTTTTTTTTTGTTGTCGTGGTTAATCTATGTTAGTATGCTGCTATGCTGGTCTATAAGTGAATATGTGATCATTGTGTTTGATTATGTACTATGTATCATTTATGTATTTGTTTGATACTTGTGCATACTTGTTGATCTGTATTAGTTTCAGCATATTCGTTGTCTATGTCAAATAATAATGAAAAACTTTTTCAATAAAGATATAATAAAAAAAAAAAAAAAAACTAGAATTTTGACTGTGAAATAATAGCAGTCAGTTTCCTTCACGCGTGTGCGTTTCAGGGCCTGCCAGGGCACAGTGTCACACCAGTGCAACTCATATCTGGTGTAACAGTTGCCTAGCCCAATGTGTACATTTAAAAAAAAAAAACTAGAAATTTGACTGTGAAATAATAGCAGTCAGTTTCCTTCATGCATGTACGTTTCAGGGCCTGCCAGGGCACAGTGTCACACCAGTGCAACTCATATCTGGTGTAACAGTAGTGTACATTTAAAAAAAAAATATTTTGGACTGTAATAGATTGAATAGCAGTTAGTTGTCTGCAAGCGTGTGTGTCAGGCCTACAGCGTCTACTCTGCCAACTTCTGCCAGTGCACAGTGCCACTCATATCTGTTGTCACAGTAGCTTGCATGCATAGTACCACTAATAAAAAAAAAATGACAGGCAGAGGCAGGCCACCCCGCAGGGGCCGTCGTGGTCGTGGTGCTGTGATTCCCTTTGGCCCTAGAATAATGCCCAGTGTTCAGAGGCCACGTACCCTGAACTCGAAAAGTTCTGAGGACATAGTTGACTGGCTAACACAGGACACCCAATCTTCTACAGCTTCCGCTCGGAACCTTGACGCACCATCCTCCTCCAGCTTAGCTTCGGGCACCTCTCAAGTTACCACTCGCCCGCCTGCCGCCACCACCAACACTAGCACCACAGCCGCTTCACTTGATCTGTCAGAGGAGTTATTTACACATCAGTTGGAAGAAATGAGTGATGCGCAACCATTATTGCCAGAGGATGTAGATAACAGGGATATGTCTCAGTCAGGCAGCATTACACACATGGACGTACGGTGTGATGATGATGATGTTGTACCCGCTGCTGCTTCCTTTGCTGACTTGTCAGATACAAGTGAAGCGGTTGAGAACAGGGGGAAGTTCAGATGGGGAGACAGAGAGGAGGAGGAGACGAGTTGGAAGCAGGGGGAGGTCGTCGCAAGGAGCTAGTGGCACAGTCAGACAGCATGCATCGGCACCCGGGGTCAGCCAGACAGCACGCCAATCAACGCATGCTGTTGCCACCACCAGAATGCCGTCATTGCAGAGCTCAGCAGTGTGGCATTTTTTTTGTGTGTCTGCCTCTGACAACAGCGATGCCATTTGCAACCTGTGCCAAAAGAAACTGAGTCGTGGGAAGTCCAACATCCACTGCTTTGCGAAGGCACATGATCGCACATCACAAACACCTATGGGATCAACACATGAGTACAAGCAGGACACAAACTCAAAGCCACCATCCTCCTCCTGGTCCAGCATCTTCAACCACGTCAACCACTGCTGTCCTCCTTGCCCCTTCTCAACCATCCGCCACTCCGTCTCTCGCCTTGAGCAGTTCCTGCTCATCTGCCCACAGTCAGGGGTCTGTCAAGGACATGTTTGAGCGTAAGAAGCCAATGTCACAAAGTCAACCCCTTGCCCGGCATCTGACAGCTGGCTTGTCTGAACTCTTAGCCCGCCAGCTTTTACCATACAAGCTGGTGGAGTCTGAGGCGTTCCAAAAATTTGTAGCTATTGGGACACCGCAGTGGAAGGTACCCGGCCTGAATTTTTTTGCACAAAAGGCAATCCCCAACCTCTACTCGATTGTGCCAAAAGAAGTAATGGCATGTCTGGCACACAGTGTTGGGGCAAGGGTCCATCTGACCACTGATACCTGGTCTGCAAAGCATGGTCAGGGCAGGTATATCACCTACACTGCGCATTGGGTAAACCTGCTGACGGCTGCCAAGCATGGAATGCGTGGCTCTGCAGAGGAGTTGGTGACACCGCCACGACTTGCAGGCAGGCCTGCTGTCACCTCCTCTACTCCTCCTACTCCATCCTCTTTCATAACCTCCTCGGCTAAGTCCTCTTCTGCTGCTGCGTCTTGCTCCACATCAACGGCACCCCCCCAGCTCCCCAGGTACTATTCCACATCCCGCATGCGGCAGTGTCACGCCGTCTTCCAAACAATTTAGGAATGTTAGGTGATTTATGCCCTTTATGGATTAAAACCAGACTCTGCATCAACTATGTAATTTTCCATGGGAGTTTTGCCATGGATCCCCCTCTGGCATGCCACAGTCCAGGTGTTAGTCCCCTTGAAACAAGTTTTCCATCACTATTGTGGCCAGAAAGAGTCCCTGTGGGTTTTAAAATTTGCCTGCCTCAACAGTACGTAAACCCTACACCTGTTGAAACCAAACACAACACCACCGATACGAACCGATTGGGCTAGGCAACACGACACCTGGGTTACCAGACGGTGCTAGCACAGAAAGCGACAAACACCAAGCCATATACGCAAATTATCGAACCAGACAACAAGTCTCATTGTACCAACTGCAATGCATTAATATTAGCATATGTTATGTTATATTGTATCCGCTGATTTAGCATCGGTCTTTTAATGTAATGTCACCATTTCATGTAATATCACCATTCCACCAATGTGATACTGAGGTTTTGCTCCTTATTGGAAACACCAATGATTCATAGACCTGGCTGTACCTGTTTGCATTGTAACGCATTGTACTGCATTGTATTGTACTGTACCATTGTGCAACACCACACATACGCAGTGCGTACCATCCTCACACCCCCCCATCCTCCTCACACTTCCCACCACTACACACCCCACGCTAGCGAATTGTTTCACCCACGGTCGGAATTAACCCCAAATGAGAAGAGGCAACGGACCATCGTACACTGTGGCTTACATTCCACATGGCATCACTTATACTACGTGAAAGGCATGACCCAGAACGGTAATACCTAACCCATAAACAACACAGGACCGCACCGTTAACAATATAACACATTATTTTGATGGTCGCACATACGACCAACACCAACACTCCACCACCGACATTTACTAATTGTACACTGGTCAGTACGATGTATATGAGTGTCAATATAACTGGATGTAATGTACACGCTGTGATTATACTTTGTCCCCATTGTCCCCCTTTTTTCTTCCTTTCTGTACCCCCCCTGATTTATTGAATTTATGGAAATAAAAAAACTTTAAATCTGAAAAAAAAATTGCCTGCCTATTGAAGTCTATGGCGGTTCACCCGGTTCGCCCGTTCGCGAACATTTCCGGAAATTCGCGTTCGCCATTTGCGAACGGAAAATTTTATGTTCGCGACATCTCTATTGGATACACCTGTTTATCATGGATTCACAAACCAGGCAACAAGGTTTAGGTTTTATCTATATTTAGACAATTTCTGGACCATATTTACCATTAAACAAAATATCCCTACACAGCAACTCTGTGAAAACCTGTATGTATATATATATATATATATATATATATATATATATATATATATGGTAAAAGTGAGCATTACTGTGTTTTATGTTTACATTGTTATCCCCCTTTTATAAGTATATAATCTAGTGCAGCATTTGATGTCTATTTTCTATGTATCTTAATAAATAAAAGAATGTAATAGTATGACTGAGACAATTTTAAATGTTGTTATGCATCGATTGCGTTTATGTCTGCTGAAATATTTTAGAAAGATAGGCAATATATATTCATAAATACGTTCTAAAATAAATGAGATGGTCAATAATCTAGTATTATAATGGAAGTCAGACAAATGGAGAAAATAAATGTGTTTTTGTAATTGTACATTTAAAATCTCATGCTGATAGGGTAGGAACCTCAGAGAGAGTGAGAGAATACAAATACGTTATTGTTCACATGATTAAACAATGCAGTCTTCAAGACCACACTTTAAAACTGTGCAGAAGAAATATAGAGATTTGTAGTAACATTTAAGAGTATGGCTTTGGCTGAAAGTGATTAGACGTGCACTCTCACAAAAATTGGTAGAGCAAAGTTTGTCCGTCCCTGTGAGGCACATCTGTAGCTAATTGTGTATGCATTAGGAATTTAAGTTTGTATTTCTTAAGTTAGACTCTGTAGGAGGGGATCAGGAGGAGGAAATGAAAAACAGATCAACAAATACAATTTCTGAGGCCGTTAGCTGCACAGATACTTGGTATGTATGCCGTACACACACACACACACACACACATAGTTATATATGAAATGCATACTGCTATATACTGATTATTATATGCATTAATTTAATAGTTATTGCATTCAGAGCTTTTTACTCACAAAGAAATACCTAACATGCAAACAGTCACTTAGAATAGTGTTTGGAGTTCAGTTCTATGCATTATGTGTATGATAAGGAAGATGTAGCTATTCTAAAGGGGGCTGTGAGTATAATAGGACGTCTGAAGCACTGAGAAGGAAGGCAAACACTGGTTGAGTAAAATTATTAGATATCAGGGACTGGTTCTGGTTATTGTTAAATTTATTTTTCATAAATACTGAAGGATCCCACATGAAAGAGTTACTCTAATCACTCTAAAGACCACTTCTGCTTTTTGAATTATTTTTAATCATGTGCAGAGGGCTAGTTGCACCCCTGGCACACATTTCCTAGACAGCCCAGAACTCTATTCCTGGCTGCATAATGCCAATTCTGTGCATAGTTTACATCTGTTATAAGGATACTGTGATAGGGGAAGCTCTTGTCTCCCTTCCCTCCCTTCCACACTGAAAACAGCCCTAGCAGCATCTCTATTTCCTACCCAAAAGCTTTGATTGGACCTTGTTGCTTCTCCGGTGGCATCACACTGGGGCGCAACAAGCTGCACCAGGAGCTTAGCCAAGGTAAGTGAAAACGTATTTTAAAATGCTGTTTGAGCCTTTCTTTGGGTGGGATGTACAGAATAATGCTAATAGGGCATTATTCTAATAAAAACAAAAAAGGTTTGAAGAAACCCTTTAAGAGAATAGCAGGGAAGAACATTTGCAAAGTTATTAAATGGACACTGTAGGCACTACAACCAATTCATCTCACTGAATCTGTTATAGTGCCTGGAGTCTCATGGCACTATCCCTCCATTAAATACTAAACAATTTTAAGCAGTTTAACACTGACCAGAACTGCCAAAAGGGGGCAAACATGCCCAAAAAGGGTCATGTCTGTCCAAAGAATTGGACGCCCAGTCCCCTAGTCTTCCAGTGTCTCAGTGTCCTCATTTCTCCCCATGTCCCCATGTCTCAGTGTTTCCCTTGTCACTAGGATACTAGGGGACACTGAGAGACATGTGGATACAGTGAGACATGTGCACACAGTGAGACATGGGGACACTGAGACACCAGGGGACACTGAAACACTTGGGGACACTGAGACACTTAGGGACACTGGGAGACATGGGGGCACTTGTGGATACAGACATGGGGACACTGGGAGACATGGAGACACTGGGACACATGGGGACACAGACACTAGGGACACAGACACTGGGAGACTAGGGGACACTGGGAGACTAGGGGACACTGGGAGACATGGGGACACTGAGACACTAGGGACACTGGCTGGGAGGCATGGGGACACTGAGACACTTGGGGACACTGTGAGACATGGGGGCACTTGTGGATACAGACATGGAAACAATGGGAAACATGGGGACACTGAAATATTTGGGGGCACTGGGAGACATGGGGACAATGAGACGCTAGGGACACTGGCTGGGAGACATATGGACACTGGGAGAAATATATTTGGGGACACTGGGAGACATGGGGACACAGACACTAGGGACACTGGCTGGGAGATATAAGGACACTGGGAGACATGGGGACACTGAGACACTAGGGACACGGGCTGGGAGACATGTGGACACTGGGAGACAGATATTTGGGGACACTGGGACACATGGGGGCAATGAGACTCTAGAGACACTGAGAGACATGGGGACACATACACTGGGGGACTAGGGGACACTGGGAGCTGTGGGGACACTGAGACACTAGGGACATTGACTAGGAGACATGGGGACACTGGAAGACATGGAGACACTGTGTCCCTTGTGTCTCCCAATGCCCCTATGTCTCACAGTGTCCTCTAGTGTCTCAGTGTCCCCAAGTGTCTCAGTGTCCCCTAGTGTCTCAGTGTCCCCATGTTTCCCTGCTGCCTTTCCCCCCATCCTTCACTTCCCTGATCTGTTGTCTGTCTGCAGACTGGGAGCTGCTGTCTGAACTCTCTGTGCTGTGTAGCTGCTCCCCCGTGGATCAGTGAGTAGAGAGAGGCAGGGAGGGATATGCTGTAACTTCCGGTCCCTGACTCTCTCCATACACAGTGACCCCTACTGGCTGGTGCTGGTATTGCAGAGTAATCTCAATTTATACTGAGAAAAATATCTGCATTTGTATTGCCAGTATTACTGCAATACCGGCACGGCCAGGCAACCCCAAATACCGGTGGTGCTGGTACAATACCAGTCAGGTGGAAAACCCAAGAAAAGTGTGTAAAAAAAATAAATAAAAAAATGGGCCTATTCCATGGGCCTGGGCCTGGAGCTGCAGCTCCATCAGCCCCTATGTTAATCCGGCCCTGCTTTTAGGAGAGACAGGTATGTAAGGTAGAGATTACTCTGGGAGGCCATAAGCTTTCCTAAAGGGATAGGTTTTTAAGGCACTTCTTAAACGATTGAAGAGTAGGGGAGAGTCTGATGGTGGTAGGCAGGCTATTCCACAGGAAGGAAAACTGCACTTTTACTGTTGATTTCATTGTCGTGATAAGTTTTACTGATTTATAACACTCATATTTGTATTCAGAGAAGTCTCCTGAGTATAACAATACCCCCCCCCCATGTACAGGTTTTATGGTGTTTTTGAAAGTTACAGAGTCAATATAGAACTTGACCAATTCAGTTTGCAAGATTGGTTTTCTGGGTCGGTGTTGCATTTTGAGACCATATGGTAGCCCAGGAATGTGAAATAACCCCATCATAGCATACCATTTTAAAATGTAGATAACCCAGGGTATTTAACATGGGGTATGTCCAGTCTTTTGTAGTAGCCACTTAGTCACAAACGCTGGCCAAATTTTGCATTTTTATTTGTTTTTTGCATTTTTTTTACACAAAAACTGCACTTTTACTGGTGAGTTCATTGTCGTTATAAGTTTTACTGATTTATAACACTCATATTTGTGTTCAGAAAAGTCTCCCTAGTTTAACAATACCCCGTATGTACAAGTTTTATGGTGTTTTTGAAAGTTACAGGGTCAATATAGGGCTTGCCCAATTCAGTTTGTCAAATTGGTTTGCTGGGTTGCATTTGTGTTGCAGTTTGAGACCATATGGTAGCCCAGGAATGTAAAATAACCCCATCATTGCATACCATGGTGTATGTCCAGTCTTCTGTAGTAGCCACTTAGTCATAAACGCTGGCCTAAAGTTAGCGTTTTTATTTGAGTTTTATTAATGTTTTTTCTTTGCATTTTATATAATATAAATATATATATTTATATATATATAATACAAGTGTGTGTGTTTGTGTATATATGTATACACACACATACACACACATATATATATATATATATATATATATGCACACACACATATAATACGCATATAGAAATATGTATAATGTATTTTATTTTACAATTTTTTTTACCTTTTAGCAGCCTGGGGGACTGCCTGACAGCTCAGACAGTCCCCCTGCTTGCAGATCCTAGAGTCCTATTGCGGCGATATGATCATGGTGATCACATGGCCCTGGAGGGCCGGGGTGGCCGGAGCTGCGGCAGGGGGACTGCTAGGGTCTCCAGCAGTCCCCCCCCCCCACCGTGATCACCACGGATTGCCAGTCCAGGTAAGTCCAGGACTCCTATTTGCCGCTAACATACTAGGTATGTCTGCAGTCCTTAACAACCATTTTTTGTCGGATGTACTCAGTATGTCTACGGTCGTCAAAGAGATATACATAGAATGAAATTATATATATATATATAAGTGTATTTTCATATAAATATTGGTATTATAGCGAGGCATTGTGGAATACCCCTAGAGTGTCTGGAAGCGATCACGATCGTTTTCAGCGCTCATTTTGGCCGCGGATGTACAGGGTACGTAGGCGGTCGTTAACAACCATTTTTTGGTTGACGTACCCTGTACGTCCGTGGTCACTAAGGGGTTAATGGAAACAAAAATAAAAATTTTGTTAGGACAAAATTTTAAAACCATGTACCACAGTGCTGTACATAAATAACATTTCCCTCCACATGTAATATATGTGCCATGTATATTGTATACATGTGGCACATTGCTGCCAGGATGACACTTTCACAGGCACACAAACAAATACATACATATGCAAACACACTGGTGTACAAAGACACTCACTGACACATACAAACCGACAGTGTGTATCAGTTTTGCATTGTGTACCTGTGCATGTGCCTGTGAGTGTGTGTCTAGCAACAAGTATTTGTGTGCGTCTGAGTGTATATTTATGTGTTTGTTCATCTTTGAGTGTGTTTGTAATGTATATCTGTGTGTGTGTATGTATATCTATGTGTGTGTTCGGGAGTGGAAGGTTGTGTGCTTGTTGGTTGCATGGACTGGGTTCAGGGCCGCCATCAGGGGGTGACAACCATAACAGTTGTCACGGGCCCGGCAGCCCTGGGGGGCCCGGCCGCCCGGGCCCCACGTGTAGCAGCGGAACTGCCGCCGGTGCAGTTGCACCAGCGCCCGCACGCTGATGGGGCCCATCGGGTGGCCCATGCACTTAGGGCCAGCCGATGGGCCCCATATCTTCAGGGGCCCGGTCAGCGCTGTGGTCGTGGTATAGCGCCGACCGGGACCCTTTAAAAAAAATTAAAAATGCCGCCGCAGCGCAAGTGCTGCTGGGAGGAAGTGGTCACTTCCTCCCAGCTCACTCCGCGCGGGAGGAGCGCCCGCCCGACTGCAAGTCCCATAAGCCCCAGCCAGCCACCCTCCTGCAAGGACAAGGTAAGAAACAGGAGGGTGGCTGGAAAATGAGCTATGTGTGTGTGTGAATGTATGTCTGTCTGTGTCTGTCTGTATGTCTGTCTGTCTGTCTGTCTGTGTATATGTCTGTCTGTGTGTATGTATGTCTGTGTGTGTATGTCTGTCTATGTGTATGTGTGTATGTCTGTCTGTCTGTGTGTGTGTCTGTCTGTTTGTGTATGTATGTATGTATGTCTGTCTGTGTGTATGTCTGTCTGTGAGTATGTATGTCTGTCTGTGTATGTGTGTATGCATGTGTGTATGTCTGTCTGTCTGTGTGTATGTATGTCTGTGTGTGTATATGTGTATGTATGTCTGTCTGTGTGTCTGTATGTCTGTGTCTATGTCTGTCTGTCTGTATGTCTGTGTGTGTGTATGTCTGTCTGTCTGTATGTCTGTCTGTGTGTATGCATGTATGTCTGTATGCATGTATGTCTATCTGTATGCATGTCATTATGTGTGTATGAATGTCAGTGGATGTATGTCTGCATGTCATTATGAATGTGTGTATGTCTGTCTGTATGAATTTATGTCTGTATGCATGTATGTCTATCTGTATGCATGTCATTATGTGTGTATGAATGTCAGTGTATGTGTGTCTGTATGTCATTATGAATGTGTGTATGTATGAATGTCAGTGTATGTATGTCTGTATGTCATTATGAATGTGTGTCTGTATGGATGTCAGTGTCTGTATGGATGTATGTATGCCAGTATGAATGTATGTATGTAACTATGTATGTCTGTATGTATGTCTGTATGCATGTATGTCTATTTGTATGCATGTCATTATGTGTGTATGAATGTCAGTGTATGTATGTCTGCATGTCATTATGAATGTGTGTATGTATGTCTGTATATCTGTATGTATGAATGTATGTCTGTATGTCATTATGAATGTGTGTATGTATGGATGTCAGTGTCTGTATGAATGTATGTATGCTAGTATGAATGTATGCCAGTATGAATGTATGCCAGTATGAATGTATGTCTGTATGCATGTATGTCTGTATGCATGTATGTCTATATGTATGCATGTCATTATGTGTGTATGAATGTCAGTGTATGTATGTCTGCATGTCAGTATGAATATGTGTGTCAGTATGAATGTCTGTCTGTATGTCATTATGAATGTGTCTATGTCTGTATGTCCTTATGCATGTGTGTCTGTATGTATGTTAGTATGTGTCTGTCACTATGTACGCCTGTGTGTCTGTATATGTGTGCATGTCTCAGTATGTGTGTGTCAGTATGTATGCCTATATGCGTATCAATATGTGTGTCTGTTAGTATGTATCAGTGTGTGTGTGTGTGTATCTGTGTCCTTTTGTATCAGTGAATGTGTTTGTGTCTGTGTGTGTATTCCTGTGGGCGGGATTTGGAGGCGGTCTCTGTGGGCGGTTTTGGAGGCGGGCCCCCAGGGGCCCAGACCCTGAGCTCAGTTAGGGGCCCCAAAATTTCTGGTGGCGGCCCTGACTGGGTTGCTTGTGGTCTTGACGTGTGGTCTTGTTTTTTCGCAAGGCTTTGAGTCGTGTGTGTATATGTGACTGTGTATCGACAGGGGTGACTGTCGGTGTGGTGACTATGGGGGAGATGATTAGGAGGGTGACTCTATGGGTATGAATGTGTGTGGGGAGGATGTGTTAGTATGTCCACCTCCACAACACAGAAATTATAACATAGAACATAGTTCATCAGCTGATGTCTCCCCCTCCCTTACATGGCTCCTCATAGCGCCCTCTCCATACGTCTTCCACCGGGAGGAAAGGGGGTGCTTTGGGTACAGACATGTAGAGTTTGAATGTGTATTTGTAAAGTATTCACCCTCCTATTATTAACACGGAGTTGAATATACTGTGTTAATCACTCAATGCTGTCCCTGCCGCACCTGCAATTTCCCTTGTAAGAGACTGTTAGTAGATCCCTTCCACTTCCTGTCCGGCCTCACACACAGACACTGGAGGTTCCTCTATGACTTGTTCTGCTCAGGGCTGGATTTCCCATAATGCCACAGCCTCTGGGAGGCAGACAGGAGAGGACAGCACGGCATTTTCAGATACAGCTTTTTCTTTATTTACCACTTATACTCTTCATATACTTAGATACATTTATTTAATTAATGCAAGACGATTTAAACTTATTGTGCAACTTTGTATCACTACTTTTCACAATTCACTTCAACCTATTGTAATTGTGACTGAAAAGATACAGGGTTGATAATGATAACCATAGACATAGAATACCTAGACGCCTCAATCTGTGCTGAGTGGCAAGGAATGCAGCAGCCATCTTGGACCGGTCGCCGCTCTACTGAAGCTATTGAAGAACACTTAGAAAGCCCATCTCACAAAAGGTAAGTGAAGGACTTGGGGCACTTAATAACCCTACCCCATAATACCCCAATCTTTACCCCTTAAAACCCCTACCCCTAGTCCTCAATACCCCTACCCCTTAATACCCCTACCTCTAGTCCTCAATACCCCTACCCCTTAATACACCTACCCCTAGTCCCCAATACCCCTGCCCCTTAATACCCCTGCCCCTGCCCCTTAATACCCCTATAATACCCCTAGTCCTACCCCTACAGTGTTAATATCCCTACCCCAGCCTACATAGTCATTAATACCCTTACCCCAGCACACATATTGTTAATACCCCTACCCCAGCACACACAGTGTTAATACCCCTACCCCAGTACACTATGTGTATTAACACTATGTGTGCTGTGGTAGGGGTATTAACATTATGTGTGCTGGGGTAGTGGTATTAACACTATGTGTGCTGGGGTAAGGGTATTAATGACTATGTAGGCTGGGGTAGGGATATTAACACTGTAGGGGTAGGACTAGGGGTATTATTGGGGTATTAAGGGGCAGGGGCAGGGATAGTAAGGGGTAGTGGTATTAAGGGGTAGGGGTATTCAGGACTAGGGGTAGGGGTATTAAGGGGTAGGGGTATTAAGTGCCCCAAGTCCTTCACTTACCTTTTGTGAGATGGGCTTTCTAAATGTTCTTCAATAGCTTCAGTAGAGCGGCGACCGGTCCAAGATGGCTGCCGCATTCATCGCTGCTCAGCACAGAATTCCATAGACGTGCGTCGTCTATATGTTCTATGTCTATGTTCATAACAATTTTGTACCTTGTATCTAAGTGTCTTTTTCATATTTATTTGGGTATGCTTTTTTGCCCAATGATTAACGTGTGCTAATTACACCTATTTCCCCATTACACTAATGCTACTCTCCCCTTTATACTAGTTTAAAAGATAGGTATTTTTGCTTAGAAGTCTTTCACTGCAATATACCTCTAGATCACATTGGAGATCACTATTGCTCTCTATTCACACTAGTAGCCTTTGACTATTATTGTATGTTTTTATATATTATTTCCTATTTTAATACTAAGTATAAGTAAAAGTTACGTTTTACATGCTATACTCTACAGGGCTGGCTTGCTTTCTTTTTCCAAGGATGGATCCTTTTCTATTCCATATTTAATAATAGGGGTTATCGGGGTAAGCTTCCAGCCTGACACATTCTCCCTGACTTTATTGGTTATTTTGTTAAAGGGGTGAAAAGAGACACTCAGATGGGCCAAGGGGATAAAGAGACACACAGAGGGGGTGGTGGGGAAAAAGAGACACACAGAAAGACTTGGGGGACAAAGTGACACGGCAGGGCTGGAGAAGGGGAGAAAAAGAGACAGAAAATGGGCCGGGAGAAGAGACACAAAAAAGGGGCTGTAGGCAAGAGACACAAATGGGAAATGGAAAAGAGACACACAATATGGCTGGGGGAGAGAAAGAGAGACACAGAGTGGCTGGGGAAGTGTAAAAAGAGACACACAGATGGGCTGGGGAAGAGGATGAAGACACACACAGAGGACTGCAGGAGGGAAGAAGGAGCCACACAAAGGGGATGCAGAAAAAAAGAAAGACACACAAAGAGGCTGGTTGGAGAAAAAGAAACATAAAGGGCTGCAGGGGAGAAAGTGACACACAGGGTCTAGGAGAAATAAAAGACACAGAGTGGTGGAAGTAAGTAAGAGACACACAAAGGGGTTTGGGGAAGTAGGAGACACACGGGGAGATGTAAGGAACACAAAGGGTAAAAACGGAAACAAGATACACTAAAGGGGGAATAAGAAACAAAAGGGAGATACGTTACACTACATTCAAAAGAATGGACTATAAACATAAAAAGTGACAAGAAACTCAAGAAGCGGGTTAAGTAACACACAGGTGAAGATGTGTTTTTTTTCTGAGGGTAGGCAAAAAAAATACATCTTCACCTGTGTAGCCAGAATCCTTGCACCAGCCTTACATATAAATTGCTAGGTTTTTGATATTAGGGACTAAGAGAGACACTCATTAATGCACTATTGGAGGGTTTGAAAGACATCATTCATTGCATTATAATAGACAGCAGCTGAACAGTACAGGAGAGTAGGATGCCCTATATTAGAGAGTAAAAGCTGGGATAGCAGATTATTGGATACTGTGAAAACTTGTTAATTGAAATTCGTTGGTAACAGGGGCTGGGCAATGCAGTGCTAGGCTTTTGAGCAACAATACCCAGTTCTGCTTTCCTGCATTTGATGTGGTTTTCTTCAGTGTCCTGTTATTATGTCTCCCTTTGATCTCAGGTCATGATCCTGCAGTGTTGATCTCTGGATTGTGTTCATGTTTTGTACAATGACTGGGTGTAGGGAGTAAAGCACCCATCCATCTTCAGCTCTTATAGGGATATTATCCATGCAGGACAAAAATGTGTAGTATGATTATAAACACACACAGAGCTTTACCAGTTTAACCCGTCAGTGCTCTCATTTTTTTGGAAAAAGGAAGCAGCGGGGATGGATCCTGCAGATAATTCTGTTGGAATGGGTGAGAGAGGACACAACCAAATGATTCACTGTTTAAAAAAGGTGAAAAACACAGCAATCGATTTTAAAGGAATTGGTTTGATTTAAAAAAAAAAAAAAAACATTTAAACAATAGAAATTCAACAAGGAAATGCAAAAGTGGAAAAACTAATAAATATATAAAGTAGGTTTTATTTTATTATTCCTGTGCCCTTTTGGATAAAGTACTATTCATATATATGTTTGAAAGGAGGTTGGTACATTTGCTAGGAACAATCTTAGTTCTTTTTTTTCTTTCCAAAACTCCATTACATTTCTATATTAAAGGAACACAGTAGGCACCCAGACCATTTCAGCTCATTGAAGTAGTCTAGGTGCAATGTCCCATGTCCCTTTACCCTACAGTGGTAATGTTATAACATGACAGGAGGCTTCATATTTGCTTAAGTTTCTCCTTACTAGAACTCCACAGCAGCACATTAACCCCTTAACGCCGTTACGAGGGAGACAGGTGGGACGATGATGACACGGACAACCCCATGTGGCCCCGTGACTCCGGTGACACTTTCACGCAAAGGACACCTGTTCCCCTGCTGAATGACAATGCATTCCTGGATACTACGGGCGAACCCCTGTTCGACCCCTGGTCCATCAGATACCCCCGATCCTCTGAATGGTCACTGTCCGACCACCTGGCACAGTTTGTGCATTACTTGGTCTGCAGACCTCTGGACTGGGAAGTGTGGAGGAGATTACAGGCGGAATGCCCCAGGCCCGTGCTAATGGATAAGGTCGCCCTGACCCCATGGTATCCACCTACATGACACATACTGGGCGTGACCCTAAAAAAGGGGTTGAGCGCAGCCTCCGACTGGCACAGGATAACTGCTAGATATGCTGGGCCCCCTGGCCAGGATACTCATGCTCGTTGATGAGGCTTTTTCACGGGGTGCTGCCCTGGACCCAGCTTCCATACAGCTCTGTGCTCTATTTGCCTGCTGGGCAATACCAACGTTGCGCTCTGCACAGAGCATAGGAAAGCAGTCCTCTTACGCATGGATGCCAGACTGTCAGACTTGGGGTCGAAGGAACTGGACCCCCTGTCCAAGGGTCTACTCTTCAGAGAACCCTTCATCAAGGAGCTTCACAAGCTGGTGAACCTCTTCACCACCCTGAGCAAAGCCCAGTCCTCAATGAAGAGGGTCTTCCGTCCACAGCGTTCCCGTGTTTTTGGCAGGGCTGGATGACAGCGAGGTCGTGTCGCCAGCCGATTCTGGCCATCTGGTCACCAAGGATCCCATGCACCATCCTTCTTCCCATCCTACCACTCACGGACCTTCAACCCCCAAAGGTTGGACCGAGGTAGAAGGAGCCGGGCTTGTGGGCGAGCAAGGATGCCTACAGGTGAGACCCGTTTCTACCAGTTCTCCTCCCACTCTGTTGCATGCGGGCAGGTTGTTTCACTGCATGGACATGTGTCGGGAGGTCTCCTCAGATGCGTGGTTGCTTCAGACTGTTTGGGGCTATATTTTCATTCCCCGCCAACCCAGGTTCACCCTGTCTTGGTTTCCGTGTCTTTGAGGGTACAGCAGTCCCTGATAGATGCAGAGATTCAAGCCCTTTTCGAAAAGGGCGTGGTTCAGTGGGCACCGGACGATGGGGGTTTCTTCAGCTCCATATTTCTGGTGAGGAAAATATCCGGGGACTTCCGCCTGGTGATCAACTTGAGAAATCTGAACGCCTTCGTGGTTTACCAACATTTCAAGATGGAAGGCATAAGGATCAGAAAACATAAAAAAATAATTTCTTATTATGTAGCAAAATATTAAAAAAACTAAACATAAAATGGTCCATTAGGTGACACTGTAAGTAATAACAACTTAATTATATTAATGATAGAATATGGGTAGTGGCATATTAAGTGGGCAAAGTCAAACAGGTTAAGGGCAAAGTTTACAGAGAGAAAAGGGATCAAATTACAGAGGTGGAGCCCCACCACAGAAAAACGTCACCACTGCAAATGGGACTCAAATTCAGTACAGGAAAAAAAAAAACTTCTTTCCATGGGGCACCATTTCACTTATAGTTTATGTTTTACTAATAGTTAAAGTAATCGTTGGGTGCGGCAGGGGGATCTTTTTAAAGTGCCATTTTCGGCACTTTTAATTAGGTCAACCCCCCCCCCCCCCCCTTCATTGACCTGTAAACATGCAAAAAGTTTTTTTACTCAACTGGAATCCAGCACTGAACGAAGCTCCTGGCGATGTCTTCTATTTCCCTTCCTGAAGTCAGCAAGGACCTTGCACGGCGTAACCACAGATGTGTTATAGAGAAGCCTGTCATTGGATTGTTTCGCTGGCTCGAGTACATGTGCACAATCTGAGTCAGAGAGGGAGTAGGGAGGGAGACTGGGAGAGAGGGGAAATATTTATTTTATTGGGATGCGGAAAAGCTCAATTCAGGGAGGGAGAGGAGAAATAAGGCTGTGCTAGCCGATGACGGATATATTTTATGCACAGAATTGACATTTGGAACCCAGAACAGGCTGTACGTGGCACCTGGCGCACAAGTGCAGATGACTTTGTATGTGCAGTGTTTTACTGAAGTGGTTATGGTGGTTGGGATAACCCTTTAAAATTATGTGATTTGTGATTGACAATTATGTTGTCCATTTTTAACACATTTGATTACAGGTTTTTTTTTGTTTGTTTTTTAAATGAATCTGTTCAGCTTCATCCTTTGTAGCAGATATATGTTACAAATCTCTACAAAGATTACGTAGTAATCTTCATTTATAACATCCTGATTCTCGTCATACTTGCATTTGCAGTGAAATATGAACTCCATAAGAGAGACAACAAAATGTTTAAGAATTTACAATATATTATTTGCAAATGTGAACAAATTATATATTTATTGATATGCATGATGTGAAGGACACAATATGTGTCATTACATGTATACTAAAGCACCACATGAATGAGTATATTATTTGATTTAGGCTAAGGAGGCAGGATATACAGAAGGTGAAGCCTAATGGGATGGTTGATATTACAAAGCTTTTGAATAACTTGGAACCTGGATATTTTACCTACAAACAAAGGTTCCACTAGGTTTGAATTAGTTGTTTTTATTTATCTTGTTCTGCATGATATCATATTGATATTTTTGTTCATGGTAGCAATTAGGCATGCCATTATTTGAAAGAACTAATTTGTCTAATTCTTGGGGATAACATTATTTATTAAAATTGCTACACTTTCAGTTCTGTTAAATTTGTATAAATGCATTTAAATCCATGGCTTTGGTTTTGCATATTAAAAATAGAAAAGAATGCACACCAGTGATAATTTTGTCGATGAACAATTTTATTAAAATTTTAGTTGGCTAAATCTTTTGAGATTTAGTCAACAAAAACTAGACTAAAATTAAAACAATTCAGATGACTAAAATACAACTAAAACTAAAATGGCATTTTCGTCAAAAGACTATGACTTAAACTAAATTGACATTTGCCGCCAAAATTAAGACTGCACAAAGGAAGGGGCTAAAGAGACAGACCAGGGCTTGGGAGAGAAACACCTAGAGAGGCTGGGAGGACATAGAGAGACGAATAGGGACTGGGGAAGGAGCAAAATAGACAGATAGAAGCTTTAACTAAACCCATTAGATTTTATTCTTATCGACTTAAAGGACCACTCTAGTGCCAGGAAAACATACTCGTTTTCCTGGCACTAGAGTGCCCTGAGGGTGCCCCCACCCTCAGGGACCCCCTCCTGCCCGGCTCTGGAAAGGGGAAAGTGTTTAAAACTTACCTTTTTCCAGCGGTGGGCGGAGAGCTCTCCTCCTCCGATCCTCCTCTTCTCCTCCCCGTCGGCTGAATGCGCACGCGCGGCAAGAGGCATTCATAATGCCTTCCTATGGACGCTTGCGTGCTCTCACTGTGATTTTCACAGTGAGAATCACGCAAGCGCCTCTAGCGGCTGTCAATGAGACAGCCCTAGAGGAAATAGGGGAAGGATTAACCCATTCACAAACATAGCAGTTTCTCTGAAACTGCTATGTTTATGAAAAAATGGGTTAACCCTAGAAGGACCTGGCACCCAGACCACTTCATTAAGCTGAAGTGGTCTGGGTGCCTAGAGTGGTCCTTTAACCCCTTAAGGACACATGACGTGTGTGACACATCATTATTCCATTTTATTCCAGAAGTTTGGTCCTTAAGGGGTTAAGGCTACTGGAGATCTAATTGACTAAACTGTTTCCGGCGATTTAGTTGACTAAAACTAGACTAAAACGAACACAGTTCAGATTACTAAAATACGACTAAAACTAAAAGGGCTTTTTAGTCAAAAGACTATGACTAAAACTAAATTGAAATTTGCCACCAAAATTAACACTGATATTTAAAACAACAAAAGATTCATATTTATCAGTGAAGACTCTTTTACAAAGTCTTAGCAGCAAACAGCACAAACAAAGCCTGCCAGAAAATGAAACACATGCGTAACATCCTACCCACAACTTTTTGGCATAAACCAATGCCTTTCTTCTGGCACAAGGCTTTTGGTTTTGTACATGAATGTGTATGGTTTTATCACCATTTGATTTTTATTAGTACTATTTTTTTTCACTGACATTTATTTATGTTTATTTGGTCATGTTTATTTTTTGTCTCTTCATTCCTGTTGTGGTTTGCAGGAAATCTTCTGACCTAGTTTGCGATTGTTTGAGTAGGTTAGGGTTAAACCTAGAAGGTGTCTAAGAAGCTTTCTGTGAACTGAGGGTGTGCCTAATAATGATTACTTGTATGAAATCCAACATCCCCTCCTTCTTTTCTGCTCTGTGCATAATGTTTGAGAATGGGAGCTAATATTGCTTCAACACCCATTATCCATCAGAGCTGGCATCAACCCTGGAGTTTCTGCAGAGGTATGTCTTTTTAGATGCATCTTATCCAACATAGTTACTTTATTGAAATAAAACAAATATAAATTAGCTGCTTCAGTGAGTAAGGGGTTAGGGAACGTGTCACTTAACTTTTTTTTCTGTTATCAGTGTCTAATGTCCACTTTAATCCCTTTGCTGCTGCTTTGTAAACCCTGGGTTTAACAGAATTCATGATGTGTCCACCCACTGGGAATTTCTTAGAATATGCCAAACACATTGTCAGCTATTCCAGGGTGGGAGAAGCTGTTGATTGACATGGGCAGGGCCGGATTAACACTGATGGAGCTGCAGCTCCAGGCCCAGGCCCAGGCCCTGGCCCATGGAATAGGCCCATTGATTTTTGAGTGGAGAGAGGCAGGGATAAGAAGTTACAGCATCCCCCTCCCTGCCTCTCTCTACTCACTGATCCGTGGGGGAGCAGTTCTGCACAGAGAGTCCAGACAGCAGCTCTGAGCCTGCGAGACACGGGGACGGTGAGAGACTTGGGGACGCTGAGACATTGGGACACTGGGAGACATAGGGACACTGGGGAACATGGGGACCCTGAGACACTAGGGACACAGTGGCCCCATTTCTCCCAGTGGCCCCTAGTCTGTGTCCCCATGTCTCCCAGCAAGTGTCCCTAGTGTCTCAATGTCCCGATGTCTCCCAGTGTCCCTGGTGTCTCTCAGTGTCCCTAGTGTCTGTGTCCCCTAGTCTCTTAGTGTCCCCATGTCTCTAAGTGTCCCTTAGTGTCCTAGTGACATTGGGACACTGGGAGACATGGGGACATATACTCTAAGGGACACTGGGAGACATGGGGATACAAACACTAGGGGACACTGGGCGACATGGTGACACTGAGACACTAGGGGACACTGAGAGACATGGAGACACTGGGGGATACAGGGAGACCTGGGAGACATAGGACACTCCCAGTGCCCCCATGTCTCCCAGCCAGTGTCCCTAGTATCTTAGTATCCCCATGTCTCCCAGTGTCCCTGGTGTCTCTCATTCTCCATAGTGTGTCAGTGTCCCTAGTGTCTCAGTGTTTCCTAGTCTCCCAAAGTCCTCTAGTCTCCCAGTGTCTCAGTGTTCCAATGTCTCCCAGTGTCCCCATGTCTCCTAGTGTCTCAGTGTCCCCTAGTATAAAAGAAAAAAATCTCAGGCACTCACTGTGATAGATTTAAGCAGGTTTATTGGACACCGCAATGTTTCGACCTGTACCCAGGTCTTTAGCAAGTCTCCAGTGTCCCCTATGTATCAGAGTGTCCCCTACGTATCAGAGTGTCTCAGTGCCCCATGTCTCTCAGTGCCCCATGTGTCCCTCAGTTTCTGTAGTGTCTCAGTGTCCTTAGTATCTCAGTGTCCCCTAGTCTCTCAGAATCCCCTTGTCTCCCAGTGTCCCCATGTCTCCCAGTGCTCCCAAGTGTCTCAGTGTCCCCTAGTATAAAAGAAAAAAAATCTCAGGCACTCACTGTGATAGATTTAAGTAGGTTTATTGGACACCGCAACGTTTTGTACTGTACCCAGGTCTTTATCAAGTCTCCAGTGTCCCCTATAAATCACAGTGTCCCCTATGTATCACAGTGTCTCAGTGCCCCATGTCTCCCAGTGTCCCCTCGTGTCTCAAAGTCACCCAGTGTCCCCATGTCTTCCAGTGTCCCCAAGAGTCTCAGAGTCCCCAGGTCTCTCAGTGTTCCCTAGTGTCCTAGTTACATGGGAGACATGGGGACACAGACATGCCCCTTTTTTGTGTATGTTCTCCCTTTAGGCAGTTCTGGTTATGTGATTTGTGTCAGTGGCCCATCCTTTTACCACATCCATAGACTTCCTACTTTACTGGACACTGCTGTTAGGAGGTATGGGTTTACTTGAAAGATGAAAGCGTGAGATTAGCATAGGGCATGTGTTTTCTTATAGCTGCATCCTATGAGTTTCCCTCCAGCACCATCTCCATCAGATACATGACGCTTAGGAGGTAGGACTGTTTTACTGTTTTTGGTCAATAAGATTTTGTAATTAGGCCCATCATAATTGTCAGCACCAGGCCCACTGGGCTCTTAATCTCGCCCTGGACACGGGATTAGCGCAACAATGAGTATACTGGACGACATGTGGAGGACGTCGTGCACACGGAGTGGGGAAACCTGACGACATTACCACATTTCGTCCTCAGCAAAAGAGTTAACAATATTTAATTAATTTTAATTTATTATTCAAGTATTGTTGTTGTTAAAAAAGATTTTATTATTAATAATACAGTCGCATTTTTTTTCTTCTATTATTATGTTATTATATATATATATATATATATATATATATATATATATATATATATAAAAAAATATATATATATATATATATATGAAACATGGGGGATGGTTGCACTCACCTGAACATGCTTAAATGGGGTGCTGCTGTGTATTGTGTATATATATATATATATATATATATATATACAGTTGCAAGAAAAAGTATGTGAACCCTTTGGAATGATATGGATTTCTGCACAAATTGGTCATAAAATGTGATCTGATCATCATCTAAGTCACAACAATAGACAATCACAGTCTGCTTAAACTAATAACACACAAATAATGAAATGTTGCCATGTTTTTAATGAACACACCATGTAAACATTCACAGTGCAGGTGGAAAAAGTATGTGAACCCTTGGATTTAATAACTGGTTGAACCTCCTTTGGTAGCAATAACTTCAACCAAACGTTTCCTGTAGTTGCAGATCAGACGTGCACAACGGTCAGGAGTAATTCTTGACCATTCCTCTTTACAGAAATGTTTCAGTTCAGCAATATTCTTGGAATGTCTGGTGTGAATCGCTTTCTTGAGGTCATGCCACAGCATCTCAATCGGGTTAAGGTCAGGACTCTGACTGGGCCACTTCAGAAGGCGTATTTTCTTCTGTTTAAGCCATTCTGTTGTTGATTTACTTCTTTGCCTTGGGTCATTGTCCTGTTGTAACACCCATCTTCTGTTGAGCTTCTGCTGGTAGACAGATGGCCTTAAGTTCTCCTGCAAAATGTCTTGATAAACTTGGGAATTCATTTTTCCTTCAATGATAGCAATCCGTCCAGGCCCTGACGGAGCAAAGTAGCCCCAAACCATGATTCCCCCACCACCATACTTCACAGTTGGGATGAGGTTTTGATGTTGGTGTGCTGTGCCTCTTTTTCGCCACACATAGTGTTGTGTGTTTCTTCCAAACACCTCAACTTTGGTTTCATCTGTCCACAGAATATTTTGCCAGTACTGCTGTGGAACATCCAGGTGCTCTTGTGCAAACTGTAAACGTGCAGCAGTGTTTTGTTTGGACAGCAGTGGCTTCCTCTGTGGTATCCTCCCATGAAATCCATTCTTGTTTAGTGATTTATGTATTGTAGATTCGCTAACAGGGAACATGGCAACATTTCATTCTTTGTGTGTTATTAGTTTAAGCAGACTGTGATTGTCTATTGTTGTGACTTTAGATATTGGTATTTGTTCTATTCACTGAAAAATCGTACTTTTGTTCTCAACAATTAAGAGGTTATATTAAACTTCAATGAGCTGTCGTGATATGGGTGCCTGTAGTGTCCCTTTATGAAATCAATGAGACAATGCTCTGATTATTAAAAGAAGAAAAAAAAAAAAAAAAAACATTTTAACCTCATACTTACCTACCACTAGTCATGAGCTGTAAGCCATAATCATGGCACTTATGACAAATCACGGCTTGAACTATCTTGCTTTGCATGTAATGCGTCTATCTCATATATTAGTTTCCCCTTTTACGTTGCATTACTGAAATAAATGAACTTTTGCACGATATTCAAATTTTTCGAGTATCACTTGTATGTTGAGAAATGACAGATGGTTTTGTTCGCTGCTTTGAGGTTAATAAATTATTTAAAAGACAAGTTGTTATTGGGTTTTTTTTAAGCCATTTAGTACAGTAATTCTTAAGGCATATCTAGGTTTGCTTTTCAGTTTTTTAAATGTTTATTCTGTATACACTGGGTTACATTTCTCACATTTCAGGTAAAAGTCTAAACGTCTATAAGAAGGCAGAGCAGTTTAAATGATATTGTCTAAGATAGAAGTGTTCAATATGCCTGTAATGTATAGGAACAGTTTCTACATTTCATTGAGCAATAATCCTAACTGTAAGTTACTTTTAGACAAATGTAATGTTTATATTTAAAATTGATTTTAACCATCATGTCAGATCAAGATCGTATGCCTTTAAATTGTAATTAATACATTTTACAGAAAATTCTATATTATATTTAAATGTTGCTTTTACGAGCTGCGGCCCTGCGGTAAACAAGCTAATATTAGTGCTATTGCTAATTCAGTAGAAAAGCATAATTGGATTTACCAGTTTAAACTGTATTTTTTTTTTGTAAATTACAGCTGTTTTAAACCGTAAAGTTGTTTACATTTTTTCTGTATTTTTTTTACAGAAAGCTTCTGGCAACCACATCTGCCATTTTTATTCTGTAAAAACAACAGAAAAAAAAAAGATTTACCAGTTTAAAATGTAAACTACAACCGTTTTAAACCATAAAATGCACAGTTGAAAACCGTTTATATTCTGTAAAAAAACAACAGATAAACGATGTTGGATTTACAAGTATGAAGTATTTACAAGTGTAAATTACAACAGTTTTAAACCGTAAAATGTACTGTTTAACCCCTTAACGACCGCTGACGGTTCAGGACCGTCAGCGGTAAAACGTGCGTTTGGACCGCTGACGGTCCTGAACCGTCATAACGGTTTTGGGCTACTTACCTGATCGCCGTCGGTCCCACGGCGGCGATCAGTGCTCCACCCGGTCCAGGGGGGTTGCCTGTCTGCCCAGGCAGTCCCCCTTCGGCAGATCAGGACCCCACGGCCATGTGATCACTCGATCACATGACCGCAATAGGTGTCCATGTGTCTGCCTGCAGGGGGACTGTCTGTGCTGACAGGCAGTCTCCCTGCAAGTGAAAAATCCAAAATAAAGTGTAAAAAAAAAATCTGTGTAAAAAAATAATAATAATATGTGTATATATATGCTATATATACATGTATTATATCTATATATACCTATATATAATATATGTATATATATCATATATATAATGTCACACTAAGTGTATTTTTATATTTATATATACGTATATAATTATAAAAATACACTTATATTTAAATTACACACGAATATATACAATATATATAATAACTATATATATGGTATATATATATTATTATAAAATACAAATAATATGTTAATAAAAATAAATAACAAAAAATAAAAATAATTTTTAATAATTAAAAAAAAATTATATATATATATTCAGTTTTATTCTAACAGTATTTTGATATTGATATATATATATTTATATCAAAATATACTTAGAATGTAATGATATATATATCTATGTATAAATAAATAAATAAAAATAATACGAAATATACATATGTCCACATACATAATTACATAAATAATTTCATAAATATACACGTAGACGTCAAATATATAAATATGTATATATATTAAAATTCTACGTGCATATTTATGTAATATTTTTACCTAATTAAGTAATTTTAATGATTGCAATTTGAGGGACCTGCCTGCCAACCCAGGCCAAAAGTCCAGATAATTTAATTTGCTAGCACTGTGTTTAACCCTGTAACTTTCTATGACACCCTAAATCCTGTACATGGGGGTACTGTTTTACTCGGGAGACTTCGCTGAACACAAATATTAGTGTTTCAAAACAGTAAAACATATCACAGCGATGATATTGTCAGTGAAAGTGAAGTTTTTTGCATTTTTCACACACAAACAGCTCTTTCACTGAGGATATTATTGCTGTGATATATTTTACTGTTCTGATACACTAATATTTGTGTTCAGCGAAGTCTCCTGAGTATAACAGTACCCCACATGTAGAGGTTTTATAGTGTTTGTGAAAGTTACAGGGTCAAATATAAGGCTTGATTTTACTTTTTTTTTTTTATTGAAATTTGTCAGATTGGTTAGGTTGCCTTTGAGAGCGTATGGTAGCCAAGGAATGAGAATTAGCCCCATGATGGCATACCATTTGCAAAAGAAGACAACCCAAGGTATTGCAAATGGGGTATGTTCAGCTTTTTTTAGTAGCCACTTAGTCACAAACACCGGCCAAAGTTAGCGTTTTTTGCATTTTTAACACACAAACAAATATAAATGCTAACTTTGGCCAGTGTTTGTGACTAGGTGGCTACTAAAAAAAACTGGACATACCCCATTTTGAATACCCTGGGTTGTCTACTTTAAAAAATATGTACCGTATATACTCGAGTATAAGACGAGTTTTTCAGCACATTTTTTGTGCTGAAAAACACTTACTCGTCTTATACTCGAGTCAGTTGTCTGTATTATGGCAATTTTCATTGCCATAATACAGACAAGGACCGGGGGCTGTCAGGAAGCTGTAACTTACCTTCACCGCAGCTCCTGTCAGCTCCCTTCTCTCTCCTCCGTCCGTGCAGCTCCCAGGTCAGCTCCCTCTGCAACTCTCGCGAGAGCCGCGGGGTCAGAGCGTTGCCACGGGTTACCGTGGCAACGCTCCGCACGGCCGCGAGAGTTGCAGAGGAAGCTGACCTGGGAGCTGCACGGACGGAGGAGAGAGAAGGGAGCTGACAGGAGCTGCGGTGAAGGTAAGTTACAGCTTCCTGACAGCCCCCCTCCTACAGCCCATCCACTGGACCACCAGGGAGTGAGAGCCCCCCTCCCTGGCCAGCTAACAAGCAGGGAGGGGGGACGAAAAAACAAATAAAAAAAATAATATAAAAAAAAAAAAATTATAAAAAAAAATAATAACATTAAAAAAGTATATATCACAATAATAATAAAATAATAATAATTAATAAAATGCCCACCCCCACCAATGCTCTGCACTCACACACACACACACTGCACTCACACACACTGCATTCATACACACTCATACACACACTGCACTGCATTCATTATATTCACACACTGCATTCATACACACACTGCATACACACTGCATCACATACACACACTGCATTCACACTGCACTCATACACACACTGCACTGCATTCATTATATATACACACTGCATACACACTGCATTCATACACACACTGCATTCATACATACACACATACACACACTGCATTCACACTGCACTCATACACACACTGCACTCATATACACACACTGCATACACACTGCACTCATATACACACACTGCATACACACTGCACTCATATACACACACTGCACTCCATTCATTATATACACACTGCATTCATACACACACTGCACTCATACATACACACTGCATTCATTATATACACACTGCACTCATTATATACACACTGCACTCATTATATACACACTGCATACACACTGCACTCATACACACACTGCACTGCATTCATTATACACACACTGCACTCATATACACACATTGCACTCATATACACACACTGCACTCATATACACGCACTGCACTCCATTCATTATATACACACTGCATACACACACAGCATTCATATACACACTGCATTCATACACACACACACTGCATTCATTATATACACACACTGTAAATAAATATTAAATTAATATAATTTTTTTAGGATCTAATTTTATTTAGAAATTTACCAGTAGCTGCTGCATTTCCCACCCTAGTCTTATACTCGAGTCAATAAGTTTTCCCAGTTTTTTGGGGTAAAATTAGGGGCCTCGGCTTATATTCGGGTCGGCTTATACTCGAGTATATACGGTACATGTTAGGTGTGTTTCAGGGATTTATGACAGATAACGGTGTAACAATGTCACTATTGATACATTTAAAATATATATTGAAACAGCAATTTCCTACTTGTATTTATAGGCCTATAACTTGCAAAAAAAAGCAATAAAGCATGTAAACACTGGGTGTTTTTAAACTCGGGACAAAATTTTGAATCTATTTAGCAGTTTTTTTCATTAGCTTTTGTAGATAAGTAAAAGATTTTTCAAGTAAAAGTCCAAAAACATGTTTTTTTTTTTATTTTTCACCATATTTTATTATTTTTTTTAAATACAATATATGACATACAGGGGCGGGCTGGGCCGGGGGGCAGGGAGGCAATTGCCCCCCAGGCCGCCCGAAATTCTTTTAGGACCGGCCGCGGTGGGCCGGCCCTTTAAATGCTGCAGCCGCCGAGCGCTCTGTAAAGCCTTCTTCTTACCCCCTCCCCCCCCTTCTTCTCCCTCCCCTCCCCTGTAGGTGGCCGAGCTGCACTCCGGTCCGCGGTCCCGGCCGGAGTGATGGGAAGGTGCACACTGAGTGTGCACTTCCTGTCAGTCCGGCCGGGTACAGGAAACAGAAACTCCTGTTCCGCGCGGAACAGGAGTTTCTGTTTCCTGTACCCGGCCGGACTGACAGGAAGGTGCACACTGAGCACCTTCCTATCACTCCGGCCGGGACCGCGGACCGGAGTGCAGCTCGGCCACCTACAGGGGAGGGGGTAAGAAGAAGGGGGGGGAGGGGGTAAGAAGAAGGGGGGGGGGGAGAGAGTAAAAAGAGGGGAGGGGGGAGAGTAAAAAGAGGGGAGGGGGGAGAGTAAGAAGAGGGGGGGAGAGTAAGAAGAGGGGAGGGAGGGGGGGAGAGTAAGAAGAGGGGAGGGAGGGGGGGAGAGTAAGAAGAGGGGAGGGAGGGGGAGAGTAAGAAGAGGGGAGGGAGGGGGAGAGTAAGAAGAGGGGAGGGAGGGGGGGAGAGTAAGAAGAGGGGAGGGAGGGGGGGAGAGTAAGAAGAGGGGAGGGAGGGGGGGGAGAGTAAGAAGAGGGGAGGGGGGGGAGAGTAAGAAGAGGGGAGGGGGGAGAGTATGAAGAGGGGAGGGAGGGGGGAGAGTAAGAAGAGGGGAGGGAGGGGGGGGAGAGTAAGAAGAGGGGAGGGAGGGGGGGGAGAGTAAGAAGAGGGGAGGGAGGGGGGAGAGTAAGAAGAGGGGAGGGAGGGGGGGAGAGTAAGAAGAGGGGAGGGAGGGGGGGAGAGTAAGAAGAGGGGAGGGGAAGGAGGGGGGGAGAGTAAGAAGAAGGGGGTAGTAAGAAGAGGGGGGGGAGTAAGAAGAGGGGAGGGGGAGTAAGAAGAGGGGAGGGGGGAGTAAGAAGAGGGGAGGGGGGAGTAAGAGGGGCGGGGGGAGTAAGAGGGGCGGGGGGAGTAAGAAGAGGGAAGAGAGGGAGTAAGAAGAGGGGAGGGGGGATAATAAGAGGGGGGAGTAAGAAGAAGGGGAGATAAGAAAAAGAGGGGGGTAAGAAGAAGAAGGGGGGAGTAAGAACAAGAGTGGGGAGTAATTAGAAGAGGGGGTAAGAAGAAGAAGGGGGAGTAAGAAGAAGAGGGGGGAGTAAGAAGAGGAGGGGGGAGTAAGAAGAAGAGGGGGGAGTAAAAAGAAGAAGGGGGGTAAGAAGAAGAAGGGGGGTAAGAAGAAGAAGGGAGTAATAAGAAGAAGGGGGTAAGAAGAACAAGGGGGGGAGTAAGAAGAACACAGGGAGGAGGGATGGTAAGAAGAACACGGGGGGGGGGGTGAGAACACACAGAGGGAGGAGTGAGAAGAACACAGGGAGGGTGGAGGGGGGATGAGAAGAGCACAGGGAGGGTGGGTGAGTGTGAGAAGAGACCGCTAGGGGAGGGTGGGGGAGAGGAGAGACCACAAAGGGGCAGGGGAGAGCTCTAAGGGACAGAAGGGACAGCTCTATAGGACAGGGGGCAAGACAGGGAGCTCTTTAACACTACGCGCACACACACACACACACAATGCATCCCTATACATACACAGAAACACACAATGCATCCCTATACATACACAGAAACACACAATGCATCCCTATACATACACAGAAACACACAATGCATCCCTATACATACACAGAAACAGAACAGGCTTCCCTTACACACAGAGAAACACACAATGCATCCATTACACACACACACACAATGCAACCCTTACACACAAAGACAATGCATCATTTGCACACATACACAGAAACATACACTGCAAACCCTTACACACACATGCAAACACACACACTGTTTTTCTTACATACACACAGAAACACAATGCATCTCTTACACTCAATGCACACACATACAGACACACACCTTGCATCCCTTATGCATACAAACACAGATTCACACAATGCATCCCTCACACACAACCAGAAACACATAATACATCCCTTATACACAAATACACACTGTTCCACTACACACAAACACACTGCATCACCTGCACAAACTGGTATCCCTATACACTACATACCATAAGCACACATATTAGATAACACATAACACATCCCCTACACACTCCACTCCCTGTGAGCGAGCTCATGGGTGGGTGGAACATATAAGTGGACTTATGAGTGGGCCTTATGGGCATACTCACCGTCAGGCACTGGAGCCCAGACCTTGAGCTGTGTAAGAGGCCCCCAAAAAATGGAGCTGCTTCCAATTCTCCCAGAACGTTGAATTTTGTGACCACAGTTGCAAACAGCCTCCAGAGGTCCTGTTCTACACCAGACCAGTGGAGCCAAACTGCAGCCCATCATCATCCTCATCCAATTGTAAGTAGGCAATCTAGTATATTATTAGTGACACTAATCTATAATTTACCTCACATTAAAGGGACACTATAGCTTAATGAAGTGGTTCTGGTGTCTATAGCTGGTCCCTGCAGGCTTTTTAATGTAAACACACACTGTGTGCAGCACTGGCGTTAGTTCATATGGCAGATCATATGGGTGGGGCATTGTGATGTCACATGGGGGGGTGGCGCAATGGGCCACTTGACTGGTTTTGCCCCCCAGGCCTAAGGCTGCCAGCCCTCCCCTGATGACATAATATATATACTGGTATGTAAAGAAAGCCCTTCTTGTCGTGAAAAAAACAGTATATAACTTGTATGGGAACCGTAAATGAGAGAGCGGAAAATTACAGCTAAACACAAACACCACAAAAGTGTTAAAACTGCTCTGGTCCTTAACGTACAAACATCGCAAAAACAGGCCGGTCCTGAAGGGGTTAAAACGGTAAAGTTGTTTACATTTCTAATGTATTTTTTACATAATTATTCTGGCAACCACAGCTGCCAGGTTATTTTGTAAAAGCAACATCCTTTTTTTTACAGTGTGGCTCTTGGATATTTTGTAATGTCCCTCTTTTACTCCTTAATACAAATGTATTCAATAAATAAATAAATGGTCAAGTAACTTACACATAGGTATTTGTAAGCACCTGGCCTGAAGGCATTACTAACAGTACAGCTAACTAAAAATGGCTAAAGAATGTAAACAAAAGTCTGCATGTCAGCATAATACATACAGCCCGACATTTCACATTGTTAAAGGGAGACACTTTCAGTTTAGGCGTGTGAGGGTGTGGCCTGGAATGTTTTGAGAAATCTTAGGTGACGTACTAAACAATATATGCAAGTAAAATGTAATTTAGAACAAGAACAATGTATCTTATTTACACAGACAGATTTCTAAAACATTTATAAATTGTAGTCATATAGTTCTAAAATGTAATTTTTTTATGGCCATCTCTGTTAAAGCGGCACTGTCATGACGAACTTACCTTTCATCAATCTCTTCCTCTTCTCCCCCTCTCTCAGGATCTGTTCTTCTTTTCTTCCTGTCTTCTTTAGTTTTCTTTAAAATCATAAGACAAAGTAGGGACTCTTGTCTTATGGAGGATTCCTCCGCTTGACCAGCTCTGACCAGCGGAGGAGCAAAGTGTGCTTGATTTCCGCTGGTCAGAGCAATTTTCCCATGATCCCTAGCTTTCCTCCCTGTTCCCACGATGCTTCCTGTCAATATTTCTGAACATCCTGTCCCTTAGACAGAACGCCGGCAAAACTGCCGAATTACATCAGAATGAGAAGAGTTTCTCCATTCGTGTTAGGATGCAATTAGGGACTTTGTTCGGATCGGTAATAACCGGATCGGAATTTCATTTGAATGAATGAAACTCCGATCCTATTTGTGCTGTGGCTGCATCTTGCAGCCGCTTAGTAGATAACTCCCTAATTCCCACGGTATTAGGGAGCTATCTACTAAAAGGCTGAAAGACCTAAATTGCCTGTGGCTGCTCACTGTTTAAAAAAAACAAAAAAACTACTAACTGCCCCCCCTCCCTTAGTGGGGGGACCTATTGTCCTGCCCCCGGCCCCAACCCATGGGCGATGGGTGGGGGCCCTAAATGACAATGAGGGGGGGACTACTGTCCTCCCCTCCCCCAGCCCCCACCCCTGCGCGGTGGGTGGGGGCTATAAATCACAATGGGGGGGACCTATTGTCCACCCCCCGCCCCTACCCCTGCACGGCGGGTGGGGGCCCTAAATAAGGATAAGGGGGGCCTTCTGTCCTCCCCCCGGCCCCCACCCCTGAGCGGTGGGTGGGGGCCCTAAAAACCAATAAGGGGGGGACCTACTGTCCTCCCCCCGGCCCCCACCCCTGAGCCGTGGGTGGGGGCCCTAAAAACAATAAGGGGGGGGACCTACTGTCCTCCCCCCCGGCCCCTACCCCTGAGCGGTGGGTGGGGGCCCTAGAAAAACAATAAGGGGGGGACCTACTGTCCTCCACCCCCCGGCCCCCACCCCTGAGCGGTGGGTGGGGGCCCTAAAAAAAACAATTTGGGGGGAGCTACTGTCCCCCCCGGCCCCCACCCCTGAGCGGCTGGTGGGGGCCCTTAATAAAAATCCCCCCCCAATCAAGGTGACTAGGGGTCCCAAGCCCCTAGTCACCACCCCCCACCCAAATAAAACTATCCCCTAATGAGGGGGGGATAAAATAACTAACCTGTAAACAAAAATTAAACTTACCATTTGGCGTCTTCTTTTTTCTAAAATCTTCATTTTTCAGCCCCAAAAAAGGACAAATAAAAAGCCATCATACCCATCGAACTTAAAATAAAATAAAAAAACAGAGCGCCAAAAAAACTCTGATTGGTTGGTTTAAGTCAATCAGAGTGCTCTTTGTCATTTTACAGAGCGTGGGAAAATTCCAAAGAATTTATCTTTATTCCAAGTTTATTAGGGCCCCCACCCACCGCTCAGGGGTGGGGGCCGGGGGGAGGATATTAGGTCCCCCCTTATTGTTTTTTAGGGCCCCCACCCACCGCTCAGGGGTGGGGGCCAGGGGGGAGGACAGTAGGTCCCCCCATATTGTTTTTCTAGGGCCCCCACCCACCGCTTAGGGGTGGGGGCCTGGGGGGAGGACAGTAGGTTCCCCCCCCTTATTGTTTATTAGGGCCCCCACCCACCGCTCAGGGGTGGGGGTCAGGGGGGGAGGACAGTAGGTCCCCCCCTTGTTGGTTTTCTCGGGCCCCCATGCACCGCTCAGGGGTGGGGGCTGGGGGGAGGACAGTAGGTCCCCCCCTTTATTATTTTTAAGGGCCCCCACCCACCGCTTAGTGGTGGGGGCCGGGGGGGACAGGACAGTAGTTCCCCCCCATTCTTATATAGGGCCCCCACCCACTTTTTAGGGGTGGGGGCTGGGGGAGGACAGTAGGTCCTCCCCAAGTTATTGTTATTTAGTAGGTTATTTTTTAAACAGTGAGCAGCCACAGGCTGCTCACTGTTTAGTGGACATGCCCCTACTCCCGGTATAACGAGTAGGGGCATTCGGGAGATTTTAATCTCCCTTGTGCTATTATGGGGGTCATATTGACCCCCATAGAGTGAGAGGGGGACCTAGGGGGCTTATGAAGTGGTGGGGAGCACTGCTCCCTGCCGCTTCTATTTTTACGTATTACAAGGAGGGAGCTGCAAGCCGGTAGCTCCCTCCTTGTAACAAACTGAACAAACAAGCGAACACTGATACTCAGTGTTTGTTTGTTCGTCTGATTTTTCTATTCATTCATTCGTCTGTCTGACCCCGTTCCCGTTCGCATATCCAGGTGTTTTACTGGGCATGTGCGAGAATCTCACAGTCTGTCTAGTGTGGGCAGATGACGTGTCCCACAGGGACTTCACCTACCCACACAAAGATGGCGGCGCCCTGAATATAGATCGGGGCAGAAAATACAGATTAATAAATAGGTAATCTGGGGGGCTTAGGGGCATTTCAGGGTGACTAGGGGGTCAGTTAGATGTAGTGGAGGCGGGAGGGGGGTTAAAAAAAATGGGATTAGGCATGACAGTGCCGCTTTAAGCTAGTGTAATGCTAAGAGGCATAAGAAGCCTATGACAGATGCCATTTACACCCATCCAGCCCCTCTAGCTAATAGCTTACTTTTGTTGTATAGGGCCTCTGTTGGTATTGATGCTATTATTCTGTCAGCTATTAGTTCTGTGTGTCAGATCTGTTTACAACTGATTCTAAACTCTTTCACCCTATAGGGCAATGGGTCAGAAGGACCGTGAAGAGACCTGGAATGGGGCAGAGAAATCAGATGTGTTGTGTACTGCAGTGGACTATACAGAGGACAAGATGGAAGACAGGGGGCAGTGGAGCAACAAAGTGGAGTTTGTACTGTCTGTGGCTGGGGAGATTATTGGGTTAGGAAACGTCTGGAGGTTTCCTTATCTCTGCTACAAAAATGGAGGAGGTGAGTGTGTTTTGTGAATGCGCCATAGGATTTATAGGATTGTAGTTCAGAATGAAGTGGAATGGTACAGAGCTGGAGATGTGGAGTGCCTGTATGGGGCTGTTAAGAAGTTTGGATAAACTGTTTAAAACTAATCTTTCACTTTCTTTCCCACAATGAGTAAAACACACTCTCTACTGTTAATTTATCCAGTGGAGCTCCAGTGTTATTATTTGGCTTGCCAGAGGTGCTACTGTGTGCGGGCACTAGTTTTGTATGGAGCCCAAGTCTTGGTATTTCATGCACTTCCTTATTACAATTACATTTATTTATATAGCACCAGCATAGTCCACAGCGCTGATCCTGGTCATCTACTATGTGACAACAGACAAATCTTTCCCTAATTACTTTCCTGCTGTGTAAATTAATCCAGAAGCAGGAACGTTGCTTGTGGAGGTTGAGCAGAGATGGAGCCCCAAATGTGGTCCTTAGTGTTGTCGCGAACCCGGAATTTTCGGTTCGCGAACGGCGAACGCGAACTTCCGCAAATGTTCGCGAACCGGCGAACCGCGCGAACCGCCATTGACTTCAATGGGCAGGCGAATTTTAAAAACAACAGGGACTCTTTCTGGCCACAATAGTGATGGAAAAGTTGTTTCAAGGGGACTAACACCTGGACTGTGGCATGCCGGAGGGGGATCCATGGCAAAACTCCCATGGAAAATTACATAGTTGATGCAGAGTCTGCTTTTAATCCATAAAGGGCAGAAATCACCTAACATTGACACCTGTCCTCAAAGCCCAGCCCTGATACACACTGACACAGAGCAGAATAGAGACTGTTCCCCCTACATAGGGTCACTTGGCAGATATGGATTGACACCTGTCCTCAGGGACCCTGATACACACTGACACAGAGCAGAATAGAGACTGTTCCCCCTACATAGGGTCACTTGGCAGATATGGATTGACACCTGTCCTCAAAACCCCTGATACACACTGACACAGAGCAGAATAGAGACTGTTCCCCCTACATAGGGTCACTAATAGCTGATCTTGAAAATGTACTAACAGCCACAGATTGGCTATTTTTTCCCACAGTTTTGCCATTCGGATTTAAATTTGTGAAAATTCAAAGTTTAATGAATAACTGTTTGTTATATATAGTCCTGATTTTAGGATTTAAGTTAGCAATTGGTTAGACCAAATAAAAGACACCCATATGTAGATTAAGGTCTATGGTTAACTTTAGATAATAATGTCAAACCTTCAGGGTTGCAGGGTCAAAGTTAGAAGGTTAAGGTAAGGAACTTCAAACACAGAATTTATGGGTAGAAAACTACATGTAAGAGTATAGAGTTTGGTTAAAGTTAAATTAGGGTTAGGATTAGTGTTGTCGCAAACCCGAAATTTTCGGTTCGCGAACGGCGAACGCGAACTTCCGCAAATGTTTGCGAACCGGCGAACCGCGCGAACCGCCATTGACTTCAATGGGCAGGCGAATTTTAAAACCAACAGGGACTCTTTCTGGTCACAATAGTGATGGAAAAGTTGTTTCAAGGGGACTAACACCTGGACTGTGGCATGCCAGAGGGGGATCCATGGCAAAACTCCCATGGAAAATTGCACAGTTGATGCAGAGTCTGCTTTTAATCCATAAAGGGCAGAAATCACCTAACATTGACACCTGTCCTCAAAGCCCAGCCCTGATACACACTGACACAGAGCAGAATAGAGACTGTTCCCCCTACATAGGGTCACTTGGCAGATATGGATTGACACCTGTCCTCAAAACCCCTGATACACACTGACACAGAGCAGAATAGGGACTGTTCCCCCTACATAGGGTCACTTGGCAGATATGGATTGACACCTGTCCTCAAAACCCCTGATACACACTGACACAGAGCAGAATAGAGACTGTTCCCCCTACATAGGGTCACTTGGCAGATATGGATTGACACCTATCCTAATGATCCCTGATACACACTGACACAGAGCAGAATAGAGACTGTTCCCCCTTCATAGGGTCACTTGGCAGATATGGATTGACACCTGTCCTCAAAACCCCTGATACACACTGACACAGAGCAGAATAGAGACTGTTCACCGTCCACAGAGACCATGATACACACTGACACAAAACAGAATAGAGACTGTTCCCCCTACATAGGGTCACTTGGCAGATATGGATTGACACCTGTCCTCAAAACCCCTGATACACACTGACACAGAGCAGAATAGAGACTGTTCCCCCTACATAGGGTCACTTGGCAGATATGGATTGACACCTGTCCTCCAAACCCCTGATACACACTGACACAGAGCAGAATAGGGACTGTTCCCCCTACATAGGGTCACTTGGCAGATATGGATTGACACCTGTCCTCAAAACCCCTGATACACACTGACACAGAGCAGAATAGGGACTGTTCCCCCTACATAGGGTCACTTGGCAGATATGGATTGACACCTGTCCTCAAAACCCCTGATACACACTGACACAGAGCAGAATAGAGACTGTTCCCTGTCCACAGAGACCATGATACACACTGACACAGAGCAGAATAGGGACTGTTCCCCCTACATAGGGTCACTTGGCAGATATGGATTGACACCTGTCCTCAAAACCCCTGATACACACTGACACAGAGCAGAATAGGGACTGTTACCCCTACATAGGGTCACTTGGCAGATATGGATTGACACCTGTCCTCAAAACCCCTGATACACACTGACACAGAGCAGAATAGAGACTGTTCCCTGTCCACAGAGACCATGATACACACTGACACAGAGCAGAATAGGGACTGTTCCCCCTACATAGGGTCACTTGGCAGATATGGATTGACACCTGTCCTCAAAACCCCTGATACACACTGACACAGAGCAGAATAGAGACTGTTCCCTGTCCACAGAGACCATGATACACACTGACACAGAGCAGAATAGGGACTGTTCCCCCTACATAGGGTCACTTGGCAGATATGGATTGACACCTGTCCTCAAAACCCCTGATACACACTGACACAGAGCAGAATAGAGACTGTTCCCTGTCCACAGAGACCATGATACAAACTGACACAGAGCAGAATAGAGACTGTTCACCGTCCACAGAGACCATGATACACACTGACACAGAGCAGAATAGGGACTGTTCCCCCTACATAGGGTCACTTGGCAGATATGGATTGACACCTGTCCTCAAAACCCCTGATACACACTGACACAGAGCAGAATAGAGACTGTTCCCTGTCCACAGAGACCATGATACACACTGACACAGAGCAGAATAGGGACTGTTCCCCCTACATAGGGTCACTTGGCAGATATGGATTGACACCTGTCCTCAAAACCCCTGATACACACTGACACAGAGCAGAATAGAGACTGTTCCCTGTCCACAGAGACCATGATACACACTGACACAGAGCAGAATAGGGACTGTTCCCCCTACATAGGGTCACTTGGCAGATATGGATTGACACCTGTCCTCAAAACCCCTGATACACACTGACACAGAGCAGAATAGAGACTGTTCCCCCTACATAGGGTCACTTGGCAGATATGGATTGACACCTGTCCTCCAAACCCCTGATACACACTGACACAGAGCAGAATAGGGACTGTTCCCCCTACATAGGGTCACTTGGCAGATATGGATTGACACCTGTCCTCAAAACCCCTGATACACACTGACACAGAGCAGAATAGGGACTGTTCCCCCTACATAGGGTCACTTGGCAGATATGGATTGACACCTGTCCTCAAAACCCCTGATACACACTGACACAGAGCAGAATAGAGACTGTTCCCTGTCCACAGAGACCATGATACACACTGACACAGAGCAGAATAGGGACTGTTCCCCCTACATAGGGTCACTTGGCAGATATGGATTGACACCTGTCCTCAAAACCCCTGATACACACTGACACAGAGCAGAATAGGGACTGTTACCCCTACATAGGGTCACTTGGCAGATATGGATTGACACCTGTCCTCAAAACCCCTGATACACACTGACACAGAGCAGAATAGAGACTGTTCCCTGTCCACAGAGACCATGATACACACTGACACAGAGCAGAATAGGGACTGTTCCCCCTACATAGGGTCACTTGGCAGATATGGATTGACACCTGTCCTCAAAACCCCTGATACACACTGACACAGAGCAGAATAGAGACTGTTCCCTGTCCACAGAGACCATGATACACACTGACACAGAGCAGAATAGGGACTGTTCCCCCTACATAGGGTCACTTGGCAGATATGGATTGACACCTGTCCTCAAAACCCCTGATACACACTGACACAGAGCAGAATAGAGACTGTTCCCTGTCCACAGAGACCATGATACAAACTGACACAGAGCAGAATAGAGACTGTTCACCGTCCACAGAGACCATGATACACACTGACACAGAGCAGAATAGGGACTGTTACCCCTACATAGGGTCACTTGGCAGATATGGATTGACACCTGTCCTCAAAACCCCTGATACACACTGACACAGAGCAGAATAGAGACTGTTCCCTGTCCACAGAGACCATGATACACACTGACACAGAGCAGAATAGGGACTGTTCCCCCTACATAGGGTCACTTGGCAGATATGGATTGACACCTGTCCTCAAAACCCCTGATACACACTGACACAGAGCAGAATAGAGACTGTTCCCTGTCCACAGAGACCATGATACACACTGACACAGAGCAGAATAGGGACTGTTCCCCCTACATAGGGTCACTTGGCAGATATGGATTGACACCTGTCCTCAAAACCCCTGATACACACTGACACAGAGCAGAATAGAGACTGTTCCCTGTCCACAGAGACCATGATACACACTGACACAGAGCAGAATAGGGACTGTTCCCCCTACATAGGGTCACTTGGCAGATATGGATTGACACCTGTCCTCAAAACCCCTGATACACACTGACACAGAGCAGAATAGAGACTGTTCCCTGTCCACAGAGACCATGATACACACTGACACAGAGCAGAATAGGGACTGTTCCCCCTACATAGGGTCACTTGGCAGATATGGATTGACACCTGTCCTCAAAACCCCTGATACACACTGACACAGAGCAGAATAGGACTGTTACCCCTACATAGGGTCACTTGGCAGATATGGATTGACAAATCCCTGACAAACAGCTACCACATGCAAGGAAGGCAGCAGGGGCGCAAATGACCCACTCCCGACGCGGGAAGGTAGTGACGACAAATAACAATACAGGACTCTTTAGAGGCCCTGTAATTGTAATCAGTCCACTTGAAATCCTTTAATTTTGATCAATTGGAGGGAAGTCTGGTGCAGAGCCACTGACCCATGCGCAGGGCCAGCCTTAGGCCTTTGGGCGCCCTGTGCAAGAAATCTTCACCCTGTCACACCCATGTGCAAGAAATCTTCACCCTGTCACACACACACACAGGCAGACAGCCATACACACGCACACACACAACTGCGACTGACTAGGTTTGTCACCTCCTCAAAAGGACGCATGAGCCTACAGGCATTGCGCATGAGCGTCCAGTAACGTGGCAAAAAAATTCCCAGCTCCCCAGAGGCTGTCCTAGCACCCCGGTCATACAAATATTCATTAACAGCTTTTTCTTGTTGGAGCAGGCGGTCGAACATTAGGAGTGTTGAATTCCAACGTGTAGGGCTGTCGCAAATCAAGCGCCTCACTGGCATGTTGTTTCGCCGCTGGATATCGGCAAAGTGAGCCATGGCCGTGTAGGAACGCCTGAAATGGCCACACACCTTCCTGGCCTGCTTCAGGACGTCCTGTAAGCCTGTGTACTTATGCACAAAGCGTTGTACGATCAGATTACACACATGTGCCATGCACGGCACATGTGTCAACTTGCCCAACTTCAATGCCGCTATCAAATTTTTTCCGTTGTCACACACCACTTTGCCGATATCCAGTTGCTGCGGAGTCAGCCACTTTTCCACCTGTGCGTTCAGGGTGGACAGGAGTGCTTGTCCGGTGTGACTCTCTGCTTTCAAGCAAGTCAAACCCAAGACGGCGTGACACTGCCGTATCCGGGATGTGGAATAGTACCTGGGGAGCTGGGGGGGTGCCGTTGATGTGGAGCAAGAAGCAGCGGCACAAGAGGACTCAGCCGAGGAGGTTATGGAAGAGGATGGAGTAGGAGGAGTAGAGGAGGTGGCAGCAGGACTGCCTGCAATTCGTGGCAGTGTCACCAACTCCTCTGCAATGCCACGCATTCCTTGCTTGTCAGCCGTCAGCAGGTTTACCCAATGCGCAGTGTAGGTGATATACCTGCCCTGACCATGCTTTGCAGACCAGGTATCAGTGGTCAGATGGACCCTTGCCCCAACACTGTGTGCCAGACATGCCATGACTTCCTTTTGCACAATCGAGTACAAGTTGGGGATTGCCTTTTGTGAAAAGAAATTCCGGCCGGGTACCTTCCACTGCGGTGTCCCAATAGCTACAAATTTTTTGAACGCCTCAGACTCAACCAGATTGTATGGTAAAAGCTGGCGGGCTAATAGTTCGGACAAGCCAGCTGTCAGACGCTGGGCAAGGGGGTGACTTGGTGACATTGGCTTCTTACGCTCAAACATGTCCTTGACAGACACATGACTGTGGGCTCAAGGCGGGAGACGGAGTGGCGGATGGTTGAGAGGGGGCAAGAAGGACAGCAGTGGTTGACGTGGCTGAAGATGCTGGACCAGGAGGAGGATGGCGGCTTAGAGTAGGCGTGCTGCTTGTACTCATGTGTTGATCCCATAGGCGTTTGTGATGTGAGATCATGTGCCTACGCAAAGCAGTTGTACCTAGGTGGGTGTTGGACCTCCCACGACTCAGTTTCCTTTGGCACAGGTTGCAAATGGCATCGCTGTTGTCAGAGGCAGACACACAAAAAAAAATGCCACACTGCTGAGCTCTGCAATGACGGCATTCTGGTGGTGGACACAGCATGCATTGATTGGCGTGCTGTCGGGCTGACCCCGGGTGCCGATGCATGCTGTCTGACTGTGCCACTAGCTCCTTGCGACGACCCCCCCCTGCTTCCAACTCGTCTCCTCCTCCTCTCTGTCTCCCCATCTGAACTTTCGCCCTGTTCTTCTTCTTGCCAAGCGGGCACCCACGTGACATCCATGGACGCATCGTCATCATCAACCGCTTCGCTTGTATCTGACAACTCAGAAAAGGAAGCAGCAGCGGGTACAACATCATCATCATCACACCGTACCTCCATGTGTTTAATGCTGCCTGCCTGAGACATATCCCTGTTATCTACATCCTCTAGCAATAATGGTTGCGCATCACTCATTTCTTCAAACGGGTGTGTGAATAACTCCTCTGACATACCAAGTAAAGCGGCTGTGGTGCTAGTTTTGGTGGTGGCGGCAGGCGGGTGAGTGCTATCTTGAGAGGTGCCTGAAGCTAAGCTGGAGGAGGATGGTGCGTCAAGGTTCCGAGCGGAGGCTGTACAAGATTGGGTGTCCTGTGTTAGCCAGTCAACTAAGTCCTCAGAACTTTTCAAGTTCAGGGTACGTGGCTTCTGAAAACTGGGCATTATTCTAGGGCAAAAGGGAATCACAGCACCACGACCACGACGGCCCCTGCGGGGTGGCCTGCCTCTGCCTGTCATTTTTTGGGGGATTAGTGGTACTATGCGTGCAAGCTACTGTGAGACCAGATATGATTGGCAATGTGCACTGGAACAGTTCTGCAGAGCACACGCTGAAGGAAGGACTGACAGAACCGCTTGAAGACAAGTAACTGCTATTCAATCTATAACAGTGAAAAACAAATTTTGGTTTTAAAAGCACGCTATAGAGACACCAAATATGATTGGCAACTGTCAAAGCACGCTGGAACAGGTCTACAGAGCACACGCTGAAGTAGGCCTGACACCCAGACGCTTGCAGACAACTAACTGCTCTTCTATTAAAGTGAAAAAAAAAGATTTATTTTAAATGTAAAGCTTAACCAATTGTTAAAACAGATACGAGTGGTGGCACTGGGCAAGTAGGCACAGTATCCAATGTGAACCTCACACAGAAGCTGGCAGGCAGGCAACTGCTCTTCTATTACAGTGGAAACAAAATTTTGGTTGTAAATGCACGCTATAGAGACACAAGATATGAATGGCAACTGTCAAAGCACGCTGGCACAGGTCTGCAGAGCACACGCTGAAGTAGGCCTGACACCCAGACGCTTGCAGACAACAAACTGCTCTTCTATTACAGTGAAAAAAAAATATTTATTTTAAATGTAAAGCTTAACCAATTGTTAAAACAGATATGAGTGGTGGCACTGGGCAAGTAGGCACAGTATCCAATGTGAACCTCACACAGAAGCTGGCAGGCAGGCAACTGCTCTTCTATTACAGTGGAAACAAAATTTTGGTTGTAAAAGCACGCTATAGAGACACCAGATATGAGTGGCAACTGTCAAAGTACGCTGGCAGGGTTGTGCAGGGCACACGCTGAAGTAGGCCTGACAGAGCCGCTTGAAGGACACTGACTGTCTGCTATTAGCTTACACTGGAAACCTTTTTTCTTTGTAAAAGCACGCTAAAGAGACACAAGATATGATTGGCAACTGTCAAAGCACGCTGGCACAGGTCTGTAGAGCACACGCTGAAGTAGGCCTGACACCCAGATGCTTGCAGACAACTAACTGATCTTCTATTACAGTGAAAAAAAATGATTTCTTTAAAATCTAAAGCTTAAGCTATTGTTAAAACAGATATGAGTGGTGGCACTGACTGTGCAAATGGGCAAGGCATCCAACCTGACACAGAAGCTGGCAGGCAGGCAACTGCTCTTCTATTACAGTGAAAAAAAATTATTTATTTTAAATCTAAAGCTTAACCAATTGTTAAAACAGATATGAGTGGTGGCACTGGGCTAGTGGGCACAGTATCCAATGTGAACCTCACACAGAAGCTGGCAGGCAGGCAGGCAACTGCTCTTCTATTACAGTGAAAAAAATGATTTATTTAAAATCTAAAGCTTAACCAATTGTTAAAACAGATATGAGTGGTGGCACTGACTGTGCAAATGGGCAGGGCATCCAACCTGACACAGAAGCTGGCAGGCAGGCAACTGCTCTTCTATTACAGTGAAAAAAAAAATATTTATTTTAAATCTAAAGCTTAACCAATTGTTAAAACAGATATGAGTGGTGGCACTGGGCAATTGGGCACAGTATCCAATGTGAACCTCACACCGAAGCTGGCAGGCAGGCAACCAGTGGCGTACATACCAGGGTCGCAGGGGTCGCGGCTGCGACCGGGCCCGGCCCACCAGGGGGCCCGGCCGCCCCTGCAACCCGGTATGTAGCCACTGGGACAGCCTCTTCTCCTGGGGGGCCCTAGAGCCGGCCACCTCATGCCCCCCGAGGCTGGCCCTGCTGTCACCCCCCCCACGGCCGGTCCTGCTGGCGCGCAAGGGAGCACTCTCCACTAAGTGCTTCCTCTTCAGCTCCCTCGCGCACCGCACTGATACCGGAGCCGGAAGATGACGTCATCTTCCGGCGCCGGCATCCCTACACGGCGCGCGAGGGAGCTGAAGAGGAAGCACTTAGTGGAGAGTGCTCCCTCGCGCGCCCGCCAGCCTGCCTGCCCGCCCAGTGACCGGCCGCACAGGAGCCCAGCAGCACCACTGGACCCCAGGGAATCCCAAAAGGTAAGGAGGCTGGGGGGATTAAAAAAAACCAATAAAAAAACGTGTGTGTGTGTGTATGTGTTAGTGTGAGTGTATGTGTGTGTTAGTGTGACTGTTAGTGTTAGAGCGTGTGTGTTAGTGTGAGTGTGAGTGTGTGTGTTAGAGTGTTTGTGTCTGCTAGTGAGTGTCAGTGAGTGAGTGTGTCTGTTGAGTGTGTCTACTAGTGAGTGTCAGTGAGTGTGTTACTGTGTGTGTCTGTTACTGAGTGTGTTTGTGTGTGTGTTAGTGAGTCTGTTTGATGTCTGTTAGTGAGTGTGTGTTTGTCAGTGAGAGTGTATGTTTTGTAAGTGAGTGTGTATGTATGTCTGCCGCTGAGTGTGTCTCTGTCAGTAAATGTGTGTGTCTGTTAGCTAGTGTGTATGCGTCTGTTCGTGAGAGTGTGTGTGTGTCTTCAGCACTTACCTTTCTCCAGCGCCGGACTCCCTTGGCACAGGGGATCCCTCCGCCTCTCAGCTCCAAATGCGCATGCGCGGCAAGAGCCGCGCACGCATTCAAACCGCCCATAGGAAAGCATTACTCAATGCTTTTCTATGGACGTTCAGTGTCTTAGAATCGCGGAAGCGCCTCTAGCGGCTGTCAGTGAGACAGCCACTAGAGGCTGGATTAACCCTCGGTGAAACATAGCAGTTTCTCTGAAACTGCTATGTTTTCAGCTGCAGGGTTAAAACTAGAGGGACCTGGCACCCAGACCACTTCATTGAGCTGATGTGATCTGGGTGTCTTTAGTGGTCCTTTAAGTGTGTGTGCATCTGCATGCACTGGCGTACATACCGCAGTCGCAGGGTTCGCAGCCCTGCAACCCCTGCGACCAGGTGCCCACCGCAATGTGTTGCGGCCCCGGCCCACCAGAGTAAGTGCGCGGGGGTGAGAGGGGGCCCACGGATCAATTTTCGCACCGGGGCCCCATGGGTCATGTGTACGCCACTGCAGGCAACTGCTCTTCTATTACAGTGAAAAAAAAATATTTATTTTAAATGTAAAGTTTAACCTATTGTTAAAACAGATATGAGTGGTGGCACTGGGCAAGTAGGCACAGTATCCAATGTGAACCTCACACAGAAGCTGGCAGGCAGGCACCTGCAATTACATTACACAGGAAAAAAAAAAGCAGCCTGATGTTATAGCCCTAAAAAGGGCTTTTTGGGGTGCTGTCCTTACAGCAGAGATCAGATGAGTCCTTCAGGATTGTAGTGGACACTGAATACCCTAGCCTAGCTATCAATTTCCCTATCTAATCAGCAGCAGCTAAACTTTCCCTCCTCTCACTAAGCATGCATCTTCCGAATGAATCGAAAATGGATGCTGGGAGGGAGGTTGGAGGGTGTGGAAGGGAGGGAGTGCTGCTGATTGGCTGGAATGTGTCTGCTGACCGAGAGGCACAGGGTCAAAGTTTGCCCAATGATGACGAATAGGGGGCGGATCGAACTGCGCATGTGTCCGCCCGCCGCGGCGAACGCGAACACGCTAATTTCGCCGGGAACTGTTCGCCGGCGGACAGTTCGGTACATCACTAGTGGTCCTTAAAAAGCCCTGGTTCAGATTTTGGCAGGCAACATATTATTGTAAGCCTCAAGTCTCTAGTAATATTAAGAGATAAATAACATCTCTAATAACATTATTTTCTGACAGTGCCACTTGCTTGATTAAGAAAATGGAGAGAGGAACACACGTGAAGGAGAGGTAAATGAACATGGTAGAGAGATATAAAAAGGAGTATATGGGAATTGGGAACATACTGCATTAACACACATATACATACACACTAAATAGTCACACCCGCACACTAAAACTTTACATAAATATGCTCCTGCATGCACACACTGGCATTTTATAAAAACGCACCACTATATTCACACACTAGCAAGCTACACAAATACACCTGTCATTCACATGCACTCACAAGCACTCTGCACAAATATGATCTTAAGTACACATTGCCATTAAGCCACCCAACCAACCACATACTCCGAACTGATCATATCCCTGATCCACTCATCACACCTTCTAGTCGTTTCCACTCCCTATCACATTCACACCACCTGGCCACAAAACATTTTATCTACCCCACCATCCTAGCACATATTGCCATCCAACCACTCACCTGGTCATAATTACCATCCAATCACATACCCCAAACTAGTCTTATCCATTCAATCACATACACAAGACTAGTTGTATCCATCCTTTCAATCACATACACCAAGCTTCATTGAGGTGCTCAGGGCACATTGAGAAAACTAGCCTTGGGGCAGCAAATAAGGTAAATCCAGCACTTAGGGGACACTAGGCCCTCCTCCAGAGAGTATTATAATAGCCTTCACCTGCTGACCACGAGTGATCCTCATTTAATTTATGGCATATCCCCACTTGCTAGCCACAGGAGAGGACGAGGAGTGTGTAATGACACCCAATTACTTACTGAAATGTCTCACATCTGATGCCAATGGGCCGGAGCACAGGTGGGGACTATGTTTACCCACTGTTATTTCACAGGCTCCATTCCCATGGGAAGGAGTCTTTTATGAAATGTTTGCGCCAGCCCTGAAGACAGATGATATATATTATATATATATTAGTTTTGTGTTTTAACCACCCAGTTCACATTTGTTTATCAATTTGCTGTAGTCAGGAAGAGACTCACCTGGTGTGGTAGCTGCTAATTTACTATATTCACTAAATAAGAACTGCCTTTTGCACAGAGCACTTTTGGTTTTTTTTATATATATTTTTTTAATGAACGTTACCCTGTGTCTAGCCATGTTTTATGTTTATTAGTTGCAGTATATTTAAGTGTTTGCTGTTGGATAGTATAGCACTCTGTAGAATGCAGTTTAGGCTCAGAGGAAGTCCTAGCATGATGCAAAAACGGTAGTTCCAACCTCTATTCTTTTATTGAAATGAATTCAGTCTAGTGAAGTATACACTTAGGTTCAAAAGAGAACGTAAACAATATCAGCATCTCTTCACATGGTAAAGATTACTGTGTATAATACACACTTCATTATCTGTATGCAGTGCAGTAGATGGATTTTCTGGCCATTTTGGAAACATGAATGGCTTTAGCATCCGAAATTAGTAGACTATAGAGGTTGCTCAAGGGACAATCGATAACTGATACTTCTCTCTATCTTGTCATACAATCAGCCATATAGCACATACAGCTCCCTGACAGTCATTCTGCAGTGGCCTAATTCATTACTAAAGTGTAAAATGCACAGAGCTGCGTGTAGAACTCTGCAGCTTGGATCTTTGTTTCAAAGCATAAAATGATGCACTGGTGAATAGCAGGGGTTGGGCCTGGTGCGAGCCATAGGTTGTCAACTGTGCTCTAATAATTTTTTTAATTAGATATATTATATCTTCTCTGTGTAGCTCCCTGACCACAAGCTTGACAAAGTAACAAAGACCTACTCTACATGCCCCTTGTACCTGCCCTTCGTGTAAACGTTAGCGGTTTTACATAACGCCATAATTAATCTAATATCTAAGAAATATAATCTCTCAATCATTAAAAGACCAAGAGTTAGTAAAAAAAAAAACTTTAGTAGCCTAATAATACAATATTACAATACAATACAAATATTATGCAGTACAACTATATAGCCTATATTCTCCAATCCAAACTAAAACATATGTCCAATGTAAAGCAACGATACATCATGTGCAAATAAAGTGCATCGAAATGCAGTTAGCACAATCTAGTGCAAATACATTCTCAACAATAAACCCTTATTATATAAGAATAAAACACATACCATGGTTCAACTAAACACATTCACTATACACACAGAACATAAGCTGCAAACACACTGACAATTTTTTAAAAAAAGTGTGAAATGTGAGGACATAGACTATGTGCATAGAGCGCAAGTTATGAGCGCATAGATCATGCATGTAGAGTGCAAGATGTAAGCACATATTCCATGTGTGCACAGTGCAAGTTGTGAGCACGTAGACCAGTGGTGTATTCTGGTTTTGTGCTGCCCTAGGCAGGACAAAACTCAGGCGCCCCCCCCACTTCCCCCCGCGCCACCCCCACCCAACCTTTCCCCCCGCCCCGCATTCTAAATACACACACACACACACACACACATTCACTGACAGATACGCATACACTAGCTAACAGAAACACACACACACACACTCACACTCAGTAACAGACAAACACACTCACTAACAGACACACACACACTCACTTCCTAGCAGACACAAACTAACAGACACACGCTCACTAACATACACACACACTCACAGGCAAACACACACACTAACATACACACACACACACACACACACACTCACATGCAAACACACACTAACAGACACACACACTCACAGGCAAACACACTAACAGAAACACACTAACAGACACACACTAACAGACACACACACTAACAGACACACACACTAACAGACACACACACCCACATTAACACATTTTTTTAAATGTATTTAAACACACCCCCCACCCCCAGCCTCCTTACCTTTGGGAATGCTGGGGGGGGGTCTCTACCTCCCTGGTGGTCCAGTGGCTGCTGGGCGAGCGGCACTGGCGGGCGGGCGGCTGTCGAGGGAGCACTTCCTCTGAGCTGTCTGCTCAGCTCCCTCGCGCGCCTCAGAGTGAGGCTGGGAACCGGAATATGACGTCATATTCCGGCTCCCAGCCTCACTCTGCGGTGCACGAGGGAGCTATGCAGACAGCTCAGAGGAAGTGCTCCCTCGCCAGCCGCCCACCAGCGCCGCCCGACCGCCCAAACGCCCAGCAGCCCAGCAGCCCAGAATGTCTGTTAGCCGCAAGGCTAACAAGACATTTGCCTTGGGCATTTGGGGGCGGCTTTTTTTGCCGCCCCCTGGAAAATGCCGCCCAAGGCAAATGCCTTGTTTGCCTCGCGGCTAATACGCCCCTGACGTAGACCATGTGCATAAAGTGCAAGATGTGAGCACATAGACCATGTGTGCACAGTACAAGATGTGAGCACATAGACCATGTGTGCACAGTGCAAGATGTGAGCGCGTAGACCATGTGCGCACAGTGCAAGATGTGAGCACATGGACAATGTGCATAAAGTGCAAGATGTGAGCACACTGACCATTACATCAAGTGCAAATTGTATATTGGTTATGAGCATGAAGTACAAACATTAACATAACCATATTGACAATATACATAAAGTGAAAAGTTATAAGCACATCCACCATATGCACAAGGGCAATGTATCATCTTACTTCCACTAATAGAAATGCGTGCTAATAAAGCCACTAAGTGCAAATTATAAACCAATATACAAAATCTTGTGTATAGCCTCATGTATCATCTAACCTCAAGGGATTGAACTGCTCTAAAATGGTTTAACCCCAAAGTTGCCACCCTAGCTGATCTCAACTCCCCCCAGGCGGCATCCATCTGCCACTAGGGAGGGGCACCGCTGATTGGCTGAGGGCAGTCAGCCAATCAGTGACTCCCTATTCACAAAACTGGCTTGAAAAAGGTACGTTTCTGGACACTGAAAGAAAAAATTATAGACAGAAATAAATCGAAATAAATCACTGATGGTTTGCCCACCTCCATTACCGTACTAGTGCAACTAAAGCTACAGCTGCCCTTGATCCAGTATTAAGACAGTAACTGAAATAACTATACTTTCCAAAAATGCAATGAAGGAGAACATATACGAATGCACAACACATTAAACATTTTAATTGGATAGGTTGTAGCGGCAGATGACCAGAATAGAAAAAAGGAACAGGAAACTGAGGCTACAAAACAGAATATTGCCACGCTTAAAGGAACATTATAGGGTCAGGAATACAAACGTTTATTCCTGACTCTATAGTGTTAAAAATACTATTTAGATGGTCGGTCCTCCCTTGCTCCCCACCTTTATTCCAGCACCAAACAGGCCAACTTAGCTGAAATCATCAGAATTGACAGTCTCCGCCACACATGGCAAAATGCCCCTCTTCGCCAATCAGCATCTCCTCATAGAGATGCATTCAATCAATGCATCTCTGAGAAGTGTTCAGCACCTCCATGCAGATCGTGTTGATGCTAAACATCAGTGCTGCACAGTCATCTGAGAGACTGCCACTATAGGTTTTCCAAAGAAGTAATGTAAACACTACCTTTTTCACTAAAAAGACAGTGTTTACATTAAAAGGCCTGTAGGGACACCAGAACAGCTATAGTTGTTCTGGTTGCTAGAGTGTCTTTTAATGAATGTCAATTTCTGCCGCATTTTGCATCTAGTAGGTCAGAATTTTGCATAAGCAATCAATAGATCCATAGGCATTGTTTGAGGGTGGTTTTAAGGGCTAACGCCTCAAGTGTGGGATCCTTCAGTTTTAGATCTCTTCAAGTGGCTTGTGGCTACTGTGCTTTTATAAGTTTATACTAGACAGCATAGCTTCAGCACGTCTGGCCATATTATTAGAGTAAGGAATACTAGGGCTTAGGGAAAGAGTGAGAGATAAAATGTGTGTTAGGCAAATGGGAGAGAAAGGCATATGGGAGTGAAGGGGTGTATGGGGAATACAATGGCAGGATTGGGGTTATGAGATTTATGACTGTGGAGGTTAAAGGGTGGCTTTAGGGGCTAAAGCCTCAGGAGGTTTAGAACTAAGCAATGATCCATTTCTTACATCAGTGGATTAGGCTGCTGGTGTTTGTGTAATGGTGTAGGGAATATTTTCACATTAGCCCCATTTTTCCAACTTAGCAATGCCACATCCACAGCTGATCCATTTTGTATTTTAACTGGCAAATCGTGTTTTTAAACTACGTACTGCTCAATGAGAAACTCCACCCATGCATCAATCTCCATGGCTCTTATCATGCAGTGTGGGGTTCTGAATATCCTTATATTAGTTGGAGTTATGTTCCCAGACTGCAGCTGCCACTATTTTAGTGTTTAATAAATGTTTGAGGTTTTGCATTAGATCAGGTATAGAGTTTTAAAAAAAAAGAAGCAGGGACAACACTGAAATACAACAGAACAATATAAATACAAGCCCAGCTGGCACAATTTTAAATGTCAGGATACTAGGACACATGAACACATGTCTCCACTGCCCAAATACAAAACAAAATAGAAACCACTGTTTAATATATATACCCCAATGAAACCATGCATACATTTAATTATGCATTTTTTTCATTGAAGGTATATCCAAAAACCTCTTGTAAAACCTCCAGATCTCTTGATGCAGCCTTTACATTCCCTCCTCTTCTATCCCCGCCCAGACTTTCTGTGACTGTCCAATCCCAGATTTCCCAATGCAGCTCAATGAGACGTATTTGCAAGGCAGGTGCTCTGGACAATTCCTGCCTTTTGCTCTTCCTGGGGAGGTGTAACAAGGTTAATTTATGAAAGTGCCAATTTTTATTGAGATCTGCAATTTTTATAAAAAAAAAAAAAAAAAAGAGTGCAAACTTGTCATCAGTAAAGCTCTTCTTTAGCAATCTAAAGTGCTTTAGAGATCTGGCGTGTTCATTTAAGAGTAAAGACACCTTATCTCTAACTCTAACAATACCCCAACACTCATTAACCTTAATCCAAACCTTAACATACAAACCCTAGCTCTATATAATCCATATAGCGGAGCAGAGCTTGAAACCACACTAGCCAGAAGTTGATCTGAGTTTTAGCTACTTACCTGAAGAAACCTGCATCTGCATGGTTTTTGCTGTCGATTGATGCCTTTCTTGTACCAACCCGCTATCAATCGGCAACACAAAAAGAGAGGGGTCTACAGTAGCCTGCAGTCATGTGCAGGAAAACCTTACTTGTGGCATGTGCAAACTATCTCCCAATTTACCTGATCCCATTGGGGCACAATACACTGGCCAAAACACTGACCATCGTTCAGTGCTCACAGAATTCGGTGACAGTTTCCAACACTGACTCCATGACATTGGAAGTCTACTACAATGTTAGCTGCAGCCTAAACGGCTGAGAAATTGCACCTTTCCTGACCTTCAGAAGACTCTCGATACGTTACCCCCGACAATTGCTACCCTGACAGATTGTCAGGCACACCCAAAAGGCAACGCACCTGCCACCACAGGAGATTTTCAGAATCTGCTCTCTGAAATAAAGTCAATATTTGCAGCAGATGTTACTCTGATTAAGACAGAGTTTCAAGTTGTTACTGACAGAGTCCAAGCAGCCAAGGGGAATACACTGATGCTGCACCAAGAGGTGACCAAGTTATAGGAATTGCTTTCCCACCTTCCAACAGCAGGAGATGGCCCTTTAAATGGTCTCTTTAGATCACAGAGGCAGGAGGCACGATGTTGAGATATGTGGTATTACATACGTGGTGGTAGCACTGTTTATTTCCCCTATTATATACTGTAAAATGAGGCAGTGATCACATGACAGATCCTACATTGCCACATTAAAAAGATCTAGAGGGTTTTGCAATGCTTTTCAAATTTTAAGTTTAAGATGGGGAAATAGTATTTCAGGCCTATCTACCCGTGCATTGCCAGCATACAACTGATAACTGTTATTCCGCTCACTCACTGCTATCATATTGTTCATGATTGCATGTGACTTGATATATTCTTTTATCTCTGTCGTGTATCTGATGTATTTTACTGCCGTAACCATGCTTCAATAGATAATATGGAAATAATATATGATAGAAAATATAATTTTGCCTCTTTATAAATCGCTGGTAAGACCACACCTTGAATATGTTGTGCAATTTTGGGCACCTGTTCTAAAGAAGGATATTATGGCACTAGAAAAAGTGCTGAGACGGGCAACAAAATTAATAAAAGGAATGGAACATTTTAGCTATGAAGAAAGGTTAAAAAATGTAAATCTCTTTAATTTGGAAATTTGGGGATATGATAACATTATACAAATATATTTAGGGCTAATACAAACCATTGTCTGAAAATCTATTCATAAACTGGGTTATACATAGGACACAAGGTTACGGATTTAGGCTGGAAGAAATTAGATTTAATCTAAGGCAAAGGAAAGGGTTTTTTTATATTAAGAGCAATAAGGATATGGAATTCACTGCATGAAGAGGTGGTTTTGTTAGAGTCTATACAGATGTTTAAACTGCAATTGGATAAATACTTGCAAAACATAACATAAAGGGATATAATTTCTAATTAGTGGGGTAATAGCTGCTTGATCCAAGGAGACATCTGACTGTTATTTTGGGGTCAAGATGGAATTCTTTCCTAGTTAGTTGCAAAATTGGAAGCGCTTCAGACTTGGTTTTTGGATCAACAGCAAAAACATACGTGAGAAAGGCTGAACATGATGGACTCAAGTCTCTTTTCAGCTATGTAACTATGTAGATGTGCCCCTGCATGGCGACATTCCTTGCTTCCTGAAACTGAAATTGCAGAAACCAGATGGAGGGCAGGGTGGTGGTGGGAGAAGGTGGGAAGTAGAGATCAGCATTGGAAGCAACTTTGGGGTTAAACCAGTTGAGCACAGTTCAACCCCTGAAGGATAGAGTGGGCCCGAGTGCCTCCTGGCACCATAACAACTTGATCTAGATTAAGTTGTAACAATGTCTAAACTGTCCCTTTAAATGAATGAAAGAATGAAACACTCCTATAAGCTAGTGATCAATATGCCTTTAATAAGTCAGAGTGTATAGTCAAATCATAGAACACATAGTAGAACATAGTGTACAATGGCTACTTAAAGGAACACTACAGTGTTAGGAATCCAAACATGTATTTCTGACCCTATAGCTCTAAGATAAGCATTTAGGTTGTCGACATAAGAGACAGGAACCTGGGGGGAGATGCAAAAGAGACAAGGTTCTGAGGGGAAGAGTCACATGGGCTGGGGAAAGAAATAGACAAGGTGCTGGTAGGAAGAGGCTCGCAGAGAGGCTGGGAAGGGGAGAAAGAGACACACAGAGGGGCTTCAAATGGGGCAAAAGAGACAGGCTGGGGAGGGGCAGTAGAGACATACAGGGGCTGGGGGAGAAAGAGACAAGGTGCTTTTGGGAAGAGACACATGGAGGGTCTGGGAAAGTGAGAAAGTGACATACAGAGGGGTGGCTGGGGAGGGGAAGAAGCACACGGATGTGAAAGGGAGAAAGAGACACACAAAAGGACTGGGAGAGGTAAAAGACACACAGAGAGTCTGGGGAAGGGGAGAAAGTCACACACAAAGAAGCTGTGGAGAAAAATACACACAAATGGGCTGAGTGAAGTAAGAGACACAGAAAGGGGCTGGGGTAGAAATAGACACCCAAAGAGGCTGGGGGAATAAGGGACACACAAATGGGCTTGAGGCATGTATGGGGGTGTAACATGCAATTATGCCTATAATTTAGAGTAGAGTTGAATAATTCTATTTGCTCAGCTAGCAATATATAAAGTATAGTAACATTAGTAAACAGTGGTCAGCTCTTCATTTAGACTAATTAGAGACTGCCCCATACATTTTGTATTAAATAGGACTACTTTCTGTTAATAAGTATCTTTTTTATAGTATGCTCCATTATGTGTTCTGTGATTTGAGTATACACTTTGACTTATCATACAAAGGGAGACTTCCTCGATCAATATGGATTTGCGCTCAGAGTTTTTGAGCCCCTCCTGGGGTACCCATAAGCAGTCGTTTGAGCCATCTTACACAAGCACCGGCCATGCACTAGTCTTGAGGGTTGTTTTATTTATTTATTACTGGTATTTATAAAGCGCCAACAGATTCCGCAACACTGCACAATTAGTGGAGGACGTACAATGTACACAGACAAATACAAGAGGTAGAGAGAGCCCTGCCCGTAAGCTGATACCTATCCATTGAAGCTCTTTTATACAAAGTGCTTAGATGATTTTAAAGATGATTTTAACTTATGACTCTCTCACATCTTTAATTTATGTCGTCCAGCAAGTTGAGATTCTTCAGATCATTTCCCCCTCTGTCAATCTCATAGGCAATAACCTTTCCATTAAACAATGGCCCTGGCGAGTCATCTATCACAGTCAATTCACACCAGAAAAATTGCACTTCTAGTTTTTACAACTTTTATAACTATTTGAGACCCAACACGTGACAGCAGATTTTCTAAGTTGCTTTAGAGAAAGATGTCATGTAAATCAGCTATCTGAGCTGAATTTCTCCGAGACAGTTTTCAGCAGTATTTCTGGAAGGGATGTGCACTGTGTGATTCTCTATCTCGGGCCTAACGTCTGTATCTGCATAGGACATAGGATCAATAGTGATATTATTACAACATACATCATTCTTTCCCAGCTCCATTTCTGTCTCATGTCATTGTATGGTTCAACAAACTAACTGCAGCAGAATTGCAAGGATTCACATGACACTGGTGATAAAGGGACTTTTCCCACCACGGCATGTTTTAATACCATTTGTCTTCCATTGAAATCACTGCTCAGATCACAGGATCACAGGTCACTCGTCCCAGGCACCCAGTTTATTTATAGGCACAATTAATCACTCATTGCCACACTGTGTGACACTCAGTTAGTTAACCCTTTACTTTGCCACAACTTTTAGGGATACATCGCAGAGATGTGCCTAGTGTTTTTTGTGAAGCATGTTGGTTGCCTCTCTGAGACAGCGGGAGTCCCTCTCTCCTTTCACACTTAGTTAGGCAGAAGAATGGCTCTCCGGATCATTCTCAAGCTGTTTTGTTAAATGTTTCCGTTGCTTTCAAAATTGTTCTTTGGGGGATAAGGAGAGGGGGCCCCTTTTAACCCCCTTCACTGCAGAAAGGCCAAGTTGCCTCTTTGTATTACGTTGTTTCTTTGCGATCAATAGTAGTTCAGAATAGAAAAGGTTAAAAGTGACAAAAGGTGTTTTGGGAGAAGGTAGCCTGTGTCTCATTGGTATTTTCGGCAGATAAATAACAAATTGTGCGTATTAACATTTAACCCACACAAATCAAAAGCTCCCCACTCATTCAATTTCGCTATCATCATTCAGAAAAGCACACATTAATTCTGCATGTTTAGAAAACAATAAAATTAATGGATGGGTGATAGATAGATATAGATATAGATGTAGATAGATAGATAGATAGATGATAGACATACAGATAGATAGATGATAGACATACAGATAGATAGATCGATAGATAGATAGATAGATAGATGATAGACATACAGATAGATAAATAGATAGATAGATTATCATCAACTTTGTCGTTTTATGGAGTTATGCAGTTATACAGCCAAAAAAGCATTGCACTGTTTAATATCTCAGAAAAATATTCAGACAGACTACTGACCACCAGACAGTTAAATTACAGCAGAACTACAGTCTAAATACAGAGATCATTGAATAACATATCAAGCATACCAAATCAATTTTTAAAGTTCAGGACCAATACCACAATATGATGACATCAGGACTGGAAACATAGTCCTCGATTTCATATTGTTGGAAAAGTTTTTTTTAAATAATTTAATATTTTGGATACACTTTTAAAATGATTTCTCAAATTATTAAAATATCTCAAATATATCATAAATGAAAAAAATATATATCACTATATAAAAAATATCAAAATATTTAAATATTTGTTACAATATTAAATAATTTGAAAAAAATGTTTTAATGTAATCTTTTGACTTCTTTTGATATTTTTTTTATATATTTATATTTCTATATATAATTTATGTTTTGATATTTTAGTGTGTTTAAAACAAATATGTAATGTTTTCCCCCAAAAAATGAGTAAACCATTTGGAAAGCTTATCCAACATTATTAAATTGATGCCATAGTTTGTAAGTATGAAACAGTGAGTGTGGGTAATGACATATGAGGTATTCATTTTACTAGACTGAACCATTTATTCTAAAAATGACCTCTGACACTCATTCATTTGACAGTTTGGCTCGAACAAATACTGTCCATGTAAAATATTTGGGAAAAAGATTCTGACAAATCAAAAAAGGCATGAAAATTGGCCAATCAGTGTACTGCACAATATATATGCATTTTTGCTTTATTTGTGTTAAATAAATCATGACAAGGTTGTAATATGTAATTTGCTGTTGTTCATCTGAGGTCGTATTTACTTAATTTTAAGACCTGCTAAGGAACAGTTTATTGTTTTTATGTCCTGATTCTAATGTAAATCCATAGAATCCAAGAAGTGTGTACTTTCTATTTCCCAAGACTGTATATAAAAATATAGATTTTTAAATTTTATTTATTGCTTGATCTGTGAATTAAATAAACATTTAGTGGCTGTCTTTAGCCGTCTATCATTTTATTCTCCATCAATCATCTCTTTCTTTTGAGCCATGAATGGAACTCCAAATCCCGAAGCAAAAGAGCATGCTCATCTATTGCGCTAGTTTGCGCAGTTATACATCTTTACAGTGCTTTGGAGATATAATATTTGGCCAAACAGCGATGAGCCTAAATTCTGACAAATTGCAGTCGGCCGAACTCAAATGCTCAAGTCTATTATTCACTAAACAGGAAATTACAGAAAGCTGGCACGATCATGACATGTTTTTGGCCAATATATATAAAAAAAATGAAAAACATTATTCAATTCTACTATGTTCAGGTTGGCTGTTTGGGTAATTTACTTTCAGTTCCTTTTGTGAAGTTCACGGTCAGTGAATAAACATGTGTTTTGGTATGTGTACATGTATGTTAGAGTGACTTGTAGTGGGTAGATACAGGTTTGTGATGTAATTGTTATATGTTTTGTGTTTATTTAGGGGCCTTCTTCATTCCATATCTCATTTTCCTCTTCACCTGTGGGATCCCAGTGTTCTTCCTGGAGACAGCTCTTGGTCAGTACACAAGCCAAGGAGGGGTCACAGCATGGAGGAAAATTTGTCCACTGTTTGAAGGTCAGTTTATTTATTTATTTTTTTAAAACATTTATACTGTCTGGGCATTAAAGTGGATGACCTGATTTTTTTATTTTCTTTTAAGATTGTATCTTTAAAAAAGTATCTGTAAAGACAAAACTTTGCCCAAGCGAACTTTTCAATGGTTAAAGAAATGATTTAACTTTGTTGCATATAGCATTATGTTACATACATGTTGCATTCCTTCCAATGCCACAGAAGAACACACAAGCTCAACGAAGTAGATCCCAACATTTAAAGGGACTGTGGAATGCATCATTTCATGACAAAATCCGGTTTCTATCTGCTAATGATTACATATGAATAGTAGTGTATGCAGATCATTAAAATTAAATTAATTGTCCCATTCTAAGGTGTCTGCCCTGACTGTAAGCAGGCCGTGTGCACATCCAACATTCTTTGCAATCTGTCTTGAGAACCAAGCACACTGAGACAATTTGCCAAGGAATCTAGAAAAAGCACACACCTACAAATTATTCTTCTGTTTGCATTATTTCTGTGTGGTTTCTACAGAAGATTTTTGAAGGGTTACTCCAACCATCATAACCTATACAGACCGGTGTAGTGGGTTATGATGCTAGGAGTACCTTGGCACAATTCCCAGGTAATGCTTCACTCCTTTTGAACTATTTATTGAAAACTGGAGTGAGAGGGTGTGCCGATCGTGGCAATTGAGCACTTCTCAATGAGCTGTGATATGGTTGGCCAGTCGCATGCTTTAGCAATTTGGTCTCAAGGCCATGAAAACCCTTTGACTGGACAATGACCAGAAAAAAACAGAGTCAGTGCAGAAAAAAAGTGGCTTCCTTTTAGCAACTGCAGTCGCTCCCCCCTCAAAAAAAATTAATATTCAGAAATATTAAATACATATTGTTGTTGGGATTTATTTTCTAGATGCTTGAAAAAAACAACCAAACAAACGTTGTTTATTACGATTGTTCCTTTAATGTCCTCATTGTAAACAATTGCCCATTTAAAGCATAAACACTGGCACCTAGTGGAGAGTTCTAGTTTTGCAGTCTGCAGTTTTCTTCTGCTATTTTCACCTACAATTTGCAATCCCCTTAGTAATTCCTGACCTCACGCTTTAGTAAATAACCGGCAAGCTAACATCAAAAGTTAAGACTAGTGAAAGACAACTTTCTGCACTCCCGATGGTTTGGACAATGCCTCCCATAAAGCTCTTACAGCCATAGTGATGGCAAGGATATAGTCTACAACATCTGGAGTGCCCAAGGTTGTCTACCCCTGGCTAAGACCAAAGGATTGACATATCTTACACTGCATTGAATGCATAACAGTTCCAAAGGTAGGTTAGCAGCACATGGAATATATTACCGGTCATAGGTTGGTAGAGCAACATACACACTCCTACACGTTTCTAAATGTGTAGTTCATAAACCAGTGGATAGCAGTAGATTAGATACCTTTTGTGTATGTGATGAGGTGGAGACATATTTACTGTGTTTGAGTAATGAAACACTAGAATTAAATTGGAAAAAAGGGACACACCACAAACTTCAAGAAAGGGGATACAGTTGGTAAATTTAGCGTGACGTGGTTGAGTAGGGATTTGGGGATGATTTTCTTTTTCTGATAAATATGTTTATGATTTTGATAAAACATTTTAATAGACTTTGCATTGCATCTTCTGAGCTTGATGACACATATTTGCAAATATTTATCTCTGTGCTTTTGATTGACAGGTATTGGATATGCCTCTCAGGTCATAGAGGGCTACCTCAATATTTATTACATTGTTATCCTAGCGTGGGCTCTATTTTACCTCTTCAACTCCTTTACAGCTGATCTACCTTGGGCCACCTGCAACCACACCTGGAACACAGGTACACACTGATGATAATGAGTTCTGATTTAACCCCTTAAGGACACATGACATGTGTGACATGTCACGATTCCCTTTTATTCAAGAAGTTTGATCCTTAAGGGATTAAATATACCGTAGTCGTCTTTTTGCCTGTTCTATATATAATGGTAGATATTGACAGATAAACTGATGCTGTAGAGCACAACTAAATTAGTTAAATAAAGAGGTACTAAATGTGTAATAAATATAGAAAATATTTTCCTTTGTATTTAAATTAGAACATTGTGTTGATGTCTTTGAGAAATCAGAAAACTGGACATATCCACCAAATGCTACATCCCCAGTCGTGGAATTTTGGGAGTACGTAAGCAATACACTTACTATACTAGATGTGATGATTCATATACAGACATGAATGTCAATGTCCCCTCTCCTGCTGTTTTATTTTCATCTATCATACATGCGTTTGACAAATGATAAATAAAAATGAAAATGAAACCAAGTATTTGACTTCATTGAAGAATATTAAAGGGGAACTGTCAGTTACCAGAATTTTTAATATTATGTTTACATATCCCTACATTTATCAAATATGTATTTATAAGGTGTGTAAAATAAAATTAACAGTGGAAATCCAGACCTCTTTATCCTGCATCTTGCTGCCTCCATCTTACCTCCCTCTAAATCATTATTATATCTCTGTCCTTTGCACTTGGCAATCACTAGAAGTGTATTTAATCCCACAATGAATACAGTGCCGGTTCTGCAAAACAATAGGACTAAATGACAGGGGCACTACACACAGACATTTCAATGAGATTTAGTGGTCTGGGTACCTTTAGTGTCCATTTAAAAGAAAATGGAGTATCATGTAAAAAGAGGGAAGGCTAGATATGCACTGATCAGCCGCAACATTAAAACCAGTGACAGGTGTTGTAAATAACATTGATTATATAATTACAATGGCACCTGTCAAGAAGTTTGATATATTAGGCAGCAAGTGAACAGTTCTTGAATTTCATGTTTTGGAAGCAGAATATATGGGCAAGCAAAACGATCTGAGTGACTTTGACAAGGCCCAGATTGTAATGGCTAGGCTGTGTCAGAGCATCTCCAAAACAGCAATTCTTGTAAGGTGTCCCCACCAGTATGCAGTAGTTAGTACCTACCAAAGTTGTGCAATGGAGGACAACTGGTGAACCGTCAGCAGGGTCATGGTTCATTGATGCACAAAGAGAACAAAGGCTAGCCCGTCTAGTCAAATCAAAGAGAAGAGCTACTCCAGCTCAAATTGCTGAAAAACCTAATGCTGGCCACATTAAAAAAGGTGTTAGAACACAGTGTATCACAATCTGCTGCGAGTAGTCACATACTGGACATGATGACCCCTGATTATCGCCAAAAGGGCCTTCAATGGTGATGTAAGCATCAGAACTAGGTCATGAAGCAATGGAAGAAGGTTGCCTGGTCTGATGAATACATTTTATTTTAGATCAAGTAGATGGCCAGGTGTGTGTGCATCATTTACCTGGGGAAGAGATGGCCGCAGGATGCACTATAGTAAGAAGACAGGCCGGTTGGGGCAATGTTATGCTCTGGGCAATGTTCTCCTGGGAAACCTTGGGTCCTGGCATTCACTTTTATATTACTTTGAGACGTACCACCTACTTAACCTTTTAAGGACGGCGGGTGTTGTATGCCGTCTTTGAAGGTGTCGCCCTAACGCCGGCAGGCGGCTAGAACATCCCCGCCATCCTATTCACTTACCCGAACCCCGATGTTCCCCCATCGGCGATAGCGTTGCTCCTGGTCTGGGGGGACTACCTGACAGCCCAGACAGTCCTACCTCGAGAAATTAGGCCCTCGCGGGCCATGTGATCGCTTTTTCATATATTATATATATCATATATATATATATATACATATATTATATCTAATATATATATATATATATATATATATATATATATATATATATATATATATATATATATATATCGAATACACATATAATGTAATACTAAGTGTATTTTTTATTAATATATACATATATTAATATAAAAATACACTTAGAACAAAATTACACACATATATATATATATATATACATATATATATATATATATTAACTGTAAATATTATATATATATATATATATACATATATATATATATATATATATATATAGAATAAATAATAAGTAAATAAAAATAAATACATAATTTAAAAAATTATATACATATATGTAATTTAATTCTAAGTGTATTCATATCAAATACACTTAGAATGACATTTTATATATATATATATATATATATATATATATATATAATAATTCATATAAAAACATAATAATAATAATAAAATGTAAATACAGCCATATACAAATTTACATAAATAACTTCATAAATATACACATAGACTTCAAATATATAAATATATATATATATATATATATATATATATATATATATTTAATTTCTATGTGCATATTTATGTAATATTTTTACATAATTAAGTAATTTTATTGATTACAATTTGAGAGACCTGCCTGACAACCCAGTTTGCTAGCACTATGTTTAACCCTGTAACTTTCCAAGACACCCTAAAAACTGTACATTGGGAGTACTGTTTTACTCGGGAGACTTCGCTGAATACAATATTAGTGTTTCAAAACAGTGAAACATATCAGAACAATGATATTGTCAGTGAAAGTGAAGTTTTTTGCGTTTTTTACACACAAACGGCACTTTCACTAATGATATGATTGTTGTCATACGTTTTACTGTTTTGAAACAGTAATATTTGTGTTCAGCAAAGTCTTCCGAGTATAACAGTACCCCCATGTACAGGTATGGATTTGCTGAATACGAATATGTGAATGTTATGTCAGTAAAAGCTAACAGTATTATGACATTCACAGTTAAAATGCCACACATAACTAAACACATTTAAAAAAAACTTAATTTCTCACTGTTTTTAGATTTTATTCATAATTAATTATGCTTCATATATGAATAGTTCATGTGAAATGAAAGCCCTGTTTCTCCTTAACAAAATGATATATAATAAGTGTGGGTGCACCTAATATGCAAAAGGTGAATTACGCTTGAACAGACATATAGCGCAAATTCCAGCTTCTGTTTTGTTTTGATCAGAACGTGTACAACTGGCTCAGTACTTAAAGGGTTAATACTTCTGAAATAGGCCATAGTCACCAGGGAACACCATTGCCATGAAGAGGTGTACAGGGTCTGTAACAATCTCTAACCCCTTAAGGAACGTTCTATGCCGTCCTTTTCGGGGCAGTAAAATCTCTAATCATGCCAATGCGCAGTAAATACATAAACCTTGCATATCATGCCAATGAGCAGTAAACGCATAAACTTGATATATCATGCCAACAAGCAATAAATACATAAACATACTTGGCTTATGTATTTAATGTTAAATAGCTTAATATATCATATCATGCCAATGAGCAGTAAATATATAATCCCTGTATATCTTGCCAAGAGCAGTACATTCATAAAATTTGTTCATCCCGCCTCAAAAAAACTACCAGTGCTATCTGTGCCCCAAACAACATGTTAGTGCCATCTCTCTGCTCCTGCCTCTTAGTGTCATTACTCTGCCCCCTGCATATATGTGCCAACTCTCTGCCTTAGGTGAGGGTGACAGTGTGTGTGTGGAAGGGTGGAAGTGTGGGGGGTATTGATAGTGTGTGGGGATGACGACAGTGTGTGGGGGAGGGACAGGGTGTGTAGGAGGTTGTAAGTGTGTGAGGATGATAACAGTGTGTGTGTTGGGAGAGACAGTGTGTTTTAGTGAACAGCCTCAAACTGAAATATCATTTTTTTTGGGGGGGGGGGGGGATCAATTCTCTGATGGTCCAATGGTCTCCTTCATTGGTGGACTCCAGTAGTCTCTTTTCCTGGTGTGTTCGGTGGGCTAACCATCTGGTCTGCAGCTCCACCGGATGCGGATCTGCAGACCATATAGTAGTAATTTTGTGAGCTCTGGCATTTGAAGTGTCAGAGTGTTGCTGTGGTAACTTCCGGCAATGCTCTCATTGGCTGAGCTACCACATGGTCTGCAGCTCTGCACCTGGAAGAGCTGCGCACCAAGGTGTTGGGCTCTCTCATCCTCTCTGGGCATACTGAGTGGAGGGGCTCTATTGATGGATTTGTCTGCCCTTTTAAGTACAGCAAACTGAATCCCACCACTGATATTGTCTATATTTAACAAATGTTTGTTAGGTCTCAAAAATAATATTAAACTTAGTAACCCACACTACTTTATTTAAACCACTCTATCCACACTACTTTATTTACATCTAACTGCCTTTTCTGCCATTAAAACAAAAAATAGCTTTTCCCATTTCAGTGGGATCCAGCAGGGTTGTCCTCTGTCTCCACTTCTCTTTGCAATTGTCATTAAATCACTAGTGCAGTTTATAACAAAAGACATGAATATAATTGGGCTGAGATTAGGACTGCCAGATTTTAAAATTAGTCTAAACGCAGATGATATACTTTTGACCATAATCAACTTCACTCTTAATTTGTGTCACTCAGGGCCGGCCTTAGGGGTGTGCGAGCTGTGCGGCCGCACAGAGCGCCATGGAGCAAGGGGCTCCATGCGGCCGATAGTTAATGCTTGCACACAGGGCTGCCATCATAAATTTTGGGGCCCCTGACACAGCTCAAGGTCTGGGCTCCCCGGTGCCTGCACCTGAGTCCGCCCAAAATGCTGCTCCCCCGCACCTCCCCCCTCCCCGGTGCCTGCACCCGAGTCCGCCCAAAGTGCTGCTCCCTGGCACCCCCCCTCCCCCCCCCCCCGAGTCTGCCCACAGGGATGCAGTGTCTGTACTGATTCTGGGTGTGTACATTTGTGTAATGTATGATGTGTATATTAGATGCAGAGTATGTGTTTGTGTAGTGGATGTAGTGTGTGTTTATAGTGAATGCAGAGTGTGTGTTTGTGTAGTGGATGTAGGGTGTATTTATAGTGAATGCAGAGTGTGTATGTTTGTGTAGTGGATGTAGTGTTTGTGTGTATTAAATGTGATGTGTATAGTGAATGCAGAGTGTGTGTGTGTAGTGGCTGTAGTGTGTGTGTAGTGAATGCAGAGTGTGTGTAGTGGATGTCGTGTTTAGTGAATACAGTGTGTGGATGCAGAGTGTGTCTTTGTGTAGTCGGTGTAGTGTGTGTATAGTGACTGCATAGTGTGTGTTTGTGTAAGTATTTAATGTGTGTATAGTGACTGCAGACTGTGTGTTTGAGTAGTGAATGTAGTGTGTGCAGTGACTGCAAAGTGTGTGTGTGTGTGTGTTTGTGTAGGTATTGCAGAGTGTGTGTTTGTGTTAGGAAGTAGTGTGTGTAGTGACTGCAGAGTGTGTGTTTGTGTAGTGGATGTCGTGTGTGTAGTGACTGAATAGTGTGTATTTGTGTAGTGACTCCAGAGTGTGTGTTTGTGTAAGGATGTAGTGTGTGTAGTGACTGCAGAGTGTATGTTTGTGTAAGGATGTAGTGTGTGTAAATTTTTGTGAATAGTGTGTGTATATGTTAGTGCATAGTTTGTATAAATGTTAGTGAATAGTGTGTGTAAATGTTAGTGTATAGTGTGTGTAAATGTTAGTGTATAGTGTGTGTAAATGTCAGTGTATAATTTGTGTAAATGTCAGTGAATATTGTGTGTAAATGTCAGTGAATAGTGTGTGTAAATGTTAGTGTATAGTTTGTGTAAATCTTAGTGAATAGTGTGTGTAAATGTTAGTGTATAGTTTGTGTAAATGTTAGTGAATAGTGTGTGTAAATGTTAGTGAATAATGTGTGTAAATGTTAGTGAATAGTGTGTGTAAATGTTAGTGAATAATGTGTGTAAATGTATGGGGCTGCAAAATGTGGGGGGGAAAGCCTACAGTTTTTTTTCCATCCATTAATAGTAATGTTTTATTCCCCCCTCCCTGTATCTCACCTGTGGCCATGGAGGGGGAGATCACAGTGACTGGAGCCCTCGAGCCAAAGGTCCTCCTGAGGCATGGTGCAGCCCCCGCTACCTGTATTCTGCAGGGGGCCCAGCACACTTGAAAAATACTGCCCAGCTACTCTGCTTTGTAGAAGTCTCGTGAGCCGTGCGGAGCGTTGCCATGGCAACTCTCTGACGATCGCGTCACTCACGAGACTTCAAGAGAGCAGAGCATCTGGGCAGTATTTTTCAAGTGTGCTGGGCCCCCTGCAGAATACAGGTAGCGGGGGGCCCGCATTTCACACATATATAGCGTTAATCGCTATATATGTATGCACATAGCTAATGTGGGGCCCTGGACGCCCTGAGCAGTCCGGGCCCCCTAGGACCGCCGGGCCCATGACAACCGTTATGGTTGTCATGCCCTGATGGTGGCCCTGCTTGCACTTAGCCAGGTGACAGGAGTGCAGGGGACATAAAGCAGGTACCCGGGTGAAGGATTTCATGAGCATGTGTGACTGTCTGCCTGTAACTGTTTGTGTGTGTGACTGTCTGCCTGTACCTGTGTGTGTGACTGTATCCAGGCAACTTGGAGGGGGGGGTTCGCCATGCAGACTTTTCGCACAGGGCGCCTAATGGCCTAAGACCGGCCCTGGTGTCACTCCCTAATTTGTGTGTGGTACTTTCGTCATTTTGCAAGTTTCTTAGAATATAAGCCCAACTGTTCATGTTCATGTAATGTATTGGTTTGAATGCGTGGGTAAATAGTGATGTATTCATGTTGTTGCCAAAATACTTTGGACTTAAAATCTCTGATTATACTATGAAATAACTAGGGATCAAGCTGGCTATGTAAAGAAAATATCTGTATTCATCCAATTTCCCACCTGTGAGTGCATCTCTTAAAAGTCTCCTTAAAAGCTGGAAGCTAGAAGCATTCTGATAAATTGTGAATGGGACACATTTATGCTATTAAAATTGTGATATTACAGTAAATATTGTATGTATTCTGTTGCCTCCCAATACCACTGATCCTGGGAGATATCGATAGCTTACATAAAAGTATCGACTGATATTGATTTTTTTTCGAGCCGATGCCGATAATCTGTGAACCTTCAGGCTGATAGCCGATAACTTACCGATACCGATATTCTGTGCATTTACTATTTTGAAAAAATAAACTATTTCTACACAAATCTACTGTTAACTGAACATGTTTATTATTTATTTATTTTTTTGCAAATCTTTTTTTTTTATTAAGGTAAATGCACAAAATACATACATACATACATACATGCCAGTCCCAATTTTCTATGTTTTCAAGAATATATGTGTGTGTAGTGGATGCAGTGAGAGTATTTGATTAGTGAATGCAGTGTGTGTGTATGTTTGTGTAGTGGATGCAGTGTGTATGTTTGTGAAGTGTGTGTATAGTGAATGCAGTGTGTGTTTGTCTAGTTTGTATATAGTAAATGCAGTGTGTGTGTTTGTGTATAGTGAATGCAGTGTGTTTGTGTAGTGTGTGCATAATGAATGCAGAGTGTCTGTGTTTGTGTAGTGTGTGTATTGTCAATGCAGTGTGTAGTGTGTGTATAGTGAATGCAGTGTGTTTGTGAAGTGTGTGTATAGTGAATGCAGTATCTTTGTGTAGTGTGTACAATTAAGAATGCAGAGTGTCTGTGTTTGTGTAGTGTGTGCATTGTCAATGCAGTGTGTAGTGTGTGTATAGTGAATGCAGTGTGTTTGTGTAGTGTGTGTATAGTGAATGCAGTATGCTTGTGTAGTGCGTGTATAATGAATGCAGAGTGTGTGTGTTCGTGTAGTGTGTGTATAGTGAATGCAGTGTGTAGTGTGTGTATAGTGAATGCAGTATACTTGTGTAGTGTGTGTATAATGAATGCAGAGTGTGTGTTTGTGTAGTGTGTGTGTATAGTGAATGCAGTGTTTTGTGTAGTGTGTGTGTATAGTGAATGCAGTATGTTTGTGTAGTGTGTATAATGAATGCAGAGTGTTTGTGTTTGTGTAGTGTGTGTATTGTCAATGCAGTGTGTAGTGTGTGTATAGTAAATGCAGTGTGTTTGTGTAGTGTGTGTATAGTGAATGCAGTGTGTTTGTGTAGTGTGTGTATAGTGAATGCAGCATACTTATGTAGTGTGTGTATAATGAATGCAGAGTGTGTGTGTTCATGTAGTGTGTGTATAGTGAATGCAGTGTGTATATAATGAATGTAGTGTGTGTTTGTAAAGGATCACCTAGCACCCCGACTGGGTACCTCCGTTGAAGGATGCTCCTAGCACTTACAGAGGGCTCCAAGCGCTCCGCAGACACCACAATCACGTCAGAAGGTGAAGCATTCCGACCGAACGCCGCTCTTCTCATATGAATCCAGCCGAATGTACGAAGAGATGGAAGTCCCTGCGGTGTTCACGCCGTCGAGTGTCCAATTATAGTTCCATGCACTCGACGACCAAACACCGCTGTATGTGTTCGCAGCTAAAGATGTACGTGTTTGCCCATACGAACGGCGACCACCCAGCCAATCCCCCATTAAGTTGCGGTTTAGAAGTGTTAATAGGGGTAATGAGCTGCACACTGCACTTACGAGCGGTCCAACTGTTCGTTAACCGAACAGAATAAGTACAATCCATACGGTAAGCCCCATATACCAAACCATATTAGGGAAATGGCACGAACAAAGCCTCTCCACAGTCCTGAACCAAGGTCTAATGCATGGGCCATAGTCCTGGGGCAAAAGGCTGGTAAGCAGGCCCCTCCAAGAACCATTCTCTCCATTATTTCTTCTTTTTCCAATCTTCCTTTGTTTCTATTTCAGTTTCTCTATTTAAGACCTGTTATTTGGGCCTCTTTGATTATTCTAGAATTTTTAACTATTACCAGGCTACTTAATTGCTTTGGCAGAGTATGGTTAATAATGTCCTATTTTTTGCTATTTCTTTTCCCAGCATGATTTTTTTTGCTTCCTTCCTTTCATGTTTTATACTATCCTATTTAACACCTTGCTGCTATATGTTGCTATAAGGCCTTGCCTAATCCTCAATAACATTATCTGAAACCCAAAAAGAAGTATTTGCTCTTGGAAGTCCGCAATGCGGCATAGAGAGAAATGTGGAGAAACTGAAAGAAGGTTCTTCTCCTCCTCTAAAGTTATGCCAAGACTGTACTGGGTTGTGATGTTAATTGCTCAATTTTAATACACATTTAAAAGAGAAGAAGTATCACATGACAAAAGAAAAAACCCCTTAACACGCATTATAGGTGATTTTCATTGTTTAATTCTATAATGTAATTTCCAGAGCGTGATGATTGCCTTATAAACCACAAATTCACTCCTACAAACATTTCCTTCATTTATCTTCTTAACTTTCCTTTTTTTATTCTTTCCTTCTCCCCTTACCGGAATTCAAAAGCTTGCTTATAACAGTTTGTAAATTATATACCAGAGGTGAGAACAAGTTAGAGAAACACATTTAGTAAATGCTGGACTTGGTGTGATAGAATCATTAGATGGATGATGCATGAATAATTGGAAAAGTGAATGACAAACAACCTTAGGGAATAGCTCTTTATCATCATGAATGTACTCTCTGACAATATATCTTTGTAATTAGAAACCGAGCTCTGGGGCTATCTGATGGGATTGAGCATATTGGCACGGTTCGTTGGGACTTGGCATTGTGTTTGCTGTTGGCCTGGATCATCTGTTACTTCTGTATCTGGAAAGGAGTCAAGTCTACTGGGAAGGTGAGTTTAGAGCAGCCCCATCCTATGGTTATCCAATCTAGTATGCACATGGAAAAAAGAGCAGAATTCTAATTATTCTTGTGTTGGAGATTGAAAAATCCTCTTTTATTTAAAAGTATTTGAGGGCAGAAGTAGCTAGAGGATATCAGAAAACAGGGAATAGACAACTTTGTCTTTTTTGCAGAGAAACCATCCTTGTGCTACTTTTACCAGGGTTACGCTTGTGGCTTAAGACTGGTAAAAGTAGCTGTTGAGGCTGAAATGCATGTAAGGGTACAATACCATGCCCCATGCTTAGGATCAGCAACAGATGGGCAGTTAAGAATGTTACAAAGCTGGTGAAGGAAAGGACATGATAGCAGGGAAACAAGAGCAATATCATGTTCGCATCATGGGCCGGAAGAATGATCTGGAGTTATACTAGAAACAGTTATACTAGGAACAGTTATACTAAGAACATCCAATCACTGAGACCAGAGTGGTGAAGCATTATGCGTTTAGCGTTGAATTCACAGTGATCGCTGATGTTGTATACCCGTGGAAAGTGTTCTATCTGAAGCGGGCATATTTGGCTCTGTTTCACCTTGATGAATACCACAAGACTGAGAACTATCATGTAGGAGTATATTAGCACTCTATACTTCAAGCCTCTACTAATCCTCAGATTAAAAAATGATGATGCTTCATGGTGATATAACAAATATCGTTTTTTCCTGTGGCCTATACATTTACTGACATGAAGAAAGAGGTCATTATTTGTGTTTAAATGCACAACGTGTATTTACCCGAGCCCCTTTACTAAGTGATGTAAAATAGTAGGTTCTAGATTGATGGGGGACAATGGAAGCCACTGAAGGACCTTCTTTCATGATACTATAAATAATAAGTAATCCACTATTCACTTTCATCATCCTGTGTAACTGCATCCTTTCTTTTCTATGCACCAGGTTGTATATTTTACGGCTACCTTTCCGTACGTGATGCTTATTATCCTGCTTATTCGTGGGGTCACACTTCCTGGGGCATATGATGGGATTGTGTTTTATCTGCAACCAGACATCAGCCGACTCAAAGATCCTCAGGTGAGTGACATATGGCGATTATACTCCAATTTCTAATTCCCTCTCTATGATCACACTGTGTCTTAATGGTAAATGTGCTTATGAGATTGTTTGCAGGTGTGGATGGATGCTGGGACCCAGATATTTTTCTCATATGCAATCTGCCAAGGCTGTCTGACCGCACTGGGCAGTTACAACAAATATAACAACAACTGCTACAGGTAAGGGGTTACTGTTAGTTCAGATAGATAACGTTAATACACTTTGCTTTTAGATGTTTACTAAGATTCCCTCACTAGGATTTCTGTCCTGTTTATAAAGATGGAAATCAACCTTGTTCTTCCTCTCCTCATCATGTTAGCTTTGGTTCTCCCATTCAGGTAGAGCATTGGCAATGAAAATAGGCTTCAATTTAATATTTTGGATACGATTTTCACAATCTGTCAGAATTTCAAAATGATCACAATCTGTCAGAAACACTTTTCAAGTGCGTTTTTTTCCAAAAAATCCCCATACACTTTAAAAGTGACTTCAGGAGATAAATAATTTGGAAATTGTTTCTAATATATTGTGTTCCTTTGAAAAGCTGATCCAAAATATTAAATAGGGGCCATAGTTATAATATAGGTGTATTAATAACATAGCATATATCAAATACTGTAAACGCTATACTGTTATGTATTCGGTTATTTGTGTAACTCTGTCTCTCTTTTTCCCCTCAATAGAGACTGCATTGCACTCTGCTTCTTGAACAGTCTCACCAGTTTTGTGGCTGGATTTGCCATCTTCTCTGTGTTGGGCTTCATGGCTCGGGAGCAAGGAGTCAATATAGCTGATGTTGCGGAGTCAGGTATGTGATATATACAACAGGTCATTACTAGCTCTTTTGTTCATATATGTTCAGCTTGGACCTCTTCTCGGGTTCAGTGGGACTTCAAAACCCCTTTGATATCTAAAGGATGTGTTCTAGTCTGTCCTAAATTCTGTTCTTCATGTGTCCAGCCCTATCAATGTTCACAAGGCTTTTCTTCACTTGTCCTATGCAGGTCCAGGCCTAGCCTTTATTGCCTATCCAAAAGCAGTGACAATGATGCCTGTATCCCCTCTTTGGGCCTGCCTCTTCTTTCTCATGCTTATCTTCTTGGGTCTGGACAGTCAGGTATTGAAGGACGGTTAGTCCCCTGATCAGCTAGCTTGTGTTTCTCAAGATGGAATACAGAGGATTAAAGTGATTGATTTTATTCTCCATGTCTGTCTTTCCAGTTTGTGTGTGTGGAAAGCCTGGTTACAGCTATTGTAGACATGTATCCTGAGGTATTCAGAAAGAAGTTCCGCAGAGAATTTCTGATCCTGGGGATTGCTGTCATCTGCTACCTTCTGGGCCTGATCCTATTGACTGAGGTAAGATAGCAATATAAGATAGGAAAAGCTGTCACATTACATTGTCAAGTAGGCTATTGAATATGAGCTCCAAATCAAACCTGATATCATCACTAGATGGGTGAGTTTCACAATGAGAGTTAGAGTGACATGGCTATAACCAAATTTTTAGAATGTTCAACTAATTATAAAAAACACTTCTACATTTGTATTTATGCCTCAAGTATTAAAAGAAATAATTAATATAAAGCACTAATTATTAACACAAAATATAGCAGTGTTATTATTTATCTACATATTTATATTTATATGCGGTGTTATTATTTATCGACATATTTATATTTATCGACAGTTGTTGTTCATTAACCCTACTTGAATCCTTTATTTATATATTTATTTATTTATTTTTGGAAGGGGGGTTAATTTGGGGTATCTCCAACTGTGGGGGAAAAAAGCATTAGATTTACTTCAGAAAATATCAGTTACTATTTAAAGGGACAATTCAGGGGGGATTTATACATTTTGAATGCATTTAATTCATGTAATTTTTTTTAAGAAAAAACAGAATTTGAAGAAAAGACACCTTTGAATGTCTTGCTGCTGCTATATTTTCAAGTGCTGTTGACAGCTTTCATTCAATTTGTTCTATCTTTTTTTTTAAATGACATTCAATATTTCAAACACTCCCCTACTAGAGATTGAGAGCATGTTCGGAATGCCCAGCAAATGGCCTAGTAAAACAGTCGGTCAAAATGAGTATGGCATGCACACAAGATCAAGCCTGTCTGGCCAATACCATACAAACCAATTTTTGTACTATGAACTGGACCAAAAAGGTTTTAGGCCAAAGAACAGGCTGCAATTCTTCTGTGTACATATGTGGGCCGCTTGACATTAGAAAAATCAGCCAGATCCCCTCTTTGCTAGTTAGCTCATGCCTGCCTTAGACCTCAGGCCTGAGTATACTGAATATTGAAGCCAAATTCCATTACATGATCCAGAACTTTAAATTTTTTTCATATTTCTTATTTTTTCTTTTCTGCAGGGTGGGATGTATGTCTTCCAGTTATTTGATTATTATGCAGCGAGTGGGACCTGCCTGCTGCTTGTTGCTATCTTTGAGGTGGTCTGCGTGGGCTGGATATATGGTAAGTTCCACTGAATTTATTGTAATAACTACATTAATCAGAAATGATAGTGAAACCTAAAACAGAAATACTTACTTCCAGGCGCTGACCGGTTCTATGACAACGTGGAGGATATGATAGGCTATCGACCCTGGCCCCTGGTTAAGATTTGCTGGCTGGTAATTACCCCTGCAGTATGCATGGTAAGTCCAGATGTATGTAAGGATATCCACAGACATAGTATCAGACCTCACTGCTGATAAATGTTTTTCAAAAAGCCAGCCTCCACTCTACCTATATTCAAAGCCTAATTAAGAATTTAGGGCAGTGCAATTGCTACAGCTCATTTTTAAATCCCCTAAGTAATAACACAATCATATGAGCTGACTGTCATAGATGTTCCTGTAGGAACATTGAAAAAAAAAAAAAAACATTTAACTCAGTGAGTTAAACCATTGGGTAGAATATCATTCTTCACAATTACATCACCAGCCAAGATACATCTTTTAAGAGAGAGAAAGAGAGTACAGGGACTGGATGACTTGGAGTGCACACCAAGCCATCTTAAGGAGGAAAAAGATGAACAGTGAATGAATAGTGTAGTACATAAAGGCTTTGCTGTTTTACAATTATTTTCTTACACCTAGGAAGGACCATATGCTAATATTTTGATGCTTTTAATAGCTTGTGAGTACTGATTTTATAATTGTTAAGACTGAAAATATGTTACACCATGGTAGCTATTCTTCTCTACGCTTTCTATTTAATTTTGATTTCACAGGCTGTTTGGAATGAAGAGGACATCCAATATTGTTTAAAGAGAGCTGTGTTAGACATTAATGCAACAGATTTTTTTTTATTAAACCCTTTGTCCACTGATCAATAAATTAACATATGTATGTCATTGATTGATTTGTGTGGAAAGTATTGTCCAGTGTTATTTACTATAAAGTTATACTTTGGTTGTTTATAATCACTACTGTATGTGGCACATTTATACTAGGAGATAGCTAAGGATACATTATGATATTACTGGAATCACAATTGACTTGTTAGAATGCTCAGACAAGGCTTTAATAGCAATAGCAATTTATCATAATCAATGTAATCATGCTCAATTTATATCTGTTATGATTTCCTTAACATTTTGGGTAAATTATCTCAAAACACCCCCAAATGAGATATGTTGACATTTATATGATATTATGCACCCAAGACTTCTGTAATATTCTGTTGACATTTATATGGCTTTATGTACCCAAGATTTCCATAAAAAGCACCATAAATTACAATGGCAAGGACACTATTCATAATTATTTACTAAACAGATTACAGCAGTTAATATTTACTGGGTTGAGTGGCTTCGCTTGTGGAAATGTATGAGTCTGTAATCCAACAACTCCTGGTGAAATGAAGGTTTCGTTTTCTAGAACTATACTAAAACCAAAGCAGTTCATCTTTGAACTCCAATATATCTCTCTTTCCTAGGGCACATTCCTGTTCTCATTGATCAAATACACTCCCCTGATGTACAATAACCGCTATAAGTACCCTCCCTGGGGATATGCCATTGGCTGGCTTATGGCTCTTTCCTCAATGATTTGTATCCCGCTGTATGCCATCTACATCATCCTGGTCACCAAAGGTCCCTTCATGCAGGTAAATATAGAGTGTTCAAGGTTTAATTCTGAATCCAGAATTCTCTCTCGTGTTGAGCAGTACTGATGTGCAACATCCATCAAGTAAGCAGCAACTTAACAGTTGAGCAGACAGAAGTCTAAGGCTAGTTGCCACAAAAAAATAAATAAATAAAACACACGCTCTGCTAAGGCTTATTTAACTATTTACCCACTGGCCGCTGGTTCTTGCAAAAAATCAATGATCCATAATGTGTGAATGTGTATCCTGCTGGATGCAATCAGTCCTGAATTTTAGTAAGTTGCTATGTGAATATTCTATACTTTGTACAGGATTTGGATGTGAAAGCACTGCTTTTAATCCGGATTCTAAATGCATCCAGGATATTGGTGCTAATTGGCTTTAGTAAATATGAGAATTGCCATTCCTGTCGGAATTCAGTCATTTTCACTAGAGTCTATCCAGACAAAATCCAGTGTTTGGTGCATAACCCTTACAGGGTAATTTACTAAAGGGAGAATTCAATGTGAATTTCAAATTCAAAGTATCTGAGTGAAAGTTTTTTTTTCCAGTTCAGCTATTTTGACCTTACATTTGAAATTCACGTTGAAATCTAATTTTAGTGAATAACCCTGTCAGTGTGTTACAACTACAAATGATCAAATATGCTTTTCTTTTATTCAACATCATTCGTCTTGTCTATCTATAAGATCCCTGCTTCAAACATATTTACTTTAAACTGTGGTTTTGTGTGTTGAATGACAAACACATATATGTATTTCTCCTGACAGAGAATTAAGCAGCTCGTCACCCCTCATGCTGACCTCCCACAACCCAAGAAGTACCTCCTAGAACACACTGAATCCAGGAAAGGAGATGTATCACTTGCAGAAGTCAAGGATGGACTCATTTCAGACAAAGAAACTCGCTTCTGATGAAACCTCCTGAGCTAAAACAGTCAGGGGTCCCTGGGACCCTCTTAATCTGTCAGATCTCTCTGCACCTCTGGGTCATAGTTCCCATAACCTTGTGTATAACAAGTCAATCATTATCAATGTTTTTCTACCTAGTATTACACCCTCCATTGTGCTTTACATACACAAACAGGCTACATTGTCTACATTGACCAGGAGATATTTACTCTTCATCCAATCCCATATAATCATGAAATGTTAAACAATGTGTGATGGATCTCAACACACTGTAGAAGCTTTTATTCCATGTGGAAGTGAAACATTTAATGAAACCTCCTGACACTTATTAATGGAGAGGTAATATCTTCAATATCAATATCTGTTTCGTCTCTTAGCGTGCCAAATGTTGGTGTGTTGCTGGGAGATGTACTTCTTAGCAGTTAGCTATGAGCTCCTTTCAGCTCACAACTGTTCATATATTTGGATGGCAAAGCATTACGGGCACTCTGGTCCAAAGCCGTTTTAAGGTCAGAGGTCTCCTATCATAAGGCATATCGCTCTATAACATTTTGTACTTTCTGTTGTGAATCTCTAGCATATTTTATTGAAGTAGCTGATGGATATCTGATACGACTACATTTTTACAATTCCTTTTACACTTTCAATAGGACAGTGTTTTAACAGCTTCCGTACTGTGACTGCCTGTCTACTGATGCTAATACCATGAGATCCTTCCCATCACATAGTGGTTTGCCAGGCAGATTGTAACATATTCTTGCTTGCAACAAGGTATGTAGAGTATTAACAGAGGCTGCATCAAATGCCGGGTTCACAATCAGGAACTAGCTGAAACGTTGATACAAACCCTTCATGCCATCACTTTGTATTAACTGCAGTTTCTTTATTCTACCTCTAGGGGGCAGAGTAGAACTAATAAAAGGCTGCTGAATGCTGATGATCTGTCATATCAATGCAAAGTAACCTACAAAGCATGACACAGGCCTACTAAAATTAATATAGATTGTTTTAGTAATTTCACAGGGCAGTGTGAAATTAAAAATCCCACTATAAATTGGGACGTTAAGATCACTCTCCGAATGCACTGAAACTGGAGGAATGTTTAGCAACTTTTGGCACTGGAATAAAATTGCCACGTAATCACGTACACAGAGAACATTGTGATGACACACAGATACACAGTGATGTAGATATATAATAAGATATAAAACATGTAGCATACAGATATATAAAACCTATGATATGAAAATATAACACATATAAAACATGACATGCATAAATAACACATGTATGACATACAGATTTATAATACACATAAAAGGACAATGTGGCACACAGACACATATTATAAGAGCAATCTGGCTACACAGAAACACAGTGTATCAGAGAGATAATAGTACATAAAGAAATATACTAACACACATACAAGTCTACATCTCAGTGACACAGGCATGTTACACGACAAAGAAACATGGTGACCAAGCATGTACACATTGCCAAGTAAACTGTATTACAGTGATATGATAAAACATAATCAATATGCTGACATACAGTCACTGACAAATACATATTGTAACACACAAAGCAATCTGGAATCTCTGGAAAGTATTAGTGGTCAGGTTGCCCATCGGAAAATGCTTACCATTTGTATTTACTCTCTGGCAAGCAAGCAAGCAAATACTTAATATTAAGGATTTTATTTGGTAAATAATCCACACCATGTCAAACAGAATTAGGCTGCATCTTACATTGATTGGGGCAATAATGATGCTATACCAGTCTTCAGCAGTAGGTAGGTAGAGATTTCCTACTCTAATGATAACATAAGACATATAACATACATATTGATATAGTACAAAATTGCAGTGTAGAAAAACTGATGGAGCAATATATTAAAACAAAGAACTTTTGATAACCTATAAAGGGGCATGAAACCTTTTAGACATAGATGATATTTAAATTCATAAGTGTACAATAGTATATAGTTTTATATATTAAAATATGTCCAAAACCAGTAAAAATATATTGTGATAATTATATTAACAACATGTGGTGAGATATAATATCACACAGATATGTAGCACAAGATTTACTAAGATATAGAAGATGGTATATTCACGGTCTATATAATGTAATTAGGAGGGCATTCTGGCTCATTTCAGATCTCAGGAAGTCTAACCACAAGATAGAGTAATGTTGCTCAGGAGTATGTTTGACACACACAGGTAACACCAGTAGATTCTGATTAACCTTCTTTATCGACTGGCAATAATTAACATGCATGTAGACTTTCTAAAGGAGCTAACTAACCCTAAGATTCTTCAAACTATTATCTTCATAAAACCCTACCACTTCCAGTCTATGATATCCTTTACTGAGTTCTGTGTATTCAAACAGTTATTCCAACAACTAGTAAGGATAAAACCAGCTGGCAGGCTCCAGTGGTATAAAGTCGTATAATGGTGTCAGTTCTAGAATGTGGGGTTTATGACAATGAGAATCTGCCCATTAACCGAGAAATTGTAGTGAAGGCACTTGGGTGAGGGACTCATAGAGGACCTCTATTTATAATGCTATGTCATACCCATTGAAATGCAGCAACCTACATCAAGCTCACCAGCTTTATCTTTGCTGGTGATACATCAATATCAGAAGAAACAGGCAGCTAATAAAGAAAGTATGAAGTAAAGATACAATTTGTCTTCATGGAGGACACAAGAGGAAACATGGTGTAGAAATCTAAAACTAGATTAATGGAGAATAGAAACTTACAAGGGGATAGGGGATCAAGAGTGCAAAGAGGCATAGGGAGAAGTCAAAAGCTGAGCTGGGAGAGTTCTCGGACACTCAGAAGACAGAAATAAGTGAAAACATAAAAAAAAAAAACTGGTTGGTTGAATATAAAGTAATGGAATGGTCATGGGGAGAAAGAAAGGAAAACAAACGTTTAAAGAAACTTGAAATGGAGAATTGGGAACTAAAATATATAGTGGCTAAAAAAAGATGGTAGGATATAGGGACTATTGAAGGTTGCATGATTGTATGTTTTGTGATTTTCTGACATTTCTGACGATGATCATGGTAAAAACTCTACTGAGTATATAATGATGTCAGTGGACCCTGTAGGTAAGTCGAACCCTGTAGCTCTCTATAAAATTAAGCTGCTGACTGTTCCCACTAAAATAAATGGGAGATGTCACCTCTCAGGAATGTACACCATTGAAGAAAACATTGGCAAGGTTATTCAGCAAAGTGAGAATTCAAAGTGTGTTTCAAATTGAAGGCCAGAGCAGCTGAGCAAAAAAACATAGTGGACTGAGAGAATTTGTCCAGCTCAGTTATTTTGACCTTAATTTTAAATTCACTTTGAATTCTCACTTTAGTGAATAACCATGTGAAATCACCTGTAACTTGTGTAAACTTGCTTTAACATAAGGTGTTCTGCTTTCTTTTACATTTATATTGAAGATTTAGCAAAAAAAATGTATAATCCAGTTCAGACAAGGCAAAGTCAGGGCAAACATTGCACAAGATGAGAGATAGAAACATCATTTCATTTCTCCTCTTCTCTGTATGCTTTCTTTGTGTGAACTTCCAGACGCAAAGGACAGAGCTTATAACAACCATCGACAGGTGCGGATTTCTACATTTCATTTTATTTTTCACACCTTACAAATACATATTCATGAATATAGGGATAAGTAAACATAATGTTAAAAAAAAAACATGGGAAGTGACAGATCCACTTGAAGTCCCTGATTTCAGGAACATTGTGGCTTCATTCAATTAAAAGTAAATTTCAGATAGTGACCTTCAAAAGTATATACCTTGTATGTTACTCAAGAACTGGAGTCTAATACATCTACCAACAATCTGCTTTTGAAAGCGAAATCCTTCTGTCCCTCTTTCCTACCTTGTGTCCATCTATTCCAGGAACTCAGATTTTGTATCTGCTGCTCCATGTATTACATTTCACTACCACCATCAAAACTCGTAATATCGTATGTTTAAACTACAACAAATGTGTTAGTAGATTAGTTTTATGTAAATAAAATACTTTACTCTTGTTCTAACTAATTCATCTTTTACATTTACTTCAGTCGATGCAGAACCTTGCTTTCCATAACATATACAGGAAATTGACTGATGTAATGAAAGTGCACACATTCCACTAATTTCCTAAATATTTACCAGCATTAGATACATAGATTTCTGCACGTTGGGCTTAGTTCAAAACAAATCAAAGCTGACAAAAGAAGAACGGTTAATTACATTATTTCATAGCATCAGAGGATCATGGGAAAGTAATTAAATCTGAATAAAATGCCCTGTATATGCCTTATTAGAACATGGTTGTGATCAGAGTGTAGCTTTACTAAATCTACTGTGATCCAATAATAACTTGGAAGACACAACAATTAGGCTTTTCTTCTTAATGGAATAACTAGTTTTATTTTGTTTCTCAACAAGTGTAAGATTTTAATGAGGAGGTGGGGTAGCACTAGTAATGTTTCTATCATGTTAACTAATTCAGCTGCTGACATACATTTTACTGCTCACTACAATTGTCTGTTTAGATTTGTAAAAAAAAAATCATGCTAGTTGTAACTGAACACCCCGTACTCCAACCGAGTACCTTCCGTTGATGGACGCTTCGTAGCTTGCGCCGAGGACCACAAGCACCGCACCAACACCACAACCACTGCAGACGCCACAACCGCCGTAGCTTAACTGGAGTCTCGCCGTCTTCCTTCCACCCTGGATCAACTTCTGTCCTCCAGGACCGTGTGGGAAAGACCTCTTCCTTCCACCCTGGATGAACCTCCAGCATCCAGGACTGTGTGGGGAAGACCTTTCCTCCAGGAGAGCGTATCAGGAACAGCTCTTAGAAGAGCCAGGTGATTTAAAGCTCAAGGGAGTATGCAGAGCATAGCAATCCCCAGTGTGATTATAGCTGTCCCCTCCAATCACGAGACAAGACTATGTGTTGAGGGTCAAGAAGATCTCTTTTAATCAGCACCAAAGGGTGTTCTTTTATGCAGGTTTTACACACATAGTCCCACTCACAGGGTTTTGCAGCACAGCCAATCAAACACAATGCAATACAGTCAGACACTCCCAGTCATTGCATCAAAATCCTCCCCTCTGCCTGTGATATAATTACTGAACACAATGGGCTAACATAATTATCACAGGCGGGACAATACACAGTTTTACACAATATTCATAACTTTAAACGTATACATCACATTACATTTTCAGAATCAGCATACTCCAAATACAAACATATGTCAAAATCATACAAATTGGTCCAGTGGTTCAAAAGATAGATGGAAGTCCTATTTGACCGACTGCAAGCATGGCTTGGGTATGGTAAGCCAATTATCTCCATCATACAGAAAATATCTCTATTCACAACAACAGCAAAAATACACAAAAATGCATAATTCCTATCATACTGAACAAAACCCCCACATTCAACCTATTCCCAAAAAGCTTGGATCTGAGCGCTCAATATATCCGAACAGCGCTCAGATCCCACGAACAGAATAAAATTGCCATGGGGTTAAAGTTTAACAAGGGATGATGAGAGGGACAAAGCAGCAAGTTTTAACTGGTCTGGCTGTGTCCCTGGGACAATGCCCTGCTGGAGAACAATGGGACAAAACAGGGGAAGGGAAGAAGCACATCTTCTCATGGAATTAAAGGTGTATAAACAGTGTGTTACAATCCAATGTGCCCAAATAATGTTTATAGAGGGCAAACTCTCCCAGGGGCCATAGTCGCAGGGCAGGGCAGGCCTCTCCAGGAACAACTGGCGAAGGGCACTTCATCACACTATTTATTTGCTAAAAAAATATTTGTACTGAATTTTAAGTTTGATTGCAAATTTGTTCTTAGGTTCATTAAAATACAATGCTCAATACATAGACTCAGCTGCAATCCTTGCATTTTGGGGAATAGACAAACAGAGTGCAAATTGTTGTCTAAAATAGCCACATTGGAAACATTCTCAAATCCAGCTATTTTTCAATCTTTTTCATTTTGGACTAAACATTTACATTCCCTGGCCTATTCCTGATAATTCCAGTAAATACCATTGACAGGGAGTGTAAGAAATTCTGACTTTATAAACCGATTTTAAACATTCTCATAGTAATCTATTTTTCCAGTAAAGCTATTTTTGCACAAACTTTTCAATTTCCTTTTGCATTATCCACAATTTAGTGAATAATCATATAATATTTTTTATTTAATTTTCTTTTATTGATTTTATATCTCAAAGAATTAAGCATAAGCATGTTGGTTACAGAAGAGAAGAAGTGGTGGTTAGAACAAGCATACAGTATATACATTATTTAAGAGGTTACACACTTCCATTTTACAATACATTGATGTTATACCATAACATTAGATAACATAAAGCGTTGTACTCTCTGTATATGGGTGCAACAAGTGAAATACATCTCTGGATTGTCCTGTCTGTTAAATTTTTGTCTACCGCTTGATAAGCTCCAATATGTCAGCTTTGACCCACCCTTTGGTACTTCAAGTGATAGCATACTTCATCTCTCAAGTCGTCTTATTTTGCTAGACATGAGCTTAAACACATATATAAACTGGGGGAGGGGGGGAAAAGATAACTCAGGGTGGTTGGGGTAGGGGTGGGAGGGAGTTTCCTCGTCTTTATGTGCCGTGGTTGTGAAATAATGTGTGCCAGGGTAGATTTGCATGGTTAGAGATACATGCTGTCTGAGGCATGTTTTCTAATAGAGAGATTTTAGTTGCACGAGGAGGTGTGTGCGTTCTGGGAGACGTTTTCCACCCCTCTGTTTGGTTGACTTGATTCCCACATTCTCCAAGCTTCTCTCCAGAAAGGTCTAGGGGGCCTAGTCAGTCTGACCATGGTTTCGTATGACTTGGTGGACTGTAGTGTCTGTATACATAGGTTAATATTTGGGGATTTTTCGGAGAGCCAGGTTTTGCTAATTATGGAGAGAGCTGCAATTATGATGTGATAAGAGAGGTATTTTGTGGTTTTCGTTATATCATTGGGGAAAAGTTGCAGTAAGTAAGTCTTCGGGTTAAGTGGTAATCTTATCCCCGCTGAGTCTTGTATTAATTGCCTCACTTCACCCCAGAATTGTGTTATCTTGTGGCATGTCCACCATATGTGGTACATAGTTCCCGGTGCAGCTTTACATCTCCAACATAAATTTGATCTGTCGGGATCCATATGTTGTAGCCGTGTAGGCACCATGTACCACCGGTAGAGAATTTTTCTGGTTAGTTCTATATGTGCGGCGCACAGGGTAAGTGTTTTGTTTGCAAGGAAAATTTTTGACCATTGTGTCTGGTCTAATGTCTCTTGGAAGTCCGATTCCCATGCCCTGACAAAGGAGGGTTTCCCTGTGTGGTGTTGTCGTGTTAGGAGGGAGTATAATAAGGAGAGCAATTTTTTTTTCTTTGGATTTTGCTTTTGAGTGCAAAGTTCTATGATTGGCGTTATATGGGAGCTCGTTGTTTTATCTATTTCAGCCGCCATTGTGGGTATTTGCTCCTTGAGCTAAGATCTTATTTGGAGATAAGAGAGGAAAGCTGAGTTGGACAGACCAAATGTTGTTTGGAGGTATTGGAATGGGTATATAATTTGGCCATTTAATAATTGTCGGATTTGGGATATCCCGCATGCGGTCCAGTGGGCCGCGGAGAAGGTGGGAAGTAGAGGGGCAAGTGCAGTCAGGGGGGTCATTGGTGTTATGGAGATTTTTTCTTTGGTTTGCTTTTGGAATGTATCCCACATAGAGAGAGTTAGGGATGTAGTAGGTAGTATGTGGTCATATGTGGGTCTGAGATGGTGCGGGAGCCATGCAAGTTCTGCGAGTGTATGACCGTCTGTGAATGGAGCTTCGATATTGAGCCATGTTGGTTGGGTGTCCAGGTGATGTGCTGAGATTAACGGGCTCAGTTGCGACGCCATGTAGTACTTAGTTATGTTGGGTACTCCTAGCCCTCCCTCCCTAAACGGTCTGTGTAAAATTTCAGCAGCCACCCTGGGTCGTCTATAGTTCCAGATATAGTCGCTGAATGTTTTTTGTATAGCTTTCAAATAAGGAGGTGGAAGTGCGATGGGTAGGGTACGGAATAAATACTGTAATTTGGGAAGAAGAATCATTTTTATTGCTGCTATGGGGCCTGGCCATGATACATACTTCCCCTTCCAGGTAGATAATCTTTGTGCTATTTCTTTGGCTATCACTACATAATTGGCTTAGAAGAGGAGTTTAGGATTGGTTGGGAAGTCTATGCCCAGAAATGTGAGGCTATTATTGTCCCATTGGTAGGCATATGTGTTTTTTAAAGTGCATAGTGTTTTATCTGGCAAATATAGGTGCATTACTTTTGTTTTGGTTATGTTAAATTTATAATATGAGCAGGCGCTATATGCTGTTAGGTGGGCTGTGACATGTAGCAGTGACTCGTGTGGATTCTTGAACGTTAGCATGATGTCGTCCGCAAACATTGTGATCTTGTGTTCGGTTTTCCCAACTTTAATTCCCTGTATATGTGGGTCGTTCCTTATTAGTTGCGCTAAAGGCTCCAGGGCCAAAACATAAAGGAGAGGGGATAGGGGGCAGCCTTGTCTAGTTCCATTCGTTATTGGAAATTGATTAGACTGAAACCCGCTGTTTGCTACTTTGGCGCACGGAGCAGAGTATAGTGCTGATATTAGAGATATGAACCTCGGAGGGAAGTGAAATTTCTCAAGGACAGCAGCAAGAAAACCCCAGTGCAATCTGTCAAAGGCTTTTTCAGCATCCAGTGACAGAAATGCACTGGGCTTCCTCCCCCTTCTCACGACGTGCAAGAGATTAAGTAATTTTCTCGTGCCGTCCGCTCCCTGCCTGCCCCTGACAAACCCCACTTGATCTTCATGTATTAGAGCAGGGAGCATTTGTGATACTCGGTTTGCATATATCTTTGCCAGAATTTTCGTATCCGTGTTTAGCAAAGATATGGGTCTCATGTTCTGTGGTATAGTTGGGGGCTTGCCAGATTTTGGTATTGTTGCAATATGGGCCAGGAGCATATCTGGTGGCATAGTACTTGTGTCTATGATTTGATTTAATGTCTTGAGTAGGTACGGGCCTAAGATGTCGGAGTATGTTTTATAGTAGGTATTTGTAAACCCGTCAGGGCCTGGTGATTTTCCCGACGGGAGGGCCCTGATGGCTTCTGTAAGTTCTGTGAGTGTAATTTCGGCCTGCAAGGCGTTTCGCTGATTTGTGTCCAGCGTGGGAAGAGTGGATTGTTTCAAGAATGATTGAATTCATTCAATTCGCCTTTTCAAACCCTTCTCTGCTAACATTGCTGTCATCTATCGTCCCCCTGGTTCCCCTCTCCTCTTCCTTGACCACTTTGCTGCCTGGTTACCCTACTTCCTCTCTTCCAACATTCCATCCCTAATTCTTGGAGACTTCAATATTCCCATTAACCCACCTTTAACCCCAGCAGCCTCTAAACTACTTTCAATTACTTCCTCCCTTGGACTATTGCAGTGGGCTAATTCTCCCACTCATGTAGCTGGCAATACCCTCGACCTTATTTTCTCCTATTCATGTACATTATCTATTATCTGCAATACTCCATTTCCTCTCTCTGATCACCACCTCTTATCGTTTGCTCTCAATTACCCCCTCACCCAACAACCTCAGCCTAACCCCCCTCAGCTCAGGAGGAACCTTAACTCTATTGACCTCCAGCAGCTGTCGGCTGACATTGATTCACAACTGCTATCCATCCCTTCCCTCTCCTGTCCCTCACTGGCCATCTCCACATATAACACTACCCTCACATCTGCCTTGAACACTGCAGCCCCACTCCAAACATGCACCACGAGGAGAACACGACCCCAACCTTGGCATAATAAATCAACACGCTATCTGCAGAGTTGCTCCCGCTGTGCTGAACGCTCCTGGAGGAAGTCCCGCACCCAGGCAGACTATCTTCATTATAGATTCATGTTGCTTTCGTACAGCGCAGCCCTTGCCCTCGCCAAACAGTCCTACTTTTCCTCTCTCATTAGTTCATGCTCCCGCAATCCCAGACGTCTCTTTGACACTTTTAATTCCATTCTCCGCCCTGCTGTGGCCACCCCCCAAACTAACCTTACAGCTGATAGCTTTGCATATTACTTTACTGACAAGATTGAACAGCTAAGGAAACAATTCTCCCCTCCTTGCCGTTCTCTTTCTCAGCCACACATAAATCATGCTTTCCCTACCCTTCAGACTTTCTCCCCAGCTACTGAACAAGAGGTGGCTGCACTTCTCCATTCCTCTCGCCCCACCACTTGCCCACTTGATCCTGTCCCATCTCACCTCATCAGATCTCTCTCCCCTTGTCTTGTGCCTATCCTAACACACATCTTTAACTGCTCTCTCTCTTCTGGCACTGTTCCTGCTGACCTTAAACATGCCACTGTAATACCTATCCTGAAAAAACCATCTCTTGACCCGTCCTCCCCCTCGAACTATCGTCCCATATCCCTGCTCCCTTACTCATCAAAGCTTTTGGAAAGACTTGTCTTTACCCATGTGTCTCACTTCCTTAATTCCAACTCTCTCCTTGACCCTCTTCAGTCTGGCTTCCGCCCTCTCCACTCTACTGAGACCGCTCTTATCAAAGTGACTAATGACCTAATCTCCGCTAAATCCAAAGGTCACTACTCCATATTAATTCTCCTTGACCTCTCTGCTGCCTTTGACACAGTTGATCATTCTCTCCTCCTTCAAACTCTTCAATCACTCGGTCTCTGTGACTCTGTCCTCTCTTGGTTTTCCTCCTATCTCTCCCAACGCTCATTTAGTGTCTCCTTTTCCAAGGATACCTCCTCCCCTCGCCCTGTCTCGGTTGGAGTTCCCCAAGGCTCTGTCCTTGGTCCCCTTCTATTTTCTCTTTATACTGCCTCTCTTGGAAAACTTATTGCCTCTTTTGGATTCAACTACCACCTGTACGCTGATGACACTCAGATATACCTCTCCTCACCGGACCTCTCCCCGGCCGTCCTGCAACGTGTCACTGCTTGCCTCTCTTCCATCTCTGACTGGATGTCGTCACGCTTTCTCAAACTTAACCTCTCTAAAACTGAACTCCTTGTCTTTCCTCCTCCTAATACTGATCCTCCTCTCTCACTCTCCCTTCAAGTCAGTGATATCCACATAAGTCCATCCCTACAAGCGCGCTGTCTTGGCGTCATATTTGACTCTGGTCTCACCTTTGAGTCTCACATCCAGTTTGTTGCCAAGTCCTGTAGGTTCCAACTCAAAAACATAGCCCGCATCCGCCCCTTTCTTACGCAAGATGCTACCAAGGAGCTTGTCCATGCTCTAGTAATTTCCCGCATGGATTACTGTAACCCTCTCCTGATTGGTCTCCCCAAAAGCCGTACTGCCCCGCTACAGTCTGTAATGAATGCTGCAGCTAGACTGATTTTCCTATCCAGTCGGTCCTCTCACACCTCGCCCCTCTGCCAGTCCTTACATTGGCTCCCTGTATCCTATAGGAGTCAATTCAAAGTGCTAACCCATACATTTAAAGCACTGAACAATTCCAACCCCTCTTATATCTCTTCACTGATCCAGAGGTATGCCCCTCCTCGTACCCTCCGCTCTGCCCGCGACCACCTCCTGACCGCTGCTCGCACCCGTACGGCCAACTCACGCTTGCAGGACTTCTCACGGGCGGCTCCTCTCCTATGGAATAACTTGCCTACTGCCATCAGACTCTCCCCTAGTCTTCAATCATTTAAGAAGGGCCTTAAATCCCATCTCTTCAGGAAAGCGTATGGCCTCCCAGAGTAATCTCTCCCTTACATACCTGTCTCTTGCTCTCCTATGGGATAGTGCTTTGCTCTCTCCTCCAGCTCTGCTTCACTCCTACTTGATATTTCCTATCCTAATGTTTCTAATACCCCACCTCCTATAGACTGTAAGCTCATTTGAGCAGGGTCCTCTTCAACCTATTATTCCAAGTTTTCTTGTAATTGTCTTATTTATTGTTGCATCCCCCCCCTCTCAAAATATTGTAAAGCGCTACGGAATCTGTTGGCGCTATATAAATGGCAATAATAATAATAATAATAATAATTTCTTGAACTGTCGGCTGATGCGTATTAGAGTCATTTTTGAGGTTGTACAGCGACGTATAATACATCGCCATAGTGTTATTAATGTCTTGCGGGTCGAAGACTTTTGTGCCCTCTGGTAGATTAAGATATGGAATTTTAGATTGGCTTTGTTTGTGTCGCAAGAGAGAAGCTAAGGCTTTGCTCGCTTTGTTTCCCTGACAATATGTGTGGGTGCGTAGTCTCTGTAGTGTGGATGTTGTTTTGGTTAATAAATAGTCATTAAGTTTCTTGGTAGTATGTGTTATGGAGTTTAGTCGTGTCTCCGTTGGGTTAAGCAATTGTTCATTTGTTTGGTCTCTTAGTGTTTTCAGGAGTGCATTATATTCGTGACGCGCTGACCGTTTGATGTAGGCTGCTTTACTTATAGCCAGGCCCCTGAGGACCGCTTTATGTGCTTGCCATACTGTCACAGGAGAAATGTCTGAAGTGTCATTCGTATTGAAAAATGCAATGAGTTCTGACTGTAACGTCGTTTTAAAGTCTTGGTTGTTTAGTAAGTAGTCAGGGAGGCGCCATGGGGTTTTTCCTCTGTGTAGGAAGGTGTCCATCAATGTTATGTCTATTGGGGCGTGGTCCGTCCAGATTATATCTCCTATGGAGCATTGTTTGATGAAGGGTAGGAGTGTTCGGGCCACAAGTGCATGGTCTATTCTCGAATATGTCTTGTGCATGGGGGAAAAGTAGGTGTATTCGCGGTCATTGGGGTGCGTAGTTCTCCAAGCGTCATATATATCATATTCCATGAGTAGTTTTGTGAGCGCTTTGCATGCGGATGTGAGAGATGTGTGCCTACGTGTTTGTGGAGATACCGTCGTGTCTAGTTGTGGATGTAATATATGGTTCAGGTCTCCACACATAATCAAGTAGGGCAGTTGTGGTGACGGTATCTTGGAGAGCACATGGTGGAGGAAGTTACGTTGATTCGAGTTCGTGCCATAAATTGTAACAAGTGTGTATGTTTTATTGTTGATGGTGCAGTGCAGAATGATGTATCGTCCCCGCTTGTCTGTTTTGATTTGTAAGAGTTCGATTGTAAGAGAGTGATGTATAAGTATGGATACCCCTCTGGTTTTGGATGAATGGGATGAGTGGAATTGAGTTGGGTAGTCCCTAAGTGCAAATTCTGGCGTGCGGTCCCGCACAAAATGCGTCTGTTGAATGCATAGAGTATCTATCTTGTCCCTTTTTGCTGAGTCCAGTAAGACTCGCCTCTTGTGCGGCGTATTTAATCCGCGAACATTAATGGATCGTAGTTTTATGAATTTTTAAAATAAAGTATCATGCTTTTGGGGATCTTGGCGTTAGCAGTAGGTGCATGTAAACGGCTTTTAGTGACGAGTGGCATTTTGGTAAGGGGGTTTAGAACTTTGTGAGGGGAATTTAGGTTGGGGTAGGGAGTGAACATAGGGATTCGATATATACAAGGTTCCCCAAAAGGGGGTGTGGTGCATGGATGGTGCACCATGGGGTTAGGAACGGTCAGTTCCAGTGGCTATTGGGCTATGGTTTCCGTTAATACGGCTTTGAACAGAAAGGTTTTCACATAACACATAACTACATATAACAAGTAATGTCCATAGTGGAATATCTCGTGAACATATATCTTGTGCTTGCAATCGGTCGACTAGAGAGTTATACCGCTATACCAGATTTCTGTGCTTACTCAACTGAACCTCCTCCTCCCCCCCGTAGCTGGCTAGTATGTGGTCGCGTCGGCACCACCCCAGTCCACTCTCGGCGGAAGAGGGTAGTCCAAGGCTCCATTTCCTAGTCCCCCCTCCCTATCCCTTACCCAAAACAAGTACAGTTACTAACATATGCACATTTCTGTTTCCAAATTGAGCACCTCTGCTTCGGAACGGGACAGCAGAGTACAGGCAAGACAGCAGACTGCTGTTTTTGCGTGTTTAATACACCTTCAATATACAATATTCAATTAAACACTGTGTTTGCAGAGCTGTGAGGTTGGTGGGCGTTTGAAGGCTCTCAGCTTAGAGATGTGTGTCTAGCCAGAGCACGGACACGTCGACCCCACCCCAGTCCGCCTCAAGCGGAAGAGGGTAGGCCAAGGCCGCCGCGCTCCCATCTCCTTTTCTCCCCTTCTCCGTCTCAAAATATCTTGAGCCTACATCAGATGCAGTGTATACCTCATTAAAATTTCGCTCTCTATCCCCACATCAGGGCAGGGAAGCCCAGACAATCTATTATACATATTTGCACCCGCTAGAGCTATACATATTTAATATATAATGTGACATGCTATATTGTAGAGCAGCGAGTAGGGTGGGTGTTGATGGTACACACCCCAGAATTTCGGTCGGTCTAAGTGCGGTCTAAGTGCGGTCGCATCGGCGCTACTCCAGTCCGCAGGGAGCGGAAGAAAGTAGGCCAAGGCTCCCGCTCCTCGATTCCCTCCCTTTCTCTCGTCGTCCCAAACCACTTGATCTCATAATAGGAGTGGCTTATTTGTCCTCAAACAGTACATCCCTGTCTCTCAAAGGGACAGAAGAGATCAAATAACATATAGCATATGAGCTTATGATCGATACACAATCAGTATACATTAGGATGTTCTATATGGTATATCAGTCAGGAAGGTGGGGGGTCCGAAGGCTCACATCCTAGAGGTATCAGCCAAGTTAGGAGGCTTATAGTGGGCTTTGCGATAGCAGGCCTGTTTGCCTGAGATAGTGACAGTCCGCTCCAGAAGAGCATGATGACTTAAACTGTACACGTTAGTAAGCCCTTTCCCGTCCCCCATCGGTCGTGTCACCAGGCCCCGGGGCGTCCTCCCACCCGGCCTCCTCTTGTGAGGAGGGCAGGCAGGCCGAGACGCCCAGGACCCGACTCACCAACTCCAATGTGCATCGGGCCTGCCGGCAATATATTAGGGGAGAGTGTCTCTAGTGAAGGAGTCTATGAGGGTTTAGAGGTTTTGGTGTTCTTGTCGGTGCTTCGAGCCATCAGGCTCAGAGTAGTTGCGGGTTTTCTCCCAGGGTCAGCGTCCGATTTAACGTTTGGAGGGTGATTTCATCCACTCCAGACGAAGTCTTCGTACTTGTGCGTTGTTTGCTTCAGTGTTGTCTGTCACGTTGATGCCCCAAGCTGTTAGTTTCTTGTGCCCGTCTTCTGGTGTCAAGATCGCTTTAAAGTTACCATCTTTATACGCCAGTAATTTAGTGGGGAATCCCCATCTATATCTTATGCCATTCGTGCGGAGAGCTTCGGTAATTGGAGCAAATTATTTTCGTCACCGAAGCGTGGTTGCTGAGAGGTCAGCGAATAGCTGAACAGTGGTGAAGTCGCCATGCGGCTTGTTTTTGTTTCTACTTTCGCTGAGTATGTGTTCCTTAATATGGAAATAGTGGATGCGAATGAGTACATCTCTTGGCGTGGTTTCAGGTAGATGGCGTGGGCGCGGGATCCGGTGTGCCTTGGTCTATCAAGAGCATGTCAGATGGAACCTCAGGGCCATATGCTCGAAGCAGCCCTCTGACATAAGCTGGTAGCTCCGCTTGTGTGACAGATTCTGGCACTCCCCTCAGCCGGAGGTTGTTCCTTCTCGATCTGTCTTCTAAGTCTGCCAGTTTTTGTTCAAGGAGCATAATTTTATCTGCCATAGTTTCGGCATGGTCAGCCAAATCGTTGTGGGCCGTCGTGATGTCATCCATTTTAGATTCCACATGTGCCGTTCTGCGGCCTAGCTCCTGGACATCCTTTCGGAGGGAATCCATGGAGTGTTGCCAGGCAGTGATGAGTTTGTGCGAGAGGTCGTCCATCGCTCTTGTGAGGTGGTCTGGGGTGAGCATATCTTCTTTGCTCAAAGTTGTCGGCGAGATATCGCCCATTTCTGCTGCTCCTCCGCCATCTTGGGTGGCCGTCTGGCAGTCATTCCCGAGCTGGCTAGGTTTTTGGCCGAAGAAATTTAATTTTTCTGCTTTAGATGTCGCCCTCTTTGCTTTAGGTTGTGACATCTTGTCGTTTTAAGCTTTGTTCTCTTTCTGTATGCTAGGATGGCGCTGGATTGTTAGCCCAGATGCCGGAGCTCAAGGATTAAGCATCCATCTTGTCCGGCGATTAGCCACGCCCCAATCATATCATATTTGACACATTGATCTATTCACTAAAAACAGAAGGTGAATTGATAACCAAGTTGCTAAATGTATGCTAGAATAGAGAAAATTTATAACAAACTTACCGTAATTTTCTTTTCCTGGCTATTTCTCATGGCAGCATCCCCTTACACCTCAGTCCAATTATAAAGCTGAAAATTAAAAGAATGGGCAGGAACCCTGATGCTGCCATGAAAAATAGCCAGGAAAAGAAAATTACGGTAAGTTTGTTATACATTTTCTCTATTCCTGGCTAATCATGGCAGCATCACTTATGGGTAATACCCAAGCTCACAGATTATAGGGTGGTAATAATAAACCGAGAAAATACACTGAACAGACTCTTATGCTGCAAAGGAATTTAATATCAACGGGATAAAGAAACCGTAGACAGGACACTCTTCCCAAAGGAGGTGGAAGGAGAGTCCACATCTAGTTTATAGTGTTTCATGAATGTCATCGGGGAAGACCAGATGGCTGCCCTGCAAATATCATCGTATGGAACCTCTGCCCAATTAGCCCATGAAGTCGACAATGCTCTGGTAGAATGAGTTTTTATCTTCAGTGGAGGAGATCGATCTTTAGCGATATATGCTTTCCTGATCACTAGCGCAATCCAACGTTTCAACGTAGATAAAGAGGCTGCCTCACCTCTCCTGGACCCTGAAGGTAAAATGAAGAGTTGGTCAGTTTTTCTGTAAGACTCAGAACGCTTAAGGTACATAGACAGGCAGTTCATAATCTCCTCTTGTGAAGAAGTATTGGGGTAGAAAGATGGAAGAACCACTTCTTGAGAGAGATGAAACTGAGAGACCACTTTAGGAAGAAACTCAGGTTTAGGTTTCAGGCACACCCTATCATGATAGAATCGTAGACAAGAAGATAAGGTAGAAAATGCTTTAATCTCCGAAATTCTCCCAGCGGAAGTAATTGCCACCAAAAACAAAGTTTTGTACGTCAGGAGGGTAGCATCCAAATTCTCAAGAGGAATGAACAGATCCTCAGTCAGGTAATTGAGAACCAGCGGAAGGTCCCAAGGAGGGGTAGTAGATCTGGAAGGAGGTCTCAACTTGAAAGCTGCCTTGAAGAACCTGGAGATCAACGGATCTGAAGACCATGAGATGTTGCACAAAGCCGAAAGAGCCTGAACTTTAAGAGTGCTGAGGCTAAGGCCCTTATCCAGACCTTCTTGTCGGAACTCCAAGATCTCAGTGTTGTGAGGATGCAGGAAGTCAATATTTTTGGCTGAAGCCTATTCCTGAAACACATCCCAGATCCTATGGTAGCATGAGGAAGTAGAAGCTTTCCTTGATTGCAAGAGGGTATTGACCACTGCTTCTGAGAGACCTAATCATTGAAGTCTTTCTTTTTCAAGACCCATACCCCCAATTTGAGGCGTTCCGGGTGAGGATGGAATATTGGTCCCTGCGTTAGCAGATCTTCCATAACAGGAAGAGGCCCAGGCTGTTCCTGGCTCATCATAGACAATAGGGGGAACCACAGCCTCTGAGGCCAAATCGGAATTATGGCAATAACCTTCTTTCCCAGACAACGGCAGGTGACCTACCGAAAACAGGAACCAATGAACAACCACACAGGCTCAGACTCTGTACTTGCTACTCTTGTAGAAACTAACTACACACAGCTAGGTCAAGGCTCAGTTATTTTTTTCCCCTTCTTCATGCCATGTACATCCACACGTTACACTGACATGAATACTCAAGTAATTAATTCTCCGGTAAACTGCTTGCTAGCAGGTACCCAGGAGCTACAAATCTGAAAAATATTTAAGTACCTAGGCACTACCATATTACACTCGGAGGGTTATCAACCTGCCAAAGGACGAACCCCGTCCAAGTGGGCACATTTTGGGAACAAGCTGCTTATGCACGGACGGGCTGAATGCCAATCTATATGTGCTAACACTTACATAATTCTTTACTTCTTCCTACGCGGTTTACAGTTATACCGAAAGTTGTACTGTTTTATCAACTGTCTGTAACATGCTTTGAGTAAGATATTCAATAAAAACATAATAAATGAAAGAAAAAAGAATAACCGTCTTTCCTTTCGACCAAACTTTCCGCAGGAACCTGGGTATCATGGGTAGGGGAGGGAACGCATACCCCAGATCAAACAACCAAGGAAGAGAGAGAGCATCCTGGCCCAATGCCTGACTTTCCGGGTGGAGGGAGTAGTAATTCTCCACCTGACGATTCTGGAATGATGCCATCAGGTCGATCTGGGGCATGCCCCACCGATGGGCAATCCATGCGAAGACTGACTGGTGAAGTTTCCATTCTCCTGGAAGAATTTCTGTTCTGCTGAGAAAGTCCGCCGTCACGTTCTCCGAACCTGGAAGATAGATTGCTTTCAGACCTTGGAGATAGGTCATGGCCATCGTCATTAAAGGAGCTAGTTCCTTCAAGAGCAGTCTGCTTCTTGTGCCTCCCTGGTTGTTTACATATGAAGCAACCGCTCGGTTGTCCGTTTTGATCAACACCCAGGAATCTCTGATCCTTGGTAGGAATACCAAGAACGCCTTGGAAATAGCTCTCAGTTCTCTTAGATTTGAGTGTAGCTTACTCTCTTCTCGGGTCCACTTCTCCTGAGCCGACGAGGAATTGAAGTGGGCACCCCATCCAGAAGAACTGGCATCTGTTGTAATAATGTTCCATGGAGGCTCTTCCAACGGGAAGCCTTTTGCTAAGTTCTTCCTGCTCTTCCACCAGTTCAACTCTTTCCTCACTGGCAAGGGCAGAGATATCTTCTGTTCCCAATCTGTTTCCCCTCTGTTGAACTGGAGAAGGAAGCAACTCTGGACAGGGTAAAACTTACATTTGGCCCACTTTACTAAACCTATCGTAGATGTTAAAGAACCCAGGAGACTCATGACTTCCCTTGCCGAGGCCATTTCGTGACCTTGAAGCTTCTCGATTTTGTCTCTGATCTTTATGACCCTTTCCGGAGACAGGAACACACGGGCAGAGATGGTGTTTATTACTGCTCCGAGAAACACGGTAGTCCTCGGAACTGAAAGTGTCTTCCTAAAGCCCAGAACCGAAGGAACTGCATATGATTGTGGTTTATAGGGATTTGATAGTAGGCGTCCCTTAAGTCTATTGAGGTCATCCAATTACACCTCAGTCCTCACCTGTTTGTACAGAGCCATCCCCCAGGATGACCCCCTGCAGTATGGATTCTAAAGCACTGCCATCAAGGTAAGGGGGGATTTTAGACCCCAATTACTAGGGGTACTCCAATAACTAGGGGAATTTTTAAAGATAACCAACCCCATGATAATTAGGAACAGTGTCTCCCTCAGAACACCTGACATTTATCCCACGCTGCAGTTCAGTACTTACGCTGAACCTGCCCCAGTTAGTCCTGCTCATGCAGGCTGTTTACTGGGTCCTTCAAATGAAGAGAGGCTGAACTTCATTTGGAACGAACCCACGACAAACGCAGGAAGGTGGCCATAAAATAAAATGTAAAAAGTCCTGTAGAACTTGCTAAGGACAGGAAAAAAGACTGAGGTGTAAGGGGAGGGGGGACTCTTTATACCCATCAGTCTAATTAATTAATCTAATTAATTCCTGTCCTGTGACTGCTAAGGGAGGAGCTACCCATAAGTGATGCTGCCATGATTAGCCAGGAATAACTACGTTTGGATAAAATCTCCAAATAAGCTAAATTAATTGTCTGTCTATTTTAGCCTATATTTTTGAAAGTTCCTTTTCAATTCAGCACAATTCATGTTTTGTTAAAATCATCTGTTTAACAGTACCTACTGATATGCCGAAAAGGTGTCTTAAAACACAAAACACATACAAGTAAATATCCCAGATTACAATAGTATTACTAATACTGATTTTCCTTAACATTCTGATATTTCCATTGTTTTTTCTACAGTCTGCATAGCTTGAAAATTAATTAATTCATTTTTTTTTTTTAAATCCATCTTAAAAATACAGTCCATTTCTGCATACAGGTATCTCTATATATAGAACATCATGTTCTTTATCATGGTAAGTTGACACAATTTCACATTTAACTAGTGATGCTTATAAAAATCTGTATGAAGAGCAGCAGTAATGTCAATGCATATTGCAAGCCTCTACATTCTTTTATATAAAGAGAAGAGCTTTTTCAATAACCAGTTTCCATGTAATAATACATGGTTTGGAGTGCTTTCTATACTTGATAAAACTAAGCTTAAATCATCCTCTCCACTGCACACATTGCGCACTCCCTCCCACTTCTAAATCTTTATTTGCCTCAGAGCAGTTACCCAGCATTGTGTATAAATAGCTCTCCACACGTCATGTCTCAGCAGCACTGTGCACTGTATAATGCCAACTTGTCACACTCACACAACCAAAGGGGACACATTTTCCATTGGTAAAGAGTCACCAGCTGCCTCAGAATTTCCATTGCAACCCAGTTTTCCATATAAACAGGGCTGTGTGAGAGACAGGCCTGAGGCAGTGTCTCTCAATTGTTTGGTGACAATATTATCACTTGTTAGGCAATTTTTATTCATGAAGATTTGTGGGCCTAACTCAACATTGCTGAACCCCAGGGCAGATTTTGACGTTGATGCCCTCTGTGTAACCTGGCCTCTTGGTGGACAACTCCCAATTTAGAGCAGTTTTTCAGAATACTAAGAAATACATTAACCATTGATGATTTCTACAGTATTACAACTAGATTTCTTCAAAGCGCCCTTGATCCAACCTGACGCTTAACATTGTGTCTGCAGATGTTTATGCACTGAATTATGTCTATGCACTGGGGAAACAATGAAATATAGATTTTTTTTTGAGTGAGCCATAAAACCCCCATTACCTTCTTGCTGGCTGAGCAAATAACCAACTCATCTTTGGACTCCATCTTAGTATGGCTTCTTCACAGTAACCATTTTATTCAGCATGGTTGCACAAAAGCCAGAACAGTTTAGGCATCATAAAGCTTGGAGCAGAAAGATTTTTTTAAATGAAGATTATATTTTTAGACATTTTCCCTCCTCCCTAGTTTGTGAACTAAGTTACAGTAATATCTTGATGACAGGGTGCCCCAATCCCCTGCTTTCACCCTCGTATGCAAAACACAGCCATGTACTGTACATAAACATTCTTAAATATGCATTCATACACACTGCAAGAAAACATATCACTACTCACATATACACTGAAATGTTTACCTACATAACTGTGAGAATAAGGCAAAAACGAGGACATTATTGAGTGTATTTACAAACAGGGTGCCTAGAACTAGCTTTAGAACAGCAAAAATATTGTAGTGGGTTACCCTTGTGGGGTCTGCTGAATTTTGCTAGATATTTGGGTAGAATTTGAATAAAGTTAAATTTGGCGCACGTTTCAGGGGATATCTTGGGATTATTCAATCAAACACAACATATATAAAAAAAAACATAGCACCCAGAAATAAGAGCTATGTTTAAGCATTACTATAAAAAAAAATACTCAGTATAGGTATGCAGAACATATTATATATGGCTTGCACCCAGATGAAAAACAGCATCTAATATTTACTTACAAAATAGTTGTTTAAAAAATGAAGTACAAGCTAAAATGGTTTTGTAGTAACAGCATAACAAGCTAACCCAAACTCACACAAAAGAGTCCAGAGAAACTTAATCAGGGAAAAAAAGAGGACTGTTTAACCCTGCATTAGGTTGTGTTTGGCTACACTCAGCACATCCCCTACACACACGTACACAACTCAGTCTAATGTAAGTTCATGAAATAGGGTTAATATGTTTTGCCAACGCCTCTTGTGTTGACATAAGGAGTTAATGATAGATGCCAGTCTTAGCAAGGGAAGAGTTAACATGCCTCTTTCCCCACTGTGTCCTAGTTTTCCTCCCGCCTACCAGGTTTGAGATAAAAGAGAAAAGGAACTGGTTCATTTTATTATTTTCTTTTTAAACCATTTTTTTTTCTGATGCTGAAATAATTTGATGTGACAGTCCAGACCCACTGGAGCGAAGAACTGGGTGATGGTGGGAGGAGGGGGGGTGGCATACATCTCCCCTGTGACATAGAGAGTGCGCTATGCAAGGAAGCATCAGCATTGTAGAACAGGGAGCTCTCTATATTAGAACAAATAGGAAGGTATATCAGACATAACATGAAAAGTGAGTTCAACTTAATGGCTAGGAGAAGGTAGGTGATAGATAATTGTGGCAGGCTGAGCATCATGAAAAATGCAGCCATCACAGTCTTGTATAATAGAAACATTGATATACAACATACATATAATGCTTATGCCAACCACTAATGCAAGAGTACCCCAACTTACGTGAGTCCCAACCTATGCTGTAGAACAAAACAAAGAAGTGCTTCCTATTTATTATTGGTGTAATTAGCTTAAGTCGAAATGCGTCACCAATATGGAAAGAACATGGAAAGTTCAAAAAACACTAAAATTCAGACATGGGAATTTGTGGATATATTTGGATATTACGCCTAAAAGTGCAAATGAATTGGTGACCAGAACAGTCATGCTTGTTCTGAGTTCCAGAATTTCAACCTACCATACTAGCTCACAACAAGTTTGGGGTCCAATGCTTATTTGATTTATGCAGCCAAACATGAGGAGAAGAACCCACAAGTAGCATGCCCTTATGGGTGATGGATCCCAAAATGTAAGGGATCTTTCTCCGGTAGCCATAAACCTAATTTGGTGTTCACAGCTGAACTGCAATCCTCATTGTCTGAAGCTAGATCAGGTTGCTATGATAATGTCATTTAGGATCACAGTACTCCTGCCACCAGAGAGGACATTCATCATCTTTTACTATAAAAGAGGAAATCCACAACCTAACAGTTTTTATTAACCCCTTAGCAGGACCGGTGCTAGGATTTTTAGTTACACAGGCGAAGATGCATTTTGGTGCCCCCCACCCTCGTTTAAAATAAGGTTCATACAAACACAGAAATAATCATACAGAGACATACAGACACAGACAGAGACATACATGCAGGCATATAGACATACATACAGAGGCATACCGTCATACAGACACATACATACATAGACAGACATACAGAAACATACATACAGAGACATCCAGGCATACAGACACAACATACATACAGGCATACAAAGACATACACGCATACAGAGACATACCGTCATACAGACACATACATATATACAGGTATACAGAGACATACAGGCATACAGACACATACGTACAAAGACATACAGGCATACAGACACATACATTTGTACATACAGAGACATACAGGCATACGGACACATACATTTGTACATACAGAGACATACAGGCATACAGAAACATACAGACACATACATGCATACAGAAACATACATACAAAGACATACAGACATACAGAGACCTACATACATACATACATACATACAGAGACATACACACATACAGAGACATACACAATTACATACTAGTTCAATCTTGTCCCCTGGATGCATGTGGTACACAGGGAGCAGGGATATGATGTCATTCATATCCTCGCCCCCTCCAACACATGGCGGCGGGCACCTGGTCGCAGGGGTTGCAGGGCTGTGACTCCTGCGACCGCGGTATGTACGCCAGTGCATGCAGATGCACACACAATTAAATGACCACTACAGAAACCCAGATCACATCAGCTCAATGAAGTGGTCTGGGTGTCAGGTCCCTCTAGTTTTAACCCTGCAGCTGAAAACATAGCAGTTTCAGAGAAACTGCTATGTTTCACCGAGGGTTAATCCAGCCTCTAGTGGATGTCTCACTGACAGCGGCTAGAGGAGCTTCCGCTATTCTAAAACACTGAACGTCCATAGGAAAGCATTGAGTAATGCTTTCCTATGGGCGGTTTGAATGCGTGCGCGGCAAGAGCATTCGGAGCTGAGAGGCGGAGGGATCCCCAGCGCCAAGGGAGTCCGGCGCTAGAGAAAGGTAAGTGCTGAAGACACACACACACTCTCACGAACAGATGCATACACACCAGCTAACAGACACACACATTTACTGACAGACACACTCAGCGACAGACATACATACACACTCACTTACAAAACATACACTCTCACTAACAAACACACACTCACTAACAGACATCAAACAGACTCACTAATACACACACAAACACACTCAGTAAGAGACACACAGTAACACACTTACTGACACTCACTAGCAGACACACTCACTGACACTCACTAGCAAACACACACACTGACACTAGCAGACACACTCACTGACACTAGCAGACACACTCACTGACACTAGCAGGCACACTCACTGACACTAGCAGACACACACACTGACACTAGCAGACACACTCACTGACACTAACAGACACTAGCAGACACACTCACTGACACTAGCAGACACACTCACTGACACTAGCAGACACACACACTGACACTAGCAGACACACTCACTGACACTAGCAGACACACTCACTGACACTCACTAGCAAACACACACTGACACTCACTAGCAGACACACACACTGTCACTCACTGACACTCACTAGCAGACACACACACTGACACTCACTAGCAGACACACACACACACTAACACTCACACTAACACATGTTTTTTTTTTTTTTCAATTTAATCCCTCAGCCTCCTTACCTTTTTGGAGTGCTGAAGGGATTCCCTGGGGTCCAGTGGTGCTGCTGGGCTCCTGGGCTCCTTGGCTGGCTGGCTCCCTCCCTGGCTGGCTGGCTCCCTCCCTCCCTGGCTGGCTGGCTGGCTGGCTCCCGGGCGGGCGCGAGGGAGCACTCTCCCATGTGTGCTTCATCTTCAGCTCCCTCGCGCACCGCGTAGGGATGCCGGCGCCGGAAGATGACGTCATCTTCCGGCTCCGGTATCAGTATGCGGCGCGCGAGGGAGCTGAAGAGGAAGCACACATGGGAGAGTGCTCCCTCGCGCGCCTGCAGAACCGGGCGCTCGGCCACGCTACAACAGGTCGTCGGTTGGAGGGGAGCCTGATTTTGCGCCCCCAGGGCCGGTGCGCCCTAAGGCGGCCGCCTGGGCCGCCTTATGGTAGCGCCGGCCCTGCCCCTTAGTGAAAGACCGCTTTTCAATTTTCTTACCATTTGGCACCAGGGCTGTTTTAACATTTCTGCGGTGCTTGTGTTTAGCTGTCATTTTCCTCTTACTCATTTACTGTATCCACACATATTATATATATTGTTTCTAGCCATTAAATGATCTTTCTATAGATATCATTATTTTCATCATATCATATAATTTACTGTAAAAAAACTATAAAATATGATTACATTTTTTTTTTTTAAACTAACTTTTTCTAACTTTGACCCCCAAAATCTGTTACGCATCTACAACTGCCAAAAAGCACACATGCTAAATAGTTTCTACATTTTATCCTGAGTTTAGAAATACCCAATGTTAACATGTTCTTAGCTTTTTTGGAAAGTTATAGGGCTATAAGTACAAGTAGCACTTTGCTATTTCCAAACCATTTTTTTTTTTCAAAATTAATGCAAGTTACATTGTAACACTGATATCTGTCAGGAATCCCTGAATAACCATTCACATGTATATATTTTTTAAAAGAAGACAACCTAAGGTATTAAACTTGGGGTATTTTGACTCTTTTCATGCAACCATTTTACCACCAATCTATGCCAAATTAAAAATAAATAATAATAATTGGTGATTTATTTGACACACATAGCAATTTAAGAATACATGTACTGAGAACCAGGGCCGGACTGGGAAAAAAATTAGGCCTGGGCATTTTTCAATCAGAGCGGCCCCCTAAGAAAGGGGCGGGGCCAGAGATGGTCTGTTTTGTCATCACTAATGACAAGCACGCCCCCTCTCAAAGTGAGCATGTTAGTTCGATGCGCAGAGCTCAGCTGAAGAGCTCTGGCATTAGAAAAAGGCCCTGAATTTGTTCTGCACAGCGCAAGCAAATTTAATAACATGTAGGAAAAAAACAGAGCTATAATTCCTGGAGAACCAGGAAGAATAGATGGGTGGATTGGCGCTATTGATAAGAGATGCAACTACTCCCAAGGGCTACAGAATCACCAAAATAGCACAATGAACATACATAAGAAACAGCAAAATAGGTTTAGGGAGGTGCAACAGAAAATGAATAATAAACAAGTGTATACTTATATTAGGTGGATCCTGGTTTCAACCTAAAATTAAAGAAAATGCATAGCATAATACTGTAACACTTGAAAGCAGAGTAAAATTGGAGGTAGTGGGTCACTCACGATTTGCAGAGCCTTAGGAAGCAGTGTTACAGTATTATGCTATGCATTTTTCTTTAATTTTAGGTTGAAACCAGGATCCACCTAATATAAGTATACACTTGTTTATTATTCATTTTCTGTTGCACCACCCTAAACCTATTTTGCTGTTTCTTATGTAAATTTAATAACATGCTTGCGCTGTGTTTGCTTTTAAATTGTCTCTGGTGTCTCCACAAGTGGGATACCAGAGGACAAAAGGGCCAGGAAAGTGCATGGTGCATATGTTTAGAGCGTGCTTGTGGGATTGCGTGTGTGTAGAGTGTGGTGTGGTATTGTGTAAATAGGTCAATTTCATTTGTGTTTGTGGTGTAATGTGTGGCTAGGGGCTGTAGAGAGTGTGTGTATAGGGGGCATAGTGTTATAGGGGATGTAGCGAGTGTGTGCATACGGGCTGTAGTGTGTGTGTGTATAGGTGACGTAGTGTGTGTAGGGGTTCTAGAGAGGGTGTGTCTAGAGAATGTTGTATGTGTTTGCTGACAAGGAATGTAGTGTGTGTGTAGGTGGTGCAGTGTGTGTGTGTGTAGGAGATCTACTGTGTAAAGGACCCAGAGTCTGTATAGGAGATTGTGTGTGTGTGTGTAGAGGATTAAGAGTGCATATAGGCAGTGGTGTATCCTGGTTCTGTGCTGTCCTAGGCAGGACAAAACTCAGGCGCCCCCCTTCCCCCCTCCCCCGGTGCCACCCCCACCCAACCCTTCCCCCGCCCCGCCTTCTAAGTACACACACACATTCACTGACAGATACGCATTCACTAACAGAAACACACACTCACTAACAGACACACACACACACTAAAACGCGCACACACACACACACACACACACACTAACAGACACACACACACACGCACACACTAACATACACACACTAACAGACACACACACTAACAGACACACACACACTCACACACTGACACCCACACACAGACTAACAGACACACACACACTCACACACTAACTCACACACTCACAGATACACACACTAACAGACACACACACACACTAACAGACACACACACACACACACACTCACTCACATCAACACTTTTTTACTTTAACCCCCCAGCCTCCTGCGGGGGTGGGTCATCTTTCTCCCTGGTGGTCCAGTGGCTGCTGGGCGGTCGAGGGGCGCTGGCGGACGGCTGGCGAGGGAGCACTTCCTCTGAGCACTCTGCTCAGGTCCCTCGCGCGCCGCAGTGAGGCTGGGAGCCGGAATATGACGTCATATTCCGGCTCCCAGCCTCACTCTGCGGCGCGCGAGGGAGCTGAGCAGACAGCTCAGAGGAAGTGCTCCCTCGCCAGCCGTCCGCCAGCGCCGCCCGACCACCCAGCAACCCGCCGGCATGTCTGTTAGCCGCAAGGCTAACAAGACATTTGCCTTGGGCATTTGGGGGCGGCTTTTTTTGCCGCCCCCTGGAAAATGCCGCCCAAGGCAAATGCCTTGTTTGCCTCGCGGCTAAAACGTCCCTACGTATAGGGTAAGGGATCTAGCGTGTGTCTGGAGCGTAATGTGTGTAGTGGTGCAGTGTGAGGGGTGCTGTAGTGTGTGTATATATATATATATATATATTTGGACGTATAGTATGTGTGAGGGGCGCAGTGTGTGTGTATGTAAGAGGGGAGCTGTGTGTGAGGGTGTTTTTATCTGCCGTCACATTCTAGGTTTCTCATTTTCTTTGTCTGTTAACTCACTGAGGGTTATTTTATACATTATATATATATATATATATATATATATGTGTGTGTGTGTGCTGTGTGTGTGAGCAAGGGTGCTGTCTGTCTGAGGGTGCTGTGTGTGAGTGAGGGTGTGCTGTGTGTGAGTGAGGATGCTGTGTGTGAGTGAGGGTGTGCTGTGTGTGTTTGGGTGCTGCGCTGTGTGTTTGGGTGCTGCGCTGTGTGTCTGGGGGTGCGCTGTGTGTGTTTGGGTGCGCTGTGTGTGTTTGGGTGCGCTGTGTGTCTGCGGGTGCGCTGTGTGTCTGGGGTTGCTGTGTGTCTGGGGTTGCTGTGTGTGTTTGGGTGCTGTGTGTGTCTGAGGGTGCTGTGTGTGTCTGGGGGTGCTGTGTGTGAGTGAGGGTGTGCTGTGTGTGAGTGAGGATGCTGTGTGTGAGTGAGGGTGTGCTGTGTGTGTTTGGGTGCTGCGCTGTGTGTTTGGGTGCTGCGCTGTGTTTCTGGGGGTGCGCTGTGTGTGTTTGGGTGCGCTGTGTGTGTTTGGGTGCGCTGTGTGTCTGCGGGTGCGCTGTGTGTCTGGGGTTGCTGTGTGTCTGGGGTTGCTGTGTGTGTTTGGGTGCTGTGTGTGTCTGAGGGTGCTGTGTGTGTCTGGGGGTGCTGTGTGTGTGTCTGGGGTGCTGTGTGTGTCTGGGGGTGCTGTGTGTGTGTCTGGGTGTGCTGTGTGTGTCTGGGGGTGCTGTGTGTGTGTGTGTGGGTGCTGTGTGTGTCTGAGGGTGCTGTGTGTGTCTGGGTGCTGTGTGTGTCTGAGGGTGCTGTGTGTGTGTCTGAGGGTGCTATGTGTGTCTGGGTGCTGTGTGTGTCTGGGGGTGCTGTGTGTGTCTGGGGGTGCTGTGTGTGTCTGGGGGTGCTGTGTGTGTGTCTGAGGGTGCTGTGTGTGTGTCTGAGGGTGCTGTGTGTGTCTGGGTGCTGTGTGTGTCTGGGGGTGCTGTGTGTGTGCCTGAGGGTGCTGTGTGTGTCTGGGGGTGCTGTGTGTGTGTCTGGGTGTGCTGTGTGTGTCTGAGGGTGCTGTGTGTGTCTGGGGGTGCTGTGTGTGTCTAGGGGTGCTGTGTGTGTGAGTGTATTTTTTCATTTAAATTTAAAAATATTTTTATTAATAAAATAAAAAAAAGTTATATGACCCCCCCTCCCTTCTTACCTTTATCCTGGGGGGGGGGGGGTCCGTTCTGCCATGAGGAGGGCCGTGCTGCCATGGAGGGTGCTGCCTTCCCTGGTGGTCCAGTGGTGAGAGTGAACTCTAGCCCCTGCAGGCTAGAGTTCACTCTCGCGAGATCTGAGCGTTGCCGCGGTAACCGCGGCAACGCTCAGAATCCCGCGAGAGGACCCGGCGGAGCTGCTGGCTAGAGCTCCGCCGGTCCTCTTTCCTGCGTCCCTCCCTCCCACACTCCCCAGGCGGCCGCATCTCAGTGCCTTTGGGCCGGTGAGGGAGATCTTTGATCTCCCCACCGGCCCATGGAGGCACTATGCAGGGCCGGCACTCGGGTAGCGCTGGCCCTGCAGGAGCCGGCTGGGGAGATCCTGTGATCTCCCCTGACGGCCTCGGCCCCACGGCCATCGCGGCCCACCGGGCATTTGCCCGGTATGCCCGATGGACAGTCCGGGCCTGCTGAGAACATTAAGGGTTATTGCCAAAGAACACCCTAATATGTGTTCAGCAACATCTCCTGAGTAAATGTATAGGTGTGTCAGGTTCTCTGGGGGCTAAAAGACCTTATTTGGAGGGTGCGCATTCCAGTTTTCCAACTTGGAATTTTCACAGCTGGTCATCATACACCCATGTCCTAGTTGGGACATTTTTGAAGCCGGACAATGTAATTTACCCTAACAAACTATATTTTTTGAAAAGTAGACAACCCAGGGTATTCAATATGGGGTATGTCCAGTCTTTTTTAGTAGCCACTTAGTCACAAACACTGGCCAAAGTTATCATGTATATTTGTTTGTGTGTTAAAATTTTTAAAAACTATTATGAATGCATGTTGGCCGGTGTTTGTGACTAAGTGGCTACTAAAAAATCCTGAACACATGCCATTTGCAATACTTTGTGTGGTCTTCTTTTGCAAATGGTATGCCATCATGGGGGTAATTCTCATTCCTGGGCTACCATACGCTCTCAAAGGCAACATAATCAATCTGGTAAATTTCAATGTGAAAAAAAGCCTTAGATTTGACCCTGTAACTTTCAAAAACACTATAAAACCTGTACATGAGGGGTACTGTTATACTCGGGAGACTTTGCTGAACACAAATGTTAGTGTTTTAAAACAGTAAAATGTATTACAACAATGCCGTGCCGTTTGTGTGTGAAAAATACAAAAAATGTCACTCTCACTGACAATATCATCGCTGTGATATGTTTTACTGTTTTGAAACACTAATATTTGCGTTCAGTGAGAGTACAGGTTACAGGGTTAAATATAGTGCTAGCAAATTCAATTCTCTGGACTTTCGGCATGGGTTGTCAGGGAGGTCCCCCAAATTGCAATCAATAAAATTACTTAATTATTCTAAAATATTACATAAATATGCATGTAGTATTTAAATATATGTACATATTTATATATTTGAAGTCTACGTGTATATTTCTGAAATTATTTATGTAATTATGTATATGGTCATATGTATATTTTGTATTATTTTTATTTATTTATATATATATATAATTTCATTCTAAGTGTATTCTGATATAAATATGTACATATATATATATTCATTTTAAAATACAGTTAGAATAAAATTACATATATAGATATATAATTTTTAAAAAATATTTTTAATTTTTAAAATTTATTTTTAATTAATTATTTCTTATAATATATATATATAGTTATTATATATATTATATATATATACATATGTAATTTTACTCTAAGTGTATATATGTATATAATAATACAAAATACACTTAGTATGACGTTATATATGATTGATATAAATATATATATTTATTATATATAGATATAATATATGTATATATATCATATACATATATATATATATATATATATATATATATATATAAACACAAAGATAAAGCACTGCGCTTACAGCAGCAGTAGGCTAGTATCCAACAGCTTAAAATACATAGTAAAAACAAAGAAAACGTTACCAGACTGTCTTACTGGAGATTCTTGGCTGATATCAGCATATCTAATGGCTAGTGTAGGAACTCACCTATTGAGGCTTGCCTTGACGTGGCAGGTGAGCTTATATATTCAAATGGCCATTGGAATAAAACTAAAGAGCCTCCATTTTGTTTAAATGTACATGGGGATTTAGGCCAGAGCGCAGTTAACGTTCTCTTTGTTTTTTTAATATATATATATATATATATATTTATATATATATATATATATATATATATATATATATTATTTTATTAACTTTATTTATTTATTTACTTTTTAAAAAAAATACTTTTTTCACCAGCAGTTCAGGCAGTTCCCCTGCTGGAACCACTATTAACACCTATTACGGCCATATCACATGGCCCCTAGGGGTCCTATTTTAGGGAGGGACTGTCTGGGCCGTTAGACAATCTTCCCCATAGAAGAAGAACACCGATTGCCGTCAGGGGAACGGCGGCGATCGGGTAAGTAGATATGGAGGAAGAGAGAGGGAGGTTAATTTAAAAAAAAAAAAATTGGGTTTTTTTTTTAACATTTAATTTCTCTTCACCCCCACAAGGCACTCAGAACAGGCAGAGCATCGGAAGTCTGCCTGATAGCAGACCTCACTGCCGGGTGCCACGTGGGGCAATTGGGAAGTGATCGCTCCAGGGTAGCGATCATCTTGCGGCCTGGCAGTGAGGGGGGTATTGCACGATGCCTTGACATTAAGGCATCTCTGTAATACCGTTAGAGTGGCTGGAAGTGATCATGATCGATTCCAGCGCTCTAATTAGGCACGGACATATCAAGTACGTCTACTGTCCTTAAGGACTGTTTTTTGTCGGACATACCTGATACGTCCAAGGTCAGGAAGGGGTTGAAGGGACATGCATCACTTTGAGACAATTATCTCATTCAAAAGCTTTAGCTGGGTTCTGGTACAAAGTGTCTGCAATAAGACAGAATTCCTTATTAATAGGGTATCCCCAGTCATTAATAATTGAAAAGGATAATGATTCTGGGGCATTTTTCTAATCTTTGAAATGTTCTACTGCTCTGTCCAACTCCTCCAGGATACTCAGTACTAGACTATACATTTTTAAAATAGCTCCCTTTTTACCTAGGGTCAGACAAAAATCTGGCTGAATGACATATGGTTTTGAATGGACTTATCTATGTTTTTGTGAACAACCAGTTAAACCTACATGTTAGGAGGCTTTCTCCTTGTATTTTTCTTGTGTTTCATTTGTTTGCATGATTTAGTTTTAGTTCTGTGTTTTTTTATGACCCAGTATACAGGACATATTACTTGTGCTCTACAACTAGCTTTAGTTGCTATCAACTACCCACCCCACCCCCTTGAGGACCACTGGTTAGTGGACACATTGTGAGGATATTTATGGGGTGATAAATATAAAAAAAAATGTAATAATTTTTATTAGATTAAAAATTGATATATTGACACTGTTCCCCTTGATTGATTTAAAGCGAAGAGTTACCCACTATTTAAACTCTTTTAAACCGTGGAGTACATTTATTAGAGAATTTGTATTTCTAATCACAAACTATTACAAAAATATAATTTATTGTGACAAATAATGAATAATAATAATATGTAACATGCATGCCAATAATCAGTGAATATTTAGGTATAACATAAGTATACGTATGGCAACAGTTTTGACACAATTACAGATGGTTCAAGAGCAACATATCCACATAGATGAAAATTTCAGCAAGATTTACTACAGAATACAGCACCACAGCATCACACAACAGCACACAGCTTACATCAATAAAAACTTTTGCTGCAAGTTTGACTCACACTGAGTTAACTCACTCACTGCTGGGTACAATTCTCACAGGAAAACACCTTTAATATTGCAACTAAAATATACAATATTTCTCACACAATTAAATTAATTAACTATTACTCCCATCCAGTAAAAGTTAACAGAATAATTCTAACCACATTTTTACATTGCAGAAGATTAATTTTCCTGATTAAAGATTGACTATACCTAAATTCAGATAAGTCACTATCTCTGCAAAATAGCTTGATATGCTATATTTGGCAAATTACCACTAAATATATTGTTCATTTATTCCACCTACAGTAATGGAATGTATAACCATATATTTCCTTAGCTAATTATGATTTCATAAGATTAGAAATCTGACCAGCTTTTATCCAGGTATATTTCTGCTTTTAGTAAAATTAATTAAATTAAATTAAATTAAATAATACCAGCATATTTATCAGCTTTCTTGGTAGAAATCTTTTTTAGGCTTGGAGATATATACTGGCTGCTAATTTTATCACATGAGAGGAGGCTTTATATGTTGCATAACTTTCTTTACTTTATGCCTCCAGCAGCACAAGTCAATCAATAAACTTTAAACCAATCAGTAACAGGTATCACATCCATATATAAAGCCCTGACAGACACATGACTTCCTCTTTCTTTGCTGCTTACCAGCCAAGGCACAGGTCAGAGTATTTTGCTCCAAACTGTTTTACTGATATTGCAAATTGTCATTAGTTAATCATTTATTGTTTAACATTCAGTTTTGCTCCAAACTGTTTTTATTAATATTGCTATGGTCCCTTTAGTTAGACACCTTATGCTAGACATTCAGTTTTAATCCAAACTGGTTTTCTGGATATTGCAATGGTCACATTAATTAAACATTATTAATTTACTTTCAGTTTGCTCCAACTGTTTTATTAATATTGCTATGGTCACTTTAGTTAGATTTTTAATGCTAGACATTCAGTTTTGCTCCAAACTGTTTCTTGCACTTGCCTTCCATTTGGACTTGTATAGTGTGATATTCTCCCCCTGTTACCCTTCCCCCGAATTAACCCTCTATTTTCTGCTTTATTAGCCTGTTTGGTTTTCTGTTGCTGGCACCTTTTCTTTCCTATGCTTTACTCTGGTCTCGCACGGATCACAGCGTTTTTGCGCGAGCACGTTTTTTTATTCACTGGTGCTGGGACTTCAGGGCAGGTCTCTGGGGTAGAGGGTGTCGGGGGGACACTGTTCCATACCGACGGGCCGTGATCGTCGATCGCGGGCCACATGGCACTTTTGCGCACGAACGGCGGCCATCTTGAATCTCACGGCACTCGCGAGATTCACGTCGGCCATGTCGTTTAGCCAGTTTGTGATTCCCACGAACTGGCAGCTAGATCTGTACTGTTTAAAATATTTTTCCTGCGAAATAAAAGTTTTACAAGTACTTTTGAGCTCAATACTAATACATATCATGGGCATGTGGAATAAAGGTTTTATATGTACCTTTTCTGGAAGATTATGAATGGACTGTCCACTGCTGAGCTCTATACTGTCATATTTCATTGGCATGTGAAATAAAAGTTTTATATGTAACTCTGCATGAATATGTAGGACTGATCCCTGCTGTGTGCATATAGAAGATGCAGTACTCATGTCTGCTGGCAGTTTGCTCTATTCTGTTCAATACAATTGACATGTTGAATAACCTTTTTTTTGCACGTCTGGAGGATTATGAATGGACTGTTCCCTGCTGTGGGCATATAGTGGATGCATTACTCTATCTGCTGGCAGGGAAATTAAATAGAGCTGATAACTTGCTCAGCTTCCTACTCCCACTGGACCTCACAACCACTGGATACACTCCTTCCCCACAGGGATACATCTCCCAGGACACAGTAGTGGAGGCACATAACAGGGTGATTAACAGGGGTGACCCCTCTTAAGCCTGGTGACCCACAAGCATGGCAGAAACCTCTCCAAAGTGACATTGTGGTACAGGGGTGACTCCCCCCCCTTACGCTGGGTGACCCCCATGCGAATCTGGTTCCTGTCCTAGTGACATACATATACTGGGGTGAACCCCCTATGCTGGGTGAACCCCAAGTCACTGTATGCATAGACCAGGACACACTGGATATATGTATATCGACAGAGCCAGGAAGGAGAGCTCACGGTGCTGCCAATTCTCCACAGTACTATATCCCATAAGGGGGACCCCTTGGATAATTTGGAGGCTACCATACCTCCCCATACACGACGTCCCGACATTACTGACCACTCATCCCGGTCTTACTGAGGGTGACCCCCTCCTCAGACCAATCACAGGAAATCTCTAAGTGGTACTAATTGAAACAATTCTGGGAGACCCCCAGTCGTATGTGGAGGCCCACTAGTGGCAATAAGTGTACTACTGTACCTGACACCTGTTCGGTACCCCACAGACCGAAAGAGTGTCCCAACATGCCAAAAGAGACATACATACAGGGGTGTCCCCCCTACGCTGGGTGACCCCAAAGCGAGTCTTACTCCAGTGCTAGTGGCATAGGTACGAAGGGGTGACTCCCCTGCCGGACGGGTAACCCCCCGTGCCCTTTCTAGGGCTTCTACCTTCAGAGTATGCTCTGTCATTGTATGCACAGAGCAGGGCGCACTAGATGCATGTATTCCGACACCTCTATGCTTCAACTGGGGGATCCGTATGCCCTTCCCTTAACCGAGAAGGAGAACTCACAGTGCTGCCAAAACTCCACAATTCTAGGCCATATAAGGATGAACCCCTTGGATTATACATATTGAGGCTTTCACGTCTCCCATACTCGGGCTACGTCCCAACATTGCAGACCGCTCATCCCGGTCTTACTGAGGGTGTCCTCATTCTCAGACCACTCCCCGGATCCTGCAAAAGTGGTACTGATTGATCGAAATTCTGGGTGACCCCAGTTATATGGGGAGGCCCACTGAGTGGCAATAAGTGTACTGTTGTACGATCCTGTCTCCCACAGACCGAAAGGGTGTGAACCAACATGTCGGACTTCCCTCAATATCCCCGACCGATTTTCAGGCAAGGATTAAGGCCGCCATGGCAGCTTCGGGGGAAAAAGTCCTCTCCAATATGCTAGCTAACAACCCATCTGACAGAGCGGGTGCAACGGTACCAACACCAATGGAAGCTAGAGATACCGACAACGTTAGGTCGGACACCTTATCACGCACCATCTGACACCCAGGGTCATCCGAATGGGGTTTACCGGAGCACCGGGCACACTTTGCCCACTTCTGGCTCAGGAGGTCTATGGGAAAAGAAGTCCGAGACAAGCTCAGGGTGGAATGCCCACGCCCTCTATGACCGAACAAGATAGTCCTCACCATGGAGCTCGGTATCACTGTGGTGATATTTATGTCCCGATCAGGCCGGGGTCCATGTAAAGGTGTAGGAGAAGGACTCAAAACGAGTTAGGATGAAATACTGGATATGATCAGCCCCGGGAAAAAATTCTATACTTTGCAGACCTGACCCCACCCAAGACTCACCTCTAGAAGCTCACGATGTGAGGGAATGGATGCAAAGGGCAATATGTAGGTTGGGGAACGCAAGGCAGACAGGTGCACAGAACGGCGCAAAGCAGCCCGATTAAAGATGGATTTTAAACCATTGAAGTTAGGGCTGAAAGAGCAAGGACCCCAGGCGGACGGACTATTGTTTGGAGAACCATTTATCTCAGCAACGGTTTGGTAGTAAGGAAGAAGACAGGAGACTATCGCTCAGTCATCAACCTACGCCAACCCAATGGTTTTGGGGCATACCGACAACTCAAGAAGGAAGATATCCATCTCTTAGGGGATCTACTCCTTGAAAGGGGTTTGCAAGGTTGGATTTGAAGGGCACTTACCTACTGGCTCACATGGTGCCTCATGAAGTTTCTGAAGCCGGTCACGGCGCACTAAAGAGCAAAGGGTATCTGCTGTTGCATACCTAGACGACTTACTGACCTTTTGCAAATCCAATTCCTGACTATGTTTACAAACCAGATTTATGTTTACAGTTTTGGGAATTGTTGGGATTCATAGTGAACAGAGAGGAGTCGGTTCAATCCCAGTTCCCAGTGATTCAGTTCCTCTACTTCAGAATAGATTCCACCTTGGGCAGATTACACCTTCCCACATCATTGATAGTGACCATTCGTAAGGAAATTCGACGGGTACGGCAGAAAGGCACCATAACCCTTTGACTATTTCCCAGGACCACTTCACTACCGGGCCAGACAGCGACTGAAAGCTCACTGCCTGAGATCCGGACACACCTATGAAATTGGGATCAGAATAGCGAAGTCTTCGATAGTACTCATTACCGCGGTAAAGGAGTGAAGCGTGGCACCCAGAATGGTTGTCCTTAATTGGGATCATCCTCTGCTCCTTCAGTTTTAACTTGCCTTCGAGCAGATCCAAAAGGAGATCATCCATTGATAATGCAGGAGCGTCTGGAGTTTGTGGATTGGTGTCTTTCAGGGGAGACTGGTATGTCAAGGGACTATCGCAACCAACTAGAGACCTATTATGGGACTCATGGACACCAGGTATTCCCCGAAATAACTTATCCGCATGGAACACCTGGAGATCGCTGGTGTATGGGAAGGGACTGCGATCCCTTTATTACCCCTATCTCCTCGATGCTGAATCTTTATCATACCTTTTCACTACGGGCCGATCGGAACGATCAGACCATTCCATTAACGGGATACGTTCCGCGATTTCGACGACGCATAGTACGATTCACGACACTCCGGTCGATCAGGAGCCTTTGATATGCCGCTTTCTGAGGGGTATCAAACTGTCCAGAACCATGTGTCAAAGTATCACTGTTGTGGGACTTTGATTTTGTTTTTTTGGAACTAGTCAGATAACACGGACCTATCCCTCCGTCAGCCGTTAGCCATAGTCATGTTACTTTTAGGTCTTTTCGTCGGGTATCAGATGTACTGGAGTTCGACGTAGACGGTCTTTTCGGTATCACCAGAAGGAATGATTTCTACGGTGTCTCGTAGAACTAAATCTTATCCGCGTCCGTATCTTACCCTGTTCCCGGCGGTTTCCCAGTCTTTGTCCAGTTAAAGTAGTACTTTTTTTATTTTTTATTTTTTTATTTTTTTTTGTTGTGCAGGAGGGTACAATATATCAAACAGACGCCACAACAGCATATTGCAGGGTTAACATACATTAGGTCGTGGCATGACAGTTTGCACATTTTTATAATTTTAACCAGCTTAAGTAGGCGATTATACTTGCAGTGTAAAAGTAATTAAAACAAGTGAGAACGAGTGTTTAACCATGTTTTCGTGTTTCAGGTCTATGGTATGTGTTGACCATGTATGAGCAGGCTGTAGTGTAGCGATGTGCTGTTAGTGTGTAGGCTAGGGTGCATGAGAAACCCAGGCTAGTAACACAATAATGGTACCGAAACATTCTGAGTGCTGTGTGTGACTGTTATAAGGCAATTGCAGCGTGGGTTAAAGTGTGTATAAAGCATTTGTCAGTAAGGTACCTAAAGGATATCACTTATAACTTTGCTTATCTGCAGGAGAAAGAGTCCAGCGGTATTTTGTTACATGGAGATCACGACAACACTTAGATTGTCACATTCAGGACATCTGCTGGTCTTATACCAACCATACAAGCCAGTTACCATGAACACTCTGTCTAGATGGGTTCATTGGTTGTTATCGCCAGCGGGGGTGGAGACGTGTTTTGGGTACTCATTCACTTCTCAGGCCTTCACGGGGGGCCTCTATATTTTACAGCGACGAATTGGACACGGATAGACTACTTCCGTATATTTATTTTCGTCAACCACACACGCATCCTTCCCGCTCATACCACAGTTTTAAAAATGCAAAATATGAAGCCTCCTGTCATGTGATAAAATTGTAGATTATGCTAACGTAGTGTACCTATAATCTTAATTTTAATAATGACAGGAGGCAAATATTTTCCCTCCCTGTTTCCATCCCTATACTCTGGAAAATATATATATATATATTCTGGTTTGTCATTTTCTCAGTGTAATTATAAGGTTTTGGTATATCAGTATATTTATGGGATGCTTATCTGGTTGACATGTGTTAGATCCGTGTTGATTATTAAGTATACTATGATTGTTTAATGTTTCAGTATATTAACTTAATATAAATATAGATGCGTATAGTACAGGATTTAATGTGGACAAAAGTTGGTTTCCATCACCTTTCACGTATTTCTGTTCTTTTCAGCGTAATCATCTTAGATGGATTCGACAAGATAAAGCTGGAAGGTTTCAAGTTTTGTTCAAAGTTATGTGCTACACGTTACTCAGGACTGTTATTTGAATTCCCTGACGTTATAATAGACTATTTTTCGCATCAAAGAAAGAGGAAATCATGTGTCTGTCAGGGCTTTATATATGGATGTGATGCCTGTTACTGATTGGTTTAATGTTTATTGATTGACTTGTGCTGCTGGAGGCATAAAGTTATGCAAAATATTCGCCTCCTGTCATTATTAAAATTAAGATTATAGGTACACTACGTTAGCATAATCTACAATTTCGGCATCTGAAGCCGATTCTCCAGATGTATAATCATTAGTGGATGCTTGGGGTTTTCTGACCCTAGGTCTATATGGTCTCTGGTATGGTCTGGGATTATCACTGGAAAGCCACTTATAAACACTGCCTAGCTGTTCTCTTTGACTCCGACCTCTCCTTCAAGCCTCATGTTCAATCTATCCATCTTTTTTTTTTCAATCTATTTCCATCTCAAAAACATTGCGAGCATCCGTCCCTACTTAACGCCAGATGCGACTAAGGTGTTGGTCCATTCCACTGTCCTTTCTCGCCTTGACTATTGTAATCCGCTTCTCAGTGGCCTTACGTGCTCCCAACTTGCGCCGTTACAGTCCATAATGAATGCGGCGGCGAGGCTCATCTTCCTGTACGCCCGCACCTCCCATGCCTCACCCTTCTGTCAGTCCCTACATTGGCTTCCTATAAAATATAGAGCTCAATTTAAAATTCTGGTTCTTGCTTTCAAATCTCTACATAATGCTGCTCCCACCTATCTATCCTCCCTTATACACAAGTATGTCCCGTCTAGGCCCTTACGATCTTCTGAAGACTTACGTCTATCTTCTGTCCGTACTCCCACCTCTGATGCTTGCCTTCAAGATTTCTCGAGGGCTGCACCGTTCCAGTGGAACTCGCTTCCCTCCTCTGTTAGATGCTCACCCAGTCTCCACTCCTTCAAAAAATCGTTAAAAACCCACTTCTTCATAAAAGCATATCAATTAAACTGTTAATAGATCCCAACTGATTCCTCTTCTGCAACTGTCACTAGTCTAATACTATCCTTACCTTTTTGTGTCATTTTACCCCACTCCGTCTAGCATGTAAGCTCATTGAGCAGGGCCCTCAACCCCTCTGTTCCTGTGTGTCCAACTTGTCTGGTTACAACTACATGTCTGTTCGTCCACCCATTGTAAAGCGCTGCGGAATTTGATGGCGCTCTATAAATATCATAATAATAATAATAATAACACGGTGATCAGAGTAATCAGCATTAACTTTGTCTAATTTTTGACGTTTGAGCCTCACTAAGTCTTTCTCATACAGTTTGAGATCCTCAGATAATTTTTGTATAAGGGCATCACAATTGGGGGTAGTCATCATCACAGTATGTTTAAGTTCATATTCAGAGATTTTGTGTTTGGTGATCTTAAGTTCCCGGCTGACCTCCTCAATGACAACCAGCATGAGGTCTAAGCAGCATTTATTCAATATACCTATCCAATTCCGGCATACCTCTGGGTTATTTCTACCTATGGTGGGAACATTTTTAATTCTGAATGCCCTTGGGATTTTTTTCATTCTGTAATATGGCTCTAAAAGGTATATGGCATGCAATTCAAAATCAATTTCCCTTTGACGTAATTTCTGCAACTCACGTAAAATGTCTTTCGCATCAGAGGAAGCTGATAAGTCGGCATCAGTCTGTGGCCAAAGGATTGCTACCGCTTGTTCATCAGTGATCTGCACGGTTTCAGCATGTTCTAGGTAAGCCCCCACTTTGGTGAGCATGGCGTCCATGGTTATTCTCAAATAGCTCCGTTGCACCCTCAGTGGGTCCGGTGCATGGGTAAAAATTTGGTCAAAATATCTGTATATTATATATTTCTTGGTCTCAGCACTCGATGTTTCCAGTCTTTTTATATATTATATATTCCTATTAGCGAGCACTCTGGAGTCTTGATAAGGTAAATTCAAACTGCTGCTTTATTAAGCAAATACAGTGATTAAAAAAATAGTCGACGTTTGTATTTAGAAATATAGAAACATAGAATGTGACGGCGGATAAGAACTCATTAGTCCCTGGCCTTATCTTATATCTAGGATATTCTTATGCCTATCCCACGCATGTTTAAACTCCTTTACTTTGGTAACCTCTACCACTTCAGCTGGAAGGCTATTCCATGCATCCACTACCCTCTCAGTAAAGTAATACTTCCTGATATTATTTTTTTTACATTTTTTAAATTTGACAATTTTTATTATCATAGGTCAAATTGGGTACAGAAGAAAAAAGGGGAACATGGGAAGGTTATAGTTCTTACATCCAATATAATCACCTTTTACATATATTGCATGAAATCAAATGCTTCTTGATGTATATCGATGAAGGGGGTGTGAGGTAGGTCGCAACAGTGATGAACATGCAATTCCTAGGCTACTATTGTGTTGAGCTTGGAGCTGAATCATTTGCGCTCTATTGAGCGACCTCGCTATATGAGCATTGCTATGTAAGTGTGAGTACGGTTGTACCATGAACCTACATGTTTCCCTGGGTGGAATTCAAATAGTGAGAACTATCTACAAGTGTTAAACAGCATTATGGAGGAGGGGGGAGGGGTTACAAAAAGAAGAAAAGGGGGAGGGAGGTAAAGGGAATTTGCACTTTGTCAGTAATATGTATGATGATATGGTATATAACATGATACTTCAGTTGAATAACATGATACTTCAGTTGAACACCCTCAGTTGTTCCGGCCAGGCATGTGAATGCCCTTAGTGCACCCCTGTGCCAGGTTCGGTTACCTGTTGGGGCATAGGTAGACCAGTACTCCATTTTGAGCGTGTCGGGGTGGTGGCAGTGTTGTAGGTTTGTTGGGCACTTCCAGTGGTGCTATAGTGTCTGGACTGTCAGTGTGGTGTGCCCATATGGCCGCCCACGGTGCCCATGATGTTTAAAAAATGTTGTTTTTGTAGGGCTGTTTTTGCTGACATTTTTTCGTAGGAGTAGTATTGGTAAGTTTTGGATAAAAGTTGATGTTTGGACGGGCACTGGGGTTGTTTCCATTGGACTGCAATAAGATTTCTCACTGCCATGGCGGTGAGAGCTAGTTGACTCCTCACATGTTTCGGGGTGGGGTGTGGGTAGGAGAGGAAGAGCCCTGTGCGTATGGTCATAGTTGGTGTATTGATGCCTGCCGATGCTAGCATGTCTTGTGCCGCATCCCATAGGGGCTTTATGCGTGGGCATGCCCACCATATGTGTACCATCGTACCTATGTCTTTGCCACATCTTCAACAGTAGGGGGAGACCTTTCTATACATTGTATGGAGCCTGTGGGGGGTTAGGTACCACCTATAAATTAGCTTCTTGTGGGCTTCGATGTGTGAGTAGCACTGTGTATGACCTTTGAGCGCATGAAGGGAGTCTAGCACTTCTTGGTCCGTGATTATGTCTCCGCAGTCTGCGCGCCATTGGGCCACGAAAGTGGGGGTGTGCAGTGGTGTCGATTTCTGGATTGTGTGGTAGCAAAGAGCAAGGGTTTTTGGTTTGGCTGGGGTTTTTCAGCATCTATCGTGTAGAGTTTCGAGCTCTTTTGAGCCTGGGTTGTCGGTTACTGGGTTATGCGCTACATGTGAGGGTATTACGCTTCTAAGTCGCATATAGGGGAAGATGGAGGAGTTATTTAATTTAAATTCCCTCTGCAGGTCCGGGAATGGTTTAATGGTGTCATGGAGCAAAATTTGATCCAGTTTGGTGATTCCATGTTTGACCCACGAGTTCAGTGAGAGCCACGGTGAGATTGCTTTCCGGGCCGTTAGTGGGGTGTGTGGGTGGAATTTGTGTGTGTTACCGTGTTTGCTGCGTAACGAGTCCCATTGTCGTATGGTTAGCTCTGTGGTGGGGAAGAGGGTTTTAGTTTTCGGGCGGAGCGTTTTGGGGGTTCAGAAGATGTCTATTAGAGGTGTTGTGCCAGATTTGGTGGTCTCCATGTCCACCCATTGATATAGCCCTTTAGGTGTGTGCAATTTGACCACTGCTTCTAGTAAAGCTGCTTTGTAATAATCGTGTATGGCTGGTAGACCAACTCTGCTCTCTGTAGAGCGTTGGTTTAAAAGGCGATGGGAAAGCCTGGGTCTGCGAGATTCTCATATGTAGGAAGATAGGTTGTTGAAGCTTTTTAAAAAAAGAGGGTGGAGCTGGTATGTGCAGTAAGCGGAATATGTATAAGAGCTTCAGGAGTAGGACCATTTTAATGGTGTTTATTCTGCTGAGCCAGGATAGTTTCACCAGTTTCCATTTAAGGCATTCCGATTTGCATAGATGTATCAATGGTTTGTAATTATGGGTGAACATACCGTCCACTGTGGGTGCTATCTTGACCCCCAGATAGGTGATATGCTCTTTTTTCCAGTCAAAGTTGTAAGTGAGTTTTTGACTCAGGGAGTGCGGGAGGCCTATGGGTAGGGCCTGAGTTTTTGTTTGGTTCAGTTTATAGCATGCTAGTTCGCCATAGTCCTGGAGCAGCTGCATGAGGGTTGGTAGTGATGTCGACACGTCGCTCAACAACAGGAGGATGTCATCAGCGAACATAGAAAGTTTGTATTCTTTCTGTCCTACCAGCATTCCTTTTATCTTGGGGTGGTGTCTGATGATATAAGCTAGGGGTTCCAGGGAAAGGACGAATAGTAGGGGAGAGAGGGGACATCCCTGTCTGGTCCTGTTAGTGATGTTAAATGGTGTGGACAGGAATCCAGCGTTCGCTACTTGCGCTGTTGGATTGTTGTAGAGTGCCATTATGCCAGATATTATCTGTGGGGTGAAGCCAAACGAATGTAAAACGTGTTGCATATAGTTCCAATTGAGTCTGTCGAAGGCCTTCTCAGCATCTAAGGCCAAGAGAAGGCCCTCCTTGTGGTTGGTGTGTGCATGGGCTAGGATGTTCAAGATTTTCCGGGTGTTGTCAGAGCCTTGTCTTGTCTTAACAAAGTCAGATTGGTCATTATGCGTCAGTTTTGGTAGGATGTCAGATGGTTCGCTAGCAGTTTCGCGTAGAGTTTGACATCTGCATTGAACAGGGAAATGGGGCGAAAGTTGGGGCACTGCGTGGGAGCTTTCCCTGGTTTCGGGAGGGTGGAGATGTGAGCTTTCAACATCTCAGGGGGCAATGAGCCCCTCGAGAAACTTTGGTTAAACAGCGTCGTTAAATGTGGGGATAAGAGTGATGCAAATGTTTGATAATAGAAATGTGTGTAGCCGTCAGGGCCGGGCGCTTTGTGTTTGGGCATTTGTGTAATAGTTTTTTCCAATTCTTGTATAGTGAATGGTGCTGATAAAGCAGAAGTGTCTTCAGAGGTGAGTTTGGGTAAGTTTGCCTTGGCTAGGAATGCGTGAATGGCAGGTAAGGAAGGGGGTATAGTTTGAGGGTCATCTTTAAGGTTGTAGAGTGTACTGTAATAAGAGGCGAATGCATCTACTATGTCTTGCGGGTTTGTGAGTTTTTGTTTCGAGTTTGTGTTTATGTATGCTATTTTTGAGTACGCAGTGCGCGTTTTTATTTGCGTTGCTAGTAGCGCGCCTGCTCTGGTGCCTTTTGTGAAGAAATTGTATTTACAGCGTCGGAGCATATAAGTCGTTTTCTGGAGCTCCAAGTCGCGGAGTTTGGTTTGTAGCGCCAGGATCTGGCGCTGTAGGGCTTGTGTCGGGTCCGCTTTGTTTCTGTGTGTGAGGTCTGTCAATTCTGAGATAAGTGTGGTGTAATCTCTCATGCGTTGTTTTTTAGCGTAGCTGCCTGCTCTGATCAGAAGTCCTCGTATGACTGCCTTATGGGCTTGCCAGACGATAGACATGTCAGTACCGGGGGTCATATTCGTGTGGAAGTAAGAAATTATTTTGGCTCTTATTTGCTCAAAAACCTTGGGGTCCGTCAAGAGGGAGTCGTTGAGTCTCCAGGACCCTTTACCCATGGTGGGGAAGCGTTCGGCGAGAGTTATAGTAATTGGTGCATGGTCTGAACAACTGATCAGGCCTATTTGGGCCCGGAGTACTTTGTGCATTGTGGTGGCCGGTATGAGGAATCTGTCGATTCGGGTGTAAGTGTTGTGTGCTGGAGAATGAAAGGTATAGTCGCAGTCCGTAGGGTGGAGGATTCATATATACATACAAAAAAACTTTGCATCAAGATCAATATTAAATCAAATTCATGAATATTCATAAAGTTCATATATGTACACAAAAGTTCATATATGTACACAAAATGCTCTAATCAAATTCATGAGTATGACACGGTCCTCCCCTCATCTGAAGCTATGCATAGCTATGCAATCTATTTGTACACTGTCCCGATGGATCCAAATCCTTGCAAGGATCAATATATAAGAAAAAATAGAAAAAAGGAAAATAAGGCAAAAAAGCAAAAATTGTGTGAAAAACGTGAAAAAAGTATAAAAAGAAGAAATGAGTGAAAATAAGTCCTTTGCAAAGTCACTATGTACATGTACAGTATTTCTATGGATGGATCTCACCACTTTATATGTTGTAATCCAGACTCAATAATTGGCTGTAGTTTGTTGGATATCCTGATGAGCTCTGTTTGTAAAGTAGTTGGACAGGCTCGGGCTGCGCGCTCGGGATATGGAGTCCCTTCAAGGGCCATTGAAGGGACTCCATATCCCGAGCGCGCAGCCCGAGCAACTCATCTCATTGATCGGACACTCTATCCAGCAGTCTGCCGGAGAAACTGCAGTACATTGACTCTACCCAGCCGTTTGAAGTCCTGGTTACCTGACGAACTACTTCAGCGACCTGGAACCTGTCCAACTACTTTACAAACAGAGCTCATCAGGATATCCAACAAACTACAGCCAATTATTGAGTCTGGATTACAACATATAAAGTGGTGAGATCCATCCATAGAAATACTGTACATGTACATAGTGACTTTGCAAAGGACTTATTTTCACTCATTTTTTCTTTTTATACTTTTTTCACGTTTTTCACACAATTTTTGCTTTTTTGCCTTATTTTCCTTTTTTCTATTTTTTCTTATATATTGATCCTTGCAAGGATTTGGATCCATCGGGACAGTGTACAAATAGATTGCATAGCTATGCATAGCTTCAGATGAGGGGAGGACCGTGTCATACTCATGAATTTGATTAGAGCATTTTGTGTACATATATGAACTTTAGGTGTTTCCTTATGAATATTCATGAATTTGATTTAATATTGATCTTGATGCAAAGTTTTTTTGTATGTATATATATATGAATTTTGAGGCAGTTACTGCACCATCAGAGTGATTTAAAATCAATGAATTCATCTCCTGTTTAAAACTTTGAGAATTGTACATAGCGGATACATTTTCAAACAATGATAGAGATCATCAAAACTTTAGATGTACATATATCAATTTTTGATCTAAAATATATATACTAATAAATTATTTTTTTGTATAATTATACTTGATTTATTGATTGACTTTTTGATACTAGATTTTGAGTGCGGTATTTTTATTTAATTTTTTGGATTTTTCACTTGAGAGGTTATAGTAGAGGGAATACCTCTAAAATACCAGCACCACCGAGTAATTGAGTGCAAACACTACCCAGTTTTTTGTATATTAAAATATTTAATTATTTTAGCTACTAGGACAGGTAGGGAGAAAGGTTCGGGTATGCACTAGTGGTTCTCCACAGTGCCGAGGTAAATAGGGACAGTAAACTATTTCCAGTGGTTCCTGTCTGGGTGTAGTTTTGGGTGTTTATTTCCCCCTATAGAGGTATTTTTACCTCTTCATTTTAGCCCAGTTTTTTGTTTTTTTACCTCTATCTACCTGTGTGTTCTATCCATGAGGCTCAGATCATACACAGCCTAGACCTGTATCCCAGTTAGAGGAACTGTCAGGCAGTTTTTCTAAGCTGGATATTGACTATTGTTTTTGGATGTGTAACTACACATTCCTCTTATTACCTTAGTCTCCCTTATTTTTTCCTGTCCTATTTTACTCTGTCTTCCCTTAGGATTATTAAAGGTAGGGATCCCTTCCCCATTCTATTACTTACCTGCCCAGGACTTTTTAGTCCCATTTCTTGCTTCCTATACTGTTATTTTCGTGGGTTATTCCCCATTTAGTGAGAGTAATTCTAGGGCTTTTTGGGCACTGATCCACTGGTCAACTCTGTGACCCCTGAATCAGAGCCTTTATTGCTTTAATGGGGATTATCATCAACATACATGTAACCCCCTCCTGCCACCACCATTAAACTTCACCCTCTCCCATCATCATTAATCAACACACCTCTTCCTCTCACTTCCCTATTGGCCATCACCCACTCCCTCTCCCACCACCAATAAAGAGTCAGTCTAAGCACCATCACAACTTTGCAACATTGATGGTACAAACAGGTCTGTGAGTTGCTTAGAACTGCAGCGATTGTAAAAATGGCACAGCTATAAGCAGGCCCCTAAGAGCTGTCAGTTATCAGCTGGAACTGTAAATTCAGGCCGCCTGATATCAAATATGTCCATATTGGACAAATATGGACTGAGCTTTATCTCATGCCCAGAGATTGAAAGTCCACCTGGGCATTGCACATGCACAGACCATTGCTCAGCCAATCGCTGCATGCAGCAATCTTAATGAAGGTGGGAGAGGGACGAGGTAATCCAGGCTGCCATCAGAACCTATACAAAACCACTGACTGGACCCTCTGGACTGGATTCTCCTAAACACATTTATTCATAACCTCCCACATACACGTGCATACATACTCGCAGACACACACAAGTAGACATACACGCACAAATACACACTTTGAGACATTCACAAATACACACTGTGATACAAATACACACTCAAATACTGCAATGCACACAAACGCACATTCAGATACACACTGCCAGACACAACAATAGAGAAACACGAGGGCGGAGCTAACGCATGAAACTGAACGGTCGCCATTTCTTTGAGCTCCTCGCAGGCCCAACGAAATTTGCCAATTATCTCCTATTCGACACGCCATCCAACTACGACACCACGAAAACTGAACAAAGGACACTGTCCCGCATCGACAGATGCCCTTTCAGTACACCCCGGGGAAAAATAACCAGAAACGCAAGTCTGGGGCCTACCGCCATCAGACGCCTCAAGGCCTAAACTCATTCCTCGACTCCCTCATCGGAGTGCACAGCACAGGCACTCCGGAGCAGCTCTGGTCACCCCCGCTGCCAGACAACGTAACTATGAAACGCCAAACACAAAAACCGGACAGAGATATAGGAGCTATGCTCCAGAAACCCGCAGCCCCAAAGACACCAACAACGGAGGCCTACGTCACAGCGACCCCACTCCAGCGAACCGAGAGCATAGACAGGGAAACCGGGCAATCACCCCACCCTGAGACGTCCCTAAGCCTACAGCAGGAGGACAGCATGGCTCTGACAACTAAAGGTGACCTCAAATTGCCTCGCAGACCTCCACAAAATGATGGCCGTCGACCTAGCACGTGTACGCACGGAAATACATGCAAACACGACCCGCATCAAGGCCATGGAGGGAAACATCAGGGATGTGCAAACAGAAATGTCCCATCTCAAGACCCCGGTACAACAGCTCAACAATCACCACCAAGCACTGGCACAACGACTGACAAACCTCGAAGACCAGCTACGGCGGAACAACATAAAATAAGAGGCATACCAGCGGAGGTAGAAGAGCTGAAGAACTCCCACACTATGTCCGGAGGCTACTGACAGCCCTGCTCCCACCAGTGGTAGCCAAAAAAATCACATTGGATGGCATATTTCGACTCACTGGCATAGAAGACTCCCATCCCTGAGCCAAGAGATGTAATCATCCGCTGCGTCTCAGCAAACGACAAAGGCCATATAATGGCGGCAATACGAGGCAAAACCCCACTGCAATTTGAGGACTCCTCAATAAATTTATTTCAAGACCTAAAAAGAGCAGCACTGCAGTGGCGCAGACAAATGGGCCCCATCACGACTCACCTCCGGAACAAGGGAGTACCGTACTGCTGGGGAACACAAGGCACCCTGCTCGTCACCCAAAATGGAGCCACCCATACAATCCAGGCACCCACGGAGGCGAATGCACTCTACGCGGCCCTGGGGATGGAAGCCCCTGTCCACAGCACCCCGGGCATCACCAAGAATAGCTCATGGAACCCCAACACGGTGACCCCCTTTGTACCGCGACAGAAGAGCACTTCCTCATCAGAGACTTGATCAGGGGATAAATATGACCCAGCTCACGCACAGACAAGGGACTGAGCCATGGACTTGCCTACCGCATATAGATGATAAGTTCTTTCTTACTTCACTTACTCTTTTATTATTGGTTTCCTTTTGTTATGTCTCTCTTTTTGCTGGCATGTCTTTGTTGTTGCCCTACCACGGAATACACCAACAGCACCCGACAACCCTCTCCCCCCCCCCCACCCCAGGGTTACGGGGAAACACACACACGGTCAAGCCCGCAACGCTCCACCACCCATGCAAGCAACAGCCCCACTTCGCTACATGAGGATGGGACACCAAGGTACAGGTAGAGGAGGGCTGCACTCCTTCCCACAAACCCTCATACACACAACCGCCAGGAACACTCCCACCCCACACGGGAGCAACCCACCCTTCCCGGAGGCCGAGACCGACCTCCCGAGTCCCTACACCCACCAATGGACCCACCGGAGAGCAATGGACCCAGAGGGATGAGAAGGGGGATACATACGGGACAGATAAAACATACAGACACAAAGGGAACTTCCCCCACTCCAGAGCCAGTACCCACATGACGCTGCCCGATTGCATGCAGCCTACGTCTGACTTGCCTTAAGCAAGGAAATCTCCAAACTCTCCCTAAGCCTCGACACCACACTAAATAATGCCCACGGGAACAAAGCTCACCCTACCTTACCTGACCTATCACTAGTACGGACCCAAGCATGTGAGAACCCTGACAAACAACCCACTATAAAAGTTAACTCTCCCTGCTAATCATACAACTCAACCAAAATAAAAAAGTGTGCAACGTTAATACAAGCCATAACCTGAAAAGCAATACTGTATCTATGTAACTTTACTCTATGTTTTCCTCAGCATGTACATTCCTTATTGCACTGCAAAAATAAAGAATTAAAAAAAAAAAAACAATAGAGAAACACACTGCCAGACAGAAACACACTGCCAGACACAACAATACAGAAACACACTGCAAGACAGATACACACTGCCAGGCAGAAACACACTGCCAGACACATACAGAAACACACAGGTGCGGTCCTGATGGCAGCCCTAGAGATGCCTAATGAAGATGTGAAAGTGAGAGAGTGATGCCTATAGGCATCACCCTCTCTCACTATCATTAGACATTACCACCACCCCTCTCACATCACTGTCGGCCATTACCAACTTCCTCTCCCAATATCATTAAAGGGTCAGTCTAAGGACCATCAAAACTTTGCATAATTGCAATGTTACTGGTGAAAAGATTACCATGAACTTGCTCTCAGCTCTTTGAGTGGCTTAGAACTGCAGTGATTTGTAGAAATCACAGAGTTAAAAGACAGCCGCTCAGAACTGACAATCAGCAGCTGGAACTCTTAGCTCCAATTCCTGATATCACTTTTGTCCATATTGTGCGTGTGGCTTGTATATGTTGCAGTCAGAATTTGGACTGAGCTCTGTGTTCTTCCTAGAGATTGACAGACAACTTGACATGCACAGACAATGGCTTGGCTAATTGTTTGACTTGGCAATCTTGATGCAGGTGAGAGAGAGATGGGGTGACCAGGGCTGCCATCGGAACACATACAACACCACTGACTGGATCAGCCTCGACACATTCTCCCATATACATAGTTATAAAGTCTCCCATGTACACACACACACACACACACACTTACATACATATTCACATACACACACATACAGTTACACACTGTGGGACATACAATTGCACACTGTGAGATGCACAGAAATACACACTGTGAGACAAATATATATATACATACTATGAGACACATGCAAACACAAATACAAATGCATCACACAGAGATACAGACTTACACAGAGACTAACACTGCAAGACACACATACATATAAATACTGCCAGATACACACTACAACACACAAATACACACAGCTGGACACATCCATACAGATACACCAAGACACCCACTGATGGCAGCTCTGGAGATGTCTTATTAAACTGGGAGAGAGAGGGTCTGATGTCAAATTGTGAAGGGAGAAAGGAGGGATGATGTCTAATGGTGATCAGAGAGGGTGGGGTGATGCCTAATGGTGATTGTTATCAATATACGTATTACCCCCTCCTACCACCACCATTAGACATCACTCTCTCCCATCATGATTAATCAATACCCCTTCCACTCAAAACACTATTGACCATCACCAACTCCCTCTCCCACAATCATTAATGGGTCAGTCTAAGCACCATCATAAGTTTGCATCATTGCAATATTGATGGTGCATAGAGTTCAGCTTTGTGAGTGGTTTAAATAAGTCAGTCCCACAGATCTGTCAATTGTAACAATTGGAACTCTCCATATCAGCTGTTTGATGTCAATATAGTCTACACTGTGCATACGGCATGGGCCCGCCGCAAGTACAGCTTGGACTAAGTTCCAAGATGTCCTAACATGTACACTCTACTCGTAATTTTTTTTTTTTTTTACCTATTATTTTAAAGGGTCACTCTAAGCACCAATACTATTTTACCTTGTTGAAGTAGCTGTCGTGCAGGGACTCTATTCCTTCACTGTCAGTTGTCAGATCTTGTTATCTTTTAAATTTGGAGCATGAAGCTCCACATTCCTCCAGCTGTCTGTTTAACACCGTGGTAAGGAAGATTAGATTTGTTCAAATTGTGTCTGCGACGACCATACTACACACACAACTTGAACTGCTATCTCTCTCCTCCGCCAAGATGTGTACACATCCCAATTCATTAAACAGTGAACTGGACTGTGTATAAACTGATAGCAATCGTGGGGTGGCTGCTATCGGTATACAGAGCAGTTCTGCTCATCATATGTGATGTGATAAAACTCTGATCCCATAAATCCAAGCTGGGTATAGTCCAAAATGTGTTGTTTCTGATTGGAGCCTTTTCCTGCTCAGAGAGTGGTCTGCCTGTAACTGCAACAGTTCCAAATCAAGCCCCTGCAGGGATCGTTCGTGGTAAGTATTATTTTTATTTAAATGTATTATAATAATTATAATATTTATATATTTTGGACATTTTTTTAATGCATTAGCAGTTGGGCTAATTTTGGTCATATTATTTCCTTTTATTGCATTATCTATATCAGGGGTGTCAACTCAAATGTAGCTGCAGGCCCCTGGCAGAGACATCTACTTATATGTGTGCTGCTGACCTCTACTCACAGATCCATACTCCCAGACACATATAGATCCTTACTTCCAGAAACACACAAACACACAGATATATATACACACAGATCCATACTTGCAGACAGACACGCAGGTCTGTACTCCTGGACACACTCGCAGATCAGACCAACTGACACACAGACACACACCCAGATACACAGATAATTACTGCCATACACATATAGCCGCACACAAACATATAAACTCAAACATACAAACACTCACAGATACACACGGAGAGTCATACTCCCAAACACACTCACAGATTCCTCCATGACTGACACACACACATACAAACACTCACATACACACAGATTTCCGGGCAACACTCTGCAATGTTTGTCAGTGGTTAAGCAGCCAGCAGCTCAATTAAAAGACTGTCAGTTGCCAGGTGTCCAGTGTCTAACCAGACAATCTGGAAATTGGGGTGCCAGCAGTTTCCTTTCTACACCCTGGGCCGCAAGAAGTTGCTTGGTGGCAACAAGTGGTCCACGGGCCAGTGGTTTGAGAACCCTGTTTATAAAATGCAATACATGGACTGACATTTTCCACCTATGGTTTCTCTTTAAGCAGACATCACCCCTTTCTCTCCACTCACTATCCGACTCCTCTCCCAAACATCCATGATGGGAGTAAGAGAGAGTTTCATGGAGCCTAATGTTAGGGGTGGGAGAGGATGGGTATGCCTAATGGTGATGAGAGAGGGAGGACTTGATGGTTAATGGTGCTGTGAGAAGGAGGGGGATGTTTAATCATGATGGAATAGGGAGGGTAGATGCCTAAGGATGATGGAGAGTGATATCTTGTGGTGATGGGAGAGCTGATTAATAAATGGAAGAAATGAGCTGTGTTTAATGGTGATGGGAGAGGGAGGAGCATGCCACCACACCCTTCCATCACCATTTAGCACCACGGCCTTCCTCTCCCATATCTATTATGTGTCACCTCAATCTATCTTACATCCCCATTGAGCACCACTGCCTTCCTCTCCCATATCGATTATGTGTCACCTCACACTCTCTTTCATCACCATTGGGTATTACCTCCTCCAATCTCCATTAGGCGTCTATCAATTCCCCCTTTCCCATCTACCATTTGAGGGTGAGAAAGAAAATGCAGAAACTAATCCTGTTGATGGAAGAGGGAGTGGGTTGGTACCTTCTGGTGATGAGAGAAAGAAGAGGTTTATGCCTAGTGGTTATAGGCGTGGGGGAGGGGTTTTGCCTAATGGTGGTGTTAGAGGGGGGGAGGGAGATACCTTGTTATGGTAGGCATGGGCCCTCCTTCAGGTATCATCCCACTCCCTCTCGTATCACCGTTAGTCGTATCCCGATCTCCCTCCCATCACGATCAAGCATCACCCCCTCTCTTTCCCATCAACATTAGGCATCACCCTTCTCCCTCTTGCACTACTAGTGGTCAGCCATTACTCCTCCCAATGCCACCACAACTCAGCATCTCTTTTCCCCCTCGTCTTCCAACGGAGGAGAGAGAGCGAGGCTCAATGAGAATGCTGTAGGTAGGGATGGAAAAGGGTTTACTAAAGGTTTTTAAGGAGATGGTGGTAATGCCTAATGGTGATGGGAGTGGGAGGGAATATAGTTTCTAACAGTAAGGGTAGTTAGAGGCATGATACACTATAGTGGGGGGGAGAGGGGTGATTTCTAATGGTGGTGGAGGTGATGCCTAGTGATATAGTGAGAAGGAGGTGGGGTTATGCCTAGTGGTGATGGGAGAGGGTAATGCCAAATAGTGTTGGAAGAGGGAGGAGTGTAATTCCTCATGTTGGTATTTAATATCAGCACGAAGTATCACTCCTTCCCTTTCTCATCATCATGAGGCATCACCCTGCTATCTCCCATCAATAGGCATCACCAGTCTTCATTCTCCATTAGATATCACAACAATCCCACCACCATTGGGATTTACCACTTTTCCACCACGAATATTAGGCTAGCTTTTCTCTGTTCTACAATTAGCAGCATGAGCAGCCATTCCCACCTCCTCTTGCCATCTACGTAACCATATAGCAGTGTCTAGCACAGAGTCACGGCTGGCTTCTTCTAAGCTCAAGCAGGTTTTTGCTTGCTCTCCCTGTTGCCTGCTGGATAGCGAGCGTGCGGGTTGTTCAGGTGGGGTTAGCTGTCACGCTGTGCGAACCTGCAGCCAGTCCTGCAAGCTGTCACCAGCGGAGGAACCAGGGGGGCAGCACCAGGACAAATGCCCCCCACCCGAAAAGCCATTGTGCGAAATGTTGGCTGGGGAGGAAGATGCCAAGTGCCTCTCCCACAATGCCACAAATGTCCCAAAGGTAGGAGTCCAGGAGCAGTCATGGAGAATCATATTATCACAAGAGCAGCACCAACAACCATGAGATTTTTTTTTGTTGTTTATCTTTTTTGTGCTGCAAAAGTGAAACCGAGTATTGCAGATATCTGCAAAATGAGTCTGCCCTTATTTTTACTGGGTCTCTTGATGTCAACTTATCACCTCCAAATGTAGGGTGTGTGAGTGTTTTTATGCACTTATCTAAATATCTGTGTTTAAATGTCTGAGTAGGTATGAACCTACACACCTATGTGTGTTTAGTCTATTGTCATTGTATGCAAGTTTGTGAGTGTTAGCAAGAGCCATCCCTGTGTTCACCTCTGGATCTGCCGCGTTACTGGATAACTTCCTGCTTGACCTGGTGGATATCAATCCAAGGTCTACAAATAGCATTCCATTAATAATCAGGAATAAATTAACTGGAATTAAAGCGATTCAGAATATTGAAATTTTAAAGGGGCATCCTAAGCACCATGACCACGACGGCTCAATATTGTTGTTATTGTGAAAAGACTCTATAGGCACCACCACTTATGTTTATATTTTATCATGAGCTGTATCATAGGCTCTCCCTGGCCCCAAAAATAAGTCTCTTAAGATGCTGTTATTTTACAGAACAGTGAATATAAAAAAATAAATCTCAGTCACTGACACAGATACTCAGTTAGTCCTCAAACTTAGGCCAAGGGGTCCTCTGCTCCCTACACGTTCCACCGTAGGTTTTGTTTGGATGGTAAAAAGTTACTAATTATACAGGCAGTTGCTGATAGTAACAATGCTGCTTGCTTTACTTACAATATATCTTACTTGCTTGTGAGAAGTCAAGGTACTTTAACCCTGCTCCCCTGATGCTGAGAGCTCAATGAGAACTCTAGAAGACATGACAATGTACATGCCTTTCTCCTATGGTGTCCAGGATCAGATGTCCCTATGGAAAGTGAACAGGTGACATCAGAAAGCCCATCAGATAGGACAGAATGAGGTGTAGAATCAGAGGGGGCACTTTTCACAATTGCAACAAGATTTTGATATGCCCAGTTGTTCTTTACAGCTTGTCTGGACTGTCATCAACTGGGGAGGGAGCTGGAAAACAGTTATCATTCCAGAGATGCAACACAGCCTTTTTTTCTAACTCATATTTATCTTAAAAGTCTATGGGTTTATGTTTTTTTTTCCTAAAAATCTTTGTAAGTCAAACTTCCCCAGAACCTTTTTTTCCCCTTTCCTTCTGCCCAAACTACCCAAGCCACACCTTCCTTTCTTTTAATATTGTTGAAAATTGTAAATAAAAAACTTTAAAAAAAGAGAGAATGAAAAATCTCAGTAGTCCTCTCCACTGCCAACAGTTTGAGTTTTTATATTTTTGCAACAAAAATTGTTGAGACGCTGACCCAATTACTGCTATGGATGAGCCCCTATTACACTTTGTTGAAAATCGATGAATTAAGTATTTCACCTTGCGGACTGCAGATCAGAAAATTTCATCTGAAAGCAAAAAGGTAGGTAGTCATATATTATTTTTTATAATCAGTCTGTAATATATTTTTTACGTCATATTTTCTTTTTCTTTGCACTTTATTTGGTTTATCTCTTAATTGCTTTTATTTTCCGTAAGAAATAAATGTTACATGTTTATTTAATAAAGGATACTCCAACCAAAATCCAGTGTTTTCATAAAGCACTGGTTTTGGATGGAGTAACCCTTTATGTAGTTTTCCGCGTCCGGCCCAAACACCAAAAAATACAAAATAAATGTAAAAATCCTTAAACTTTATGTTTTTCCTCAACCCAGTCTTCCTCCACTGACATCACTCCCTCTCGTCAGAGTGGGAGAGCAGGGTGGAAGTACTGAGGGGACCACTGGGGCGACAGGGAAGGGGTCATGCTGCCACTGATTGTCTGGTGCGAGCATGGTGTGCATACTGGCATCAGATGCCAATTGTGCACAGAACTGATATTAGCGAGCCCAGTTCTCTTGTTCCCAACTGGTTAATGACACCCCATAAGATGTTACTGAATGTGGAGTTACACCTCAGGCTGCAGAGAAGTCAATCCCTGTATGTGCAGCATTTCATAGCATTTTCAACTCTACACATACAGACTCCACACACCATGACCACCCAAATCACTAAAGTGGTCATGGGGGTTGGAGTAACCCATTAAAGCAGAGTTCTCCAGCTTTCTGCATAGTGTCTAAAGCGCTATATTTGTCTTATGTAATACAGAGCCTGTCTGACACCCATCCGGCTCTGTGATGTAATTTAGGCATGTAGGTGGTAACACATTATATGTTTATAAAACCTCCTGTTAACTTACTATTCTTGTATACATGGCTGTTTTCTTTTAAGATTTTTTTCTCTTTATTCTTCTTATATGTGTCGACCTTTAACAAAACCTTGACATTTTTATGGTCTCTCTGTCTTTTTAAATGCATGACATCATAGTTACATTGCACTTTTAATGTTATAGATTCAACGATATACACAAGGATTTGTTTATGCTTTTTTCTTTCTTAGCAGTTAATTCAAGTATGAACCCCAGAGCCAATCATCGATACTAATCTCATCTGGAATTATTCAACTAATATGGATGTATATGTATTACAGATTACAGATTTCTCAAAGTCTGACATTTGTCTCAGCTCAGTTCTGGTTTTCGAACTATGACATACTATCAGTGTCTCCGTACCACCAATTCTGTACTGTGATTGCAGATTACTCCTGTACAAACTCTGGTTTGATTTTAGGATTGCGTATTTCTCTTAATAGTTTGATTGGATTTTCTAGTAACGACCCGGACTTGGCTGAAAGACTAACTTCTATCTATTCCCTGTATATCCATTGTTAAGGATGACCTGTTAACGGAGGAGATTTGTTTAAGGACTTTCTTCTTCTTTATCAAACTTGATTTCTGGTTTTTGGAACCGGATCTGGCTAACTGGATTTTCATTCTCCTCACTTTGTGGATTCTTATCAATACTGTGACTCTCGCAGCAACGGAGTGTGATCTGTCTGCTTCTATAATATTATATCCCCTGCTTACAACCAATTTGCCACCATCTTGCCAAGTACTGATTTTGATATTTAGTATCAGTATTTAGTTTATAAAGTGCAGAACGTTACCCACAGAACCCCAGTCCGCCTCGCGTCCAGGGAATAACAGGTGCCTTATCACTTTTGTTTTTAGTATGCTATGGACGCATGGGATCTGGTTAATTTAATGTAAGTATGTATGTAAGTCAATGGAATAGATTATTGTTGCACTCTTTGTGGCACCTTCCATTGAACTTTTTATTTTTATATTTTTCGCATTGTATCGGATTGTATCATTTTTATAATATTTAATAAATAAATAAAGATATATTGGAATAAAATGTATGTTAATATTTCCTTTTCAAACATTGGACATCTGTAACTATATATGAGAAAGAATAGAAATATAAGCAGTATGTCTTTTAGATATGCTTACTTTACACATTTTAACCTCTTATTATAACAAATATTATAACAAATAAATAATAATTAAAAATAAATACAACTGTAAAAATAATTTTAAAAAATTATATATAAATATATGTCATTTTATTCTCACTGTATTTTGATATTAATATATATATAAATTAAATAAATATATAATGAAATTTTATATGTATATATATATCTAGGTATAATTTCCCCTTAACGACCGAAGACGAACCAGGTACGTCCGATAAAAAAGGTTGTTAAGGACGTCCGCGACAAATAGGAGCCCTGGACCAACGATCCGCGGCGATCGCGGTCAGGGAGGACTGCCAGAGACCCTAGCAGTCCCCCTACAGCAGCTCTGGCCACCCCGGCCCTCCAGGGCCATGTGATCACCATGATCACATCACCACAATAGGATTCTAGGAGCTGCTAGCAGCACTGTCTGAGTTGTCAGGCAGTTCCCCAGGCTGCTAAAAAAATAATAAAATAAATATACAGGTGGTCCTTATTTAGGGACCTACCTGTTTTACCACTGCTAGCACTTAAGACCAGGCGTAAATGCGAGCTGTCATGGGGATGCCCTGCTCTGGTGAGCATGTCTATGTTCGGGAAAACTTCCCCAAACATAGACGAACGCACGAGAGCAGGGAATCCCTCAAATCTATGTTCAGGGAGTTTCCCCGAACATAGACAAATGCACCAGAGCAGGGATTCCCTTAACTCCTCACTTACCGACCGATTAGTTCTACGACCAGGTCATAGAAAGGGAACAAACACACACATATATATATATATATATATGATATACACACACGTATAAAAACCAGCGTTTGTGACTACTACAAGTGGCTACTACAAAAGACTGGAGATACCCCATTTTGAGTACCCTGGGTTGTCTACATTTGAAAATGGTATGCCATGATGGGGTTATTTCACATACCTGGGCTACCATATGGTCTCAAAAGGCAACACAGGCCCAGCAAACCAATCTGGCAAACTGAATCGGGCAAGCCCTATACTGACCCTGTAAGTTTCCAAAACACCATAAAACCTGTACACGGGGGGTATTGTTATACTCGGTAGACTTAGTTGAACACAAATATGAGTGTTATAATTAGTCAAACGTATTCAGACAATGAAATCACCAGTAAAAGTGAAGTTTTTGTGTAAAAAAATGCAAAAAACAAAGAAAAACGCTAACTTTGGCCAACGTTTGTGACTAAGTGGCTACTACAAAAGACTGGACATAGCCCATTTTAATTACCCTATGTTGTCTACATTTGAAAATGGTATGCCATGATGGAGTTATCTCACATTCCTGGGCTACTATATGGTCTCAAAAGGCAACACAGGCCCAGCAAACCAATCTGGCAAACTGAATCGGGCAAACCCTAGATTGACCCTGTAACTTTGTAAAACACCATAAAACCTGTACATTGTTATACTTGGGAGACTTCGTTGAACACAAATATGAGTGTTTTAAATCAGTAAAATGTATCACCAGTAAAAGTGCAGTTGTTGTGTAAATAAATGCAAAAACAAATAAAACCGCTAATTTTGGCCAGCGTTTGTGACTACTACAAAAGACTGGACATATCCCATTTTGAATACCCTGGGTTGCCTACTTTTACGAATGGTATGCCATGATGGGGTTAATTTTCATGACATGTGCACAGTCGCCTTGTCGGCATATGCACAAAACCCCCCACAAATACCCATTACAATAAAAGACACTGACACCAGGGTTTTGGCAAAAATATATCACAGCTTTTATTTATTATTAACATAAATTATAAAGGTCATTGTCAACTTCAGGCCCACGTTGGCCTGCACAATTACCACAGTAGTTTACAATTTAACCCCTTGACAATGACCCAGCCCCACATAACATAATACCCCAACATTGTAACATTTTAACTTAACATTGAAACATGACCATTGCCACCAAAGGGCACCACCCATTGCCACCAAAGGGCACCAAAAGTGTAGGGGCATACCGAGACACCCCTACACACCCTGGTTCTGAGCTACCTACGAGCTCGAACCTACCAAACCAGTCCAAAGGCCTACCTATTAGCCCTGAACTCCAAACTTTTCCCCCATCTCACTCTTTTCTCCCCCCAACTTTACTCTCCATCCCCCGCCACCGTGACCAAATGGGAAACACCTGGAAGCAAAGGGAGGGTGGGTGGGACAACAACAGGTAAGTGTAACTTTATTTTAAAAGTGATCCTTGGATCTAAAATGGCCACTACTTAAACTCCCCTTATAACTCCACCCTACTCCATATCCTTAGGCCCATCCCTAATCACTGACCCCTAGATGGCCTGTCTCCTAGCAATGTCAAGGCCCACTCCCCTTAGCTACGCTGCTCCATGGGCTACATGACATGTGCACAGTCGCCTTGTCGGCATATGCACAAAACCCCCCACCAATACCCATTACAATAAAAGACACTGACACCAGGGTTTTGGCAAAAATATATCACAGCTTTTATTTATTATTAACATAAATTGTAAAGGTCACTGTCAACATCAGGCCCACGTTGGCCTGCACAATTACCACAGTAGTTTACAATTTAACCCCTTGACAATGACCCACCCCCACATAACATAATACCCCAACATTGTAACATTTTAACTTAACATTGAAACATGACCATTGCCACCAAAGGGCACCATCCATTGCCACCAAAGGGCGCCACAAGTGTAGGGGCATACCGAGACACCCCTACACACCCTGGTTCGGAGCTACCTACGAGCTCGAACCTACCAAACCAGTCCAAAGGCCTACCTATTAGCCCTGAACTCCAAACTTTTCCCCCATCTCACTCTTTTCTCCCCCCAATTTACTCTCCATCCCCCGCCACAGCTCAGAGCTCGACTCCTCGAGCTCCTGAGCGACACCCCCCCCCCCCCTAGTGAAAAGATTGCCCTCTGGAGGCCCTCCTGGAATCCTAGCAACAAAAAATCTAAGCCCACTTCAGAGAGGTGGACCCCATCTCGCCTATAATAGCCCGGAAGCATGTCTTCCAATTCCCTGTGCCTAATTACAACCCCCCCCCAACCACTTCACATATGCCGCCATGACTTTGTTAACCTTACCCTTAATTTTCGCCACCGTGGAGGGGTTCCGCGCGTGCCGCCAGTAAAACCTCGGAACCATTTCCGACCAAACTACCATAACTGTGTAATTGATGGGCTATTTTGGGTATCTGCTAGTATACCTATAATAGAGGACAAAACATAGTGCAAATATTGCTACAAAACTATTATAAAGCTTGCAGTGGTTAATATGCACTCACATATTCCAGAATGATAAAGCGTGTTATGGGTGCCTCCCCTCGATGGAGATGGGGTTTTTTTTTCCCTTTTTGATTTTCCCTCCTCAAGTGATAGCCAATAGGGGATCCAGGTCAGCCAAAGATTCCAAAGAAACAGCAACCATACGGAATACTCCAAAGGCAATTTATTTACTTACAAAGATTTTAAGAGGGTGTACAAAATAAAAATAAAATGATAAAAGCAATATAAATAAAAGATGCTGGTCCTACGCGTTTCGTCCTTGTGCAAACAGGACTTCCTCAGGGACCTCTTTCAATGCTCATCCAGTAACAGATACATAAAATGAAAACAGCACCCTAACAAGCTAACAATAAAAAACATCTTATATAGGGCTAATCCCTTTCAGTCATTGGTGGAATAGTGGGTGTCTTCTCATCTTCCAGCTCTGATTCGTCCACCTTTTCCTTCTCTCAGGTGTATCCACTTCGCCGTAAAAAGCAATACCGGGTCCGTTGGAATATTCTATCACTTCCGCGTACGTCATACGTTACGCGTGCATCACGTGTTAAAAATCTTCGTCATGTGATTATTTGCGTTCCACTCTCGAGAAAAAACATGGCCGTGCGTTCCACCATGTGATAGTGGACTCGGATGCCAATTAAAGCCTGATAGTTATACATAAAAAACTGGAAAGAGAAGACTATTAGAAACCAAATTTTCATCTTAATAAAGAAAAATATAATAGTAATGAAATGTCCTCTAATATATTTTAATCAATTGACTTACTAGAAAACCAAATGAATGAAAAAACTCCCCATCTGAATGGATCATTCATAGTATTCATTTAGATTTTGCAAAAAATCAATGCTAATATTTATTAATAAATTTATATAGCCACCATAATATCTCATAGAATAATGGCATAACCAGTGGTGCCAATGTAGTGATTTTAGATAATTATCTCTTAATTCATTAGCAAATTTATATAATGACAATAATATTTTATAAAATATTGGTATAACCAGTGGAGCCAATATGGTGACTTTAAATGATAAATTCTCTTAATAGTAAAACCACAAAAAGTGTAAAGTGACAAAGATTATTTATATATTCAAATTACATATCCATATTGCTTGCAATGATACAAAGAATTATATTCAAATAATGTTCAAATTGAGTTAGAGTGATGCAGAATATTATACATCCTAACTCCAAGACCGATATTTTGTTTTTTGTTATTAATTATCACCTTTTGTTCTTAATTATTGAAAAACATTTTTTGAACTTTATATATTCTCACTCAATTAATTCAAAAAACAGACGATATCCATATCCACATTTAATCCCTGGGCTAAGGGTACGTAACCTATGAATCCAATACGATTCCCTTTGGGCCAATCGTTTTTCTTTGTTACCCCCTCTCCAATGGGGTTGGATTTGTTCTATCCCTATGCAACGCAAACCCTTCAAATGGAAAGAGGGGCAACTATTGCAATGAAGCGGGACTGAATGGGTATCTAATCTTTTCTTTATATTATTGATATGTTCTAAAAATCTAACTTTTAGACATCTCTTTGTGCGGCCCACATATTGACTCCCGCATGGGCACTGAAGTAGATACACCACATGATTAGAGCGGCAACTAATCTCTGATTTTATAGGATATTGTTTCCCTGTTATGAAACTGCTATATGATGTAACCCTATCCGTATTTACTTGCGAGCAAGCTTTGCAGCTTTTGCAACCCCTAAAGCCTTTTATCCCCTTTTTAGCATTTTTATATCCATTTTTTAGTGCATAGCTCGGTGCTAATAGGTTCTTGAGGTTTTGTTGTTTCCTATAAATGATCTTGGGCCTTTTAGATAAGTGTTCCCCCAAAATGGGATCCTCTAACAGTATCGGCCAATATTTGTGTAGACTCCTTTTAATTTTTGGGTGGTCTATACTATATTGTGTAAAAAAAGCTTGTTTAAAATCTTCTCCTTTTTTCTTACTGCTGGGACCATCAGCCAGAAGATCATTCCTACTTTTTTTAGACATACCATGAATTTCCCTCTTGATCTGTTTTTGATTGTAGCCTTTTTTAACTAATTTCTCAGCTATATGTTGGGCCTGTGACTGGAAATCCTCGATATGTGTGCAGTTTCTTCTTACCCGGGTCAATTGTCCCTTGGTAATCCCCTTTAACCAAGATTGATGGTGACAACTACGTTTATGTACGTAGCTGTTCCCATCAGTTGGTTTAAAGAAACATTTAGATTTAATATCATTCCCTTCACAAAAAAGAGTTAGATCTAGGAAATGTATTTCTCTACGATCCCAAACTGGAGAAAATTTTAAATTATATTCATTCTGGTTTAGATGGTTAACAAATTTCATGAACTCAGAATCCGACCCCCTCCAAATGATAATGATGTCATCGATATATCGCCGCCATAGGACCAGGTTCGCCACCCAGTCATGCCCCAGACGTACGCAGAGGTCCTCCCATCTGCGCATGTATATGTTGGCATAACTGGGGGCGAACCTGGTTCCCATGGCGGTTCCTACCAACTGTAAATAAAAAGATTTGTCAAAGAAAAAATAATTGTGTTCCAATATAAACTGGATACCCCACAAGATGAAAGATCTAAGATTAAGAGACATATCTCTATCCTGATCTAAATAAGAGGCAACTGCCTCTAACCCCAGATTATGGCTAATGACCGTATACAACGAGGTCACATCCAATGTGGCCCAGCTGTAATCCTCCTGCCACTCTATATTATCAATTTCTTGCAGAAATGATTTTGTGTCCTTTGTATATGACCATGCCATTTGGGCATATTTTTGTAAGTAGGAATCGAAAAAGGCAGACAAATTGGCTGTAACTGATTCAATGCCACTGATTATTGGACGCCCCGGGGGCCTTGTGTCAGGGTACCTGAAGTCTCTACCTCCGAGAGAGGTAGAGACTTAGACGTCTATCCGTCCGGACGGGCTGTTTCCTCTGTTCCTCGCGGTCCACCCGGTCACGTAAACGCCGGCCGCAAGGGAGTCACTTCCTTTTGTAGCAGGACGTCCGGTAACCGACGTCATGACGCTAGCCCGGAATGACCTGTCACTCAATCCTGTAGAGACTAATCAGATCTCGTCGGAGGTGTGTCTCTCCCTCCGAGCCAGGGTATTTAAACTTGCTTCTCCCATTTGCTCATTGCCCTGTCGTGGTTCTAGCCTGTCTAGTCACACAGTGCTCTGGTATTTTCTGTTATCCCTTTGGTTCCGACCCGGCTTGTTTGACTTACTCTGTTTACCTCTGTTATCCTTGACCCGGCTTGTTCCTCGCTTACCTGTCCTCTCGTTCCCTCGACCTCGGCTTGTCTCTGACCATTCTCTATACTCTCCGTACGTTAGTCCGGCCATTCTAAGGTCCGGTATACGTATCCTGTACCTGTTTGTACTCTGCGTGTTGGATCCCTGTCCCGATCCTGACATTACGACAGGGCCAATGGATCCTGCAAGTACAAACAGTCAGCTTGCTCCTTCTGATCCTAGGTTTGAAGCCATGGATCACAGAATGGATCAGATGGCGCTAGCACTACAGGCGTTATTGTCTCATGCTAATAACCCGCCAGAGGAGACGCGTACTACTTCTATTTCTCCTGTGAGCTCAGGCCTAGAGGTAGCCACTGTAGGTGCCTCTTCCCGTATTACTCCACCAGTACGTTATGGTGGCTCACCTGAGAAGTGTCGTGGTTTCCTTAACCAGATCAGTATCCACTTTGAACTACAACCTCACTCCTATCCTACAGATAGGGCAAAGGTTGGATTTATTATCACCTTACTCATTGAGAAAGCTCTGAGATGGGCCAACCCACTATGGGAGAACGATAACCCGTTAGTATATAACTATAATGCCTTTGTAGCTGCCTTTAGAAGAACATTTGACCCTCCTGGTAGAAAGGTCAATGCAGCCAGATTACTGTTGCGCCTGAGACAGGAGAACCGAACTCTCGTGGATTATGCACTAGAGTTCAGGTCTCTGGCGTCAGAAGTTAAGTGGAATGAGCAGGCTTATATAGATGTATTTTTGAACGGGTTATCAGACGTAATCCTTGATGAGGTTGCTACTAGAGAACTCCCTGAAAATTTGGAGGATTTAATTTTGTTCATTTCTCGTATTGATGAGCGTTTAAGAGAGAGACAAAACACTCGAGAGAGGAACCTTAGACCTTCCTTTAAATTAGCTCCCGCATTTCAAAGTCCTGATTCCAATATCTCACTGTTTCCTGAACCTATGCAGATAGGCAATACTCGCCTCTCAGAAGAGGAGAGACAGTACAGGAGAAGAGAGGGATTATGCATGTATTGTGGAGTCAGAGGTCACTTACGCCTGAATTGTCCTAATCGTTCGGGAAACGCTCGCACCTAAGTTTCTCTAGAGGACAGGCCTTGGGTGTTTCTATTTTGTCCTCTACTCATAATTATAAAGATCACAGGCTTCTGCTACCAGTTTCTTTAACTTGGGAGAAGGGAGTACTAAAGACTATGGCTTTGATAGATTCCGGAGCTGCTGAGAATTTTATCGACCAAGCCTTTGCTACCAAACACACTGTCCCATCCCAGTTAAGGGATACACCCTTGGCCGTTGAGGCCATAGATGGTAGACCTTTACTTGAGCCTGTTATCTCCCGTGAGACTATACCCGTTAACTTAACTGTTGGTATCTTGCACGAGGAGAACTTATCACTTATGCTCATTTCGTCCCCTTCGGTCCCCATAGTCCTGGGGTACCCATGGTTAAAAAGACATAACCCTATTATCGATTGGGACTTTGGGGAGATACTCTCATGGGGTCAGGGCTGCCAGGAGAAGTGTTTACGCAGGGTTTCCCCATTGGCTGTAATAAACACACCGGGTAGTACCACTCAGTCTACAGAGGGACAGATACCGTTTATCTACCAGGACTTAAAAGCAGTATTCGAGAAGAAGAATGACGATACCTTACCTCCACACAGGTCATTTGATTGTAAAATTAAGCTTTTACCTGGTACTATGCCTCCGAGGGGCAATGTATATCCTCTATCCACTCAAGAGAACTCAGTTCTAGAGGAATATATTCGTGAGAATCTAGAAAAAGGATTCATTAGGAGATCCTCTTCCCCCGCCGGGGCTGGTTTTTTTTTCGTTAAAAAGAAGGATGGTACTTTGAGACCTTGTATTGATTACCGGGGTTTGAATAAGATAACCATCAGAAATGCCTATCCCATTTCTTTGATTACCGAGCTGTTTGATCGTTTAAAGGGCTCTAAAATTTTCACCAAGTTGGATCTCAGAGGGGCGTATAACTTGGTGAGAATCCAGGATGGACACGAGTGGATGACAGCGTTCAATACCCGTTATGGTCACTATGAATACACGGTTATGCCATTTGGTCTTTGTAATGCTCCGGCAGTCTTTCAGGATTTGATTAATGAAGTTCTTAGGCAGTTTCAACATGATTGTGTCATTTTATACCTGGATGACATTCTTATACACTCTAGGGAGATTGAGACCCACCACAGACAAGTCAGAAAGGTATTGCTCAAACTTCTGCAACATGGCCTATACTGTAAATTGGAGAAATGCAGTTTTGACCAGTCTCAGATAGACTTTCTTGGGTACGTGATTTCTGGGGAAGGCTTTAAAGGACCACTCTAGTGCCAGGAAAGCATACTCGTTTTCCTGGCACTAGAGTGCCCTGAGGGTGCCCCCACCCTCAGGGACCCCCTCCCGCCCGGCTCTGGAAAGGGGAAAGGGGTTAAATCTTACCTTTTTCCAGCGCTGGGCGGAGAGATCTCCTCCTGCTCTCCTCCTCCGATCCGCCTCTTCTCCTCCCCGTCGGCTGAATGCGCACGCGCGGCAAGAGCTGCGCGCGCATTCAGCCGGTCACATAGGAAAGCATTCATAATGCTTTCCTATGGACGCTGGCGTGCTCTCACTGTGAAAATCACAGTGAGAAGCACGCAAGCGCCTCTAGTGGCTGTCAATGAGACAGCCACTAGAGGACATAGGGGGAAGGCTTAACCCATTCATAAACATAGCAGTTTCTCTGAAACTGCTATGTTTATGAAAAAATGGGTTAACCCTAGAAGGACCTGGCACCCAGACCACCTCATTAAGCTGAAGTGGTCCAGGTGCCTAGAGGGGTCCTTTAAGATGGAACCTGACAAACTCCAATCTATTTTGGATTGGCCATTGCCTATGGGACTCAAAGCTATCCAGAGGTTTATTGGTTTCTCTAATTATTATAGGCGCTTTATTAAGGGATACTCTTCTATTATTGCGCCTATTACCAATATGACCAAACAAGGGGCTAATACTAAGACCTGGTCTACTGAGGCTCTTGTTGCTTTCAAGACGCTCAAGGAACTTTTTGCTTCTGCCCCAATTTTGGTTCACCCTGATACGACTCTGCCGTTCCTACTCGAGGTCGATGCCTCTGAGACGGGAGTAGGGGCGGTTCTGTCACAAAGGTTAGGGGTGGACAAACCGTTACACCCTTGTGGGTTTTTCTCTAAGAAACTATCTGGTCCTGAAAGCAGATATGACATCGGTGACAGGGAACTGTTAGGGGTCATTATGGCTCTTAAGGAGTGGAGGCATTTATTAGAGGGGACCTTACATCCTGTTACTATTTTAACGGACCACAAGAACTTGTCCTATATTGGGGAGGCTAAACGCCTATCCTCCAGGCAAGCTCGTTGGTCCCTATTCCTGACTCACTTCAACTATGTGCTTACTTATAGACCTGGTTCTAAGAACTCCAAAGCCGATGCTTTATCTCGCCAATATGAACCGTCCACTATAGTTGAGCCAGTTCTTTCCTCGATAGTTCCTAAATGTAATATCATCGCTAACACGAATCTCAGGATTCATTCTCCGTTGCTTACCGAGATCATGAAGTTACAACATCTAGCTCCTAAACAGACTCCTGGGGATAGACACTTCGTTCCTCCTGCTCTCCAACTGGAGGTGTTACGGTGTTTCCACGACAGCAAGGTAGCTGGGCATCCTGGCATTCGCAAGACGTATGCTTTAATCTCCAGATTAAAGATTTCTGGTGGCCTGCTTTGCGTAAGGATATTAAAGATTTCATCGATACTTGTGAGGTCTGTACTAAGACTAAGCAACCTCATATGCTTCCATGTGGATTTCCAGAGAAACCATGGTCCTGTTTAGCTAGGGACTTCATTGTCGATTTGCCTATCTCTAAAAAACAGACTGTCATCCTCACCGTGGTTGACAGATTCACCAAGATGGCTCACTTCGTTCCTCTGCCTAAACTCCCGTCTTCACCCGAATTGGCAGAGATATTCGCAAGGGAGATTTTTCGTTTCATAGGATACCCTCCCAAATTGTATCTGACAGAGGTTCCCAATTTGTTTCCCGTTTTTGGAGGTCCTTCTGCTCTCAACTGGGTATCAAATTGAATTTCTCTTCTGCCTATCATCCTCAGTCTAACGGAGCTGCTGAACGCACCAACCAAAAAATTGAACAATATTTACGTTGTTTTGTTTCTGAACACCAGGACGATTGGGTTGGTTTGATTCCTTGGGCGGAGTTTGCACACAACAATCTCGTTTGTGATTCTACTCATTCAAGCTCCTTCTTCATGAATTATGGCTTTCATCCATCTATTCTTCCCTCGGCCTCCCCTTCCCAAGGGATACCGTCGGTTGATGTTCATGTTGCCAATTTGAGGAAGTTGTGGGATCAGACTCGACAAATTCTTCTGCACAATTCTATGCTGGTTAAGAAACACGCCGATAAACGTAGAAGGGCGGCTCCGGTGTTTGTTCCAGGTGATAGAGTTTGGTTGAGTACAAGAAACATCCGTTTAAAAGTACCTTCCATGAAGTTCGCTCCTCGTTATATTGGACCTTACAGGGTGCTGACTCGGATTAACCCAGTCGCGTATCGTCTAGCTCTTCCCGCTGCCTTACGCATCCCTAACTCATTTCATGTTTCATTGCTGAAACCACTAGTCTGCAACAGATTTTCCTCCACAACGTCCTCTCCTCGCTCTGTTCAGGTGGAGGGTCAGGAGGAGTATGAGGTTAACTCTATTATCGATTCTCGATTATCCCGGGGGAGAGTACAATATCTGGTCGATTGGAAGGGATATGGTCCTGAGGAGAGGAGTTGGGTACCTCAAGAGGATGTTCATGCTCCTCGTCTCCGCAGGGCGTTTCACTCCCGCTTCCCATCTCGTCCCGGTTCCTTCCGCCCGGTGGGCGTATCTGAGAGGGGGGGTACTGTCAGGGTACCTGAAGTCTCTACCTCCGAGAGAGGTAGAGACTTAGACGTCTATCCGTCCGGACGGGCTGTTTCCTCTGTTCCTCGCGGTCCACCCGGTCACGTAAACGCCGGCCGCGAGGGAGTCACTTCGTTTTGTAGCAGGACGTCCGGTAACCGACGTCATGACGCCAGCCCGGAACGACCTGTCACTCAATCCTGTAGAGACTAATCAGATCTCGTCGGAGGTGTGTCTCTCCCTCCGAGCCAGGGTATTTAAACTTGCTTCTCCCATTTGCTCATTGCCCTGTCATGGTTCTAGCCTGTCTAGTCACACAGTGCTCTGGTATTTTCTGTTATCCCTTTGGTTCCGACCCGGCTTGTTTGACTTACTCTGTTTACCTCTGTTATCCTTGACCCGGCTTGTTCCTCGCTTACCTGTCCTCTCGTTCCCTCGACCTCGGCTTGTCTCTGACCATTCTCTATACTCTCCGTACGTTAGTCCGGCCATTCTAAGGTCCGGTATACGTATCCTGTACCTGTTTGTACTCTGCGTGTTGGATCCCTGTCCCGATCCTGACACCTTGTTAGATTTTTGTGGATCTTTGGAATGAAATAAAAGATTGGGATGACTCAATGGGGATTCCAAAGGTAATCAAAATTTATTTTTGTGATGATATTTTCATTCCTGGCCTCTTCTAAAAGGGTTTTTAATTCTATATTGAACGTCTGGGAGGGGTCATTCTTTAGTTTTTTATAAGTTATACCGTCAGCTAGAATATTAGAAGCTTCTTGTCGGTAATATTGTTCTGACATGATAACAATTGCCCCCCCCTTATCTGCTTCCTTTATAATTATGTCATCCCTTGAAATCAAATCATTTAGTGCCAATTGCTCCCCCTTAGTCAAATTTTGCGTCTGATTCCCTCCATTTCTTTTCCTCTTACCTACCCATTTTTCAAAATCTTTTTCGACCAGGTTTTCAAAAGTCTCTAAATGTGACCCTTTGCTCTGTACCGGGAAAAACTTAGACTTAGGTTTAAATTTTCTCTGTATATCATTTAACTCGTTGTTATTTTTATTTTCGAGGGGGTTAGGGAATTTCAGAAAATGTCTGGTAACTGTCATGGATCTAATAAACTGTTTTAGGTCAATATATAATTGAAAGTCATCCGCTTCCTGATTCGGAGCAAATTTCATTCCCTTCTCTAATAACTGTATCTCTTGATCTGTCAAATTAGTTCCAGACAAGGTAACAATCCCTCTCTTGAATTCATCCTCTGGGATATCTAATCCCTCCCCTGGTTTCTCTCCTGATCCTCTGCTCTTTTTCTTTTTGATGGGGATTCCCTGTACAGATGGGAGAAGCGATTGGGGTGATCCCACCTCTTCTCTCGTGGTTGGAAATAGTTGGTAATAGTTTTTTCCTTCGGGGCTCTTGCCCTCTCCAGAAAATTTTCCTTCTCCCTCATCTCCAGGGCATATCCTTTTCTATTCTCTCCCTTGTTTTTCACCACCTGTGCATAGGTGCTAGGATGGTGTTCCCTTCTATGTGAAAATGGGATTGCATCACTGGCCACATCAACATCATGGCTCTCTATTCTTTCCGGAGAGTTTTTTCCGGAAATCTTAGGTGACCTTCCTCTAACTGGAGTTTTCCTTCTAGTGTCAATGGAGGGGAATCTTTTTTTTTTAAATCAAAAAGGGAAAAAAAAAAACCCATCTCCATCGAGGGGAGGCACCCATAACACGCTTTATCATTCTGGAATATGTGAGTGCATATTAACCACTGCAAGCTTTATAATAGTTTTGTAGCAATATTTGCACTATGTTTTGTCCTCTATTATAGGTATACTAGCAGATACCCAAAATAGCCCATCAATTACACAGTTCTGTTATACGGTTATCAGCTGGGAGATAACCCTGGGAAGCAGTGTACCTATCAGCTAAGTTTTTTTGTTACTATATTCTTTTCACGGGTGTCCGTGTGTTTGCTATTTGTTGTGTTTTTTCCCAAACTACCATAACCCCTGGCACTAACTCCCTCAGCTTGTCCACATCCCTCTTCATACTCTCGATCAATACCTTCTGCGGGAATGACCCCATATCATTGCCTCCTGTATGAAGCAACACTATGTCCGGAACCTGACCCAACAGAATTTTACAAAACATTTCCGCACAGATAGCACTCCAACCCCAACCCCGGTATCCAAACCACCGGAGCTGCACCATGGAACTCGGAAAGCCCAGCTGTAGACCCCGATGATGTGCCCAGTATATATATGAGTGGCCGACCACCCATGCCGTGCAACCTGCAAAACATAAAGCAACATAGCCAACCACAACACAACATTAAAGTAACAACTCCCCTTGAACCACCCATAGGCCTTACACCAACTTGTCTAGCCTAACGTAAGACCTGAACCTCAGGGATTCCCACCTGCCGATCTTTTTTTTACCATATTGCGCTTGTAAATAATGGCAGAAAGTAGCAATTATTTGCAAAGGATACAGAAAGCTAGATCACAAAAGTTTGAATCAATGTTTAAAAATGTGGCTAGACCAAAAGCAATGGGGGGGTTTGAAGATTTTTTCAGACAGAAAGAGAAACTGTTAAATTTAGAAACAAAAAAATGGTGGGAAATCGCTTTCCTGGGGAGTTATCTAGACGAGGGTCTCATCCCTAGGGGACTCCGTATAGACAAAACCCCAGCTTTTGGTTTGGAGAATGAAGAGTTCCTGAATAAATGGGATGAGATTTTGTTTAATTGTTCCCGCCAATTAATGGTATTGCTATTGGATTTTTCTAAGGCAAGTAAATTAAAAAATTGAGGAGGATTTAGAAATTCTGGAAAAATCAGATATTGGAAACAGGGAAGATGTGGAGTTTAAAGAAAGGGAAGAATCTCTTTTCAAAAGAGTCCAACATTTAGACGAGAAAATTTCTGATATTAAGAATAATAAATATCTGAGGGATAAAGATGATATGACCCAGAATAATTTTTCTACTAAGAATAAAATTGCACGTAAAAGATTGGGAAGACCAAATGTTGGAAAAAGATTCACCAGAACTCCATCTAGAAACTTTAGGAGAAGAACCCCAGAGAGAGAAAAGAGACCTCAGTATAATTTTAGGAAAAGATTCCCCTCCATTGACACTAGAAGGAAAACTCCAGTTAGAGGAAGGTCACCTAAGATTTCCGGAAAAAACTCTCCGGAAAGAATAGAGAGCCATGATGTTGATGTGGCCAGTGATGCAATCCCATTTTCACATAGAAGGGAACACCATCCTGGCACCTATGCACAGGTGGTGAAAAACAAGGGAGAGAATAGAAAAGGATATGCCCTGCAGATGAGGGAGAAGGAAAATTTTCTGGAGAGGGCAAGAGCCCCGAAGGAAAAAAACTATTACCAACTATTTCCAACCACGAGAGAAGAGGTGGGATCACCCCAATCGCTTCTCCCATCTGTACAGGTAATCCCCATCAAAAAGAAAAAGAGCAGAGGATCAGGAGAGAAACCAGGGGAGGGATTAGATATCCCAGAGGATGAATTCAAGAGGGGGATTGTTAACTTGTCTGGAACTAATTTGACAGATCAAGAGATACAGTTATTAGAGAAGGGAATGAAATTCGCTCCGAATCAGGAAGCGGATGACTTTCAATTATATATTGACCTAAAAAAGTTTATTAGATCCATGACAGTTACCAGACATTTTCTGAAATTCCCTAACCCCCTCGAAAATAAAAATAACAACGAGTTAAATGATATACAGAGAAAATTTAAACCTAAGTCTAAGTTTTTCCCGGTACAGAGCAAAGGGTCACATTTAGAGACTTTTGAAAACCTGGTCGAAAAAGATTTTGAAAAATGGGTAGGTAAGAGGAAAAGAAAAGGAGGGAATCAGACACAAAATTTGACTAAGGGGGAGCAATTGGCACTAAATGATTTGATTTCAAGGGATGACATAATTATAAAGGAAGCAGATAAGGGGGGAGCAATTGTTATCATGTCAGAACAATATTACCGACAAGAAGCTTCTAATATTCTAGCTGACGGTATAACTTATAAAAAACTAAAGAATGACCCCTCCCAGACGTTCAATATAGAATTAAAAACCCTTTTAGAAGAGGCCAGGAATGAAAATATCATCACAAAAAGAAATTTTGATTACCTTTGGAATCCCCATTGAGTCATCCCAATCTTTTATTTCATTCCAAAGATCCACAAAAATCTAACAAGGCCCCCGGGGCGTCCAATAATCAGTGGCATTGAATCAGTTACAGCCAATTTGTCTGCCTTTTTAGATTCCTACTTACAAAAATATGCCCAAATGGCATGGTCATATACAAAGGACACAAAATCATTTCTGCAAGAAATTGATAATATAGAGTGGCAGGAGGATTACAGCTGGGCCACATTGGATGTGACCTCGTTGTATACGGTCATTAGCCATAATCTGGGGTTAGAGGCAGTTGCCTCTTATTTAGATCAGGATAGAGATATGTCTCTTAATCTTAGATCTTTCATCTTGTGGGGTATCCAGTTTATATTGGAACACAATAATTTTTTCTTTGACAAATCTTTTTATTTACAGTTGGTAGGAACCGCCATGGGAACCAGGTTCGCCCCCAGTTATGCCAACATATACATGCGCAGATGGGAGGACCTCTGCGTACGTCTGGGGCATGACTGGGTGGCGAACCTGGTCCTATGGCGGCGATATATCGATGACATCATTATCATTTGGAGGGGGTCGGATTCTGAGTTCATGAAATTTGTTAACCATCTAAACCAGAATGAATATAATTTAAAATTTTCTCCAGTTTGGGATCGTAGAGAAATACATTTCCTAGATCTAACTCTTTTTTGTGAAGGGAATGATATTAAATCTAAATGTTTCTTTAAGCCAACTGATGGGAACAGCTACGTACATAAACGTAGTTGTCACCATCAATCTTGGTTAAAGGGGATTACCAAGGGACAATTGACCCGGGTAAGAAGAAACTGCACACATATCGAGGATTTCCAGTCACAGGCCCAACATATAGCTGAGAAATTAGTTAAAAAAGGCTACAATCAAAAACAGATCAAGAGGGAAATTCATGGTATGTCTAAAAAAAGTAGGAATGATCTTCTGGCTGATGGTCCCAGCAGTAAGAAAAAAGGAGAAGATTTTAGACAAGCTTTTTTTACACAATATAGTATAGACCACCCAAAAATTAAAAGGAGTCTACACAAATATTGGCCGATACTGTTAGAGGATCCCATTTTGGGGGAACACTTATCTAAAAGGCCCAAGATCATTTATAGGAAACAACAAAACCTCAAGAACCTATTAGCACCGAGCTATGCACTAAAAAATGGATATAAAAATGCTAAAAAGGGGATAAAAGGCTTTAGGGGTTGCAAAAGCTGCAAAGCTTGCTCGCAAGTAAATACGGATAGGGTTACATCATATAGCAGTTTCATAACAGGGAAACAATATCCTATAAAATCAGAGATTAGTTGCCGCTCTAATCATGTGGTGTATCTACTTCAGTGCCCATGCGGGAGTCAATATGTGGGCCGCACAAAGAGATGTCTAAAAGTTAGATTTTTAGAACATATCAATAATATAAAGAAAAGATTAGATACCCATTCAGTACCGCTTCATTGCAATAGTTGCCCCTCTTTCCATTTGAAGGGTTTGCGTTGCATAGGGATAGAACAAATCCAACCCCATTGGAGAGGGGGTAACAAAGAAAAACGATTGGCCCAAAGGGAATCGTATTGGATTCATAGGTTACGTACCCTTAGCCCAAAGGGATTAAATGTGGATATGGATATCGTCTGTTTTTTGAATTAATTGAGTGAGAATATATAAAGTTCAAAAAATGTTTTTCAGCTAGGGGCGTGGCTTGGAGGTCCGAGAAGATGGCAGCCTAATCCGTGAGCTCCCGCAGGCTCTGCACAATACCTCACCGACAGCACAGCCTAACACTCAAAATGGGGAAAACTAACCGCACATCAAGTGCCCAGCGGTCAGTGGACACACCGAAAGGCAACCCAACCCCATCCGTGAAGCACTTTCTGGTGCCACAGGCGGACCTAGATCAACAGGCCTCGAGTGACTCCACGGCCTCCGGCCTTTCCCGCCCGCGCTCACCGCAGGGAGAGCTGACACATGAGGTCTCTCCCACATTCGCACCGGAGCTGATCTCGATGCTACAGCAATTACCTACAAAGGCAGACCTGAAAACGGCGAATGCCGAACTCCACAACTCCATAACCTCTGAACTACATGCCTTGCGTGAAGAGATTCAAGGCCTTAGCCAGAAAGTGGCCCAGCTAGAAGCAGACAGCGACCACATGGCGGCAGCTCAGACGGCGAACACAGACAGACTGCAAACCCAAAATAAGGTACTGCAGCAAATGGCGTTACACATAGAGGATTTAGACAACAGGGGAAGGAGACAAAACATACGCTTAAGATGGGTACCCGAGGGACTGGACAAGAGAACACCGATACAGACCACGTTATCAGAGTTATTCAATAAACTACTTGTCCGGCCACTCCAGACACCCATCAACTTTGTGCGAGCACACCGCGCACTGAGGCCTCCGGGTCCCCCAGAAGGCCCAGCCAGAGACATCATCTGCTGCCTGAGAGCTTTCCCCTGAAGGAGGAGATCCTCCGCAAGGCCAGGGGCGCCGACAAAATACTACTAGAGGGCTCAGAGGTACACTTGTTTCCAGACCTATCCCCTGCAACCTTAACATTCAGGAGGGTGATGAAACCCCTAACAAGACAACTACAAGCAGCCAACATGTGGTACCGTTGGTGCTTCCCCACGGGCCTACAAGTCGCAACGCCCAATGGCCCCTTTACGGTCCAAAGTGAAGAAGACGCCGCAGCACTCCAGAGGGAGCTCCACCTGCCACCAGAGTCACTGCAATGGCCGAATCCACTGAACTTTTACGCCTTCGGCCCCAAGCAACAGGGCACAGGCCCCAGGCCTCAACGAATCAGACCCCCCCGCGCACAAACGATCAGACCGGCGGGGACGCCTAACTGAACACCGTGGGTCTCCTCAGTCTTGAGATCATACCCCCAGCAAGACAGACTATCAGGCAAATACCAGCTGCAGTGAATTACTTTGACTACACGGACATGTTGGGACCCCCATAAACAAACTTTCTTTGCTTTTTGACCCCAGTGACGCTTTGACCCTGTGCCTTATGTCTTCTTCTCTCCCCCACCTCCTACGGATGCAACGGGCATGCACGCTCTTGAAATTAAGGACACTCAGCTGGCACACTACCACGGACTGAATGCCCGGCTACCCCCCTTTCACAGCAAGTACTGCCTGGGCTAGGATCAGAAGGGAGGGAGGAGGGTGGGTGGCGATGGGAACACTAGGACCCAGAGGGAATATCTATACCAGTGGAAAGGGACAAGAACTACACCGGGCTTCTCGCTGAGGGAGGGGAGGAGGGCGGGCAAGGTCCAAAACCATCCCAAGGGTAGATCTTGGAGTAAAACTGGGGTAAAACTCTTATATCACGAATTGACGCTCGAAGCCAGGGGGGAGAGGGAGGTGGGGGGGGGGAGATAAGGGGGAATAGGGGAGGGAGGGGGGTAGGGAGACGAGCCTGTCACTGGACTACTCATACGAGGCACACAGGGGGTTATGTTATGTTATGTTAAGTTATACTGTTTATGTTATGGCTGCATACCATGTTTAATTACCGTTACTTTTGGTGAGGTTAACACATATGCTACATTCTAGATGGATCGAGCCAGTGGCGTACACATGACCCATGGGGCCCCGGTGCAAAAATTGATCCGTGGGCCCCCCCCCCCCCCACTCTGCGCGGGCCGGGGCAGCAACACATGGCGGCGGGCACCTGGTCGCAGGGGTTGCGACCGCGGTATGTACGCCACTGCATGCAGATGCACACACACTTAAAGGACCACTACAGACACCCAGATCACATCAGCTCAATGAAGTGGTCTGGGTGTCAGGTCCCTCTAGTTTTAACCCTGCAGCTGAAAGCATAGCAGTTTCAGAGAAACTGTTATGTTTCACTGAGGGTTAATCCAGCCTCTAGTGGCTGTCTCACTGACAGCCGCTAGAGGCGCTTGCGCCATTTTAAGACACTGAACGTCCATAGGAAAGCATTGAGTAATGCTTTCCTATGGGCGGTTTGAATGCGTGCGCGGCTCTTGCCGTGCATGCGCATTCGGCGCTGAGAGGCGGAGGGATCCCCAGCGCCATGGGAGTCCGGCGCTGGAGAAAGGTAAGTGCTGAAGACACACACACACACACACTCTCACGAACAAATGCATACACACTAGCTAACAGACACACACATTTACTGACAAAGACACACTCAGCGGCAGACATACATACACACTCACTTACAAAACATACACTCTCACTGACAAACACACACTCACTAACAGACATCAAACAGACTCACTAACACACACACACACAAACACACTCAGTAACAGACACACAGTAACACACTCACTAGCAGACACACACTCTAACACAAACACCAACACTCACACTAACACACACACACTAACACACACACACTAACGCTCACACACACTAACACACACACACTAACGCTCACACACACTAACACACACACACTAACGCTCACACACACTAACACACACACACTAACGCTCACACACACTAACACACACACACACACACTAACACTCACTCACACACACACACACTAACACTAACTAACACACACACACTAACACACACACACTAACACTCACACACACATACACTTACACGTTTTTTTTTTTTTTTATTTAATCCCCCCAGCCTCCTTACCTTTTGGAGTGCTGAGGGGATTCCCTGGGGTCCAGTGGTGCTGCTGGGCTCCTGGGGGGGGGGGCGGTCACCCGGCGGGCTGGCTGGTCCTGCGGGTGCGCGAGGGAGCACTCTCCCCTGAGTGCTTCCTCTTCAGCTCCCTTGCTCGCCGCGTACTGATACCGGCGCCGGAAGATGACATCATCTTCCGGCTCCGGTATCAATGCGGTGCGCGAGGGAGCTGAAGAGGAAGCACTCAGGGGAGAGTGCTCCCTCGCGCACCCGCCGGCCGCCGGGTGTAAGCAGGGCCAGCCTCGGGGGGCCCGGAGGTGGCCGGCTCCTGGGCCCCCCAGGAGAAGAGGCTGGCCCAGAGCGTACATACCGGGTCGCAGGGGCGGCCGGGCCCCCTGGTGGGCCGGGCCCGGTCGCAGCCGCGACCCCTGCGACCCTGGTATGTACGCCACTGGATCGAGCTGTAAGTCGGGGAGACGGAAGTTCCTGACTGGGTGGAGCCCCGAGAGACCACGGTGGTCTGCGACGACCGATTTGCGAGCGCACTTGGTCCCCTGGGCTTTGCCCACTTAGGAATTCTTGGACTCCTTCGACGGCCCTACCGGAGCGAGCGACAAGACTCAGGTGAGCGGTACCCCTCCACCCCCTTAGTGGAGAGGGGGTTTTACTGCCCCCCGACGCTCTTCTCTGAAATTGCTACACACAGCGATTATTCTTTCGGGACTGTGTAATACGGCCCCAGACCTTCCCTTTCCCGGTTACCCCACACTTTCCTATACCCTATCCCCGTCCTACCCTTAGATCCCTTGACTGACGTGACAGATCACAAACACATCCAACTATAAGACACTGACCATGTCTATTGCCCCAGCACCTATCACGATACTCTCCCTTAACGCCAGAGGCCTAAACAAACCTGAAAAAAGATCAGGAGCCATGAGAGAGTTCCTATCCCATAAGGCATCAATAGTATTCCTCCAAGAGACCCACTTCAGAGAAGGGTCGAGACCCACACTGACTAACCACCACTACCCCATAGGCTACTACAGCGACTTCCAGGGAGGCAAATCTAGAGGTACGGCAATTCTCATTCACAAACACATCCCGTTTAAAGAGTCAGGAGTGCTGACAGACCCAGAAGGCCGCTACACATTTATTAAAGGGGAGATAGCGGGCGCAGTATACACATTCGCTAACATATATGTCCCAAATCGCAATCAATATCGCTTTATAGCTCGGGTACTTCGCACCCTCCAGCGCTTCACAGAGGGCGTCATGATACTAGGGGGAGACTTAAATGTGGCCCTGGACCCTAAATGGGATTCCTCTCTAGGACACTCCCATATCCCTACACAACATATCACGGCGATCAGAACCTTATTGGCCAAGGCACAACTGGTAGACAGCTGGAGGGCGCTACATCCAGACGAAAGGGACTATACCTTTTACTCCCACCCCCACAATTCGTACACCCGAATCGACTACCTCTTCATGACACAGTACCACCTTCCGCTGGTGCTCAAAGCCGAACAAGGTACCGCGTCGTGGTCAGACCACGCACCGGTGACCATCACTCTGACATCCCCCCTCTTCCGGACGAAGGTTTCCAAGTGGAGGCTGAACGAAGCCTTACTTGCTAATCATGAGGTAGCAACAGAGATAGAAACGACATTACAAGACTACTTCACACACAATAACGATCAGACCTCTCCCACCATACGATGGGAAGCACACAAGAGTGTGGTCAGAGGACATTTCATTCAAAAAAGCACACTTCTGAAGAGACGGAGGGAGGTACGGATGACCACAATACTAACTGAAATACAACACCTAGACACCCTTAATAAACGCCTCCAACTCCCCACACATCAGGCAACGCTCCTCTCCTTACGGAGGGAACTGACTTCACTTATACAATCCCAACACCATAGAGAGGTTTTGCGTCATAGGGCATTCTTTGCCATAAACGGAAATAAAAGTGGGAAGCTCCTAGCACGCATGATTAATAAAAAGCGCCAGGCCACCTGCATCGACCGCATACGAGACAAGGGCGGGACCCTACACAGACACCCCACAAAGATACAAGAGGTTATTCGAGCATACTATGCAGAGTTGTATTCTATACCGAGACCACAATCCACAACACACACCCACAAGCTCCACTCCTCCATAGACGACTACCTCCAATCTCACACACTCCCTAGCTTACCGACAACTGCGGTGAATCAACTAGAGGAGCCCATAACCATAGAGGAGTTAGCTTTAGCGATCAAACACTCTAAAGTGGGAAAGAGCCCAGGCCCAGACGGACTACCCATTAAATATTATAAGAGATATGCAGATGTCCTCTACCCCCCGTTACTGGCCATGTTCAACGCAATAAGGGAAGGACATGACATCCCCAAGCAAACATTGACGGCGCACATTACCATAATCCCTAAAGAGGGCAAGGATAGGGAACAATGTGGGAGCTACCGCCCTATCTCCCTCATCAATAATGACCTCAAAATGCTGGCAAAAGTCCTGGCGACCAGACTCCAGACGCACATACCCAGACTGATCCACGCGGACCAGGTGGGGTTTGTGATGGGACGAGAAGCCAGAGATAATACGATCCGAGCCCTCACACTCATGCATAGATCGACAGGGGTAAACAGGGGCCTTCTCCTGCTGTCCACGGACTCGGAGAAGGCCTTTGACCGGGTCTGCTGGGAGTATATGTTCAAGACGTTAGCACACATGGGAATGGGACCACACCTCCAGGGCTGGATCAAAGCCCTGTACTCCCAGCCGACGGCACATGTCCTGGTAAACGGGGCACTTACGGAAGCCTTCCCAATCTATAATGGCACTCGACAGGGTTGCCCTCTGTCCCCATTGTTGTTTGTCCTGGCCCTGGAACCCTTCCTAAACACTATCAGACACCACCCCAACATCAAAGGAATCCAAACAGGAGATACACATCACAAAATAGCCGCATACGCGGACGACCTACTGTTTTTTATAACTAATCCCGAGGTCTCTCTACCAAATCTATTACAGGCCTTTCACACGTATGGGCTAATATCGGGACTGAAAATCAACTTCTCAAAATCTTGTATCTTAAACATTAACCTGCCCACACAAAGGGCCACCCGACTAAAACAGAGCCATACATTCCAATGGGCCCCAGACAAAATAAGGTACCTTGGCACCTGGTTAACGACGAAGGCAGCAAATCTGTACGCTGCAAACTTCGCCCCACTACTACTCCAGTTCCAGAAAGAACTAAGAGAGTGGGCCTTCCCCCACATATCCTGGTTGGGTAGAGTACAAGTGGTAAAAATGAATTTCTTGCCGAGGTTGCTATACCTCTTCCAGGCTCTACCCATAGTGATCCCAACCTCCTTCTTCAAGGCACTCAGGGGAGCAATGGGGGCGTATGTGTGGGATGGCAGGAGACCTAGATTAAGATACACACTACTCACACAACCTAAAGACAAAGGGGGGCTAGCCCTGCCAGACTTCACACTATACTATAAAGCATGTCACCTACAGCGCATTATGGAGTGGTCCAAAATGGGGGTCACCAAGCTCTGGAAAAAGGCGGAGGAGGACATGGCGGGCGTGCCCGCCCCCCTTCTCCCGTGGCTAAACGTGAAAGGGGAGGAGAGGGAGGGAAGATACTCAGCCTACACCAAAGCCACACTGACGGTGTGGCGAAGGAGCATGGGCCGACATGGCCTCTCCTCATATCCATCCCCACTGCTACCTCTCACACACAACATAGACTTCCCACCGGGTCTAGACCCGCGAGCCCTTCGAGCCCTTGTGGGAGACCCTCTACCACGACTAAGACACGTCTGCACTAGACGAGGACTGAAGGGCCTGACGGAGATGTGCGGGGAGACCCCTCAACCCTTCCTCATACAGTTTAGATACGAACAATTGCGCAGCTACGTGAGACTCCTCCCGCAAGGAGCAGCTCTGACCAGAGACCTCACTGCTTTCGAACGGTTATGCACAGACCCAGACCCACTACCACACGGGGTGTCCCACCTGTACTCTCTCCTCCAGTCACAAACACCAGGGGAACTACTTAAATTTATGGGGCAATGGGAGGCATCCCTACACCAAACTTTCAGCACCCAAGAATGGGAAAAGATGTGCAACATCATACATCACTGTTCGGTTTTTAGCAAAAGCCAAGAGACGGCCTACAAGTTACTTACACGGTGGTATTACACGCCAGCCACGGCACACCACATACACGCCAGTGAGACTCGTCTCTGCTGGAGATGCGGCAAGACAATAGGTACACTCATACACATATGGTGGGAATGCGACCTCGTACAGCCTTTCTGGCGCTCTATTCACACAATACTATCCCGATTCTCAGATAACCCGCCGCCACTGGAACCGGCAGCTATGCTACTCCACCACACGACAACCCCGATACCCAAGTATAAAAAATCACTCACGATCCGAATCCTCAACGTTGCAAAACAGACAGTCCCACAGTTCTGGAAGAAAAAAGAAACCCCATCCATACACAAATGGTTCGCCCAAATGGAAGACCTCAGAGCCATAGAGGACCTTACCATGCACGCGGCTGGCCCGCAAAAACAGACATACCTAGATATATGGACACACTGGATACTGACAACCGCTACACCCGAATTTCAGACCCTGCTGACTGCACACGTACCTAGGGACACACGACCCACTGACACAGGGACCGAAGACTGACCCATCCCTCCTTCCTTATCTGTACCTACCCCCCCCAGCCCCGTCTTATTCCGGGATCACCTACCGGAGAGGTGGGGATCCACGGACATGAACAGGGAACGATCTCATTGACAGGTCAACCTGTCCCACAATACTGATAACGTGCTCATCACTATAATACTATGTTTATCATAATCTGAAATTGCCATGTAAAGCTATGCTAGACACGGATAAGACACATAGTACACGACATAACTGTTTATAGACCCAACTAGCTGAGAAGGGATACCTTGTGTCAAACGGGGACATATGATACCAGTAATAATGTGGGCATACGGGCCCGAATGTACGCTCTCTGTTTTTATCCTGCACATACTGTGAACTGACTACAGCACTAAACTACTATGTGGGACCAGATAACCCAGACAGGACTGTTATGTCTCAAAGAAATACTGCGTTGATAAAGTGTGACTAAGACTATGAAAATGGCATAGTGGAAGCTAACAGTTAACTTACAATAAGATGACTTAGAGAAACTTACTAGGGACCTGCGAGTCCAACGATGCTGAGGGCCTGCGCGCCCAACCGTTTTATAATTTGTACAATGTTTATTCCTTTATCCTGCTCTGACACATGTTGTGTCCTGACTACTTTATACAACTGATACTGGAGACCTGCGAGTCTCACTATGAACCTTTCACTCAATAAAAATCATATTTACAAAAAAAAAAAAAATGTTTTTCAATAATTAAGAACAAAAGGTGATAATTAATAACAAAAAACAAAATATCGGTCTTGGAGTTAGGATGTATAATATTCTGCATCACTCTAACTCAATTTGAACATTATTTGAATATAATTCTTTGTATCATTGCAAGCAATATGGATATGTAATTTGAATATATAAATAATCTTTGTCACTTTACACTTTTTGTGGTTTTACTATTAAGAGAATTTATCATTTAAAGTCACCATATTGGCTCCACTGGTTATACCAATATTTTATAAAATATTATTGTCATGATATAAATTTGCTAATGAATTAAGAGATAATTATCTAAAATCACTACATTGGCACCACTGGTTATGCCATTATTCTATGAGATATTATGGTGGCTATATAAATTTATTAATAAATATTAGCATTGATTTTTTGCAAAATCTAAATGAATACTATGAATGATCCACTCAGATGGGGAGTTTCTTCATTCATTTGGTTTTCTAGTAAGTCAATTGATTAAAATATATTAGAGGACATTTCATTACTATTATATTTTTCTTTATTAAGATGAAAATTTGGTTTCTAATAGTCTTCTCTTTCCAGCTTTTTATGTATAACTATCAGGCTTTAATTGGCATCCGAGTCCACTATCACATGGTGGAACGCACGGCCATGTTTTTTCTCGAGCGTGGAACGCAAATAATCACATGACGAAGATTTTTAACACGTGATGCACGCGTAACGTATGACGTACACGGAAGTGATAGAATATTCCAACGGACCCGGTATTGCTTTTTACGGCGAAGTGGATACACCTGAGAGAAGGAAAAGGTGGACGAATCAGAGCTGGAAGATGAGAAGACACCCACTATTCCACCAATGACTGAAAGGGATTAGCCCTATATAAGATGTTTTTTATTGTTAGCTTGTTAGGGTGCTGTTTTCATTTTATGTATCTGTTACTGGATGAGCATTGAAAGAGGTCCCTGAGGAAGTCCTGTTTGCACAAGGACGAAACGCGTAGGACCAGCATCTTTTATTTATATTGCTTTTATCATTTTATTTTTATTTTGTACACCCTCTTAAAATCTTTGTAAGTAAATAAATTGCCTTTGGAGTATTCCGTATGGTTGCTGTTTCTTTGGAATCTTTGGCTGACCTGGATCCCATATTGGCTATCACTTGAGGAGGGAAAATCAAAAAGGGAAAAAAAAAACCCATCTCCATCGAGGGGAGGCACCCATAACACGCTTTATCATTCTGGAATATGTGAGTGCATATTAACCACTGCAAGCTTTATAATAGTTTTGTAGCAATATTTGCACTATGTTTTGTCCTCTATTATAGGTATACTAGCAGATACCCAAAATAGCCCATCAATTACACAGTTCTGTTATACGGTTATCAGCTGGGAGATAACCCATGGAAGCAGTGTACCTATCAGCTAAGTTTTTTTGTTACTATATTCTTTTCACGGGTGTCCGTGTGTTTGCTATTTGTTGTGTTTTTTCCCAAACTACCATAACCCCTGGCACTAACTCCCTCAGCTTGTCCACATCCCTCTTCATACTCTCGATCAATACCTTCTGCGGGAATGACCCCATATCATTGCCTCCTGTATGAAGCAACACTATGTCCGGAACCTGACCCAACAGAATTTTACAAAACATTTCCGCACAGATAGCACTCCAACCCCAACCCCGGTATCCAAACCACCGGAGCTGCACCATGGAACTCGGAAAGCCCAGCTGTAGACCCCGATGATGTGCCCAGTATATATATGAGTGGCCGACCACCCATGCCGTGCAACCTGCAAAACATAAAGCAACATAGCCAACCACAACACAACATTAAAGTAACAACTCCCCTTGAACCACCCATAGGCCTTACACCAACTTGTCTAGCCTAACGTAAGACCTGAACCTCAGGGATTCCCACCTGCCGATCTTTTTTACCCGATCATCACCCAGACCCAGTCTCGCCGCTTCCGTAGCCGCGCCAATCCGAAAGGAATGAGTCCCAAATTGTCTTGGGTCCACTCCCAACTTGTCCAACGCCTTCCGCAGAACCCGGAGGAACTGGAACTTCGATAGTGAAGAGCCGTCCTCGTGCTGAAAATATGAACCCCCGGCCGTCGCCCGGACTTCCTGGAAGGCCATGGCGCACCTAACCGGGCACGTGCTCCCGCCTGGGAGCTCCCTCAACGTAACCAAGGTCCCCTTCCCCATTGTGTCTGTCTTGGACCGCCTCAGGTTGATCACCACCTTGTCTTGGACCGCCTCAGTTTGATCAACACCTTGTCACTCCACACCTACACATCCACTGCCCGAAGCCCCCACCCCCACCCCTTGGCGGTTGCAGCTGACCAGCTCGCTGACACGAAATGCCCCGAAAAATGCGAAACTAAAAACCATGGAGAACAACTTAACTTTGTATCCCAAAAAACACACCACGGGCAGGACCCTGACTTCCCGCTGTAGCAACTCGAACGACACTGGCCTCCTGGAATCCACCGACACTTTTCCACTCCTTAAACCTTTCAGCGCCTGCCTCACCAGAAAATGTTTTGTGGTGTCCTCCCATCTATTAAATTTGAACAAGAAAGCTAGCGCTGCCAGCTTCCGTCCTATCACTGCGGCCGAAGCCCCTGCGGTAACCGACCTACCCGAAGCGTCCGCGAACACCATCCCCCCGCCACTGCCTGCCGCAGAGCCAGCAACTTATCTTGCGGCAGCCTAACGTAAGACCTGAACCTCAGGGATTCCCACCTGCCGATCTTTTTTACCCGATCATCACCCAGACCCAGTCTCGCCGCTTCCGTAGCCGCGCCAATCCGAAAGGAATGAGTCCCAAATTGTCTTGGGTCCACTCCCAACTTGTCCAACGCCTTCCGCAGAACCCTGAGGAACTGGAACTTCGATAGTGAAGAGCCGTCCTTGTGCTGAAAATATGAACCCCCGGCCGTCGCCCGGACTTCCTGGAAGGCCGTGGCGCACCTAACCGGGCACGTGCTCCCGCCTGGGAGCTCCCTCAACGTAACCAAGGTCCCCTTCCCCATTGTGTCTGTCTTGGACCGCCTCAGGTTGATCACCACCTTGTCACTCCACACCTACACATCCACTGCCTGAAGCCCCCCCCCCCCCACACCCCTTGGCGGTTGCAGCTGACCAGCTCGCTGACACGAAATGCCCCGAAAAATGCGAAACTAAAAACCACGGAGAACAACTTAACTTCGTATCCCGAAAAACACACCACGGGCAGGACCCTGACTTCCCGCTATAGCAACTCGAACGACACCGGCCTCCTGGAATCCACCGACACTTTTCCCCTCCTTAAACCTTTCAGCGCCTGCCTCACCAGAAAATGTTTTGTGGCGTCCTCCCATCTATTAAATTTGAACAAGAAAGCTAGCGCTGCCAGCTTCCGTCCTATCACTGCGGCCGAAGCCCCTGCGGTAACCGACCTACACACGAGTCACAACAGCGTGTCCAACCGGGCCTCCCGTGTGAGCTGCCCCCCCGACTGTTGCACTGGCTCGTCCCATTCCCCCCACACCTTACTGTAAGCCGTCCATTTAGCGGGCGCCAGGGAGTCCCTGATCAGTCCGCCAAGCATGATGTCCCGAGCCGCCACATCTCGTCCGTGCAAGACTTCCCTTCCTCCAGCGCGCCAGGTGCCGCTTACTGAAACCTCTCCCACTGCGAACGAGATAACGCATCGGCAATAACATTCAACAGTCCGGGCACGTGGCGGGCCCGAAAAACAATATTAAAACGCATACAGAACAATACAAAACGGTGAAGGAGCTGAACCAACGGGATAGAGGATGCTGACAGCCCATTCACTGCGTCAACTACTGCCATATTGTCCGAAAAGAATACCACCTTCTTATTCCTCAACTGCGGACCTCATAGTGACAGTGCTACGACTAACGGGAACAACTCCAGGAACGCCAAGTTTCGGATCAGCGGGCTAACCCTCCACTCCTCTGGCCAAGTCCCTGCGCACCATTGACCCGAGAAGTAAGCCCCGAAACCAACGCTACCCGAAGCGTCCGTGAACACCATCCCCCCCGCCACTGCCTGCTGCAGAGCCAGCAACTTATCTTGCGGCAGCCTACACTCCTCTTTGATCGAGTCAATCTCCAAGCCCAAGAAACTCAAGCACGTCGTCGGTCCCACCGTTTTGTCACCCGCCAGGGGGACTCCGATAACGTGTGCCACCCATTCCAATGTCCTCAATCCCCTGCGGCATTCCTCCAATCTGGGAGGCCTGACGCATAGGAAGTCATCCAGGTAATGGACTACCATCCTAGCGCCCGCTTCCAGCTTCACCACCCATTCCAGAAACGTGCTAAACTTCTCGAAGTATGCACACGATATAGAGCACCCCATGGGCAAACATAAATACACGTAGTATTCCCCCTCGAAGTGACAACCCAGTAAGTGATGGCACTTCGGGTGAATTGGTAAAAGGCGAAAAGCTGCCTCCACGTCCGTCTTAGCCAACAACGCCCCCCGTCCTGCTCGTTGCGCCAGACTCACCGCCTGGTCGAACGAAGCGTACGACACCGAACAAAGGGCCTTGTCGATGTCGTCATTAACAGACGACCCCTTGGGGTAGGACAGGTGATGTATCAGGCGGTACTTGCCGGGCTCCTTCTTAGGTAGGTACCACCCCCAACGGTGATACTCTCAAGTTAGGTAAGGGGGCTCCCTGAACGGCCCCGCCACCCTGCCCAACTGCACCTCCTTAAGCAACTTTTCCCTGACCACCCCTGGAAATTCCCCGGCCGACTTCAGGTTGCGAAGCCGATGAAAAAGATAAAAAATGGCATAGTATAGCACTGTCTTAAAGTAAAAAATTAGCTTTTAATGTTTGCACTTACAATGTAAAAGGTATAAAAAGGCCCATCAGTACAAATCTGTTTGTCCCATCGCTGTAGAGTATAGTATCCCTCAAGGAAATATCCAGCAGGAAAAAACAGGTACACAATAAAATAAAATAAATAAATAAAATACAGTGACAAATAAACAGCTCACTCTACGCGTTTCGTCTGTCCTCCAGACTTCCTCAGGAGTGATGAGATGCTTCAAATATTCTGTGGACTCCATCTTCTTTTTATAGGGCTTCCCGCCGGTTTTTCGGATCAATTTCCTCTCTCAGCTGATTCCGATCAGCTGTGTTTTGGAAGGCATGTGGACGCAACATATAGGCTCATACCCTGTATTTTGCGTTCCACTCCGATCCTTATATATATTGGCATTTGATTTATTATATGACATTGTCCAGGGAATGTATAGGGAGATAGTCATTTATATATATATACCCTTATTTATATATACTCTGATTTTGTATTATTTCTTTTCATGTGTTCATGTATGCTCTCCACTCCGGGGACTTTGTGGTTCCTGCGGGATCTGCGATGAATGAAGTGGAACGCATTTGCGTTCCAGCGATACATATGGGACTTCCGCATGACCGACAAGAAGGAGGACACTTCCGGGTTGGTGGAACGCATATGCGTTCCACTGACGTTTTCCGGAACTCCATATATGGAAAGTGAAAACGGACCTTCCAAAACACAGCTGATCGGAATCAGCTGAGAGAGGAAATTGATCCGAAAAACCGGCGGGAAGCCCTATAAAAAGAAGATGGAGTCCACAGAATATTTGAAGCATCTCATCACTCCTGAGGAAGTCTGGAGGACAGACGAAACGCGTAGAGTGAGCTGTTTATTTGTCACTGTATTTTATTTATTTATTTTATTTTATTGTGTACCTGTTTTTTCCTGCTGGATATTTCCTTGAGGGTTACTATACTCTACAGCGATGAGACAAACAGATTTGTACTGATGGGCCTTTTTATACCTTTTACATTGTAAGGGCAAACATTAAAAGCTAATTTTTTACTTTAAGACAGTGCTATACTATGCCATTTTTTATCTTTTTCATGATACACTCATCATTCTTACTGTGAGAAAGACGTGAAGATCCACATATTTGATGTGCCTGAAAACCACTTCAATTCTGTGAGTGAGACCTATTATAAAGGGGCAATTTATGTTTTGACGTTAATCCCCTATGAGCGTATTTTCTTTTGTTTTATAGGTTTAGGTATTTCTTGTATTTTCTAAAGTTGTTTTGAGGATTGAGAGGAATCCTTTTGCTATACCTACACCTAACGAAAGGGAAGTAACTATTACATTTATTTTGTATACTGCACCTGGGTGGTCTAAAACCTATATTTCTGCGAAGCCGATGAGTCACTTCCCGGTCCCGAAACGGTATCATAAACCCTTTGGAAAACCCCTCCTCAAGCAACCCAGCATCTTCCCGGTTAGCGTAGTGGTTTAGCCAAGGCAGCATCGTGCCGACCTTCACTGGCGTTGCCCCCAGTGGCAGGGGACGTGGCCGAACCTCCGGGCCCCCCCCCGCTGCAGAGGCTGACTTCCCCTTCTTAAAGCACCTGTGGAGTCCGTGAGTGCCTCCACACCCGGAGTGCTCGTGCTTGAAGCGACAGGTGGCCCCCCACTTGCACTGCCACTCATTGTATTGCCAACAGTAGCCCCGTTTCTGGTTGGCCGACACGACGGTAGAAGCGCCCGTGCCGGCCCCCGTCTGAAAGGGAGACACTTTCTGCGCAATCATCAGTTTTATCCAGAGCGGTAGGTCCATCTGGTCCCACCGCATCCCCGGATTAGCGGGCAGTCGCTGACAAAATTGTTCATCGTACCGCCACCACGCTAGACCCCCATACGTCCGATACGCTTCCCAAACTCCGTCCAGGTAACAGAAGAGCTGTGAACAGCGCTCCGCCGCCTTCTCGCCCATCACGCTGGCCAAGATGCAGAATGCCCTTAGCCAGTTCCCAAACGTTTTGGGGATCTTCCTATACCGCCGTTTCTTTTCCTCCTCCTCCTTTTTCGCGTCCTTTTTATCCTCCTCCTTGAGGTCAATGTATTCCTCAAGGGGGAGAAGCGAAAAGAGCTCCACGAACTCCCCTTTCCAGATCCTCTCCTTCACCTCAGGCTTGAGGTGACAGCCCAAAGGGCCAGCGAAAGAAACATGCACATTCTGGCGCGCGGCCTCCGGGACCCCCCCAAGCAAATTCTCCCTCTCGCTCGCCAATCCGGGAGTCTCCGCCGCGGGAGTCGCGCCCCCGTCCCCAACTACACTGCCCCCAGCCCCGGAAACCACCACTGGACTAGACCCGGAGACCATAGGCGTGCACACGGGGTGTGCTGGGTGTGCCTGGGCACACCCTAATCCCCGCGGCACGCCTATGTATTGAGACCGGCAGGGGAGATCTGAGGATCTCCCCTGTCGGCTCACGCAGAGCCGGCGCTCTCAGCCTCCCTCCCCACCGACCCACAGGCAGGGAGGGAGGCAGGAGAGGACCCGGGGAGCTCAACCAGCAGCTCCGCCGCAGCAACGCTCAAATCTTGCGAGAGTGAACTCTAGCCCCACAGGGTAGAGTTCACTCTCCACTGGACCACCAGGGATGGCGGTAGCATGGTCCCCCCTCCCTACATAAGGTAACAAGGGAGAGGGGATATTAACTAAACGGCACCTCACCTCCACTGGACCACCAGGGAAGGCAGCAGGAACAAGAATCCCCCCTCCCTACATAAGGTAAGAAGGGAGGGGGGATATTGAGTCATGTACCCCCACCTCCCACAATCACCCACACACATACAGCACACACACCCACACACACAGCACCTACACACATACAGCACCTTCACACATACAGCACCCTCACACAGCACACACACACATACAGCACATACATACAGCACACACACACACACACACACAGGACCTACACACATACAGCACTTTCACACATACAGCACACACACACATACAGCACCCACACACACATACAGCACCCACACACACAGCACCCACACACATACAGCACCCTCACACAGCGCACACACACACATACAGCACCCACACACACAGCACCTACACACATACAGCACCCACACACACACCACACATACAGCACCCACACAGCACCTACACACATATAGCACCCCCACACACACAGCACACATACAGCACACACAGCACCCACACACATACAGCACCCACACCGCACCCACACACATACAGCGCCCTTACACACACACACACACACACACACAGCACCCACACACAAACAGCGCCCTTACACACACGCACACACACACACACACACAGCAGTGTGTGTGTGTATATATGTATATATACACATACATATACACGCGGCGTGTGTTTGTGCTTTAGGGTGCACACCCTAATGCAATAGGCTGCGCACGCCTATGCCAGAGACCTCCCCTTGCGGAGCCCAAACCTGGCTACATGTCAGGATTACTGTTTGATCCAGCACGTAGAACTGTATAGCACGGATGACAAATAAGTAACGTATTACCGGTCCTTAGAATGGCCGGATTTAACGTACAAAGAATAGTCAAAATACTAGCCGAGGTCAGGGAACACAGAAAGGGACGCAGCAATGAGGAAAGTCAGGAGTCAAGATACCAGAATATTGAGAAGTCAATAAACAAAGCCAAAGTCAAAAACCAGGTAGAAAACTAATAACAGGAATGCGCTCTCGGATTACCACAAGGGAAACCACAACAGGGCACTGAGCAGGATGAGAACTGGGCCTAAATACCCCTCCTTTAGTTCTGATAGGCTGTAACCGGCCTTTGACCCCAAAGTCAGTTACCAGGTTTCATTTGCATAATTGCTGCTGAGCATTAACCCTTCTGTGGATTAGGTTGCTGCTCGGCACAACTTTTCCTGTGTGGACAGTAAATGTCATTAACCACATTTCTATAAGCGGATGAATACGTGACATTACCCTCCACCTGAAGAACGCCCACCGGGCGGACAGGACCAGGCTTGAGAGGAAATTTAGCATGAAAAGCGCGGATCTTACGGCCCGCATGCAGGTCAGGAGCCGAAACCCAAGAACGATCAGCAGGACCGTAACCTTTCCAAACAACCAAGTACTGTAAAGTGCCCCGAGAAAACCTAGAATCCACGATAGAAGATACCTCATACTCCTCCTGACCACCCACCACCACCGGAGGGGGAGGAACACAAGGAACAGTATATCTATTGCAGACAAGAGGTTTGAGTAAGGACACATGAAAAGTGTTGGGAATCCCTAAAGATGCAGTAAGACACTGGATTGATCCTACGAAGCACTCTATAGGGTCCAAGGAATCTGGGGGCAAACTTCATGCTAGGGACCTTAAGCTTGATGTTGCGAGATGACAACCAAACCCGGTCCCCCACTTGGTACACCGGGTTGGCACTCCTACGCTTATCAGCAAAATGTTTGAAGCATTCAGCAGCAGCCCCTAGAGCAGTTTGAACCTTAACCCAGGTATCCCGAATGGAGGCCAGACGCTCATCCAGAGCAGGAATTGCAGTATCAGAAAATATCGCAGGGAGAACCGTAGGATGCCTACCATTATTGACAAAAAATGGACTGTGCCCAGAGGAGTCATGAACAGCATTGTTTCTAGCGAACTCGGCCCACGAGAGTAGTTCGGACCAATTGTCCTGTGTGCTATTAATAAAACAACGCAAATAAACTTCTAATGACTGGTTAGCCCTCTCAGCTGTACCATTGGTCTGTGGATGGTAGGAGGTGGAGAAGGAGAGATCAATCCCCAATTGTTTACTGAACGCCCTCCAGAACCTGCACACAAACTGAGAGCCCCTATCAGACACAATATTGTGAGGGATGCCATGCAAACGGACAATTTTTTTTTTTATTTCAATATTTTTTTATTTTTTTTTAATTCTTTATTTTGGTTGTGCAAGAAATAACAATAGGAAAAAGCATACATTGCCACAACAGCGTATGCGTGCTTCACAAGTGCATATTAATATACATACGTGACACTATAAGCATTGCACATTTTTATAGTAATAGAAAGTTGTTGTCAAAAAGGCATAACAATGGTGGTGATGCGATGAGATGAGATCTAAGAGGTGCCACCACCTATGGGGTCACCCTCTCTATGGGGTATTATTAGGGGGCTCAAAAGTCCCTATGGGTTACGATAAGTGAGAGGGGAGGGGGTGTTTCAGTAGATTATGTGTCATGCTGTAGACAGAGTATCTGCGTGTTGGTAGCCGGTCTGGTCTGTGTTCCGAGCTGGATGAGCAGCTTTGCAAGGCGAAAGGGGGGGGACAATCTCTCCCCGGCGTATGTAACTATGTGACGTTGGTGTTGTATGTGTGTACATGTGACAGAGCTTAGCAAGTAAACATTACATTAGTCAAAAGGGAAAGAAAATAAAAGAAAATAAAAGGCCATACGGTGGTAATAATACTAGGCAGGAAAAAAACATTAGGGTGGTATCATTTGGCAAGTCCCGGTGTGTTAAGGGGTGGTAAAGCCCCTGCAGGTTGCTGTAGGGACGGCCTCGGGTTATGCAGTCAGGTTGCAGGTCCGGGATTTGGGGTGACCCGGGCAGTGCGGGGTACGAACTCCCGGATTCCAGCCGGGTCGATACGAGCCAGTCCAGACCCAGAAGTAGCTGTCGGGGAGGGAAGGCCAAGCCTGTTCAGTTGTTCTCCAAGTTCCTGCAGGGTGCTCACCCTGTATGATTCCCCCTGTACCTGGAAAAGGAGAGTCCTCGGCATGCCCCATCGGTAGGTAATGTCCTTTGCCTGCATAAGCTGCAGGTGAGGTCGCAGGGAGCGGCGCCAGGCTAGGGTGTTCCTGGTGAGGTCCGGGAAGATCTGCAGCGTGGCGTCTTCAAATTTTATCTGGTTCTTCCCCCTTACTGCTGCGAGGAGCAGGGCCCTGTCCTGCAGCGACTGGAAACGAACTATGAGGTCCGGGGTTGTAGAAGGTGGAGCATTTTTCGGTACCGGAATCCGGAACATACTGTCAAGTTTTACCGCTTTCGCTTGTTTAGGCAGCATATAGGCCGCGATGAACCTCCGAAGAAAATGAGGTAAGTCGGAGATCCCCACAGATTCCGGCACACCTCGGAGCTTGAGGTTATACCGTCTCCTCACATCTTCAAGTGTGTCCAGTCTGCCCGTGGTAGCGGCGTGTAGCTGTTCAAGCTCTTCCACCCTCTTCTCCACTGCGGATAGTCTGGAGTCATGGGTGCTGTGCGCTGCCTCCAGTTGGGTGATTTTTGTCGTCGCGGTGTCCACCGCCTTTTGGAAGTGGGCCATGTCTCCTGCAATATTGGCGCGCAGCTCAGCCAGCATCGCCCGCAGCATAGTGGCAGTGACAGGTTCCCCGTCGTCCCGCTTCTTGTGCCCGGGGCCTGCGCTTAGATTAGCGGCTGCCCCTTCCTCCGAGTCAGCAAAGCATTCCTCCGAGGAACAAGAGAAATCCCCTTCCAGGGCGGCCATCTTGTCCCATGAGGCCTGCTGTTTATTGCGGAACAGTTCACCGATATCTCGGCTTGGAAAGTCCTTATCAGCTTTCGGCTTCTTATTTTTCCGGCCCATGTCGGTTGCTGTACGGTAAGCAAGGTTTGTGGACCTTCAATATGCCCGTTTTCTCCCGCAAAACTTGCGTTTATCGTAGATTATTGCGGAGCTCGGAGAAAGCGTGTCTGCTCCGGTGCTCTGCCAGGCTCCGCCCCCCCAATTTCAATATTTTTTATTTGCAAAAAAGCATATATATGGGATACAGAAGAGAATAGGGAACATTCACGTGATACAGAATGGGGACACATAACAATTGTATAGTTACACATATCATTATCATTATAATTCCTCCAGGAAAGCTGAAGGTATAAATATGATTTATCTATGGTCATGTAAGCGTAATGTGTCAACCAAATTAGTCAATGGAACTACTTCTGTCTTGTCTTATATTGAGGGTGGGTGTGCAACTAAAGACTGGCAACATGCCAGAAGGAGGAGGTGTGGGTAATGGGTAAAGGGGTATGGTTGGTAGGGGGTCCTGCCTTTAACTATTTAGGATTAGGTAGTGAGGTGATTCTTGTACGTGAGGTCACCGTATGCCATAAGGTGAAGTGGTAAATTGTCATCTTGTCAGGGTCTCTGGTCATCTGGTTCAGGGTATGGTGAATCTAATCTAAACCCTCTGGAGGACTTCTCCAGAATTCTATCCAGGGCTCCCATCTCTGGAGATATTTATATCTTTTTCCTATTGATGACCAGTGTATGTCCTCTAATTCTCTAGTTCGTTCTACTCTTTGTACCCATTGCTCCTTGGAAGGTATGGTGGTGGACCGCCAGTGTAGTGGGATAAGAGCGTTTGCTTCCCCTAATAGGAGGTGTAGCAGCTGTTGCTTATGAGGTTCCTTGAATGTGCGAGGCCAACTTAATAAGACGATGGGGGATAAGCGACTCGATGGCTTTAATATGCTAGTGATGTCAGCGAGTATATGAGACCAGAAATTTTTTATATCTCGGCAGCTCCACCAGATGTGTTCTATGTCGCCATGACCATTAGAGCATCTCCAGCAAGTATCACTTATAGTCGGCCATATTGAGTGCAACATGACTGGGGTCCTGTACCATCTAGTGACTCTTTTGTAGAAAGTCTCCTTGTGTGCTACGCTAGTTGGGATTTTAATACCTGTTTCTATAAGATTGGACCAGTCCCTGTCTGAGATATGTATGTGGAGATCTTTCATCCATTTCTGTTGGAATGAAAGAGTTCTGAGTTCTCTCTCAGAGTCCTGCAAGATGCGGTATATTTTAGATAAAGGGCACCTAGTGTCACCCCCCTGGTCACATAGGATCTCGAAGTGTGTGTCGGCTCTCTGTGTCCAATGGGGGAGGACTTTCCTGTTTAGGAAGGCTTTAAGTTGTGCTCTTCCCATCGCCTCAAGGTCTGTTTGCTGTCCTGACAGTGGGTGGGTCTCCTGTAATGAATGCAGTGATCTCTGTGGTAGGCGAACCCGTGAGGCGGGAGATGAGAGGGCCTCCGCGTCCCCCCTGAAATTCAGGATTGGTCGCTATAGGAAATCGTCTAGCTATGCCAGGTGAAAGACCCCATGCATCTTTATATTTTCTCCATACTGTGAGAACATTGTGTACTAATATGTAGCGTGTAGGTGTAAGCGCTGTAAGGTGGCATGTTTGCCAGGGCAATGAGTGTAGGGGGACAGATATAAAGCTCTGTTCAAGGGTGTACCACGATTTTTGTCTTTCGGTGTCTGTCCATTCTTTCAATCGAGTGAGTAGTACTGCTACATAGTATTTATAGAGGTGCGGTAACCCTAGTCCGCCTCTGCCTGTGGAGGAGGTCAATGTATTGTAGGCTATTCTCGCCGGTTTGGTGCTCCATATATATTTAGTAAAGCATGTGCGCATCTGTGTGAAGAACGTACCTGGGAGAGGGATAGGTAAGGCCTGGAATAGGTACAATATTTTCGGAAGAACCATCATCTTAAGGATGTTAATCCGCCCCATCAAGGAGAAATAGGGTAGATCCCATTTTTGGAGGTCTCGTTTGATATTATCCATGAGGGGGAGATAATTAAGTTTGTATAGGCTGTTTGGAGATGAGGCTAGTCGTGTTTCTAGGTATGTCAGTCCTGTCCGGGCCCAAGGGAAGGCATGTTTCTGTTGTAGTCGAGTTTGTAGTGTTGTAACGGACCGTTTCAGCATAAAAGGGGAAAAATCAGTTTAGGCGATAATCCCCTTTAGATAGACCAGCAGCTACCATAAGCACCAACTTCCCGAACTCCCAAACTGCACGAATTCACCAACTCTCGAACAGCAGACACACTAACCCTGGAAGCAGCCGAACAGGAAAAGCAATATGAACAGCTTACACTCCTGGCAGTCGGCATACAGTCCCCTTTCCCCCCCAAGAAAGAGACACACTCCAGCTTCAGGGTTAAACAGGAACTGAGGACTGGCTCATCCAGCCTGGCTTTTATTTCCAACTCACACATACAGGCCACACCCAGGGGGAGGCATAAAAGAACCAATGGCATGGATGTTACCTCCCACACATCCCCTCCCCTTAGTGTGACACATAATCCCATTATGCATACAGAGTAAAATATACTTTTACACAACTTTCATAACTTTAAAACCATACATCACATTCACATAAAAATACATATCCACAATCAATCCATTCAGGGGAACAACATATTAAAAAATGGCATGAATCCGACCAGGGGTTCAAAAGTTACTAAAAGTATCTTTTGGGCCCTGGCTTGCAGCATGGCACAATCTGGCTCAAACAGAAGTAAAACATCCCCCACAATGCATCCCGGCTTCCTCCCTTCTGCCCTGGAGATAATTGGAGAAGTAATCCAATTATCTAGGACTAGAGTCAGACTCCATTAACCACATGGTTGCAAAAAGACAGTAAAAGACATAAAATTACATACTGATACATTTAACACATAAAACACACATTTCTACATATCCCCAGTTTAACTGAACACATAAATACCTACATAATATTTAAGACAGTATTACTGTGATATGTTACAAAGTCTTAAAGGGACATTAGTCCCAAAAGTCCCAATATGTCCATCGCTGATTTTAAAGGGCCAGTAGCAGCAATATAAATTATTACATGCCCAAATATAGTGTTTATAGAGCAATATGTCCATGGGCCGTAGTCGCAGGGCAGGAGGCTAGCAGCCAGGCCTCTCCAGTTCACAGTGGCGAAGCTGGTTTCGCCACATTTCTCCCCTTTGCCAATTAGACTAACAGGGTACCTGACTTTCTGCCGGTCAGTGCCCTGGTTAGTCCAGCAACCCACCCACGAAACAGAAATAACAGAGCAGCCCACCCCCACTAACCGGTTACTACATCTGGGTGAGGAAGAATTTTGTCCAAGTTCTGGTGTTTCACCACTGCTGGGTGGGAGACGGGTAGGCTGCCTTGGTGGGTTGCTGAGGGGGCAGAGACCAGCGGTACTCTGTCCTGTTGCCAGCACTACCACGGGAGTAGTCTGGTGGGCGCCTGGTTGCTGGAGACTGGCTGTCTCCCCTTTAGGTGCACAGCTCGACTGCCGGAGGGGGAGACCGACTGTCTCCCCTTTGGATCCATCACACTGAGGCTGGGGAACAGGACCGACCGTCCCTATCCCTTGTGCTGTAAGTGCAGAGACTACGGTCCCATCTGCACAGTTGTGGGGCTTAACATCTCCCCTTGGTGGGTTAGGTTGCCGTGGGAGAGAGGGTGTAACAATCTCCTCTCTCTGGATGGCAAACTGCCGCTGGGGAGAAAGGATGGCACCTTCTGCTCCCTGGGGTACACACTGCCGCTGGAGAGGAAGGACGACACCATCAGCTCCCTGGGGTACACACTGCCGCTGGGGAGGAAGGACTGCACCTTCTGCTCCCTGAGACACACACTGCCGCTGGGGAGGGAGGACACTGCTCTCCTCTCCCTTTACTTCACACTGCCTTCCTGGCATATCACTTTGCTGCTGGGGGGCAGGAACAACAACCTCTGCCCCCTGTAACTCAGCCTGCCTCTGGGGAGGAAGGACGACACCTTCATCTCCCTGGGGTACACACTGCCGCTGGGGAGGAAGGACTGCACCTTCTGCTCCCTGAGGTACACACTGCCGCTGGGGAGGAAGGACGACACCTTCATCTCCCTGGGGTACACACTGCCGCTGGGGAGGATGGACGACACCATCAGCTCCTGGAGACACACACTGCCGCTGGGGAGGGAGGACGCTGCTCTCCTCTCCCTTCACTTCACACTGCGTTCCTGGCACATCACTTTGCTGCTGGGGAGGAAGGACTGCACCTTCTGCTCCCTGGGTTACACACTGCCGCTGGGGAGGAAGGACGACACCTTCATCTCCCTGGGTTACCCACTGCCGCTGGGGAGGAAGGACGACACCTTCATCTCCCTGGGGTACACACTGCCGCTGGGGAGGATGGACGACACCATCATCTCCCTGGGGTTGCTCACAGGACCAGTCTAGGAGCTCTGCTACCTCGGGTACTGCTGGTTGCTGTTGGGCGGGAGGACCGGTTGTCTCTTCCCAGGCCTCATTGATGAGTCGCAGGTAATCCCCCTCCAGGTTCCATTCCTGGGTAACTAAATATCGTAGGTCTGCCTCGAGGTCAATAGCGCCAAAGAGACCCAGCATGTTCTCTCGGATGCCGTACAGGTCCCAAAAACGATAGTCGGTATCTTCCCCAAAGTCCTCGTCACCACTATTATCCCAAAATAGACCGGGGCCAGTGTACTCTCCGCCTTCTGGGAACTCATACTCTGCCATCCTGGGGACACACTGAGCCGCGTACCACTGTAGCGCCTGGTACGCGTTGTCGAGCGTCAGTTCTGCGTATACTAGAATCTCGAGTCTAGTCACCCACTTTCCTGTGGTCTGGTTTCTCAGGAGGGGCATCCGCTCTGCCATTCTAGCCAGGATTTGCTGCCTTCTGCTGCGGCGCCGCTCCCCTCGTGAATACGGTACTTCTTCCATGGCTTTGTCCCACAATTCGGCTCTGGCCCTCTGTCTGTACATCAACCTGTGCTCCTCTGGGACTACTCCAGACCCCAGGCATACGTAACTGTACACTTTATCCTGAAGCTTCTCCTCCATTTTCTGAGTTCCTTTGTAGATAGGGTCGCTGTACGGATACTAGCGTTGCCCTCAATTTGTAATCCAAAAATGGTGTTGTCTGTAGCTGTCCCTCTGGTTGTAGGAACGATCCCGCCGCTTGCCACCAATTGTAACGGACCGTTTCAGCATAAAAGGGGAAAAATCCGTTTAGGCGATAATCCCCTTTAGATAGACCAGCAGCTACCATAAGCACCAACTTCCCGAACTCCCAAACTGCACGAATTCACCAACTCTCGAACAGCAGACACACTAACCCTGGAAGCAGCCGAACAGGAAAAGCAATATGAACAGCTTACACTCCTGGCAGTCGGCATACAGTCCCCTTTCCCCCCCAAGAAAGAGACACACTCCAGCTTCAGGGTTAAACAGGAACTGAGGACTGGCTCATCCAGCCTGGCTTTTATTTCCAACTCACACATACAGGCCACACCCAGGGGGAGGCATAAAAGAACCAATGGCATAGATGTTACCTCCCACACATCCCCTCCCCTTAGTGTGACACATAATCCCATTATGCATACAGAGTAAAATATACTTTTACACAACTTTCATAACTTTAAAACCATACATCACATTCACATAAAAATACATATCCACAATCAATCCATTCAGGGGAACAACATATTAAAAAATGGCATGAATCCGACCAGGGGTTCAAAAGTTACTAAAAGTATCTTTTGGGCCCTGGCTTGCAGCATGGCACAATCTGGCTCAAACAGAAGTAAAACATCCCCCACAATGCATCCCGGCTTCCTCCCTTCTGCCCTGGAGATAATTGGAGAAGTAATCCAATTATCTAGGACTAGAGTCAGACTCCATTAACCACATGGTTGCAAAAAGACAGTAAAAGACATAAAATTACATACTGATACATTTAACACATAAAACACACATTTCTACATATCCCCAGTTTAACTGAACACATAAATACCTACATAATATTTAAGACAGTATTACTGTGATATGTTACAAAGTCTTAAAGGGACATTAGTCCCAAAAGTCCCAATATGTCCATCGCTGATTTTAAAGGGCCAGTAGCAGCAATATAAATTATTACATGCCCAAATATAGTGTTTATAGAGCAATATGTCCATGGGCCGTAGTCGCAGGGCAGGAGGCTAGCAGCCAGGCCTCTCCAGTTCACAGTGGCGAAGCTGGTTTCGCCACATTTCTCCCCTTTGCCAATTAGACTAACAGGGTACCTGACTTTCTGCCGGTCAGTGCCCTGGTTAGTCCAGCAACCCACCCACGAAACAGAAATAACAGAGCAGCCCACCCCCACTAACCGGTTACTACATCTGGGTGAGGAAGAATTTTGTCCAAGTTCTGGTGTTTCACCACTGCTGGGTGGGAGACGGGTAGGCTGCCTTGGTGGGTTGCTGAGGGGGCAGAGACCAGCGGTACTCTGTCCTGTTGCCAGCACTACCACGGGAGTAGTCTGGTGGGCGCCTGGTTGCTGGAGACTGGCTGTCTCCCCTTTAGGTGCACAGCTCGACTGCCGGAGGGGGAGACCGACTGTCTCCCCTTTGGATCCATCACACTGAGGCTGGGGAACAGGACCGACCGTCCCTATCCCTTGTGCTGTAAGTGCAGAGACTACGGTCCCATCTGCACAGTTGTGGGGCTTAACATCTCCCCTTGGCTGGTTTCGCCACAAGTGTCATAGGTACTGAGATCCCTAATATTTCACATTTGTCTGCGTTAATTTTAAAGTTCGAGAGGGATCCAAAAGTTTGGATCTCTGATGTAATGTGAGGTAATGTGTTGGTGGGGTCTGTAATTGTGAATAAGACATCATCTGCGAAAGCGGAAACTTTCACTTCACCCCCCAGGTGTCTGTAGCCCTTTATGCCGGAGTGGTTCCTGATTGCCATCAAGAAAGGCTCCATGGCCAAGACAAACAGTAAGGGTGAGAGGGGGCAGCCTTGCCGAGTTCTGTTGCTTATTGAGAAGGGTGTGGAATATCGACCATTTATTCTGACATCGGCTGAGGGTCCTCTGTATAGGGTTTGGATCCAATTTCTTAATCTAGGGCCTATGCCCAAGACCTCCAGGATCGTGAATAGGTAAGCCCAGTCCACTCTGTCGAAGGCCTTTTCAGCGTCAATTGCCATCAGTAAAGTTGGCTTTTTAGTCACCTGCGCTCCGTGAATTATGTTTAGGATTTTCGTAGTATTATCTCTAGCTTCTCGACCGGGCACGAAGCCTGCCTGATCAGAGTAGACTAGGCTTGGTAATAGGGTCTTGAGCCTATTGGCAATCATTTTCGCCATCAGTTTTAGGTCAAGGTTGATTAGTGATATGGGTCTATGCTGCCGCATTTCGTGGGGTCTTTACCTGGCTTAGGGATGATGGTGATGGATGCCCTCATCATTGGAGGTGGTAGTGGAGATGAAAGGGTAAGGCCATTTAACATTTGCAAGAAGTGAGGTGCCAGATCTTGTGTAAATGTTCTATAGTATCTAGCGGTCAGACCATCGGGGCCTGGGCTTTTACCCTTCGGGAGAGTTTTGATTGTGGACAGTAATTCTGCGTGTGTGAATGGTTCGTCTAGCGTTTGTGCTTGGTCTGCTGGGATCTTACAAGAAAGGTTGGCAGATATGTAGTCTCTCAGGTCATGGGTTTGTGCCGTCGGGGGAGTCAGATTATAAAGGTTGGCGTAGTAAGCGTTGAAGGCCTTAGCTATATCTTCAGTAGTGTTGTGGTGTTTGCCTGTGTCATCTGTTATTTTAGCTATGAATGACCTCTGTTGTTTGGCTTTTAAGGCTTTGGCCAAAAGTTTACCACTCTTATTGCCATGGGCATAAAAGGTGTAGTTTGTCAGTTGTATAGATCTATATGCCTTTGCTGTCAGTAGCAACCTTAGGTCGAGACGTAGGGCTGTTAGTTTCTGGAAGTTATCATTTGTGGGATCTCGTTTGTGCGAGGTCTCCGCTTTCTGAATGTCTGCTGTAAGTGTCTCTATTTTGTGTGCCCTTTTTTTTTTAAGTCTAGCGTCCCATTTAACCCCTTAAGGACCAAACTTCTGGAATAAAAGGGGATCATGACGTGTCACACATGTCATGTGTCCTTAAGGGGTTAATAAGGGTACCACTGATAACCCCTTTATGGGCTTCCCAAACCCAAGAGTCTGAAACCTCATTGTTGCTATTTTCCAAAAAGTAGGTCGCTACAGTCTGTCTCAAGTCCTCGAGCACTCTGTGGTCATCCAGAAGGGTTTCGTTTAATCTCCACTGAGTAGTAGATTTGGGATCGTTTCGGAAGTTGAGTAGTAAGAATATCGGGGCATGGTCCGACCACGTGATGTTACCTATGGATGCATTCTGTACTATAGGGAGATGTCTATGGCTAATTAGGAACATATCTATTCTGGAGTAGCTTCTGGCTGTTTGAGAGTAATACGAGTAATCTCTACCTTGGGGATGCATTATACGCCAGCAGTCTACTAGTTGATGGGTGTGCAGTGTATTGGACCATCCTTTGGTGCCGTCTGGTGTCCGTAATGTGAGAGGAACAGTCAATTGAATGGTCAAGGACCAGATTCCAGTCTCCGCCTAGCAATACCACTGTCACGACAGTGACCCCTTCTCGCAGAGTGTAACCTAACTATAGAACGTATACCGGACCTTAGAATGGCCGGACTCACGTTAGAGTAGTCAAATGGGATAGCCAGAGGTCAAGGGATAACAGAAGACGGGATAACGATAAGCAAGCCAAAGTACAGGGAACCAGAGAGTAGAGTAGTCGAATAGAGAAGCCAAAAGTCAAATACCAGGGTAGAATACAAATATCACAGAAAGTAGCACTAGGGGAACCAGCAAGAACCACACTAGGGCGTCTTACTGCTGTCAGGGCAGCCCTTTTATAGTGTGGTGTGTGTAGCCTTAAAACCACGCCCCCAAAAGGTCCGGGGGCGTGGCCGCGTCAGGACCTTGTCGGCTTCAAGCCGACGGCAGTGGCGCGCATCGGCCGAACCTAGAAATTCCGAGCTGAGTGAGCGGCCAGCGTCAGAAGTGCCTTGCCGCTCAGTGAAGGAGGATGCTGTGCTGCTTGGGTCCGAGGAGGCCAGGTAAGGTATCGTGACAACCACCCCTTCTGCAAACGCATCTAACTCATTCAAACACGATCGTATGTAGGAGGCTTGGCCTGCATTAGGGACATATATACTCGCTAATGTTACGAGAGTGCCGTTGTATAGACCTTTCACAAAGACGAATCTGCCCCTGGGGTCAGTTTTATCTCCTGTTTCCGTAAAAGCGGCATTGGAGGCTAGAAGCACCGCTACCCCTCTAGATTTCTTTTGTGTGTTGTTACTGTAGTATGCTAAATTACTCCGTTTGTAGCGAATTTTTGGTTTGAATTCCCCCTTGAAGCGCGTCTCCTGTAAAAAAATTATTTCAGCACCTTGTCTATCTATTTCTTGCGCTAACATTGTACGTTTCATAGGGGAATTTAGTCCTCTTACATTCAGAGACATTAGTTTAGTTTGCGTCATGGTGGCAGAATCGGTATCAAGGGATTAGCGTATGGGACAAGAACCTCACTTGTGGGCAATCTTTTCCTTACTATGGTAATGGCAGGCATGGTATGGGACAGGTGAACAGGGGAAAACCATAAACTATTTACATTAAGGTAGTATGTGAGAGTCATCTCGTGTGGTGAGATTGGCGCTATACTTGTGGGTGACTTTCTGTGTCCACAAGTACAGTCGAGACGCCTCTATGGGGGTGGTGGCTTGGGCACCTGGCCGGGCGGGCTCAAGGGGTCTTCACAGGACAATTATATATGTAATATTACACCTTTTACCCAGGGAACTACAAAAAGTCAGGGGGTATGCGGTCATTATGGTATAGTCTGATCCTGTGGGCCAGGCCGTTATGGGCCTGTTGTATTGAGTCTGGGTATTATCTTCTTCATTTACAGGCCTAGGGCCTGGTGGCAGCAACGTAATAACTTTCTATATAAAGCATTACAGTGATTAACATTTCAAAATTGGCATCATAGTGCAAAAATTATTTAAGTCCGTTTGTATAGTTGTACCACAATAGGTACACATAGTGTAAGATTGAAAGATAGATTAACATAAAGAAGAGGAAGTTAAAGTCTGAGCATACAACCGTACAGGTCTCAGGTTGGTGCTTCTCTGGTTGAGATGTTTGCCTCTGGTGCAGGGTGATTCTGTCTTCGTCGTTTCCTTGGGGATCGTTGCCATCTCGGCTTTTGCGGTGTCTGGGCCAGCGGGGCGCTCCTCAGGCCCGTCCAGTCCTCCACTTCGGACGGCGGGAGTTTCAGGGCCTTTTGGAACTCGGGCACATCGTCTGGTGAGGTTATAGTGTGCGTCTTGTTGTGGAGCGTTACTGTTAGAGAAAACGGGAATCCCCATCTGAACTTGATTTGTTTTTCAAATAGAGCCTGTGTAATAGGCCGCAGGGCCCACCTGGCTTGTAATGTAGATGGCGCCAAGTCCTGAAACACAGTCACCTGGTGTCCATCAACTGTTAAGTCTGGGTTTTGGCGAGCTTTATGGAAAATTTCTTCCTTTAAAGGAAGAAATTTGTGTATTCGGCAAATAAAGTCTCGAGGTTTATCTGGGGGTAGGTTTTTAGGCCTGGCTGCTCTGTGAGCTCTATCGAATGTTATGGCTGTATCGTGGGGTCTGCCCAGTATACGGTTAAAGAGAGCGGTCAGGACCTGCATGGAGTTTTCTGGGGTCCCCTCTGCACTCTCCGGAATACCCCTTACCCGCAGGTTATTTCGGCGCCCCCGGTTATCTACATCCTCTAATCTTCTCTGCAGGTACCTTATGGCTTCTGCGTGCGTCTCTTGAGTGGTGTAGGATTCTGCCCATTGTTTTTCAGTAGTTTCTGCTTCATCTTCTAGGGCCTGTACTCTGCCTCCAAGCTGCTGCACGTCTGTTTTCACTGCCTGCAGCTTCTCACTGAAGCTGTCTTCCAGCTTTTGGAACATTGCTGCCAGGTCCGTTTTGGAGGGTAGCTGGATCAGTAAGGACCTGATGTCCTGGTCCTCGGTGGAGCCCTCCGACGCCGACGGGCTCGGGGGCCGGCTGCCGCGTGTCTGGGCCGTGGGCGCCATTTTGTCTCTGTTTTGTGATTCCAAGTTTTCGCCAAAAAAACGCCGTAGTGATGCTTTAGCTGACGGCGTTCCTGATGTGGTGACATTCCCTGCTGCACTGCGATGCTTTTTGGTTGCCATGTCTGATTAGATGTGCCGCTTTCCCCCTGTTTTACCCGGTCAGGGTCTGGAGCACTGCGTTCATGCGGCCATGTCCGTCGGCTTCCAGGCCACGCCCCCACAAACGGACAATTTCCTGTATGAAAATTAGGACCGATTCTTGCAAAGATGGCCACTTCTTGAGAGAAATGAAGTTAGCCATCTTAGAAAATCGGTCTACAACCATGAGAATAGTAGTGAACCCAGCAGAGCTAGGAAGCTCAACAATAAAGTCCATGAATAAGTGGGACCATGGAATCTCAGGAACAGGAAGAGGCTGCAACAGGCCACAAGGAAGTGCATGAGTTACCTTAGAAACTGCACACACAGAACATGCCTGCACATACTCCTTTACATCTTTCCTGAGTTAATCCCACCAAAATGATCTAGTGATCGCGGCAGTGGACTTATTGATGCCCGGGTGTCCAGCAGTTATATTGTCATGGAACACTTTCATGATATTAACCCTTTCACATAGGGGAACGAACAGTTTATCACACGGTTTACCACTGGGCGCCTGAGGCTGGGCCTCCAGTATGGTGCCAAGCAGTGGAGAAGACAGTGAGAGGACAGTAGTAGCAATAATACACTCTGGTGGAATAATAGGAGATGTCACCTATTCCGGGTCTGACTCATTATCAAATTGCCTGGACAAAGCATCAGCCTTGGTATTTTTAGAACCAGGTCTATAAGTAATGAGAAAGTTAAAACGTGAAAGGAACAGTGACCATCTAGCCTGTCTGGAAGACAAACGTTTGGCATCCCCTATATATGCCAGATTTTTGTGGTCGGTTATGATCAACAGGGGGTCCTTGGAACCCTCCAAAAGATGTCGCCACTCCTTGAGGGCAAGAATAATGGCCAACAGTTCTCTATTGCCAATATCGTAGTTGCGCTCAGCAGGAGACATCTTTCTGGAGAAGTAGCCACAAGGATGCAATGGTGTACCCTGGCTTTCTCTCTGAGAGAGAACAGCCCCTACCCCTGTCTCGGATGCATCAACCTCCAATATGAAAGGTTTACTGGTGTCGGGATGTTTTAGTATGTCCACAGAGGCAAATCTTTGTTTAAGAGTCTCAAAAGCATTCACAGCCTCTTTGGACCATACCGTGCTACTAACCCCTTTGCGAGTCATATTAGTGATTGGGGCTATTACAGAAGAAAATCCCTTGATGAATCTTCTGTAATAGTTGGCAAAACCAATAAACCTTTGAATGGCTTTTAAACCAGAGGGTAATGGCCAGTGTAGTACAGCCTCTAGTTTTTTAGGATCCATTTGAAATCCCGATGCAGAGATGTTGTAACCCAAAAAGTGGACTTCAGGCTGGTCAAATATGCACTTTTCTAATTTACAATAAAGTTTATTTTTCAACAACATCTGCAGAACATGGGAGTGGTGAGTTTGAAGATCAGGGAAATACACCAAAATATCGTCCAAATAAACCAAGACAAATGAGTAAATGAATTCCCTGAGTACATCATTTATAAAGTCTTGGAATACGGTCGGGGCGTTGCATAACACAAATGGCATTACCAGATATTCATAGTGTCCACTACGGTTATTAAATGCCGTCTTCCACTCATGATTCTCTTTAATTCTAACCAAATTGTAAGCGCTCCTAAGGTCAAGCTTAGTAAATACTTTAGCTCCCTGAAGTCTATCGAACAATTCGGAAATGAGTGGGATAGGGTATGCATTTTTTACAGTGATTTTATTAAATGCCCTATAGTCTATGCAAGGGCGTAACTCACCACCCTTTTTCTCAACAAAAAAGAATCCTGCACCAGCTGGTGAGGATGACTTTCTAATGTGCCCTTTGTTCAAGGATTCTTTGATGTATTCCTCCATTATTTTACTCTCCTGGGGAGATAAGGCATAAACTGCCCCCTTAGGTGGCGTAGCGCCTGGAAACAGGTTAATGGCACAGTCATATGCTCTGTGGGGAGGCAATACATCGGATTGAGCCTTGTTAAACACCTCCTGAAGTTCTCGGTATTGTATGGGAACTCCAGGAGTTTGGGGAGTGGTAGTGGGAAGGTCTCTTTAGTACTGGTTTTATACATCTCCCCATACACTCTTTACCCCATTCTAATATCTCCCCATTAGCCCAGTCAATATAGGGATTGTGCTTACTCAGCCATGGAAACCCTAATATGATAGGACATGATGGAGAAGTAATAACCTGAAACGTCATCTCCTCCCTATGGGAGGCCCCAATGGAGATCGTAATAGGGACAGTTTCGTGGGTTATAAGCGGTTGTGTGAGTGGTCTACCATCAATAGCCTCTACAGCCAGGGCCGGACTGGCCCACCGGGATACCGGGAAATTTCCCGGTGGGCCGTCGGCACCTGGGGCCGGGGTGACCTGCGGCCGCAGGGAGAACTTGAAAGGCGGACGCAGGGGAAGCTTTTCATGAGGCCGCTGGGGGAGCAGGCTCTTCTGGGGGAGCAGGCTGTTCTGTCTCTGCTCCCCCTCCCTCGCGCGCTAGAAAGAGACCGGGGCCGGAATATGACGTCATATTCCGGCTCCAGTCTCATTAAGCTGCGCGCGAGGGAGGGAGGGGGAGCAGAGACAGAACAGCCTGCTCCCCCAGAAGAGCCTGCTCCCCCAGCGGCCTCATGAAAAGCTTCCCCTGCGGCCGCCAGCACAGCAATCAGTCTGCCCACCCACAGGTACCAAAAAGTGTGTGTGTGTGTGTCTGTCTGTCTGTCATGCTGTGTGTGTGTGTGTGTCTGTGTCATGCTGTGTGTGTGTCTGTCTGTGTCATGCTGTGTGTGTGTGTCTGTCTGTCTGTGTCATGCTGTGTGTGTGTCTGTCATGCTGTGTGTGTGTCTGTATCATGCTGTGTGTCTGTCTGTGTCATGCTGTGTGTGTGTGTCTGTCTGTCTGTGTCATGCTGTGTGTGTGTCTGTCATGCTGTGTGTGTGTCTGTATCATGCTGTGTGTCTGTCTGTGTCATGCTGTGTGTGTGTGTCTGTATCATGCTGTGTGTGTGTCTGTGTCATGCTGTGTGTGTGTCTGTGTCATGCTGTGTGTGTGTGTCTGTCATGCTGTGTGTGTGTGTGTGTCTGTCTGTGTCATGCTGTGTGTGTCTGTCATGCTGTGTGTGTGTCTGTCTGTGTCATGCTGTGTGTGTCTGTTTGTGTCATGCTGTGTGTGTGTGTGTGCGTGTCTGTCTGTCTGTGTCGTGTGTCTGTGTCATGCGGTGTGTGTGTGTCTGTCTGTGTCATGCAGTGTGTGTGTGTCTGTGTTATGCTGTGTGTCTATCTATGTCATGCTGTGTGTGTGTCTGTCTGTGTTACGCTGTGTGTGTGTCTGTATGTGTCATGCTGTGTGTGTCTGTGTCGTCTGTGTCACGGTGTGTCTGTATCATGGTGTGTGTGTCTGTATCATGGTGTGTGTGTCTGTGTCATGGTGTGTGTGTCTGTGTGTCTGTTATGGTGTGTGTGTGTGTGTGTGTCAGTCGTGGTGTGTGTGTGTGTGTGTGTGTCAGTCGTGGTGTCTGTGTGTGTTTTTAAAAATAGTGTTTTACTCACCTTTTTTTTTTTCCAACGTCCTGCTGGTCTCTGCCTCTATGACTGAGATCATCAAGCTTGATGATCTCAGCCAATCCGCACTTACACAGGAAGCGCCTCTAGTGACCGTCTGAGTGTCTGTCACTAGAGGTGTCACTAGGAAGCAATGTAAACACTGCCTTTTCTCTGCAAAGTCAGTGTTTACATTCAAAAGCCTGCAGGGACAGGCTATAGACACCAGAACCAATACATTAAGCTGTGTGTGTGTGCGCCTGCTAGTGAGCTTGCTTGCTTGCATGTGTGTGTGTGTGTGTGCCTGCTAGTGAGTGCTAGTGAGTGAGCTTGTGTTTTTATGTCAATGAGCTTATGTATATTAGTGACATTGTTTATCTATGAGGCTGTGTATCAATGATTGTCTGTGTCTGCATGTGAGTATGCTTACTGTATAATTAAATGTTTTACTCTGAAAGGACCAATATATTATATTAGAAAAAGCAATATATATATATATATATATATATATATATATATATATATATATATATATATTACTCTATTATCTGGGGTGGCAAGACATATCCTTACATATTACATGCGACAATATATGGCGCAATGACTTATGGGGCTGGCATAGATTTTTTTCTCCAGGGCTGCTTTGTATCCCCAGTCCGGCCCTGTCTACAGCTAGCGGCGTAGGTCTCTCCCTGACCGGTATCTCATTACCCCTAATAAACTGGACATCAATAAAATTTCCAGCAGCACCTGAGTCCATTAGGGCACTGCAAGAAAACTTCTTGTTATCAAGGGAAATAGATACCTCAAGGAGGAATCTACTTTTGTTTTTGTTAGAGGACAACTCCATCACACCTAAGATCTGTCCCCTTAAGGTTCTTAGGTGCGGAAGTTTTCCGGATGCACTGGACAATTAGTTATCATATGTCCCTTTCTACTGCAATATAGGCATAACCCCTCCCTTCTACTATACTGTTTTTCGACCTCCGACAGTCTAGTGACCCCAACTGCATAGGTTCGGGTTCGGACTGTACAGGGAGGTTAGACAAAACAGGTTTAGAGAATTAAGGTGCTAGGGACATAGCCGTACGTCTGGTCTTGCTTCTGGTGACTTCTCTGAGTCTTAACCTATTATCAATATGCATGACAAACGTAATAAATTTGTTAAGACTCTTAGGTAATTCTTTAGCGGCTATCTCATCTAGTATAGTCTCTGAGAGACCCTTTTTGAATGCTGAGATTAACCCATTGTTAGTCCAGTCTACCTCAGAAGCTAAGGAACGGAATTCAATAGCATAATCCGAGATAGACCAGTTACCTTGTCTGATGTGCATTAGGGCAGTGGAGGCGTCATCCTCTCTACCCAATGGCTCAAACGTGAGCTTGAATTCGGCAAGGAATTCCTGGTAATTATGAGCTATGCTCCGATTACTCTCCCACAACGGATTAGCCCAGGCAAGGGCCTTGCCCTTTAATTGATTAATTAGATAACCAATTTTTGCTCTGTCCGTGGGGAACGACCCTGGTGAGGCCTCAAAATGGTACTCCACCTGATTAAGAAAACCCCTGCATTCCTGGATATTGCCATCAAACTGTAGGGATGGCGATAAGGAGATGCTAGGAGTCCTATTAACAGTGGGTGGAGGTACACAGGGTAGAGGTGCTATAGGAGGAGACGCTGCAGGCTGCAGATGCTCTGTTCTAGCGAGAAGCGTACTGAAAGCCTGAGCGAATTGATCCATGCGGTGATCAGTCTCCTCTAATTTCCTCTCGCAAGCAGCTATGTGCTGAAACAGTTCTACAGGATCTATGGCCATGTCGTAATGTCAGGATTACTGTTTGATCCAGCACGTAGAACTGTATAGCACGGATGACAAATAAGTAACGTATTACCGGTCCTTAGAATGGCTGGATTTAACGTACATAGAATAGTCAAAATACTAGCCGAGGTCAGGGAACACAGAAAGGGACGCAGCGATGAGGAAAGCCAGGAGTCAGGATACCATAATATAGAGAAGTCAATAAACAAAGCCAAAGTAAAAAAACTGGTAGAAAACTAATAACAGGAACGCACTCTCGGACAACCACAAGGGAAACCCCTCCTTAAGTTCTGATAGGCTGTAACCGGCCTTTGACCCCAAAGTCAGTTACCAGGTTTCATTTGCATAATTGCTGCTCAGCATTAACCCTTCTGTGGATTAGGTTGCTGCTCGGCACAACTTTTCCTGTGTGTACAGTAAATGTCATTAACCACATTTCTATAAGCGGATGAATACGTGACATTACAGTCCCCATCCTTCCTTTTACCCCCTCCCCAGGAATCAATTAGCTAACTGATGTCCTCTAACAGCTCCCCCGACTGTTGTAATGACAGTGCCTCACCTTCCGCACCCCTTGCCGCCGAAGGCCGTGGGGTTGCCGTCTGGCTGTGGATGTCCTGCCCAAAGCGTTCCGCTGCTCTGGGCCGTAGTCCTGTGGCGCTGGGTCTCACCCGATCCGCGGGCGACCTTGACGACTCCTGTCCTTCGGCAGGGTCCACCTTACCTGCTGTCCTCACTGCGTGTAATCGCTCCCTCCTGGAGGGTGACCGTCTTCGACACCTGCAAGGAGAAGACATCCTGGGTAGGCTGGCCGTGGAAACCCTGCCCTGTCCCCTCTCGTCCTGGGAACTGTAACCTATCTCCCATCTAGCCATCCGCCCTCGAGGGGCAAGAGCCTGCGCAGCAGTCTGCATTCCCTCCGGGGAACTCCCGCTCATGGAACTATCGTCCCGCTGCCTCCATCCCCTTGTCCTGACAGGGGGCACCCTACGCTGCCCCCGGGTGTGATCAACCCCGCAGGGGTCCCTGTACTCTCCGTCCGTCCCCCTCCGGTGGCTCCTCCGTGACCTGTGTCTCCTAGCACCCTGCGCACCCTTCGCTATAGCCTTGCGTGCTATCCCTTTGGAGGGTGCCAACCTTCAGTGCTGTCCCTCGCTGGCGCTCCCTTCAGATATGTCCCCGACTTCCTGACCAGCCCGTCGTCGTCCCCGGCCTAGTCGTATTGGAGACCCTGGCAAAGCGCTGCGCTCCCGCCCACTGACTGGGGACACTCTATGGTGTCTCGTGGCGCTAAACCCTTCCGGTCCCCTTCGTGCCCTAGCGGTCCCCTGCCTACCACCTGCCACCCTGTCGTCACCAACCATGCTAGTACCGGGACCCACCCCCGGGGTAACCCGTAGGCTAGCAACAGAAGGAGCAGTAGCGTCAGAGGGCGACTCACCCGGGCGATGCGCAGCAGTTGTTCCTGTTCCGCCAACAGCACTTCCAGCGTTCCCTGGGCCTGCTTCCAAGCCTGCCGTACCGCTCCTCCTTTTTCCGCTGGCCCGCACTTGTAATGGCCCCTTTTCCGAACTCCTGTCACCAGCAGCCACTTCTCCTTCCCTTCCTGTAAAAGAGGACACAAAAACCGAACGTTCGGCAGTTTTGCTGCCTCCACGTTCGGCAGCCGAACGCCCGGCAGTATGGATACCTCCCCGTCCAACTCCCGAACGTTTGGCAGTATTTTGGTGGCACAGGCAGCTCGGATAAATGGGGAAACACGGAGACAACACGAGAGGGAGTCGCAGAAGCCCCGACCAGGCAAGACGACCCCCAACATCACAGCAACCAACAGAGAGCCCTCTACCGCTCCCCACATGGGAAGAAAGGAGACGCTCTGCACCCACAGAAAGGCAAGGAAAAAATGACCCGGTTTAACACCTATCATAAGAGACTGGCAAACGCAAACACATGCCTACCTACAGAACCAATGCACAAGAGCAACCAACTGAAGCGACATCTACAAAACAGGTCGGAATACCAAGCCTCCAGGGTGGGCATAGGCTAACAGACAGGAACAACCATGGGGACTTGCACTACCCAACACTGTTGAGATGCGCCTCATGAATGCACAACCCCTGGAAACTACCCCCAAAGTCAATGTTTTTCACTGTGACTAAAGCTGTTATAGTTAAGAGTTCTTGCAACTACAAAGCCATACGCGCAGCCTAGTGGACTCAGTACTTATGTAGCTGCTGCTTAAATTGATAGAATTAACCCAGGCTGATTATATTGTGGTCTCACTGTGATCGACATTGCAGACTTACTGACTAGTGATGTCGCGAACATAAAATTTTCCGTTCGCGAACGGCGAACGGCGAACGGCGAACGCGAACTTCCGCAAATGTTGCCGAATGGGCGAACCGGGCGAACCGCCATAGACTTCAATAGGCAGGCGAATTTTAAAACCCACAGGGACTCTTTCTGGCCACAATAGTGATGCAAAAGTTGTTTCAAGGGTACTAACACCTGGACTGTGGCATGCCGGAGGGGGATCCATGGCAAAACTCCCATGGAAAATTACATTGTTGATGCAGAGTCTGGTTTTAATCCATAAAGGGCATAAATCACTTAACATTCCTAAATTGTTTGGAATAACGTGCTTTAAAACATCAGGTATGAGGGGGCGGAGTCTGACCGCCATGCCGAACAGACGCACGGGGCAAGAGCTCCTGGCGGGCGAGAGAAACAGAGGGCACTAGCGGCATTTATACAGCCCAACGACATCCCGAAGTGTGCTACCCACGTTGGGGGCGCACTGAGGTCTACGGGAATACCCTTTGGGAGCCTGTCGGGGCATATTGAGCTACAAGCAAACTGAGGCCTACAGGGGCGGGAGCCGGAGAGAGGCGGCCGCTCTCTCCGACACCGCATACACCAGCAACCACAGCTAACCTCCTAACCCCCCCCCCTGGACCGGTGGGGGTCATCCCGGTCCCCGCGAGACAAGCGGACGGACATTGAAAGCAAGCGAGCTGAACCACACAAACGGAAGAAGCGAGGGGCAGTTGGAGCACGTCCAAGATGGCCGCCCAACAGCAGCCACAGAGAGAGACCGCGAGCAGCAGTCAGAAGCCTAATTCCCTGGAGGCCCTCGACCGACTCTGCTCGGCTTTCTACGAACTGATGAGAAGTCGGGGTATGCCCCACTATCAAGCGGCCCGGACTGTGGCCTCGTGGATCCGCCCGACGATCCGCCGAAGCAACTACGATGTCCCACAGCAAATATTTAAGGCGGGCATCCGAAGGAGCAAACACGGCCAAACACGCGGCGGGAAGCAGACAGCGCCAACCCAGGCACGTATACCTCCACAAGCAGGGACGAAAAAACAAACAACCAGTCCATCCCAAGGCCACAGCAGAATGTCCAGATACAACACCTCAGTACAACCAGCCACTATGCTGCAACCCAAGAACGCCACCTCCCCAAGCTCGACGCCGCACACGGAAAGAGCAAGGAGGGGAGGCAGAACCCGATACCATGCTGCCTCATCCGACCTGGACTCTAAGGGGCATTGGCTGAATGTGTTGTGGGGACTCATACTGCTCAAGCGGTCGGCGGACTCAGGCATCAACTACCCGACCGGAATAGGCTGACATATGGCCTCACAGCAGGCTATCGGACACTCTGAATCCCACATGGCAAATTCTCACACGTAATATGTTTATTCTCCCATGACCCTTGCTACCTCTGGTCCACAGCGGGAGCTTTCCCAGTGGTTATACCTATGTTGGTTTTAACATGTTCATAAGCTGATTACCATACGTTATGCAAGTTATTGTACCCAGCACATAGTTAGCTCAACAGTATGATACCTAGTGTCTACCCGCTTACTTACATACAGCATAATTTATAGGCTCTTTATCTTTTATTTTCGTACTAACGGTTGTTTAAATATATACATTCTGAGGAACAGAGTACTACACAACGGGAAATGTTTAGCAAATAGATGGCTAGTGACAATACCGCCGCGCAAACAATACCTGCATAGTAGGTACACATCTTAACACACCGCTGTACGTGCAACATGCATGAACGCCCATGGCCTAGGTCTCAACCCCACAACACGCAGGTACAGCACGACTTCATGCAGGCTACGCTTCACACTTATATTCCTGGTGTTACTCACATTACGTAGATAGCCAAGACACACAACCAGTTGGGGAAACACATCTCGATTATCATTGTATTTAAAAACTGTGATATGGTCTAGGATGTCTAACATCTTAAAAAGTAAGCGGGCTGGACATGTATCACCTCACTGTTAAACCCATACAGTCCCTTTTACTCATACAGACATTTGCATAAAGGGAATAACCGTACTAAAGTAACCTCATCCAGGGTTAGCAGGAAACATAGGCTGCATAGCTAAATGTACGTAGCTTCTGACCCAACCGATAGATACTGGGCAGCAAGTGAATACCGGCAGAATGTTTAACACGTGCTGGAGGCTACTTTTCGTATTTGTTTTTGTTATATTGCCTATGACCTGTTATTTTCCTTTTTTGCCCTATCTACTAAGCGGTTCAATGAAGGCATTCTATGGTCCGTCTCTCGAGCAGTAAGCATGCATCACACATTTAAGCTTAGAATGATCTAGTCAGCAGGCTTAGCCAGCTACAGCTAATCACTAGCATGTCTATAACATAGTCACATCAGCTTGAACAACTAGCCTGCAAGGTTCTCTATTACCATTACATCCTGTATTACACCTATTCAGTTTTTATTTCTATTTTTTATTTTTATTAACAGTCAGCCTAGATATAAATCGAGTGTCACGCGTTAAAAATTTAAAAATGTGCACAGTTTTCCCACTGCCTAATTGATGTAAACCCTTGTTCAACTCTGCATACCCTGACTATTGTGGCACGGTGTGCTATATGTGAATTTCCATGCACAAATAAAATAAAGAATTAAAAAAAAAAAATATCAGGTATGATGTTGTATCGATCAGGTAGTGTAAGGGTTATGCCCGCTTCACAGTGACAGACCAAACTCCCCGTTTAACACACCGCAAACAACCGCAAACAGTCCATTTGCACAACCGCAAACTCCCCATTTGCACAAGGTTGGATACCAAGCTAGCCATGTCCCGTTCCTTGTCCTCACTGATGTCATTGAAGGTCTCTTCTTCCACCCAGCCACGTACAACACCAAGGGTCCCCAAAAGGTGACAACAAGCCCCCTGTATTTTTTTTTTAAATGTACACTACTGTTACACCAGATATGAGTTGCACTGGTGTGACACTGTGCCCTGGCAGGCCCTGAAACACACACGTGTGAAGGAAACTGACTGCTATTAATTCACAGTCAAATTTCTAGTTTTTTTTTTTTTTTTTAATGTACACTACTGTTACACCAGATATGAGTTGCACTGGTGTGACACTGTGCCCTGGCAGGCCCTGAAACGCACACGTATGAAGGAAACTGACTGCTATTATATTACAGTCAAAAAATTTTTGTTTTTTTAAATGCAAGCTATTGTGACACCAGATATGACTGGTGGCACTGGGCAAGTGGGCACAGTATACGCTGTGAGCCTGACACACACGCTGGCAGGCAGGCAACTGCAATTAGATTACACAGGAAAAAAAAAAAGCAGACTGGTGTTCTAGCCCTAAAAAGGCCTTTTTGGGGTGCTGTCCTTACAGCAGAGATCAGATGAGTCCTTCAGGACTGTAGTGGACACTGAATACACTAGCCTAGCTATCGATTTCCCTATTAAATCACTCAGCAGCAGCTACACTGTCCCTCCTCTCACTAAGAATGCAGCTTCCGGGGGGCAGGGCCTAGCTGTCATGGAGGAAAGACGCACTTCGTGTGAGCTCCCTCAATATCTCACTTTAAGCAGCTATCAACAAGCAAATTTCACCCCAGAAGGGGATGACCCAGCAATGTTGCTCCTACCTGACCGACCCGACATGCTTAATAGCAGTCAGCAACTCGACAGAGTCTTACTTACCTCCGTGTGGCAAGTGTGGCCTGGTGCTCACCGGGCGGGAGAGGCGGCCGATCTCGCGATCCTGGGATGCCCAGGAGCAGCTACTTCCCGGCAGGGGGCTCCGTTAACCCCCCCTCGGACCGGTGGGGGTTATCCCGGTCCACCCCTAAGAGGCTGTCTGGAGCTAATGGACGCACAGAGCACAGCCGCTGTGTGTGTGCGCCTGCTAGTGAGCTTGCTTGCTTGCATGTGTGTGTGTGTGTGTGCCTGCTAGTGAGTGCTAGTGAGTGAGCTTGTGTTTTTATGTCAATGAGCTTATGTATATTAGTGACATTGTTTATCTATGAGGCTGTGTATCAATGATTGTCTGTGTCTGCATGTGAGTATGCTTACTGTATAATTAAATGTTTTACTCTGAAAGGACCAATATATTATATTAGAAAAAGCAATATATATATATATATATATATATATATATATATATATATATATATATATATATATATATTACTCTATTATCTGGGGTGGCAAGACATATCCTTACATATTACATGCGACAATATATGGCGCAATGACTTATGGGGCTGGCATAGATTTTTTTCTCCAGGGCTGCTTTGTATCCCCAGTCCGGCCCTGTCTACAGCTAGCGGCGTAGGTCTCTCCCTGACCGGTATCTCATTACCCCTAATAAACTGGACATCAATAAAATTTCCAGCAGCACCTGAGTCCATTAGGGCACTGCAAGAAAACTTCTTGTTATCAAGGGAAATAGATACCTCAAGGAGGAATCTACTTTTGTTTTTGTTAGAGGACAACTCCATCACACCTAAGATCTGTCCCCTTAAGGTTCTTAGGTGCGGAAGTTTTCCGGATGCACTGGACAATTAGTTATCATATGTCCCTTTCTACTGCAATATAGGCATAACCCCTCCCTTCTACTATACTGTTTTTCGACCTCCGACAGTCTAGTGACCCCAACTGCATAGGTTCGGGTTCGGACTGTACAGGGAGGTTAGACAAAACAGGTTTAGAGAATTAAGGTGCTAGGGACATAGCCGTACGTCTGGTCTTGCTTCTGGTGACTTCTCTGAGTCTTAACCTATTATCAATATGCATGACAAACGTAATAAATTTGTTAAGACTCTTAGGTAATTCTTTAGCGGCTATCTCATCTAGTATAGTCTCTGAGAGACCCTTTTTGAATGCTGAGATTAACCCATTGTTAGTCCAGTCTACCTCAGAAGCTAAGGAACGGAATTCAATAGCATAATCCGAGATAGACCAGTTACCTTGTCTGATGTGCATTAGGGCAGTGGAGGCGTCATCCTCTCTACCCAATGGCTCAAACGTGAGCTTGAATTCGGCAAGGAATTCCTGGTAATTATGAGCTATGCTCCGATTACTCTCCCACAACGGATTAGCCCAGGCAAGGGCCTTGCCCTTTAATTGATTAATTAGATAACCAATTTTTGCTCTGTCCGTGGGGAACGACCCTGGTGAGGCCTCAAAATGGTACTCCACCTGATTAAGAAAACCCCTGCATTCCTGGATATTGCCATCAAACTGTAGGGATGGCGATAAGGAGATGCTAGGAGTCCTATTAACAGTGGGTGGAGGTACACAGGGTAGAGGTGCTATAGGAGGAGACGCTGCAGGCTGCAGATGCTCTGTTCTAGCGAGAAGCGTACTGAAAGCCTGAGCGAATTGATCCATGCGGTGATCAGTCTCCTCTAATTTCCTCTCGCAAGCAGCTATGTGCTGAAACAGTTCTACAGGATCTATGGCCATGTCGTAATGTCAGGATTACTGTTTGATCCAGCACGTAGAACTGTATAGCACGGATGACAAATAAGTAACGTATTACCGGTCCTTAGAATGGCTGGATTTAACGTACATAGAATAGTCAAAATACTAGCCGAGGTCAGGGAACACAGAAAGGGACGCAGCGATGAGGAAAGCCAGGAGTCAGGATACCATAATATAGAGAAGTCAATAAACAAAGCCAAAGTAAAAAAACTGGTAGAAAACTAATAACAGGAACGCACTCTCGGACAACCACAAGGGAAACCCCTCCTTAAGTTCTGATAGGCTGTAACCGGCCTTTGACCCCAAAGTCAGTTACCAGGTTTCATTTGCATAATTGCTGCTCAGCATTAACCCTTCTGTGGATTAGGTTGCTGCTCGGCACAACTTTTCCTGTGTGTACAGTAAATGTCATTAACCACATTTCTATAAGCGGATGAATACGTGACATTACAGTCCCCATCCTTCCTTTTACCCCCTCCCCAGGAATCAATTAGCTAACTGATGTCCTCTAACAGCTCCCCCGACTGTTGTAATGACAGTGCCTCACCTTCCGCACCCCTTGCCGCCGAAGGCCGTGGGGTTGCCGTCTGGCTGTGGATGTCCTGCCCAAAGCGTTCCGCTGCTCTGGGCCGTAGTCCTGTGGCGCTGGGTCTCACCCGATCCGCGGGCGACCTTGACGACTCCTGTCCTTCGGCAGGGTCCACCTTACCTGCTGTCCTCACTGCGTGTAATCGCTCCCTCCTGGAGGGTGACCGTCTTCGACACCTGCAAGGAGAAGACATCCTGGGTAGGCTGGCCGTGGAAACCCTGCCCTGTCCCCTCTCGTCCTGGGAACTGTAACCTATCTCCCCTCTAGCCATCCGCCCTCGAGGGGCAAGAGCCTGCGCAGCAGTCTGCATTCCCTCCGGGGAACTCCCGCTCATGGAACTATCGTCCCGCTGCCTCCATCCCCTTGTCCTGACAGGGGGCACCCTACGCTGCCCCCGGGTGTGATCAACCCCGCAGGGGTCCCTGTACTCTCCGTCCGTCCCCCTCCGGTGGCTCCTCCGTGACCTGTGTCTCCTAGCACCCTGCGCACCCTTCGCTATAGCCTTGCGTGCTATCCCTTTGGAGGGTGCCAACCTTCAGTGCTGTCCCTCGCTGGCGCTCCCTTCAGATATGTCCCCGACTTCCTGACCAGCCCGTCGTCGTCCCCGGCCTAGTCGTATTGGAGACCCTGGCAAAGCGCTGCGCTCCCGCCCACTGACTGGGGACACTCTATGGTGTCTCGTGGCGCTAAACCCTTCCGGTCCCCTTCGTGCCCTAGCGGTCCCCTGCCTACCACCTGCCACCCTGTCGTCACCAACCATGCTAGTACCGGGACCCACCCCCGGGGTAACCCGTAGGCTAGCAACAGAAGGAGCAGTAGCGTCAGAGGGCGACTCACCCGGGCGATGCGCAGCAGTTGTTCCTGTTCCGCCAACAGCACTTCCAGCGTTCCCTGGGCCTGCTTCCAAGCCTGCCGTACCGCTCCTCCTTTTTCCGCTGGCCCGCACTTGTAATGGCCCCTTTTCCGAACTCCTGACACCAGCAGCCACTTCTCCTTCCCTTCCTGTAAAAGAGGACACAAAAACCGAACGTTCGGCAGTTTTGCTGCCTCCACGTTCGGCAGCCGAACGCCCGGCAGTATGGATACCTCCCCGTCCAACTCCCGAACGTTTGGCAGTATTTTGGTGGCACAGGCAGCTCGGATAAATGGGGAAACACGGAGACAACACGAGAGGGAGTCGCAGAAGCCCCGACCAGGCAAGACGACCCCCAACATCACAGCAACCAACAGAGAGCCCTCTACCGCTCCCCACATGGGAAGAAAGGAGACGCTCTGCACCCACAGAAAGGCAAGGAAAAAATGACCCGGTTTAACACCTATCATAAGAGACTGGCAAACGCAAACACATGCCTACCTACAGAACCAATGCACAAGAGCAACCAACTGAAGCGACATCTACAAAACAGGTCGGAATACCAAGCCTCCAGGGTGGGCATAGGCTAACAGACAGGAACAACCATGGGGACTTGCACTACCCAACACTGTTGAGATGCGCCTCATGAATGCACAACCCCTGGAAACTACCCCCAAAGTCAATGTTTTTCACTGTGACTAAAGCTGTTATAGTTAAGAGTTCTTGCAACTACAAAGCCATACGCGCAGCCTAGTGGACTCAGTACTTATGTAGCTGCTGCTTAAATTGATAGAATTAACCCAGGCTGATTATATTGTGGTCTCACTGTGATCGACATTGCAGACTTACTGACTAGTGATGTCGCGAACATAAAATTTTCCGTTCGCGAACGGCGAACGGCGAACGCGAACTTCCGCAAATGTTGCCGAATGGGCGAACCGGGCGAACCGCCATAGACTTCAATAGGCAGGCGAATTTTAAAACCCACAGGGACTCTTTCTGGCCACAATAGTGATGCAAAAGTTGTTTCAAGGGTACTAACACCTGGACTGTGGCATGCCGGAGGGGGATCCATGGCAAAACTCCCATGGAAAATTACATTGTTGATGCAGAGTCTGGTTTTAATCCATAAAGGGCATAAATCACTTAACATTCCTAAATTGTTTGGAATAACGTGCTTTAAAACATCAGGTATGATGTTGTATCGATCAGGTAGTGTAAGGGTTATGCCCGCTTCACAGTGACAGACCAAACTCCCCGTTTAACACACCGCAAACAACCGCAAACAGTCCATTTGCACAACCGCAAACTCCCCATTTGCACAAGGTTGGATACCAAGCTAGCCATGTCCCGTTCCTTGTCCTCACTGATGTCATTGAAGGTCTCTTCTTCCACCCAGCCACGTACAACACCAAGGGTCCCCAAAAGGTGACAACAAGCCCCCTGTATTTTTTTTTTAAATGTACACTACTGTTACACCAGATATGAGTTGCACTGGTGTGACACTGTGCCCTGGCAGGCCCTGAAACACACACGTGTGAAGGAAACTGACTGCTATTAATTCACAGTAAAATTTCTAGTTTTTTTTTTTTTTTTTAATGTACACTACTGTTACACCAGATATGAGTTGCACTGGTGTGACACTGTGCCCTGGCAGGCCCTGAAACGCACACGTATGAAGGAAACTGACTGCTATTATATTACAGTCAAAAAATTTTTGTTTTTTTAAATGCAAGCTATTGTGACACCAGATATGACTGGTGGCACTGGGCAAGTGGGCACAGTATACGCTGTGAGCCTGACACACACGCTGGCAGGCAGGCAACTGCAATTAGATTACACAGGAAAAAAAAAAAGCAGACTGGTGTTCTAGCCCTAAAAAGGCCTTTTTGGGGTGCTGTCCTTACAGCAGAGATCAGATGAGTCCTTCAGGACTGTAGTGGACACTGAATACACTAGCCTAGCTATCGATTTCCCTATTAAATCACTCAGCAGCAGCTACACTGTCCCTCCTCTCACTAAGAATGCAGCTTCCGGGGGGCAGGGCCTAGCTGTCATGGAGGAAAGACGCACTTCGTGTGAGCTCCCTCAATATCTCACTTTAAGCAGCTATCAACAAGCAAATTTCACCCCAGAAGGGGATGACCCAGCAATGTTGCTCCTACCTGACCGACCCGACATGCTTAATAGCAGTCAGCAACTCGACAGAGTCTTACTTACCTCCGTGTGGCAAGTGTGGCCTGGTGCTCACCGGGCGGGAGAGGCGGCCGATCTCGCGATCCTGGGATGCCCAGGAGCAGCTACTTCCCGGCAGGGGGCTCCGTTAACCCCCCCTCGGACCGGTGGGGGTTATCCCGGTCCACCCCTAAGAGGCTGTCTGGAGCTAATGGACGCACAGAGCACAGCCGCCCAGGCTGACATACTCATCTGCGACTCTCCCAATATGGCGGCAGCCACGTGTCCTCCTGGTACCAGCAAAGCATGGCAGGATATTGAGTCTAAGCTGAACAGACTCTTTAATCAATTTTGGAAGCAAATAACAAGCAGGAAGCCCCAACAAGCTCCACCACAGCCCCAACAAGCTCCACCACAGCTAAGCGAAGCAGTCCCCATTAAAATCCACCAACGCAAAAGGCGTCGAAGACAGGACCGGAGGCACAAACAGAAATGCAGAGCCTGCCCCACATCAAGCACTCGCCTCCACCTTAAGCCACCACAATCCCGCACCGGACGTGAAGCACCACCGGGACAGATCCGACCACCCGACAAAACAAGCTTCCACCACCTCAAGCCGCGAACCCGGCACTCAGCCAGAGACTTGCCTTTGTTGTTCCAGGTATCAGGGACTCCCAGGGTCTGCACCTGGCGCCCAGAAGGGATCGGATGAGCACAAGCAGTAAACAGCAGCCTGCCAAGCATGTCCCACTATAGCCGATCCCCCACATTATGCCTTTGATCACATGAACTGCTCTCTGCACATTAACTGGCTGAGGGTGGTAGGGAGGGTGATGAGGCTGGGGGTGGTGGGGAGGGTGGTAGGGAGGCTGAGTGTGGTGGGGGGTTAGAGAGCCTACCTTTAGTCCCTGGTGGTCCAGTGGGCTCCCTGGCAGAGCTGCAGACCATGTAATCTCGCGAGACCATCAGAGCATTGCCGTGGTAACCCGCAGCAGCGCTCTGATTGGCCGGTTTTCGCGAGACACATGGTCTGCAGCTCTGCTCACTGCGGAGCTGCAGACCGGTGTCTGCGGTGGCTGGCCGGGCAGCCAGGAGGGGTCTCGCACCCGGCGGCATACCGGGAAAGCCGCCGGGTCCCCTCCTGGTGTCAGGTCCTCGGTCAGTGACCGAGGACCTGACACAGTTTGCCCATAGGCAGTTTAGGCGGCCGCGAGGCCCCAGCCAGCGCGAGGCCTTAGGCAGCCGCCTAAACCGTCTAATTAGAGAGCCGCCTCTGACGTGCAAGCATGACAGCCATCATTCACAACAATGTACTGCTATATACTCATACCCTCAGTGCAACTAGCCATGATATACGCACGTTCAGCCTAGCATGCTCACATATAACACACTTCTGTCTAAAAAAAAAATACAAAAAAAAATACAAAAAAAGAATGCAGCTTCAGAATTAATCTAAATTGTATGCTGTCTAGGAGGTGGGAGGGTCTGGGAGGGAGGGTCTGCTGCTGATTGGCTGGAATGTGTCTGCTGACTGTGAGGTACAGGGTCAAAGTTTACTCAATGATGATGAATAGCATATGTTCGCCGTCCGTGGTGAACGCGAACAAGCTATGTTCGCCAGGAACTATTCGCCAGCGAATCGTTCAGGACATCACTATTACTGACATAACTGACCAAGCATATTTACTCTGTGACTCTACTATTTCTGCTGACGCACTACCGACTAACCAGTTAGGTACACTGCTTGAGCATATTCACAGTATAAATAAAAAAATTAAAAAAAGCAGAAGGCCTATAGACAAGCAAAATGTATGATAAACATGCGGCTAACACACAAACACTAGTAAAGTGAACCTAGCTATGTTAAACGTGGATCACCCTACCTTATGCTTACGTTTTCGTTGTTTAACCAAACTTGTTTTACTTATATATAAAAATGTGCAATCTCTCATGCCACTGTCAAACCTAAGTACATCTTCTAACACGCTGTTGTGGCGTATGTCGATAACATGTAATTAACTGCACAACAAAAATAAAGAATTAAAAAAAAAATACAATGTGAGAGAAAAATAACACAAAAAATGACAATGTAACTTGCTTTAATTTTGAAAAACAATTGTTTGGAAATAGCAAAGTACTTGTACTTATAGCCCTATAACGTTCCAAAAAAAGCTAAGAACATATTAACATTGGGTATTTCTAAACTCAGGACAAAATTTAGAAACTATTTAGCATGGATGTTTTTTGGCGGTTGTAGATGCGTAACAGATTTTGGGGGTCAAAGTTAAGAAAGTGGGTTTTTTTTCATCATATTTTGTCAAAATAAATTGTAAATGATATGATATCATGAAAATAATGGTATCTTTAGAAAGACCATTTAATGGCGAGAAAAACTGTATATAATATGTGTGGGTACAGTAAATGAGTAAGAGGAAAATTACAGCTAAACACAAACACCGCAGAAATGTAAAAAGAGCCCTGGTCCTTAACGGTAAGAAAATTTTAAAACGGTCTGGTCACTAAAGGGTTTTAAAAAAGGTATTTCTCTCACCTGTCAATCAACTCTTCGACTCCTCTGCTGAAGAACTGAGTTATACTGAGACACTGGCAAACAAAACAATCTTCATCTGTGTTTCTCTTAGACACACTTTTGAATTTCTTGCCCCCTTTGGTGTTTCTTAATTAGATTTGTAAAATTTGTAATTTAATAAGTTTATTATCCAACTCAGCTATAGTCACAGCCTAGCTGTTTTGTACTAAGTTTTTCAATTTGTTACAATTTAGAGTTTAGTGAATCATCGTATATACATGGTTTTACATATGCTGAAAACCAAATTTGCTAAATGTAGGGAAAGCCCGCCACTAGGATTATAGATCACAGAATACATGTGACTGGACTATTTTCACCTAAATTCAGCAAATTCAGTTTTCAGCTCACTGTTTAGTGGGGAGGTAAACAAGCAATACAAATTATGTCATCTTTAATCACCCTTAAAATTAGAGATCCGAAACTGGCTTAGGAAGAAAAGGTCTCCCAGCCAAAGGTGTTTTATTAAAAGAAGTCAGAAATGTCTAGACAATTAGTGACATTCACCTGAAAAGGGCAGAAACATAGAAAGGGTGGGAGAAGATGCAGCCAGGTGGGGGAGGAAAGAACTGATACAAGAGAGGTTATGGTGAACACATACAGAACAGAGATGAGTGGGTAGAGCAGACTGAATGTAGAAGGGAAACAATCGCACACAAAAAAACTCCACAGATAATGAGAAAACATTTGGAACAAAAGACAGAACTAACAGAATTTCCAGTTTTTCAGACATGTTACTTCGCTGAAAATGCCAGTTTGCACCAATAGGCAAGCATCAATCCTGTGCATAAGTGCAATTACACATTCAGAACCTGCTAATTTTCAGAGCGCCTGCAATAATGGCTAGGTAACCACTTATAACTCATCCAATAAATCCCCTTTCTGGGCTGATATATTTTGGCTTGTGCTTGATGGTCAGTTTGCTGACCAGTAATATACCATATTTTTCTGTGTCTAAGACGACCCCTATGTTTGAGCCCAAAATGAAGAAATCAATATTTTAAACATCAAATAGAACAACTTTGGGGGGCGGGGCCTGACAGCCAAGATGGCCAGCCGCACAATTTGAGAGCCCCAGCAACCTCGGACGAAAACGTGAAAATACCGACTGACACTATAATATAAACGGCGCCCGGTGACCGGGAACAGTCACAGAACAGCAGTGGGAACACAATGATACCACCCCGGCACCGACACAACGCGGACAAGCCTCACACGACCATGCGGCCTAAACCGGAGCAAAGCCTGCAGCCTGAAGATGGCGGCCGATATACCGGCCAGGGGCTCACTCCTAAACGGGAACCAGCCCTGCCACCCCCCCTCTATGGACCGGCGGGGGACATCCCGGTCCTCGCTGGGGACGACTACCCCCACAATCATACCTGCACAAGCGACTCAGTCGTCAAACGGACGAAGACTGCAGGATCCAGCTAAAATGGCGGCGCGGACGCGACCTAGGGCCAAGCACCCATGCATCGCACCAAAGCACACAGGGGACTTTCTAAACTTGATATGCTCCTACCTATGGGCAAAGTTCAAAGCCAGAAGGCATCCTCATCGGATGGCAATGAGAGAGATGGTGGCGTGGATCCGCCCGGCCACGCGACGCACCCTGCAATGGCATCCCCCTCGCAAACACAGAGCGACATCCAAAATCAAGCGGCACCAAAGCTCACGTAAGAGGCGGGAAACATCCCTCGATTGCCACAATTCATCGTCCCGGGCCCGAGACAAGCTCGGATATACACCTCGCACAGCGGTCCCAGAAACAGAGGACTGGCACAGCACAAGCCTGCACGCTACCATCCACAAAGCCCACGACAACGCAAACCAAAAAGCAGCGAGACAACACCCAGGGAGACGAAACCGGCGGAGAGCCCCTTCACGACCCACTGGGGAAAAGCGTGGACCCCCGTGTGTGCTCGGGACCCAGAAGAACTGCCCGACAGAGCGCCAGCGCTTCCCAGTGTCAGGGATCGGCTGAACTTTAACCGAACTTACCCGTTCGTGCCAGAGTTTTGCAAACAGATATGTACTTTTACCTATGGTCTACCCTGATTCATAACATGCTCAGAAGCCCTTGCTAGAAAATTTTAATTAGATTTTTCTGTCCCTCTGCAGAATGTTTATCTATGTTTGTCCATGTATAACTGATCAGGCAAGCAACAACACTGCAAAATGTATCTTGCTAGTTATAACTCTATACCAGCATAAGTACCAATCGATGGGAGCTAGGCCTGATTAAATAGCCTGCATACTGGCCTATTTAACTACTTGTAACAATCTCACTGAAGCCTAACGACTTCTTAACTACAAATCTTAGCATACTTAATACTCACTACGAGTGTCCTATTCATTACCTTACTAGTAGCAGTTACTCTGCTATAACCACGCCAGATGAACAGCTAGTAAATGCTTGTGAATCTTAAAAGGTCTCCGGGACCCACTGTTTAGCAATGTCTGACAATCCTGATGCATAACGTAACCTATTTTTACCTTGTTTCAAGCGTTGAACATTCCTATAAGCTACAGCGCATGCAGTTGACCCCTCATGTTAATATATTAAAAATGTGCAAAGTACCTAAATACCCCAATGTTATTACTGTCATTAAAACGTGTGTGGAATGCCGTCGGGGTACCACACACTCACTGTTATACCTTCACGCACTACAAAAATAAAGAATAAAAAAAAAAAATAGAACAACTTTACTTTAATATTTTAGAGGTGGCTTATGAGGAGAACAACACACTTCTGATGCCTCCCCTGTGCTAAGGTACTCTGTGAAGTTGATGGTTCCATAGTGCATGCTGAGAGACTACAACTGAGGGCATGCTGTGAGGGCATGCTGGGACATCACAGTAGTTTTCCCTTTGCTCCCTGATCCCCATTTCCTTCCCCATTAATATAAATCAGAAAGCAAGACCTACCTGAGGTGGAGCATACCTCAATATGGCTGCTCATTTTATGGTGTGGCACGTCTCTGGAGCTTGGTAATAAGTGCTGACGTCTGCTGCAGATCCCACGCATATTTGGACCTCCAGCATTTAGAAGTGGATTGGCGGGAGGGAGGCCAGGTATGTGTGTGGGCCGTGGGGCACTGAAATGCAGCAGGTGCGATTTTGGCTTAAGCCCTATACTCAAGTGTTTTTGTTTTTTTTAACCCCTGCACTGACATTCTATGTATAAGACGACCCCCAATTTTAGACAACAATTTAGAAAAAAACATACACAGAAAATATGGCAATTCTTTTCCCAGTTCTTGTCCTTCCTGAAAGCACCCAGATACCTGATTGTAATTTTGTCCTGTAAATAGTGATGTCCCGAACGGTTCGCTGGCGAATAGTTCCTGGCGAACATAGCGTGTTCGCGTACGGCACGGATGGCGAACATATGCGATGTTCGGTCCGCCCCCTATTCATCATCATTGAGTAAACTTTGACCCTGTACCTCACAGTCAGTAGACACATTCCAGCCTATCAGCAGCAGACCCTCCCTCCCAGACCCCCCCCACCTCCTAGACAGCATACAATTTAGATTAATTCTGAAGCTGCATTCATTTTTTTTTTTGTGTTTATGTTTATTATACATTATCCTCCATAGCCAGTAACCTGTGTTTATTATACATTATCCCCCATAGCCAGTAACCTGTGTTTATTATACATTATCCCCCCATAGCCAGTAACCTGTGTTTATTATACATTATCCCCCCATAGCCAGTAACCTGTGTTTAATAAACATTATCCTCCCATAGCCAGTAACCTGTGTTTATTATACATTATCCCCCCATAGCCAGTAACCTGTGTTTATTATACATTATCCCCCATAGCCAGTAACCTGTGTTTATTATACATTATCCCCCCATAGCCAGTAACCTGTGTTTATTATACATTATCCCCCCATAGCCAGTAACCTGTGTTTAATAAACATTATCCTCCCATAGCCAGTAACCTGTGTTTATTATACATTATCCCCCCATAGCCAGTAACCTGTGCTTATTATACATTATCTCCCCCATAGCCAGTAACCTGTGTTTTTTATACATTATCCTCCCATAGCCAGTAACCTGTGTTTATTATACATTATCCCCCCATAGCCGGTAACCTGTGTTTATTATACATTATCCCTCCCATAGCCAGTAACCTGTGTTTATTATACATTATCCCCCCCCCCCCCATAGCCAGTAACCTGTGTTTATTATACATTATCCCCCATAGTCATTTATCGTTGGACCTAGGCAGCATGATGTCTTAGGCCGGCCCAGAGAGTGAGTGAGTGAGTGATTGAGTGAGTGAATAATATAATATATATGGTCAGAAACATATTAGTAATATATGTAAATTGGGTTCATGCAAAGAGGGTGAAAAGGTATTAAAGAAAATTTACAAAGCAAATTTACAAAGCCAAACTTTTAAAAGCATTCCTCATTTCTTTCTCGGGATGAGGAATATATCGGCTGTAGACTGAGGATTTCCATCTGCCCAATCTTTTAATAATATGCACTGGAGTGTCAGTGTTGAAGGAGACCGAAGCTGCCCCTATTCTAAATGAAAGACCCGAGACATGGATACAACCCAATCTTAGGAGTAGTGTTCTGATGTAGAAGATTAATTTAGCCGTAGTCAGAGGGATTCAGTGAGAGTAGTGGTGAAATGTGTGTGGCATGACTGAGTGTGGGTAAGTAAGAGCCAAGTATTTTAACTGGGCACTAGTTCTAGGTGGGATAAAGTGGTATAGCGGATGGATGAGTAGTTTGGTTCGTTTTAGAGGTTTGTAGTAAAGTATATAGTGATCATGATTTTTGGCGATATCCAATATTTTTAAGGTGGTCCCAGTGACACCACTCATATCTGGTGTCACAATAGCTTGCATTTAAAAAAAAATATATCTTTTTTGACTGTAATATAATAGCAGTCAGTTTCCTTCGTGCGTTTCAGGGCCTGCCAGGGCACAGTGTCACACCAGTGCAACTCATATCTGGTGTAACAGTAGTGTACATTAAAAAAATAAACTAGAAGTTTGACTGTGAAATAATAGCAGTCAGTTTCCTTCACACGTGTGCGTTTCAGGGCCTGCCAGGGCACAGTGTCACACCAGTGCAACTCATATCTAGTGTAACAGTAGTGTACATTTAAAAAAAAAATACAGGGGGCTTGTTGTCACCTTTCGGGGACCCTTGGTGTTGTACGTGGCTGGGTGGAGGAAGAGACCTTCAGTGAAGACAAGGAACGGGACATGGCTAGCTTGGTATCCAAACTTGTGCAAATGGGGAGTTTGCGGTTGTGCAAATGGACTGTTTGCGGTTGTTTGCGGTGCGTTAAACGGGGAGTTTGGTCTATCACTGTGAAGCGGGCGTAACCCTTACACTACCTGATCGATACAACATCATACCTGATGTTTTAAAGCACGTTATTCCAAACAATTTAGGAATGTTAGGTGATTTATGCCCTATATGGATTAAAACCAGACTCTGTATCAACTATGTAATTTTCCATGGGAGTTTTGCCATGGATCCCCCTCCGGCATGCCACAGTCCAGGTGTTAGTCCCCTTGAAACAACTTTTCCATCACTATTGTGGCCAGAAAGAGTCCCTGTGGGTTTTAAAATTCGCCTGCCTATTGAAGTCTACGGCGGTTCGCCAGGTTCGCCCATTCGCGAACACTTGCGGAAGTTCGCGTTCGCCGTTCGTAAACTGAAAATTTTATGTTCGCGACATCACTACCTGTAAACCATTCTACTTTGTCACTTGCCCTGACCTACATACTGATCTATGCTCCTTCCTGCATTTAATATCTCATGGTGTTCAAATATCCCTGCTTCTTGATACCTGGTCCAGACATGTTAACCCTTGATTTTAATATAGGCTTGCCATGCCACAACAACATGAGCAGGCACATAAGCAGTTGTTTTTTCTTCCTTGGTTCCACTCTGTCAGTAATACACACTCACAATATATACATCCTACTTTTTTTCTGGTGATCCCCTGCTGATTTTGAACATTTGCCCGCTGACAAAGAAATGATCAGTCTATAATTTTAATGGTAGGTGTATTTTACCAGTGAGAGACATGTAAAAAAAAAAAAAAAAAAAAAAAAAAGTTATAAATTTATTTGTATGTCAATAAGTGAAATAAGTATTTGACCCCTACGACTTTGTACTTGGTGGCAAAACCCTTGTTGGCAATCAAAAAGGTCAGACTTTTTTTGTAGTTGGCCCCCAGGTTTGCACACTCTCATGAGGGATTTTGTCCAACTCCTCTTTGCAGATCCTCTCCAAGTCATTAAGGTTTCGAGGATGACGTTTGGAAACCCTTAGCTCCCTCCACAGATTTTCTATGGGATTAAGGTCTGGAAACTGACTAGGCCACTCTAGGACCTTAATGTGCGTCTTTTTGAGCAACGCCTTTGCTGCCTTGGCTGTGTGTTTTGGGTCATTCAATGTGCTGGCTGAGGGAAAGAGGTTCTCACCCAAGCTTTGATGGTACATAGCCCTGTCCATCGTCCCTTTGAATCAGTGCAGTTGTCCTGCCCCTTAGCAGAAGAACACCCCCAAAGCATAATGTTTCCACTTCCATGTTTGACGGTGGGGATGGTGTTCTTGGGGTCCTGGCAGCATTCCACCTTCTCCAAACACGACGAGTTGAATTGATGCCAAATAGCTCGATTTTGGCCTCATCTGACCACAACACTTTCACCCAGTTCTTCTCTGAATCATTCAGATGTTTACTGGCAAACTTCAGACGGGCCTGTACATGTGCTTTCTTGAGCAGGGGGACCTTGCGGGCGCTGCAGTATTTCAGTCCTTTGCGGTATAGTGTGTTATCAATTGTTTTCTTGGTGACTATAGTCCCAGCTGCCTTGAGATCATTAACAATATCCTCACATGTAGTTCTGGGCTGATTACTCACCGTTCTCATGATCATTGAAAGTCCATGAGGTGAGATCTTGCATGGAGCACCAGACCGAGGGAGACTGACAGTTATTTTGTGTTCCTTCTATTTGCAAAAAATCGCACCAACTGTTGTCACCTACTCACCAAACTGCTTGGCGATGGTCTTGTAGCCCATTCCACCTTTGTGTAGGTCTACAATCTTACATCCTTTGACAGCTCTTTGGTCTTAGCCATGGTGGAGAGTTTGGAATCACATTGATTGATTGCTTCTGTGGACAGGTGTCTTTTATACAGGTAACAAGCGGAGATTAGGTGCACTCCCTTTAAGAGAGTACTCCTAATCTCAGCTCGTTACCTGTATTAAAAATACATTGGAGCCAGAAATCTTGCTGATTGATAGGGGATCAAATACTTATTTCACTCATTGACATGCAAATCAATTTAGAACTTTTTTGACATGCGTTTTTCTGGATTTTGTTGTTGTTATTCTGTCTCTCACTGTTAAAATAAACCTACCTACCTTTCCTGCCATTTGGTTCACAGATCAAGTGAGAAAAAGTAACCAATAGAGGAAAATCAGGATGAGTAGTAAATTAATTATATTTATATATTTATATTTATATCTTATATATTTTTGAAGTGTTTTTTTTAACTGCTCCTTGTTTTTGTTCCTTTACTGCCCACTTCTCACTTGATATGTGAATAAAACCAATATTTCGTGACTGTCCTATAGCCATCAATAATCTTTTTTTTCCTATCAATCATCTTACTCTTTTTTTTTTTTGCCGCCACGGGCCAAATTCAGAATCACAAGCCGAACGGGCTATGCTCGACCTTTGCATGTTTTGGTTTATTTGTGATTTGGGTACATTTTGGCTAGGACTAGTTCAGGAATTTGACGATCACCCAAATTCAGTTGAATTGCAGTTCGGATTAAAAGGAACCTCCAGGTGCTCTGGAGTAATTTCTGCATCAGATATTTGCTCAAATATATATCCCGGATAACATTTAGACCAAAATAGTTGTGAATATAAATATAACCAAGCTGAAGATATTTACTACAGCATTTGTTTTGGCCTAAATCTTTTTTGTGGATTACAAAAGCTCAAATTGTTGAACATCATGGACATATTCTTTAAAGAGCAAGAGATTAAAGACAAATGCAGACAGCTTTCCTGTTTTCATAGATCTATCACAAATCTCTGTCCTTCAGAACCATTTTTTTTTTTGGCGAGCAATGAGCATTAGATACGTGGAAGGCTGATTACATTAGACACAAGCTGTAAGTTCATTAACAATGAATCAATAACTGAACTAATGATGAATGGAGAAGGAAGGGCACGGTTGTACTCGCATTGCAGGAGGTTTAGTCTGAGTGGAGGTCAGTGGAGAACAGGACATTTTGATCTCATCTGTTGTGGTGCAGGACCTTCACAAGGTAGGAGATCTACGTCAGATGCTATCAGTTCTGTAAGTGCCTGATTATTGGCTCACTATACTGACATTTATATAGTTAAATTCCCTGTCTCAGATAAACAGACAGATAGGATATATTCAAGATACCTCTTTATAATAGAGATGAACATTTGTCCAGGCTAAATATTACAATACTGTCTATTCAACTGAGTATTTATAGAGTTATTTACGAAACAGTGAAAAATTGGGAACTGACCTAAAAATTTCAACTTAAAGCCCAAATAGCTAAGTTGGAAACATAGCCGACTGTCCAAATGTCTGCATTTGAGCAAATGTTTGCCTAAACTCATCAATGCCCTTAACCATGGCCTCCATTTCGTGTTTTAGTAGATAACTAGTGAAAATTGTAATATACTTCAAAAATATATGATATAAAAGAATCAAGAGATGGAGATGTTCCATCAGATTATTAATATTATGTATGTCTCAGCATATAACTACAGTTCTTAACATTACTCTTAATATTAAATATATACCTAGACTTTTATGATTATTCATATATAATTTTAGAAAACCACATATGTACCCTGGATTGATTACTGCAGGTCCAATTCTTTGCTCTGGAACAAACATAACTTTAAATAAAATGAAATAAATCATAAATCATAAATGTTTATTTTTATTTTTAAAAAGTAATGCAAATAGTTGTGTAGGCACTTCAAATAATATATTTTAAAAGTATATTAGCAAGTGGGTGTGAAGAAAAAGGTGTAATCCCGTACCACCTAAAGTTAAGAATTGTAAATAAAAGGTAAATCCCACACACACACACATATATATATATGTATATAATGTATCTACATGACACCTATTTTAGATATCAACAGTACAATTCACATCTGTAAAACAAATGAGGTATACATAGTGCTCTCCATAAAGTATAACTAAGCGAAATTTCAAATGTGTAGAGTACACTCACAAACGTGGAGCCGTATCAGGTTCTATGTATGTAGCCTTTGGGTGCCTGTCCAGGCTATCGATATACTCCAGTCAGGAACATGATGTCCACAAAGATGAGAGTATTAATACAAATTTATTAAGACAAAATATTGTTAAAACTATATTAAAAAATAATAAGGGACAATAAGTAAGGCAGGTATAATGCAAAGTAAATACACCAAAAGTATGGCCAATAGAAGCAGTGTATAGGCAGAATAACATATAAATACCACCAGAAAAAGTCCCGAAATATGTCCAGTCCAAAGCAAATGCATTTTAGCCCTAGATGGGGCCTTCCTCAGTGCTATCTGACTGGTCCATTTTCAGGGTTTAAATACCCCTCCTGATGGGCATAAACTGTTCTGGCTGTTGCTGGAATCCATTTCCAGTTTCGTCATTTTCGTATTAATACTCTAATTTTTGTGGACATCATGTTCCTGACTGGAGTGTATCGATAGCCTGGACAGGCACCCAAGGGCTACATACATAGAGCCTGACACGGCTCCACCAGTGGCGTACACACAATATATGGGGCCCCTGTACGAAACAGATCCATGGCCCCCCCTCCTCCTCCCTCCCCTCCATCCCTTTTCCCCCCACCCCCGCCCGAAAGATGCACACACACATACATACAGACACACATACATACATAAGAACAACACTCTAAGAGATAGTGCATGGATACCAGCAGCTGACTCGTGATAAGGGCTTAATAGAATAGTAAAATGTCACATGTGATCTGCAGAAGCTTAAAATTGTAAATTTATATAAAAAATAAGTAAATATAAAAGTTAGGTAATGTGCCTTTAAGAAATGTAAAACGGGAATTAGAGTTTAGAAAATAGATGACATGAAAATATAACTGATAAACATCAGAGTAAAAATAGAAATGTGGTAAGATATGCACATAGAAAATAGAAAAAGTATATATAGTATAAGAAAAGGAGAAAGAGAAAATATTGGATCGATTGACAATGTGTTACTGTACTGTGATAGTGTCTCTATCCCTGAAGGGTGCAGGGTAAATGACACTTCCACTGAATGATATACTTTGTATCAACAAAGTTAATAATAATAAAAATATATAAGAGGAAATAGCAACACAGTATACGGAACTGTTTGCTTGAAGCAATAAATGTATCTCTGTAGACTGAAGTGAATTGCAAAAAACTGGATCGAATAAAAGAAACCAGTTTATTAAATAATAAAAATATATATGTAAAAACCATAAAATATAGGTCAGGAACAGTTAGCAATGGTATTACCAGTCTTATGAATATCAGATAGTAGTGTGAACCCTCGGATCGGCTTAGGATGGATGTGGATTGTATTATGCCGACTCGCCTCCTGAATGCAACTGCCGGTGAGGACGGCGTGCGTCTGAGTGTGTGTCCCGGCAGGACCTCACTCCAGGGGACGGACAGAGCAGACGATTTCGGTAGACGTATTCACCAAGGGATCTTTGTGTAGAGTGATCTTCTGCTGGTGTGATCAATCTGTGTCCTGCCTTGTTGGTCTGTCTAACGCGTTTCGTAGGTGAAGCCCTACTTCTTCAGAGACGGGATGTGGTCTAATGCTTCAGTCTATCCTTATATACAGATGTTTTAATTGCTAATAAAGTCTTTCAATTTATTGATAAAAGTATTTCAATAGATATTTATCACGGTGATACAAATATTCAATGCATAAAATATCAGATGGTAAAAAATACATATGGCTGCATAAATTAGTTGTATAATATTCAACATTAAAATCAATAAAAACACAGGTACAGAACCTAAAGGTGAAGAATATAAATTGGGCACAAATAGATGCATTGTAATGAGTTGTATATAGAGAATGAATCAATGGATGTTTAGTGGATAAGTAAATGCATCTGACTAATCTAATCTAATGCTTCAGTCTATCCTTATATACAGATGTTTTAATTGCTAATAAAAGTCTTTCAATTTACTAATAAAAGTATTTCAATACTAAAAAATCGATTTGATCATTCTTAAGTTCCGAATATGTCGCTTTTAGTTACTGCTGATGTTACCTCGCTCTATACCGTGATTGAACACCTCCAAGGATGTGAGGCTATACAATATTCCTCAGCGACATATTCGGAACTTAAGAATGATCAAATCGATTTTTTAGTCGAATGTATTGCTTTAATCCTTACTCATAACTATTTCTGGTGTGAAGGTCAATTTTATTTATAGATAGAGGGTACAGCCATGGGGACACGATTTGCGCCGAGCTACGCAAATTTATTTATGGGCAAATGGGAAGAGGAATTTATATGGACACATTGCCCATTTGGCGCAAATCTGTCCCCATAGCGCAGATATATAGACGATTGCTTTTTTATATGCAAAGGAAACTTGGAATCATTAGAAAAATTCATGATCTACCTCAACAATAATCCATATCATCTCAAATTCACTTTTAATCATTCTAAAGAACAAATCGAGTTTTTAGATCTTAACATATTTATTGAGGAAGGAAGAATTCATACAAAAACCTTTAAAAAAAGCGTTGATTGCAATAGTTTTATCCCTTTTAATAGCCATCACAAACCAACATGGCTAAGGAATATACCACAGAACCAATTTAGAAGAGTGAGAAGAAATTGTTCAAAAACAGATATCTGCATGGAGCAGATGGAAGAAATTAAACTAAGATTTATGGACAAAGGATATCCCACAACATTACTGAGAGAAGCCACGAATAAAGCACTGGCTATACCAAGGGAAGATACTCTTTGAAATAAAATCAAGACTTTAGAACCATATAACTCTGCACCAGCCTTCATCACAAAATATAACCATCAATCCCATACAATACAAAAGATTCTGAACAAACATTGGGGAATCCTCATGAATGACCCGACACTCTCAAAAATCCTCGACAATAGACCCCAGATCATATTCACCAGGGCCCCTAATCTCCAACTCATGTTGGTACCCACCACTAAATCCTCCAGCTCCACCATTGATCAAGAACCCTGTCACGGTTTTAAACAGTGCAAAAAATGTATAGCATGTAGAAACAATCCCTCCTTGGAAACAGCAACCACAGGATTTGTAGCATTGAATAATAAAGAAGAATATAATATCAAGAGTAATATAGGCTGCAACACCTCGGGGGTCATTTATCTCATCACATGCCCGTGTCCAAAACAATATGTCGGACGCACAAAAAGACCACTGAAGATACGTATTGCGGAGCATATTAGGAATATCAAAAAAGGACTTTTAACACATAATCTTTCGAAGCATTTTAAGGAGATCCATGGGGGAGACCCCACAGGACTTAAGTTTTTACCTATAGAGAAAGTGGATGTACATTGGCGAGGAGGCAATATAGAAAGAAACCTTGACCAAAAAGAAGCCAAGTGGATCTTCCAATTAGATACTCTGGTTCCTAAAGGACTAAATATAGACTTTGAACTCAACGCATTCCTTTAAATTCATTCTATTTTATTTTATTTATTTTATTCTTTTTTACTATTAGACCTTCTTTTTATCTAATTCTTAACCTATATTTTGAATATATTTTTAATACATTTCTAAGCAGTGTCAATGATTCCGAATTTCTAACTCCCATAGAATTTTCTATTTTTCATATACAATTTTTCTACATATCTATATTTTATGTTCTGTTCCCATCCTGTATTTACCGCATATACAGTTTTTTCTTCCATACAGTTTTCTCTCTTATTTACTCGTATATTACCATCACTCAATTGAGTTTGTAATACTTTTACCAGTTTTACTCTCATATATGAATATACCCATAATATTGTAACACTTTGGCCTATTCTACTCTCTTATATAAATATACCCATATTGGTACTTTGCATCCCATTTTATCTATTGTGCTGTTTCCTCACTGTATTTCTCATATTTATTATATTCCTCTATCCCTCTATTTATTTTTATACGCATATATTCATATCTATGCACCCTTAGTTTATTCTACTACCACACTCCAATGGGTTAAAATATATCTTCAACTTTCATATGTATTTCTATCCACACATTTTCTTTTCTCTTTTTTGCGCATGTGCATTTTGAGATCCGATAATAAATTATTGATTGATGAATATACTAATGTATGTGTTCTTTACTAGAATGGACCATTCATAAGACCATCAAACTAACATGAATAGCATTTATTATCCTCTCACTTGTCTTGTTACTAAATATCAAGCCATATATTAGTGTATGTCTACTTGTATATCACTTTAAGAATGTAAACAACTCCAATGAATCACATTCTACCTGATATCATTCCATTTGGTCAGAATACTACTGCATCACATTTAACAAAAAAGCTTTATGTATACCTTAATAATATCTGTAACATTTATTTGTATTTTTATCCTAAATAATTAATTATATATATTTTTTAACTATTTGCTATTATCATCTTAATTAGAATATTCAAATAGATGTGTACCAATAACTGGGAATTGTTTAGATATTAGGATTAGTCAGATGCATTTACTTATCCACTAAACATCCATTGATTCATTCTCTATATACAACTCATTACAATGCATCTATTTGTGCCCAATTTATATTCTTCACCTTTAGGTTCTGTACCTGTGTTTTTATTGATTTTAATGTTGAATATTATACAACTAATTTATGCAGCCATATGTATTTTTTACCATCTGATATTTTATGCATTGAATATTTGTATCACCGTGATAAATATCTATTGAAATACTTTTATCAATAAATTGAAAGACTTTATTAGCAATTAAAACATCTGTATATAAGGATAGACTGAAGCATTAGACCACATCCCGTCTCTGAAGAAGTAGGGCTTCACCTACGAAACGCGTTAGACAGACCAACAAGGCAGGACACAGATTGATCACACCAGCAGAAGATCACTCTACACAAAGATCCCTTGGTGAATACGTCTACCGAAATCGTCTGCTCTGTCCGTCCCCTGGAGTGAGGTCCTGCCGGGACGCACACTCAGACGCACGCCGTCCTCACCGGCAGTTGCATTCAGGAGGCGAGTCGGCATAATACAATCCACATCCATCCTAAACCGATCCGTGGGTTCACACTACTATCTGATATTCATAAGACTGGTAATACCATTACTAACTGTTCTTGACCTGTATTTTATGTTTTTTACATATATATTTTTATTATTTAATAAACTGGTTTCTTTTATTCGATCCAGTTTTTTGCAATTCACTTCAGTCTACAGCGATACATTCATTGCTTCAAGCAAACAGTTCCGTATACTGTGTTGCTATTTCCTCTTATATATTTTTATTATTATTATCTTTGTTGATACAAAGTATATCATTCAGTGGAAGTGTCATTTACCCTGCACCCTTCAGGGATAGAGACACTAGCACAGTACAGTAGCACATTGTCAATCGATCCAATATTTTCTCTTTCTCCTTTTCTTATACTATATATACTTTTTCTATTTTTTGTGCAAATCTTACCACATTTCTATTTTTACTCTGATATTTATCAGTTATATTTTCATGTCATCTATTTTCTAAACTCTAATCCCCGTTTTACATTTCTTAAAGGCACAGTACCTAACTTTTATATTTACTTATTTTTTATATACGTTTACAATGCAGATCACATGTGACATTTTACTATTCTATTAAGCCCTTATCACGAGTCAGCTCCTGGTATCCATGCACTATCTCTTAGAGTGTTGTTCTTCTGCTACTGTCTATAGATTTTTGTGAATCCCTATTTTGTTTCCAGTGTGAGCGACTCAGTGTTAGTTAGACTCCCTCTCCTCTGTGTATACACTAGGTATACCAGAACCCTCTATTCTATTTACACATACATACATACATAGAGACACACACATAGACACATACACACACACACACACAAGACACACACATACATACATACAAAGAGACAGGCAGACAGACAGGCACAGACACACAGACACATATATATACAAACACACATACATACATACAGACAGGCACACATACTCACATACATACAGGCAGACAGACACATACATACAGACATACACATACACACATAAATACGTACAGACAGGCACACATACATACAGACAGACACACACACAGACACATACATACAGACCGACACACACACACACAGAAACATACAGACATACACACATACAAAGACATATACAAACAAACACAAAATGTTTAAGTCACCCTCCTGTTTCCTACCTTTTAGGTGCAGGAAGGTGACTTTCCCTGGGGTCCAGTGGTGGCTCAGGTTGATGGGAGTCAGAGTTCCCACTCTGACTCCCTCCTTTGCTTCCTCCTGTGCGGGCTATGTCTGATAGCTGGGAGGAGTGACCGGGGCAGTCACTTCCTCCCAGCAGTGAGGTCATCACAGGGGGCCCGGTCACGTTGTTAAAGTGCCCAGCGCTGATTGGGCCCCTTGACAATCCATCTCCATTGGGTGGCCCTAACAGCATGGGACACCCGATGAACCCCTTGGACAGCGGCCACGGCGGTTTACCGGGCGGGTCGGGGCCGCAAAAGAGGGCGGCGGGTACCAGGTCGCAGCTGCGACCCCTGCGACTGCAGTATGTACACAACTGGGCTCTACCTTTGTGAGTGTACTCTACATATTTAAAATTTTGGTTATTTATACTTTATGGAGAGCACTATGCATATCTCATTTGTTTTACAGATGTGAATTGTACTGTGGATATCTACAAAAGGGGTATATTGATACATTACTTTTTTTTTTTACATTTCTATTTTTAAACTATATAACCTGAATATTAATTATGAATTTATTACCGAGGAGCACTGTGCATCATTTTATGTACTACATCAAATAGGTTTTATCAACATTCCTGCAATACTTATAACCTGATTAGTATCTTTCAGTAATTCAATAGTATACATTGAATAATACTGTTGATAATACTACAACAAGAGTATCAAAATAGAACAGTACAACTTACAAAACACTCTCTTGTCTTTAACACTCTGGCATAATACTCACAACTTCCATTAATACTTTAACGCACTTTGGAGTTGAATAAATAAGCTTGTCAATACAGTACTTGTAACCTGCAAATATATTATAACATAGTACTGGCAACCTATATTAATGCTCTAATATTTGCAGCAGCATTTAGTGTCAATTTGCCTTAATACACTACTAGTATCTACTGTTTGTACTTGCGTACAATGCTAGTAGCATTTGTTGTTACTCTAGCACAGTAGTAAATGTCAGAAGTGAGAGCTGGAAGCTCCTGGTAGGAGCTTCCGCTAAATCTCCTGAGCTAAGCCCTGCCATATAGGTCAGTTCATTGGCTAAGAGAGTTAGCTGATCGCTTCCAGCATTACACCCTACACTGCCAGGCTTAGAGAAGAGAGACTGGGAGCAGAACCTGGGGAGGTATCAAGTTAAACCATTAACAAACAGGTTGACCTCTTATATTTGAGGGGACAGGGGGCACCACAACTACTACAGTTCACTATAGTGGTTATTGTGCTTGGAGTGTTTCTTCAATAACAATAATAAAGTTGCTATTAATACTCTAATCCAGTGCTAATAAGTTTCATGAATCCTCTGACATAGCACATGAATCTCTCTTGATGGATGAGGATGAAGTAAGGTGCAGTTTCCACATATCCCACATTTCAGTCTCAACTTGTTACTTAAACAAACTTTTTTTTTTTCAAATCTATGGTCAAGGGCCTTCACCATCCAAGATTTATGGATTATCCAGTTCTGTTTCTGAATAAATCCTGGACAACTCTGAGGAAAATGAGTTTAAATAGTAAATTACACCATGTTACAAACTGACCAAGTTAAAACTCTGTGGAGGTATATCAAAGTGTTGCGTACTAAAATTAAAGCGTATTTTGGAAACGTGTAAACATGTAATCAGCACACACATTACAAAGTTGACTTTTCTTTTGTATCACATTTCAGAACACGGCATTTTGATCAATCTCCTATGTTTCTATGTCCTATACTGCTCCTTGTTCTCCTCTCACTTCTCGAGACTACAGACCATCTAAAACATCCCATGCACCTGTCTCATTTTTGCATCTGTTTCTCATCTTTCTTAATTTGCAGTTAAATTTGAAGACTCTGCTTTCTTGAGTAGACATTTCGCTCCATGCCTGACTGTAATTCCATTCTGAATCACTTTAATTCAATCAGCTCCATTGTCCATTCCCACTTTTCTGTTAAAAAGTAATTCATCTTCTCTGGGTGCTCCTTCCTTCACTCTACCTGTTGTTCAAGATGGGTAAGACTGACATTGACTCAGTTGAGCTCACCTCTCCAACCGAAGTGCGCCAAGCAGTCCCTGTGGAGATACTATGTACTTCCTCCAGTGATATCAAGAAAAAACAAGAATCTGAGGATCGAGGCACATGGAAAGGGCGATTTGATTTCCTGCTATCTTGCGTAGGATATGCCATTGGTCTGGGCAATGTATGGCGTTTCCCATATCTCTGTGGGAAAAATGGAGGTGGTAAGTACTGGAAAAGTTGGTCTATCTAACAATCACACCAGATAGATGCTTAGTGATACAATGTTCAGGACCATGGAATGGGTTAGGTGACAACATGTTAGTTCTGTTCAAATGTATGCATGCATGTTCATTTCCACCAATCACTTCTTTCCACTCACTTCTTTCCACTCTATAACATGTTCAAGGTTTTTGGTAAAAAATAAGATATACCTAATAACACAAAACGGAGAAAAAGACCTCATAGGGTAATAACGTTAACATATCTAAATTGTCCAGAATTCAAGGTTACACTCACAGAGTTCCGGATAATTCCTCTAACCTCTTATTCTTTGGAAATTATTAAGGTTTTGTTTAGGCCCCACAATAGGTGTAAGTTATGAACTGAAAAGCAGGATCATTTCAGGGTTTTAATACTAAAAGACAAATTATGTACATAGCAGTATACAGGAAGCTTTATCAAAGTGGTCCCGTCAATGTATAATGTTTCACTGGAGTTTCAGCAAAATGTATTAAATCTGTTGCTTCTGTTGGGTTATAACCATTATTTTTTAATGCACACACCTTTTTTTGTTGATGCAACGACGTTATTACTATTTTCATCACTTTTTCAACAAGAAAATGGTTCTGTTTTACTTTCTTTTTTGCTCCACTCTAATTTTGTTAGTATTTTCTGAAATCAATTTTTCTTAGAAAAATGGCAGGAAAGGGAAGGCCGAGAAAGCCAACACTTACTGAATACAAACATATTAGAGACTAAAAAAGAGACACTTTTCAGAACACTTTATTCTCTCCCACTGAATCAGGAATCTAGCGATAAATTTGTCAAAAATCATTAGGATTCCAATGTTTCTGCTGTCATGTAGTGTTTCTCTTCCTGCATTCCAATCCCCTGCACCTCTAAATATAGTATTATGAGAACAGTGAATCAACATAAAACAGTTCAAGTACCAGCAACTAACTTTGTGCCTTGTAGTAGATGATCAGCCACCACTAGCCTACATACACTTGTTGTTACTACATTACATAATTATTAAATAATCATGCTGTGACAAACTGAACCTCGTCACGGGTTCTTGGAGGGGCCTGCTGGCCAGCCTCTTGCCTCAGAACTATGGGCCCTGCAATATACCTTGCCCAATGCACTTTAAAAGGCTTTACGTGAGTTATGTACTTTTGTACTCCAGACAGAGAGATCGACCGTTAGCCCCGATTCCCTGGAACTGTTTTGGACATAGGACCATGACTTCCATGGAAATCTCGAACCCCTGAACCGATCTGGGGGATTTTTGGATATGTTGGTCACCCAGATCGGGGCTATCAGGGGATGTACTTTTGTTGGGTTTCCATGGGTTTTGGGGGTGCTTTCGGGGTGTTGTTAAAAGTTATGTTTTTTTGTACCTGAAGATAATCGAGTTAGTTCAGTTCCTGATTCAATTATCTCCCAGGCATAGGGGAGGGATTGTCTTGTTTTGTATGGGAGTGTCCTGGACCTGAGAGCCAATGCAATTGTGTGTATGTTTTTACTGTAGTCTTCTCTCAGGTCCAGAGGGGAGTGCCCCTTGCATGGGGACTGTCATAAAAGTCCAGTAGTGGCTGCCATTAAACAGAACAGTTTACCCCTTCATGAAGTCTAGGCTCATGTTTAGGGGTTGGAGAGCTATGTTCACACTCTGGGGATTGCTATAATCACTATCCTCCCTTGGATCACAAGATTGCTCTTGTAAGAGCAGCCTGCTTCGCTCTCTGGACTAGGAGAGGTCTACCCACTGGAAGCTGGATCCTGGTCTTGGGTCCAAGGTGGGTGGAGGACAGTGAGACCCCAACCAAGCTGCGGCGGTTTGTGGGGTTTATGGTGGTTATGGTGTTCCAGTACAGTGCTTATGGTGCTCGCAAGTACTAGGAAGCATTAATTGAAAGAGGAACACGGTTAGGCTGCCAGGCAGTCCGTTACACATGCTATAATAAAAAAGTTTTCAAACTTTAAGACTTCCGTAAGTAGAAACAGATGCTATGGGCCCACTACCATAGGCTGGTGGTATAGTTACTACAATTAATGTAAAAATCTAGAGAACAAATAAGCCTAAGGGTAGAAACTAAGAAATTGTCCACCCAATTCCTCTAAACCCTTGCATGACTAAAGTATGATAAGTGGGTTTCAACGGGTACAGGAGAACACTAGTATGATGTTGTGGCTAAAGAGCCCTCCATAGGGAACCTCCATAATTATATTCTAACCACAATTATCATTATTTTAAACACTGTGCATGTCCGCCAATTGGACATAAGGTATCATCTGGAACCATAAAGAAATCATTCAGAATTCCCCATTTTGCAGTTCTGGGGAAAGGGAGTATGGGCAGACATGGTTGCCCATTTGGTATGTTAATAATAATTCTCACAAACACTAGATAAAGAAAACGGGCAAACAATTGAGTACTTCCTACTCTTGAGTACAGACACCTGAAGGATGCGCTGGACTACCAAATTATTATTTTTAATTTTTTTATCCCCAATCCTGGAAATGGAGATGTAAGCTAGTGGGTAGCTACATTGTTGACTCTCGCATTGCTGCATGTAAGGGAATAGGAGGTGATATATTGCTTATTTGTAAATTGCCTCAGGGACCCCTATTTGTTTTATTTTATTAGGGGTTTTCTCTAACCTGGGAATTATGGAGATTTTAAAGAAAATTTTAAATTTTTGGTTATAATAGCTGCAAAAATAACGGGATTTTTTTTTTTTTTTTAAATCATATATTTTGTTACCTAAACTTTAATATTTTCCTAATCTTTGGTGGCAGAAAATATAGATTCTATTAAAGACAGTAGGCTCATATTATGCATTAAATTCCTTCTTTAATACTCAAGCAGCAAAATGGTTAATATCAAAGTTTGGTGTAACAAAAAAGACACTCAAACTTGATATGTAAATGTAGAACATACAGTAACTAATCAAAAGGAAGCACAGTCTATTAACCCCTTAACGTTGTTACGGCGTTCTATTCCATTAGAATGGGTTTTAATGCCGTTGCGGAGCATAGAACGGCATAGCGGCTTTCTACCCCTGGAGGTCCGCGGTACTTACCATGCAGCACTCCCACGGCAAATAAGGCCCCCAGGGGCCATGTGATTGCTCTCAAAGAGCGATCACATGGCCCCTTATAGCTGGCTGTGGATCTGGCAGCAGGTGGGAAGTATGCTGCCAGATCCACAGCCAGCTATAAGGGACCATGTGTATCTGGCTGGTGGGAAGTATGAAAAAAAATATCATTACACATGTTAAAATAAATGAAATGTGTATATTTGGTATGTTAATAAAATCAACGTTTCAGCCCCATATTTGGGCTTTCATCAGGATGGTAAAAAAACATCCTGATGAAAGCCCAAATATGGGGCTGAAACGTTGATTTGATTTATCTTGAACATTAAAAGTTAAGTTTTAGTGATATTTACAAGTCCCTGAGTGCGGTCATTTTCTGTTTTTCTATGCTATTTGTAGTGATGTACCGAACTGTCCGCCGGCGAACAGTTCCCGGCGAACTTAGCGTGTTCGCGTTCGCCGCGGCGGGCGGACACATGCGCAGTTCGATCTGCCCCCTATTCGTCATCATTGGGCAAACTTTGACCCTGTGCCTCTCGGTCAGCAGACACATTCCAGCCAATCAGCAGCACTCCCTCCCTTCCACACCCTCCAACCTCCCTCCCAGCATCCATTTTCGATTCATTCTGAAGCTGCATGCTTAGTGAGAGGAGGGAAAGTTTAGCTGCTGCTGATTAGATAGGGAAATTGATAGCTAGGCTAGGGTATTCAGTGTCCACTACAATCCTGAAGGACTCATCTGATCTCTGCTGTAAGGACAGCACCCCAAAAAGCCCTTTTTAGGGCTATAACATCAGGCTGCTTTTTTTTTTTTTTTTCCTGTGTAATGTAATTGCAGGTGCCTGCCTGCCAGCTTCTGTGTGAGGTTCACATTGGATACTGTGCCTATTTGCCCAGTGCCACCACTCATATCTGTTTTAACAATTGGTTAAGCTTTAGATTTAAAATAACTAATTTTTTTTCACTGTAATAGAAGAGCAGTTGCCTGCCTGCCAGCTTCTGTGTCAGGTTGGATGCCTTGCCCATTTGCACAGTCAGTGCCACCACTCATATCTGTTTTAACAATTGGTTAAGCTTTAGATTTTAAATAAATCATTTTTTTCACTGTAATAGAAGAGCAGTTGCCTGCCTGCCAGCTTCTGTGTGAGGTTCACATTGGATACTGTGCCCACTAGCCCAGTGCCACCACTCATATCTGTTTTAACAATTGGTTAAGCTTTAGATTTAAAATAAATAATTTTTTTTCACTGTAATAGAAGAGCAGTTGCCTGCCTGCCAGCTTCTGTGTCAGGTTGGATGCCTTGCCCATTTGCACAGTCAGTGCCACCACTCATATCTGTTTTAACAATAGCTTAAGCTTTAGATTTTAAAGAAATCATTTTTTTTCACTGTAATAGAAGATCAGTTAGTTGTCTGCAAGCGTCTGGGTGTCAGGCCTACTTCAGCGTGTGCTCTGCAGACCTGTGCCAGCGTGCTTTGACAGTTGCCAATCATATCTGGTGTCTCTTTAGCGTGCTTTTACAAAGAAAAAAGGTTTCCAGTGTAAGCTAATAGCAGACAGTCAGTGTCCTTCAAGCGGCTCTGTCAGGCCTTCCTTCAGCGTGTGCCCTGCACAACCCTGCCAGCGTGCTTTGACAGTTGCCACTCATATCTTGTGTCTCTATAGCGTGCTTTTACAACCAAAATTTTGTTTCCACTGTAATAGAAGAGCAGTTGCCTGCCTGCCAGCTTCTGTGTGAGGTTCACATTGGATACTGTGCCCACTAGCCCAGTGCCACCACTCATATCTGTTTTAACAATTGGTTAAGCTTTAGATTTAAAATAAATATTTTTTTTTCACTGTAATAGAAGAGCAGTTAGTTGTCTGCAAGCGTCTGTGTTTCAGGCCTACTTCAGCGTGTGCTCTGCAGACCTGTGCCAGCGTGCTTTGACAGTTGCCACTCATATCTGGTGTCTCTTTAGCGTGCTTTTACAAAGAAAAAAGGTTTCCAGTGTAAGCTAATAGCAGACAGTCAGTGTCCTTCAAGCGGCTCTGCCAGGCCTTCCTTCAGCGTGTGCCCTGCACAACCCTGCCAGCGTGCTTTGACAGTTGCCACTCATATCTTGTGTCTCTATAGCGTGCTTTTACAACCAAAATTTTGTTTCCACTGTAATAGAAGAGCAGTTGCCTGCCTGCCAGCTTCTGTGTGAGGTTCACATTGGATACTGTGCCCACTAGCCCAGTGCCACCACTCATATCTGTTTTAACAATTGGTTAAGCTTTAGATTTAAAATAAATATTTTTTTTCACTGTAATAGAAGAGCAGTTAGTTGTCTGCAAGCGTCTGTGTTTCAGGCCTACTTCAGCGTGTGCTCTGCAGACCTGTGCCAGCGTGCTTTGACAGTTGCCACTCATATCTTGTGTCTCTATAGCGTGCTTTTACAACCAAAATTTTGTTTCCACTGTAATAGAAGAGCAGTTGCCTGCCTGCCAGCTTCTGTGTGAGGTTCACATTGGATACTGTGCCCACTAGCCCAGTGCCACCACTCATATCTGTTTTAACAATTGGTTAAGCTTTAGATTTAAAATAAATATTTTTTTTTCACTGTAATAGAAGAGCAGTTAGTTGTCTGCAAGCGTCTGTGTTTCAGGCCTACTTCAGCGTGTGCTCTGCAGACCTGTGCCAGCGTGCTTTGACAGTTGCCACTCATATCTTGTGTCTCTATAGCGTGCTTTTACAACCAAAATTTTGTTTCCACTGTAATAGAAGAGCAGTTGCCTGCCTGCCTGCCAGCTTCTGTGTGAGGTTCACATTGGATACTGTGCCCACTAGCCCAGTGCCACCACTCATATCTGTTTTAACAATTGGTTAAGCTTTAGATTTAAAATAAATATTTTTTTTTCACTGTAATAGAAGAGCAGTTGCCTGCCTGCCAGCTTCTGTGTGAGGTTCACATTGGATACTGTGCCCACTAGCCCAGTGCCACCACTCATATCTGTTTTAACAATTGGTTAAGCTTTAGATTTAAAATAAATAATTTTTTTTCACTGTAATAGAAGAGCAGTTGCCTGCCTGCCAGCTTCTGTGTCAGGTTGGATGCCTTGCCCATTTGCACAGTCAGTGCCACCACTCATATCTGTTTTAACAATAGCTTAAGCTTTAGATTTTAAAGAAATCATTTTTTTTCACTGTAATAGAAGATCAGTTAGTTGTCTGCAAGCGTCTGGGTGTCAGGCCTACTTCAGCGTGTGCTCTGCAGACCTGTGCCAGCGTGCTTTGACAGTTGCCAATCATATCTGGTGTCTCTTTAGCGTGCTTTTACAAAGAAAAAAGGTTTCCAGTGTAAGCTAATAGCAGACAGTCAGTGTCCTTCAAGCGGCTCTGTCAGGCCTTCCTTCAGCGTGTGCCCTGCACAACCCTGCCAGCGTGCTTTGACAGTTGCCACTCATATCTTGTGTCTCTATAGCGTGCTTTTACAACCAAAATTTTGTTTCCACTGTAATAGAAGAGCAGTTGCCTGCCTGCCAGCTTCTGTGTGAGGTTCACATTGGATACTGTGCCCACTAGCCCAGTGCCACCACTCATATCTGTTTTAACAATTGGTTAAGCTTTAGATTTAAAATAAATATTTTTTTTTCACTGTAATAGAAGAGCAGTTAGTTGTCTGCAAGCGTCTGTGTTTCAGGCCTACTTCAGCGTGTGCTCTGCAGACCTGTGCCAGCGTGCTTTGACAGTTGCCACTCATATCTGGTGTCTCTTTAGCGTGCTTTTACAAAGAAAAAAGGTTTCCAGTGTAAGCTAATAGCAGACAGTCAGTGTCCTTCAAGCGGCTCTGCCAGGCCTTCCTTCAGCGTGTGCCCTGCACAACCCTGCCAGCGTGCTTTGACAGTTGCCACTCATATCTTGTGTCTCTATAGCGTGCTTTTACAACCAAAATTTTGTTTCCACTGTAATAGAAGAGCAGTTGCCTGCCTGCCAGCTTCTGTGTGAGGTTCACATTGGATACTGTGCCCACTAGCCCAGTGCCACCACTCATATCTGTTTTAACAATTGGTTAAGCTTTAGATTTAAAATAAATATTTTTTTTCACTGTAATAGAAGAGCAGTTAGTTGTCTGCAAGCGTCTGTGTTTCAGGCCTACTTCAGCGTGTGCTCTGCAGACCTGTGCCAGCGTGCTTTGACAGTTGCCACTCATATCTTGTGTCTCTATAGCGTGCTTTTACAACCAAAATTTTGTTTCCACTGTAATAGAAGAGCAGTTGCCTGCCTGCCAGCTTCTGTGTGAGGTTCACATTGGATACTGTGCCCACTAGCCCAGTGCCACCACTCATATCTGTTTTAACAATTGGTTAAGCTTTAGATTTAAAATAAATATTTTTTTTTCACTGTAATAGAAGAGCAGTTAGTTGTCTGCAAGCGTCTGTGTTTCAGGCCTACTTCAGCGTGTGCTCTGCAGACCTGTGCCAGCGTGCTTTGACAGTTGCCACTCATATCTTGTGTCTCTATAGCGTGCTTTTACAACCAAAATTTTGTTTCCACTGTAATAGAAGAGCAGTTGCCTGCCTGCCTGCCAGCTTCTGTGTGAGGTTCACATTGGATACTGTGCCCACTAGCCCAGTGCCACCACTCATATCTGTTTTAACAATTGGTTAAGCTTTAGATTTAAAATAAATATTTTTTTTTCACTGTAATAGAAGAGCAGTTAGTTGTCTGCAAGCGTCTGTGTTTCAGGCCTACTTCAGTGTGTGCTCTGCAGACCTGTGCCAGCGTGCTTTGACAGTTGCCACTCATATCTTGTCTCTCTATAGCGTGCTTTTAAAACCAAAATTTTGTTTCCACTGTAATAGAAGAGCAGTTGCCTGCCTGCCAGCTTCTGTGTGAGGTTCACATTGGATACTGTGCCCACTAGCCCAGTGCAACCACTCATATCTGTTTTAACAATTGGTTAAGCTTTAGATTTAAAATAAATATATTTTTTTCACTGTAATAGAAGAGCAGTTAGTTGTCTGCAAGCGTCTGTGTTTCAGGCCTACTTCAGCGTGTGCTCTGCAGACCTGTGCCAGCGTGCTTTGACAGTTGCCACTCATATCTTGTGTCTCTATAGCGTGCTTTTACAACCAAAATTTTGTTTCCACTGTAATAGAAGAGCAGTTGCCTGCCTGCCAGCTTCTGTGTGAGGTTCACATTGGATACTGTGCCCACTAGCCCAGTGCCACCACTCATATCTGTTTTAACAATTGGTTAAGCTTTAGATTTAAAATAAATATTTTTTTTTCACTGTAATAGAAGAGCAGTTAGTTGTCTGCAAGCGTCTGTGTTTCAGGCCTACTTCAGTGTGTGCTCTGCAGACCTGTGCCAGCGTGCTTTGACAGTTGCCACTCATATCTTGTCTCTCTATAGCGTGCTTTTAAAACCAAAATTTTGTTTCCACTGTAATAGAAGAGCAGTTGCCTGCCTGCAAACTTCTGTGTGAGGTTCACATTGGATACTGTGCCCACTAGCCCAGTGCAACCACTCATATCTGTTTTAACAATTGGTTAAGCTTTAGATTTAAAATAAATATTTTTTTTTCACTGTAATAGAAGAGCAGTTAGTTGTCTGCAAGCGTCTGTGTTTCAGGCCTACTTCAGCGTGTGCTCTGCAGACCTGTGCCAGCGTGCTTTGACAGTTGCCACTCATATCTTGTGTCTCTATAGCGTGCTTTTACAACCAAAATTTTGTTTCCACTGTAATAGAAGAGCAGTTGCCTGCCTGCCAGCTTCTGTGTGAGGTTCACATTGGATACTGTGCCCACTAGCCCAGTGCCACCACTCATATCTGTTTTAACAATTGGTTAAGCTTTAGATTTAAAATAAATATTTTTTTTTCACTGTAATAGAAGAGCAGTTAGTTGTCTGCAAGCGTCTGTGTTTCAGGCCTACTTCAGCGTGTGCTCTGCAGACCTGTGCCAGCGTGCTTTGACAGTTGCCACTCATATCTTGTCTCTCTATAGCGTGCTTTTACAACCAAAATTTTGTTTCCACTGTAATAGAAGAGCAGTTGCCTGCCTGCCAGCTTCTGTGTGAGGTTCACATTGGATACTGTGCCCACTAGCCCAGTGCCACCACTCATATCTGTTTTAACAATTGGTTAAGCTTTAGATTTAAAATAAAAAATTTTTTTTCACTGTAATAGAAGAGCAGTTGCCTGCCTGCCAGCTTCTGTGTCAGGTTGGATGCCTTGCCCATTTGCGCAGTCAGTGCCACCACTCATATCTGTTTTAACAATAGCTTAAGCTTTAGATTTTAAAGAAATCATTTTTTTTCACTGTAATAGAAGATCAGTTAGTTGTCTGCAAGCGTCTGGGTGTCAGGCCTACTTCAGCGTGTGCTCTGTAGACCTGTTCCAGCGTGCTTTGACAGTTGCCAATCATATTTGGTGTCTCTATAGCGTGCTTTTAAAACCAAAATTTGTTTTTCACTGTTATAAATTGAATAGCAGTTACTTGTCTTCAAGCGGGTGTCTCAGGCCTACAGTGTGTGCTCTGCAGAACTGTTACAGTTCACATTGCCAATCATATCTGGTCTCACAGTAGCTTGCACGCATAGTACCACTAATCCCAAAAAAAATGACAGGCAGAGGCAGGCCACCCCGCAGGGGCCGTCGTGGTCGTGGTGCTGTGATTCCCTTTTGCCCTAGAATAATGCCCAGTTTTCAGAAGCCACGTACCCTGAACTTGAAAAGTTCTGAGGACTTAGCTGACTGGCTAACACAGGACACCCAATCTTGTACAGCCTCCGCTCGGAACCTTGACGCACCATCCTCCTCCAGCTTAGCTTCAGGCACCTCTCAAGATAGCACTCACCCGCCTGCCGCCACCACCAAAACTAGCACCACAGCCGCTTTACTTGGTATGTCAGAGGAGTTATTCACACACCCGTTTGAAGAAATTAGTGATGCGCAACCATTATTGCTAGAGGATGTAGATAACAGGGATATGTCTCAGGCAGGCAGCATTAACCCCTTAAGGACCAAACTTCTGGAATAAAAGGGAATCATGACATGTCACACATGTCATGTGTCCTTAAGGGGTTAAACACATGGAGGTACGGTGTGATGATGATGATGTTGTACCCGCTGCTGCTTCCTTTTCTGAGTTGTCAGATACAAGCGAAGCGGTTGATGATGACGATGCGTCCATGGATGTCACGTGGGTGCCCGCTCGGCAAGAAGAAGAACAGGGCGAAAGTTCAGATGGGGAGACAGAGAGGAGGAGGAGGAGACGAGTTGGAAGCAGGGGGGGGTCGTCGCAAGGAGCTAGTGGCACAGTCAGACAGCATGCATCGGCACCCGGGGTCAGCCCGACAGCACGCCAGTCAACGCATGCTGTGTCCACCACCAGAATGCCGTCATTGCAGAGCTCAGCAGTGTGGCATTTTTTTTGTGTGTCTGCCTCGGACAACAGCGATGCCATTTGCAACCTGTGCCAAAGGAAACTGAGTCGTAGGAGGTCCAACACCCACCTAGGTACAACTGCTTTGCGTAGGCACATGATCTCACATCACAAACGCCTATGGGATCAACACATGAGTACCAACAGCACGCCTACTCTAAGCCGCCATCCTCCTCCTGGTCCAGCATCTTCAGCCACGTCAACCACTGCTGTCCTTCTTGCCCCCTCTCAACCATCCGCCACTCCGTCTCCCGCCTTGAGCAGTTCCCGCTCATCTGCCCACAGTCATGTGTTTCTGTCAAGGACATGTTTGAGCGTAAGAAGCCAATGTCACCAAGTCACCCCCTTGCCCAGCGTCTGACAGCTGGCTTGTCCGAACTATTAGCCCGCCAGCTTTTACCATACAATCTGGTTGAGTCTGAGGCGTTCAAAAAATTTGTAGCTATTGGGACACCGCAGTGGAAGGTACCCGGCCGGAATTTCTTTTCACAAAAGGCAATCCCCAACTTGTACTCGATTGTGCAAAAGGAAGTCATGGCATGTCTGGCACACAGTGTTGGGGCAAGGGTCCATCTGACCACTGATACCTGGTCTGCAAAACATGGTCAGGGCAGGTATATCACCTACACTGCGCATTGGGTAAACCTGCTGACGGCTGACAAGCAAGGAATGCGTGGCATTGCAGAGGAGTTGGTGACACCGCCACGAATTGCAGGCAGTCCTGCTGTCACCTCCTCTACTCCTCCTACTCCATCCTCTTCCATAACCTCCTCGGCTGAGTCCTCTTGTGCCGCTGCTTCTTGCTCCACATCAACGGCACCCCCCCAGCTCCCCAGGTACTATTCCACATCCCGGATACGGCAGTGTCACGCCGTCTTGGGTTTGACTTGCTTGAAAGCAGAGAGTCACACCGGACAAGCACTCCTGTCCGCCCTGAACGCACAGGTGGAAAAGTGGCTGACTCCGCAGCAACTGGATATCGGCAAAGTGGTGTGTGACAACGGAAAAAATTTGATAGCGGCATTGAAGTTGGGCAAGTTGACACATGTGCCGTGCATGGCACATGTGTGTAATCTGATCGTACAACGCTTTGTGCATAAGTACACAGGCTTACAGGACGTCCTGAAGCAGGCCAGGAAGGTGTGTGGCCATTTCAGGCGTTCCTACACGGCCATGGCTCACTTTGCCGATATCCAGCGGCGAAACAACATGCCAGTGAGGCACTTGATTTGCGACAGCCCTACACGTTGGAATTCAACACTCCTAATGTTCGACCGCCTGCTCCAACAAGAAAAAGCTGTTAATGAATATTTGTATGACCGGGGTGCTAGGACAGCCTCTGGGGAGCTGGGAATTTTTTTGCCACGTTACTGGACGCTCATGCGCAATGCCTGTAGGCTCATGCGTTCTTTTGAGGAGGTGACAAACCTAGTCAGTCGCAGTTGTGTGTGTGCGTGTGTATGGCTGTCTGCCTGTGTGTGTGTGTGTGACAGGGTGAAGATTTCTTGCACATGGGTGTGACAGGGTGAAGATTTCTTGCACAGGGCGCCCAAAGGCCTAAGGCTGGCCCTGCGCATGGGTCAGTGGCTCTGCACCAGACTTCCCTCCAATTGATCAAAGTTAAAGGATTTCAAGTGGACTGATTACAATTACAGGGCCTCTAAAGAGTCCTGTATTGTTATTTGTCGTCACTACCTTCCCGTGTCGGGAGTGGGTAATTTGCGCCCCTGCTGCCTTCCTTGCATGTGGTAGCTGTTTGTCAGGGATTTGTCAATCCATATCTGCCAAGTGACCCTATGACAGGGTGAAGATTTCTTGCACATGGGTGTGACAGGGTGAAGATTTCTTGCACAGGGCGCCCAAAGGCCTAAGGCTGGCCCTGCGCATGGGTCAGTGGCTCTGCACCAGACTTCCCTCCAATTGATCAAAGTTAAAGGATTTCAAGTGGACTGATTACAATTACAGGGCCTCTAAAGAGTCCTGTATTGTTATTTGTCGTCACTACCTTCCCGCGTCGGGAGTGGGTCATTTGCGCCCCTGCTGCCTTCCTTGCATGTGGTAGCTGTTTGTCAGGGATTTGTCAATCCATATCTGCCAAGTGACCCTATGTAGGGGTAACAGTCCCTATTCTGCTCTGTGTCAGTGTGTATCATGGTCTCTGTGGACAGGGAACAGTCTCTATTCTGCTCTGTGTCAGTGTGTATCAGGGGTTTTGAGGACAGGTGTCAATCCATATCTGCCAAGTGACCCTATGTATATCTGCTGTCAGTACACAGGAAAAGTTTAAATATTTCTTGTTCTACGTTCTCTGCAACTCCACGCACCGACTCATCCAATACGTGAAGATCTGGGGTTTCTCTGACTCTCCTCAGTAGTGTATCAAACAGAGTCTGCACTGTGGTAACACGGACATCTTCAGGACATAACTCAACTATTTGCAGATAGGCAGTCTGCAGCTTCTCTTTTTCACCTGTTCTCTTCTTTCTCTTATGCGTATTCTTGTCTATATGCAGGTGGTCTCTTGCCTTTCTTTTAACCAATTCGTTCCTTCCATATGGTTTCAAAAGATCTCTGGCATCATTACTTTCAACGCAAATAACGTCATCATAGTTAGTCTCCTCATTATTCACCGGGAAGAGAGTGTTTGCACTGACTACCCACAGCATGCTCTTGCCATTGCCTACTCCACCTTCAACGACAGGGTGCAAGTCCCAAGGAGAAGGATCATTCACTTTATTATCTGTCTTTATTTCACAAGTAGTGCCTGGAACATCCTCATGGGTCACAAGATGTAAATCTGGACTAATGTCAACCCCAGGGTCTGGAAAATCATCAATTTGAAATTTTTCGAATAATCCCAGTGGGCTGCCACATTCTTCCTCCTCTGATGGTATTAAAGGGACTCTATAGTCACCATATAAAAGCAAGAAAGACAGGTCCCCCAGCCTTCCTTCTTGCTTTTATAGGAACTTTCATTCATTAAAAAAAAAAAATTCGGTGTTTTTATATTAAAAACTTACCTCCGTTCCAGCGCCGAGCTCCCCGCTCGGCCGCGCCCCCTTTTTCGTCAAAATGACGAAATCGCGGGGCCCAATGGGACGGCTTCGCGCTGCACCAATCGCGTTCTTCATAGAGCGGCATTGAATGCCGCCCTATGAAGAACCTGAGCACTTTACCGCGCATGTGCGCGGAATGCGCGTTCGCGAGCTGAGCTGTCTGACTGACAGCTCAGCTCGCTTTCTAAAATTATCAATAAGGGGGGGGACCTACTGTCCCCCCCCAGCCCCCACCCCTGTGCGGCGGGTGAGGGCCCTAAAATTATCAATAAGGGGGGGACCTACTGTCCCCCCCCCCCGGCCCCCCGGCCCCCACCCCTGAGCGGCGGGTGGGGGCCCTAAAATGATCAATGAGGGGAGGACCTACTGTCCCCCCCCCCGGCCCCCACCCCTGAGCGGCGGGTGGGGGCCCTACAATTATCAAAAAGGGGGGATTTACTGTCCCCCCCGGCCCCCACCCCTGTGCGGCGGGTGGGGGCCCTAAAATTATCAATGGGGGGGGGACTTACTGCCCCCCCCGGCCCCCACCCCTGAGCGGCGGGTGGGGGCCCTAAAATGATCAATGAGGGGGGAACCTACTGTCCCCCCCCCGGCCCCCACCCCTGAGCGGCGAGTGGGGGCCCTACAATTATCAATAAGGGGGGGACCTACTGTCCCCACCCGCCCCCACCCCTGTGCGGCGGGTGGGGGCCCTAAAATTATCAATGAGGGGGGGACTTACTGTCCCCCCCGGCCCCCACCCCTGAGCGGCGGGTGGGGGCCCTAAAATTATCAATAAGGGGGGGGGGACCTACTGTCCCCCCCCCCGGCCCCCACCCCTGAGCGGCGGGTGGGGGCGCTAAAATTATCAATAAGGGGGGGGACCTACTGTCCCCCCCGGCCCCCACCCCTGAGCGGTGGGTGGGGGCCCTAAATACAAAGGGGGGGGGACCCTAGTTAACCCCCCCCCCCCCCCAAAAAAAAATATCTCCCTACCTACCCCCCTCACCCTAAAAATAATGAGGGGGGACCATTAACTAAAAACCTGTAAAAAAGAAAAAATGAGATAAAATCAACTTACCATTCGATGTTTTCTTTCTTCTAAAATCTTCTTTTTTCAGCCTCAAAAAAGGCCAAATAAAAATCCATAATAACCGACGCAATAAAAAAAAAAAAAAAAAAAAAACGAGCGCAAAAAAATAATAATCAATCTTCACCCATGGAGGGCTCCGCGCAGACTGAGCTCCGCAGGGCGGGGGAAGGCTTATAAAGCCTTGCCCCGCCCTGCAATTATGCTAAGAACACTCTGATTGGTGGGTTTAAGCCAATCAGAGTGCTCTTTGTCATTTTACAAGCGTGGGAAAGTTCTTTGGAATTTTCCCACGCTTGTAAAATGACACAGAGCACTGTGATTGGATGGATTTCAAGCCATCCAATCACAGTGCTCTGTGTCATTTTACAAGCGTGGGAAAGTTCTTTGGAATTTTCCCACGCTTGTAAAATGACACAGAGCACTGTGATTGGATGGATTTCAAGCCATCCAATCACAGTGCTCTGTGTCATTTTACAAGCGTGGGAAAGTTCTTTGGAATTTTCCCACGCTTGTAAAATGACACAGAGCACTGTGATTGGATGGATTTCAAGCCATCCAATCACAGTGCTCTTTGTCATTTTACAAGCGTGGGAAAGTTCTTTGGAATTTTCCCACGCTTGTAAAATGACACAGAGCACTGTGATTGGATGGCTTGAAATCCATCCAATCACAGTGCTCTGTGTCATTTTACAAGCGTGGGAAAATTCCAAAGAACTTTCCCACGCTTGTAAAATGACAAAGAGCACTCTGATTGGTTTAAACCCACCAATCAGAGTGTTCTTAGCCTAATTGCAGGGCGGGGCAAGGCTTTATAAGCCTTCCCCACCCTGCGGAGCTCAGTCTGCGCGGAGCCCTCCATGGGTGAAGACGGATTATTTTTTTTGCGCTCGTTTTTTTTTTTTTTATTGCGTCGGTTATTATGGATTTTTATTTGGCCTTTTTTGGGCTGAAGAAAGAAGATTTTAGAAGAAAGAAAACATCGAATGGTAAGTTTTTTTTTATCTCTTTTTTTTTTTTTTTTTTTTTACAGGTTTTTAGTTAATGTCCCCCCCCTCATTATTTTTAGGGTGAGGGGGGTAGGTAGGGAGATAATTTTTTTTTGGGGGGGGGGGGGGTTAACTAGGGTCCCCCCCTTTGTATTTAGGGCCCCCACCCACCGCTCAGGGGTGGGGGCCGGGGGGGACAGTAGGTCCCCCCTTATTGATCATTTTAGGGCCCCCACCCGCCGCACAGGGGTGGGGGCCGGGGGGGGACAGTAGGTCCCCCCCCTTATCGATAATTTTAGGGCCCCCACCCACCGCTCAGGGGTGGGGGCCGGGGGGGGGACAATAGGTCCCCCCTTATTGATAATTTTAGGCCCCCCACCCGCCGCACAGGGGTGGGGGCTGGGGGGGGACAGTAGGTCCCCCCCCTTATTGATAATTTTAGGGCCCCCACCCGCCGCACAGGGGTGGGGGCCGGGGGGGGGACAGTAGGTCCCCCCCCTTATCGATAATTTTAGGGCCCCCACCCACCGCTCAGGGGTGGGGGCCGGGGGGGGACAATAAGTCCCCCCCTTATTGATAATTTTAGGGCCCCCACCCGCCGCACAGGGGTGGGGGCCGGGGGGGGGACAGTAGGTCCCCCCCCTTATTGATAATTTTAGGGCCCCCACCCGCCGCACAGGGGTGGGGGCCAGGGGGGGACAGTAGGTCCCCCCCTTATTGATAATTTTAGGGCCCCCACCCGCCGCACAGGGGTGGGGCCCGGGGGGGGGACAGTAGGTCCCCCCCCTTATCGATAATTTTAGGGCCCCCACCCACCGCTCAGGGGTGGGGGCCGGGGGGGGACAATAGGTCCCCCCCTTATTGATAATTTTAGGGCCCCCACCCGCCGCACAGGGGTGGGGGCCGGGGGGGGACAGTAGGTCCCCCCCCTTATTGATAATTTTAGGGCCCCCACCCGCCGCACAGGGGTGGGGGCCAGGGGGGGGGGCAGTAGGTCCCCCCCTTATCGATAATTTTAGGGCCCCCACCCACCGCTCAGGGGTGGGGGCCGGGGGGGGACAATAGGTCCCCCCCTTATTGATAATTTTAGGGCCCCCACCCGCCGCACAGCGGTGGGGGCCGGGGGGGGGGGGAGGAGAGTAGGTCTCCCCCCCCCCCTTCAACCACTATTGTGGACCGTAAGCGTCCCTGTGGGTTCGGGCTTCAGCTGTCAGCTGAAGCTGAAGCTGTCAGCTGAAGCCACGCCCACAGCAGTGCTGACAGGCTATCAGCACACAAAGCGCGTTCACGGTGCTTTGTGTGCTGATAGCCCGTCTGATGCATTCACCCAGAATGCATCGGACGAGAGGCCTTTTTAGGGCCTCTGAACTCGGAAGTCCCTCTGGTGGCCGTCTGATTGACTGCAACAAGAGGTGTTCCAAGCTTCCAATATAAACACTGCATTTTCTCAGAAAATACAGTGCTTACAAGAAAAAGGCTCCGGGTAGCTGTAGCACTCACCTGAACAACCTCATTAAGCTGAAGTTGTTCAGGTGACTATAGTGTCCCTTTAAGATCAAACAAACAGCATTAAACAAGAACACTATTGTAAAATTGTAATGTTTGTGTGTGGTTTCTGAATGAAGACATATTGTCTCTCCCCCAGCTGACTGTGAATGAGTAGCTCATGGAAATTATGGAATTATTTTCACTCATTACTGGGGCTTTGATATTTTTCATTAAAAGCTTTTTATCTCCAAAGTCAGATGTAATTGATTTGTTAGATTAAGAACATACATGTAATATGGAAATATATATTCCTCGGGTCTGAAGCAATATAAAGCAATAGAGTATTGCTTCAGACCTGAGGAAGAGAGGAAAACTCTTGAAAGCTTGTCGTTGAAATATTATGTAAGTCCAATAAAAAAGGTATCATTGCATACTGCAATACTCTGGTATTTTGGCATCTTGTCTACTATACTAATACCGCTAATCCAATCTACACTATATATATATATTGCTATATATAATGTTCATCCTGTCACTACCTGGAACTGTACATAAAAAGACTGCACCTGTGACCTAAGCATTTACATATTTATATCTCACATTATAGGTGCTTTCCTCATCCCCTATTTCCTGACATTAGTGTTTGCCGGAATGCCACTTTTTTTCCTGGAGACGTCACTTGGGCAGTTCACCTCTGTTGGGGGACTTGGAGTGTGGAAGCTGGCTCCAATGTTTAAAGGTAATATTATACTGCTTATTTCTCTCAAAAGTACACACAGTAAAGCCACTTGCTGGTTTATTCAACCAAACTCTGAATTGAAGCAAACTGAAAAAATTAGACTAACAAAGCTGATAGGGAAAAGTTGTTCAACTCACAGTATTTGATTGGTAGATGAAGTTTAAAAATAAGGCACTAGACTCTACCTCCAGAATTTGAAGGTTCCCCTATCCGAAGGCTATCCGAAGGCTCAATGTAAAACAACAAATTCTGTTGGAGTAAACTAAGCATGTCTGGGGGGTATGCTCTATATGCTCAGTATCTCAGCAGCATCTTCTTCAACCATTAGTAAGGGGAGAGAGGAAAATGCAAAACTAATCAAGACAGACATAACGTTACAGACATAACACACACAATGTTTTTTCTAACATACACGTACAATTAGACCACACAAGTAGTTTTATTATTATTACAACTAAAACTGAGCCCTCCCTCTGAAACATCTTAAAGATTCATGATATATGTCAAATGAAATGGTGACAAAGTGGGGTTTATAATCAAAAAACATGCAGCTATTAGCAGGGTATCTGCTCACAGTAAACTTAAAAGAGTCACCTTTGTCCCAATCTAGTGATACCATTAAGCTATGACCATATGCCAAGTTTTCATAGATAAGTCACTGTCAGTCGGGATCCAGGCTCAGTGAAGAGCCAACATCTTATCCAGATTGTTGCTCCATAATGGTCTGTGGTGGATCTGTTTTGAGATCCAAGAGAATGTGAATAATCCTCTTGTGGCTTTCAGTCTGAGTGAATAAGTTGGGCATTTAGACCTCTGGGTATTGGTGTTATCTCCTGTGGCTTCTTCCTGAGACAATTTGTTGTATCACTTCTTCGTTGATGGAGTTTTGACTGAAATTGAAAAAATAGCTGGTCAAAGGCAGTTAGACAGTCCTTCACTTGTGTCCCAGGCTTCCCAGGCTTCCCACTCTAACCACTTCTCTATCATGGAAACAGGCCATCTCATTTTTTATGTAGAATGTAATGCCCAGAAGTCTGAAAGGGGCTGTAACACTCATAGTGTGGACTGGAATAAACCTTCCTGGTCCCAAAAGGGGCGGCAGAAGGGTCTCACTGTGCTGCTTTGTTTCGAAAATGCCCAGGCTGAATGTTTTTCCCAGTAAGGCCCTGTCCTATTTGAATTTATAATAATAAAAACAAATCCACCATCATTACTGTTGCATCTTCCTAATCCCACGCAGAAATGGAAGAGGAAGAGTAGAGGAAGAGGTCGTGTTCCCTAATCCACCATTAGCAGTAGTGCCATGGCCCTTTAGAGCCTTAACACATATTCCTAGGCCATGAGGACTGCAGCCACCTCCACCAGTACAACCATAAGTATCACTGCTAGTAGTAGTATTGAGGCTCTGGAAAATGGTACTAGCATATCATGACCAACTGATACAACCTTTACTTTAGAAGTAGAGAAGAATATGAAATAGTGTTCCCAATGTCTCTTGGTAGTGGTGGTGGTAATTAGTCTCATGATGATATTGCTCATTCCTCCACCACTGCGGACATTTGTTTAAGTCTGTCCCAGGAGGAACTTGAATATGAGCCAGAGGAATTACAAAAAAGCAGAGTCTGTAGAGCATAGGCAGCAGTCCACAATTTCTCCAGCTAGTGTGCACTCTACTCCTGCACCTTCACCACTTTGTCTAAAACCATCTCTGTCTGCTGTTGAATTGCATCATATAAAGTAGACATGTGCACCAGTGAAATTTTCATTTTGTATGATTGATTTCGTACTATATAAAAATTTAATTTGTCAATCCCGAATTTCGTCCACAAACCATTTGTTTTCGAACGAAATTCAAACAGCACTGCGCATGCGCAAAAAGCTCCCTCCTTGGAATAAATAACAATTTCTAACACACCCCCCCCCCCGCATTAAAACCTATGGGGGTCACTATGACCCCCATATTAATAAAAGGGAGGTTAAATCCTCCCGCATGCCCCTAATGTCGCCAGTGGCTGCTCACTGTCCTATGGAGGTCACTATGTCCCCCATATTAATAAAAGGGAGCTTAAATCCTCCCGCAGGCCCCTACTCGTGGCATGCCGCGAGTAAGGGCATGTCGCCTAATGTCGCCAGTGACTGCTCACTGTCATTTAAAACTAAATATAAATCAGTATGGGGGAAGCCGCGAGTAGGGGCATGTTGCCTAAACAGCAAGCAGCCAGTTGCTGCTCACTGGCATTTAAAACTACCAGTGATGGGCAGTCGCTAGTGCAATAAAGGGGGACCTGGTACAGGTCTTCCCATTCCCCTATGGTGGGGAACACAAATAACTAAAATGGTTGGGACATAGTGCCCCCCTGCTCCCCCATCCGTGACACAGGTGGGGGCATTAAACTAACCCTGTAAAATAAAATTTCATACTTACCATTTGATGTCTTATCTCTTCTTTTCCTGTCTTTCTTCAGCTCCACAAAAGGACATAATCCATAATACGCATTGCAAGTGTTAAAATAAAAATAAAAACCTGAGCGCAAAAAAAAAAATATGCCCCCCCCCCCAAAAAAAAAATCACCACACCCATGGAGGGCACAGCGCAGAATGTGTTCTGCAGGTCGGGGAAAGCCTTATAAATCCTTCCCACACTCTGCAATTAGGCTCAGAGTGCTCTGGCAGGTAAATTAAGTCCTGTCACAGCACTCTGATTGGTTGGCTTGAAATCTACCGGCTCCCTCCTTTTTTTGGGGGGGGGGGGGCGGTGGGGGGGTTCCTGCATGCGCAGTGTTATTTTCTCCATTCTGTAGGGGTTAATTCCCCTGCAGCATGGAGTCTATTAAAAGAACAAAATGAAACAAAAAGGTAATGCATTTAGCATTTGCCCTTTTGTTTCATTTATATTTTGTTTGTAGGGCTTCCGTTTATGTTTTAGTAAACGAATACTAAAAAAACAAAATTTTGGGTCGAAATCGAATTCGTACATAAATGAATGCACATGTCTAATATAAAGGAAACAGCTGGAGAATCAATTAGGGATTATTCTAGCCCTAGTGACTGAATAATCTAAATTTTATTAACGACAGAAGGCGAATATTTGCTTTATCCTTCTTTACTGAACCTCCCAGCAGCAAAGAAATAGTTAACAATATTTTAAAATAGTTCAACCAATCAGAGTACATATCAGTATTATATAGCCTTGTGAAGCTCCTCCCAATTCCTCTTTCTTGTTGTTGCCGACAGTATTTGAGTGTCAACCATGTAAACCAAACTGGAACTGGAACTTGAACTGTGGGTCAACCGTGTAAACTTTGTGTGGATTGCTTAATCCATCTGCTATGGACGTCACGGTTCTTCACACTAGAGAAGAGAAAAAAGAAACCATGAGAGTATAGGTTCTCCTACTATGTGCATACAAGTTTATGGCACGTATATTAGGAAGACAGAGATTATTCCAGTGAAATTTATGGATTTGATCTGAGATGTAACATATTAACTGTTAGTGGTGTGGTGTAAGCCTGATTGATAACAGGTGATGCGTGAATTGTGTAAGACCTATCGAGTAGGAGAAGATAGTAACTTACCTCAGGGTGGGTCGACCTGGTACTGAAGACAAGGGTGGGAAAATATTCGCCTCCTGTCGTTAATAAAATTTAGATTATTCAGTCACTAGGGCTAGAATAATCCCTAATTTTATGGCAAGACAGGAGGCTTCATATTTGCTGTTTTAACGCTCTTGTACAATGGAGGATGCCGCGTGTGATCTAGGTTTGAAATAGAATGTGCGAAAGGTAGATTCCCTGGACCAATCTGCCGACGACAAGATGTCTGAAAGCGAGCTACCTGCACGAAAGGCTGAGGATGCGGCTGCTCCCCTGACTGAGTGCGCCCCAAAGGAGGAATCTATGTCAGCTAGGGCTAGTATCCATTTGATCCACCGTGCAACTGTGGGGGCGGACACTGGTTTGTGTGGTTTGACGTAGGACACTAGGAGGGGTCCTGTAGGGGGGCGCAGCGTGGTCGTGGCAGCTATGTAGTGCCTTAAGCAAAGCGCCACGCAGAGTGACTGTCTGTTCGGAAAGTAGGGGTAGAACACAGAGAGAGAATTAGTCTTGGTGCGTCTGGAGATGCGAAAAGTAACGCCTTCTGGGGAGAAGGTTATAGCGTGGAGATCGAATGCTCGAATGTCTGAGACCCTACGGAAGGATACTAGACACAGGAGTAGAGCTAATTTAGCCGAGAGTTGACGTAGCGTTAGGTTCTCGTTAGAGGGCCATGAGTCCAAAAGCGAAAAAACTTGAGCAACGTCCCAAAAGTTGGAATATTTAGGTAGAGGGGGTCTGGCTAGCCTGATTCCGCGTAGCAATCTACAAACCGAAGGGTGTTTCCCTATTGGTGTGTTGTCAATAGGGTCGTGTGCTGCGGATATGGCTGATCTAAAAACATTAATTGATCTATAGGATTTGCCTTGATCAAATAGGTTAGACAGGAAGTTTAATATTATCGTCAAAGGAGCTGAAAAGGGATCGGTGTCCCTTTCCAAACACCAGCTGACCCATGTTCGCCATGCATTGAGGTAAGCTCGTCTAGTTCCTGGGGCCCAGGAATCCCATAGGAGCATCTGAGCTGTTTCCGAAAGTCCTGCGACATTCCAGGATCCCCTGAAACGGTCCAGGCTACAAGTTGGAGCCGTCCTTGGAGGGCGAGAGGGTGACAATGCCCCGTTGGATTCGTTAGAATGTTGGGAGATCGGGGTAGTAGGATCGGATAGTTCGCTGACATTTCCAACAGGGTTGGGAACCAGGTTTGGGCTCTCCATAACGGAGTGACAATGACTATTGTCACTACTAGGGCTCTGACCCGGTAGAGGGTGCGCTGGATCATGGAGAAAGGCGGGAACGCGTAGGCTCCTGTCTCCGCCCAGGATTGGGGATCTGGAAGCCAGCTGATGAAGGCTTCGGTCTGGCGATTCAGTCGTGATGCGAATAAGTCCAGAGTGAGAGACCCGCGAAGACAAAGGATGTGATGAAACAATCGGGGGTCCAATTGCCAGTCGCTCACATCTCTCCAATGGCGAGAGAACCAGTCTGCGACTAGATTGTCCGTGCCCGGGAGATATTCCGCTCTGATGGATAAGTTCCGCTCTAGGCAGAACTGGTAGAGATCCATGGTAAGGTCTGACAATAGTTTGGACCGGGAACCCCCTAACCGGTTCACATAACGCACTGCAGAGACGTTGTCCATGCGCAGTACCAGTGAGCAATTGAAACAATCCTTTGCAAAACTGCGAATCGCAAAGGACCCTGCAATCAATTCTAGACAATTGATGTGCAATGCTCGTTCCGAGGGGGACCATAGCCCTCCGGTGGACCTGTCTGCGCACGTGGCGCCCCATCCCAAGAGACTGGCATCGGATTCCAGGATGAAATCCGGTTGCGATCTGAAAATGGCTTTGCCATTCCATGCTTCCATGTTGTGAAGCCACCAGTGAAGTTCTATCCGAACCTCGTCTGTCAGGGAGATGTACTGATCGTAAGAAGTGGATCGGTGTAGATGGTGTGTTTTGAGCCGTTGCATGGCCCGGTAATGTAAAGGTCCCGGATAAATGGCCTGGATAGAGGCGGACAGCAGGCCTATGGTATGTGCCAGGTCGCGTAGGCGAATCTGGTAGGCTGACAGTAGTTTGCGGATCTCTTTCCTTATGGATTTGACTTTTTTGGAGGGAAGCTGTAAGATCGCTTGTACGGAGTCTATCAGAAAACCGAGAAATTGAACCTTCTGAGACGGTTCCAGGGCTGATTTCTGAAAATTGATCACAAACCCTAGGTTTTGTAGTAAGGTTGCTGTCATGTCTGTATGTTTGCGTAGAAGGTCTGAATCCTGAGCCATAATTAGGATGTCGTCCAAATAAATGATGGACCGAATCCCTTGAGATCGGAGTAACGCCATCACTGGTTTCATCAGTTTCGTGAAACACCATGGTGCGGAACAAAGGCCGAACGGGAGACATGTGAATTGCCAGATTTGGTCTAGCCAGGCAAATTGGAGAAAGGCTCGATGGTTGCGAGCAATTGGGACAGTGAGATATGCGTCCTTGAGGTCGAATCTGGAGAACCAATCTCCCACGCAAAGGAGGTCCCTGAGTAGATGGATGCCTTCCATCTTGAAATGACGGTACCTGATGAAGCGATTCAGGTCTTTTAAATTGATGATTGGACGTAAATCTCCCGTTTTTTTGTGTACCAGAAATATGTTGCTGAGAAACGTTTGGGGAAAGGGGGATTTTTCTATCGCCCCTTTTTGTAGAAGTTTGTGCAATTCGGTTTGCAATGTGAGGTTGTCTGATGTGGACATCTGTAGTGGTGTAGGGGGCATGTTCTGGACTGGAGTGGAAAGAAAGTCTATTGTGAACCCTTGTACTGTGTGCAGAACCCATAGGTCTTGTGACAGTAATTCCCACTGTGGGAAAAAATAGCTTAATCGACCTGCAATAGGTGTGTGTAAAAAAGGAAGGTTGATTACCTTGAGCAGTGCGTCCGCGTAGGGATGCAGAGCCACGTCCCCGGATAGCTCCTCTGTTTGTAAACAGCTGCCTGTGGTAGGGTCGGGGTTGTCCCGATTGCCAGTAATTGTCTGTTGGACGAGGCCTGTAGCCTGTGAAGGCAGTTCTGCTGAACGGTCGGCCTCTAAAACGTCCAGCTCTCCCAGAAAAACGAGTAGTCTGGGAACGAAAGACCCTGCGCAAGGATGATTGGGCCTTATTAAGTGTCGTAAATACAGCCACGTGCTTGGAGAGGTCCCTCATAAATGAGTCTCCAAATAACAACCCATTGGCCTCTGGACCCAGTTCTCGGGAGCTCAGATCCGCTAGTTTACCGTCTAATTTATATAGTGCCGCCCTGCGCCTTTCCGTGGATATGGCCACATTAGCGTTTCCAAGGAGGCATAAGGCTCTCTGGGCCCATTCTCTAACCGTATTGGGGTCAAATTCCCCACTGGTTATGGCTTCGTCTGCCAGAATAAAAATTTGGACGATAGGACCAGATATGTCTAGGAGTTTGTCTTGGGCTGTTTTGAGGCCCTGTTCTATTCCCTTGCGGGGATCCTTCCCTGACTTATTTAGGAAGGTGACAAATAATGGATCGAACTCTGGTGTGAGAGCCACCTTATTTGGGATGGTTGGGCGAGGGCACTCGGCTCTGAGTTTCGCCCTGATTTCCTTATCAAGTGGTTTACGTAACCACATCTTACAAAAATTAGCGATATGATCTGGTGGAGACCATTCGGCTGATCGTGGGTGCCTGATGATTCTGGGATCAAAAAATGGGGTACCCGAAGCATCCAGAAGGATGTCTGAGTCGGTTCCCTTTTGGATAGGTACTTTAGTATCCGAATTTTTAGGTACAAGGAAAGTCTCCTTGACAAACTCCGATGAAGTATCCCCTAGCGCATTCGCCGAGGGATCTACATCAGAGTAGTCAAGGAAATAATCCTCAACCCTATCGCCCGTGTGAAAAGCAGAGCCCTCTAAGGGGTCGGTGGGTACGTGGGCGGGTTGAGGGGCAGATAATTTTAAGGACTTGGCGGGAGCCTTGCCTTTGCCAGCAGACCTACTATCCCCTTTCCAGGGGCGTTTGCGTGTGGTCTCCTGGTCTGAGGGCTGAGAGTCCTCGGAGTCAGAGAACATGCCTGTGGTGGGGTTGACTTCGGTAGAAGTCCTTTCTTGGAAGGCTGCTAGCGCCTTAGGAATAGACTCGGCGATGGTTGAGACCAGCCAAGCTCTAAGCTCTTGAGAAATTGCTGGCTCGGTATTATCAGACATTTGTCTTATATGATAAATTGGGGTTCACCCAACAGTATAAAATGGGTTATTGTAATTGGGGGTCACCCAAATTCTTGCGTAGTAAATGAGTAAGGGCGGCACAATAATAAATAGTGGGGTTACCACTAAATATATACAAGTGGTTTGTACCACTATAATAATAATAAGTGGGATTCACCACTAAAATATTTGGACAGATGGTTATGTCCTTAATATATACCCAGTGTGGGATCACTTTAATTATGGAATATAAAAAAGAGTGGCAGTAATGGTGGGGGTCACCCACAATAAATACTCATACACAGAGCAGTATAAGAAAGGTGGGGTTCACCCACAAGGCCTTTATTAAGTGTATTGTAACAGGGTAAATCTGTAAGGAACAAGAAAAAAGTGAAATAAAAAACTGAACAAAAAAAGTGAGCTGGCACTTTAAAATTGCTAGAGAATAAATAGTGTACTTACCCGATCTGGCGGTAGATGGTGCAAGTGCGCCGTGAGAGCCAGAGGACCGCGCAGAAGATGGCCGCCGCAAGTGAAAGGCGGGAGAAAGCGCGTCTGGTAAGTGGGATGCGAGGGGCGGGAAGCCGAAAAAGGGCGCGAATAGTGACCCGCGGACTCCTGGGAAATGGAGTCCGCGGTAGTGTTTAACTTTCAAGCCGCGGTCCCTCAATAAAGGGAAATACCGCGGCTAAAGACCTCTGGAGAATAAAAGAACGAAAGGGTAGAAAACCCCAGTCACGGAAATTCCGCGACTTAAAGAGACATACGTAGAAAAAATTAATTGTTTAATCAGACTTATACTAAGCATGAAAAGTAAAATAACGTGAATAAATGTAAATAATGAAATGTAAACTGCTAAATGTGTATAAATGTAAATAATGAGATGTAAAAAACTTCTTAATAAAAATATTAAATATTAAATATTAAATAGTATCAAAGACACTAATGAGAAAAATAAAGGTATTAATTGTATGAAGTAAGGCACAATAATTGGAATAGACTCACCTGGGAGAAAGAGGAATTGGGAGGAGCTTCACAAGGCTATATAATACTGATATGTACTCTGATTGGTTGAACTATTTTAAAATATTGTTAACTATTTCTTTGCTGCTGGGAGGTTCAGTAAAGAAGGATAAAGCAAATATGAAGCCTCCTGTCTTGCCATAAAATTCCTAGCAGTGCCACAATTATCTCACAAAGACATATTATGATTATAAGCAGAAAAAGAAAGTACTAGGGCAGGCAATAGGTCCATTAGTGCTGTATCTGATTCTGCGCAACCCACTACCGTCTCCTCCACTACGGCCACTCTTTGGCAGAGCAGGGAGATGTTGATCATAGTGCCACTGGGTGACTGACTTTCTCTTAGTCGGTTCACCCTCCTAGGGATATATCTGCCTGCCCACTCTTGAACATTTTGTTTGATATCATACCAGGGGCAAGTCAAAACAGCAGGCTAACAAAATCACTCACCTGATTGCCCAGTTGGAAGAGTTTATTTTTATGAGATAAAAGTGGATCCCTTTAAGCAACTGATACAGGCTTTGGCTCCACAATATGTCCTTCAGTTGTGATTCACTTTCAGCAGAAAAATAGCCATATCACTGTATCTGCTACAATTGAAGGAGCAGGTATCTAAGGCTGCATGTCAATTAGTGTACTTCATCACATATTTATGATGTGCTCCTAGTGGCCAGCATGCCTTCCTCTTCTTGATGGCACACTTGTTGCAGCCCTCCGCGAGTGATAGTGGAGGAGGTCCAAGCTCATCAGCATGTCAAGCTGGGAGTGAATCTGTAGTTTAGCAGGGATAACAATCTTCCCTCCTCCGTGCTGAAGTGTTGCATGAAAAGTATACTTAAACAAACATCTTGCAGGCAATCAAATGAAGGGTGTAAAATTGTTTGGGAGAGCAGACAGGCATTAATCTGCATGTTGGGATTATGGTAATGGAGCTTCGTACATGGTCAAAACTTTGTAGGTGTGAGCATCTTGTAGTTAAGAGTGAAGTTCGCATAGGCAACACCAAGGTGCAAACGATAATTGATCATTGTAGGAGAATTGCATTTCCACCATAGTGAGAGGGCTAGCCAACTCTTGAAGCAGAAGCATGAGAAAACAGGGCTTAACACATGCCTTCTACGACAGGATGTCAGAACATGGTGGAACTACAGCAGAGGGAAATCCATAGTCTATCTTCCAACCTATACATTGGGTTGGGTCCCCAACGTGGCATGAGGTTTGAACAATAAAAGAGTAGCTAATGGCAGTTATTAAACCATTTAGAAATGTCAAAAAAATGTGAGCAGCAGTTCACCCACCTCATAAAAAGATGGATGCCTTCCTGGTAGTACACTCCACACAAATGTAGCAGCAGCAGTAAGGAAGTTGAAACATGTATTCAAAGCCTGCCTTCCCCATTGACAAGTTGGTAATTGCCCCGAACTGATGTTCGTGTGTGTGTTTATCAGGTTATGGTGACAGGGCCTATATTACAAACTTTTACAACCACTTAGGTAGCTTCTTCAGTCATTTAATTCTATATGATTATGCCTTAATTTATGCCTGAAGCAATTCCCAGAAAGCTGCACACATTCGTTTGGGATAATTACTGAACATCATGGGACATATAGTTCTCCGATAGCTGGATAACAACCAGCTGATTACACCAATTATAGAGGCTCAGGTTTATTCCCAAAACTCTAAAGTGCAGAAAATTTTAATCCAAACTGCAAAATTTAGATGAAAATAGCCGAAGTGTGATTTTTTTTTTTCTGTCTAACGTATGGTATTTACATTTCAATTTGCTAGTATTCAGCATGCTGTGACTAAACAACACTGTTTAAATATTTGCTTAATCTAAACTATGGTCCTACGATTAATACTACTGTTCATTTTCTAGCAGGTTGATATTGACCTTATATACTGTTCCTATTCTCTTTGTCTTAGAAGAAATACTTTTTAAGAAATCTACTATGTTTATAAAACATGTAATTATCTAATCAAGTTAAAAATATTCAAAAAAAATACTCACATAAGAAGTTCAGTATCTTTGATACTTCATCTTTCATTCGAACTAATGAGATAAAAATGAAGTTGGGTCATGTACTATTTAACACATAGTGGGGACAAAAAAGCATCTGTACCGACACTGGTACAGATGTGTCTGCCTCTCTCAAACATCTTCAGGTGTACTAACATACATGAGTCCAGTCTGTTTTAGAATAAAGCTACAAGAAACAACTTTGAAAAGATGTCTTTGCCACTAAACGGCAACTAAAGGTGGCGTACAGTGTTTTACCAGTGCAAAACCTCTTGCTAAATTGTTATGTCAGCACACGGTCTATTGTACAGTGCTGTGAAACAAGTAATGAAACGTTCTAATGAGTCTTTTTCATTGCAGGAGTTGGGATGGCTGCTGTTGTTCTCTCTTTCTGGCTTAACGTTTATTATATTGTTATCATCGCTTGGGCTCTGTATTATCTCTTCAATTCCTTCTCCTCGGTGAGCAGCAAACGGGACCACAGCTCAGTAATGAGACAGGCCCACTAGATGACATCTGGAAATTATCTACCCTATTAATTAGAAAGGATTACACATACCAAGTGATAAGGAAAACAAGTCTGCAAGTTTCTCTATTATATTTGCCTAAATAAAAATATCTGCTTTATAAACTAAGCCCACGGGGTGAAGATAATTTTTTTTTCTTTTAAACCTTCACTTGGTAACTTATACCTGACATGTTTGCTTTTTTTTCTTTTGAATGTCCATTGTAATAAACTAGCCATTATTAAAGGGGATGTGCAGTTAAAGATGGCATAACCTTGCCATTGCAGATATTTATGATAGATATTTTCCATGATGCAGTGCCAAAAAACCTAAAACAAATGAGCATGTTTGTATACTTTTTTTTTTGCTACTCATCGACCTTAATGTTTATCTCAATCTCTAAATTAAACTTTAATCACATACAGGATGCTCTTCCAGGGTCTAGCAAGCTATTAACATAGCAGGGGATAAGAAAATCTTAATTAAACAGAACTTGCAATAAAGAAAGCCTAAATAGGGCTCTCTTTACAGGAAGTGTTTATGGAAGGCTGTGCAAGTCACATGCAGGGAGGTGTGACTAGGGTTCATAAACAAAGGGATTTAACTCCGAAATGGCAGAGGATTGAGCAGTGAGGCTGCAGGGGCATGTTCTATACACCAAAACTGCTTCATTAAGCTAAAGTTGTTCAGGTGACTATAGTGTCCCTTTAAACTTTGTTGTGAAATGTTGTTTGCCCCCCTCCCCCCCCCCCCCCCCCCCCCCCACACACACACACACACACAATTTATAACTTGATTGACATTGGAGGTCAACCAGAAATCAGTCATCAGTCAAGTAATACTGGCAGGTTTGGATAAAAAGGAGGCAGGTTTAAACATTGGGAGATAATTAATATTCCCAAAGAGCCTAAAAATGCCATCACAAGCTAAGCCGTCTCGTCTTCTACTAAACAATGGTTTAAAACAGAATACACTTTAGAAAACAGCTCAACACAACCTAGTAGGCAGAAATTAAAGATAATTTTACTAAGCATAAAATAATAGCATAAGAGCTTTCTACTCTAACTATGTTTAAAAGTGGTATCACGCTGCCTGATTGAGTTCATCTTCTTTCTTTAAAGACCCTGCCTTGGCAAAGCTGTGACAACAGCTGGAATACCGAAAGATGCTTCTCCAACTATTCTTTGAATGATACCACCAATCTCACTAGTGCGGTAACAGAATTCTGGGAGTAAGTAGATTGTAGAATTCTGAAATACTTGGGGTTAAACCCTTCATGATAATTGGTTAGGTAAACCCCATCATATCATGTTTCTGTCAAATACTCTATTATGAAAATGATAGTAATATGTATCATTGCTATAGTCAGTAAGGCATTATTTAGATTGAACTTTGTCTTCTTATTGTTTATATAATTGCTTAGTCCATGCGTGCCCAAAAGGTAGATCCCCAAATGTTGTAGAACTGCAACTCCCATGATTCTTTGCATGCCTTTAGAATGACAAATTAATTAGTGGGGTAATAGCTGCTTGATCCAAGGAGACATCTGACTGCTATTTTGGGGTCAAGAAGGAATTTTTTTCTGGTTTGTTGCAAAATTGGAAGCGCTTCAGACTAGGTTTTTTGCCTTCTTTTGGATCAACAGCAAAACATATGTGTAATGAAGGCTGAACTTGATGGACGCAAGTCTCTTTTCAGCTATGTAACTATGTAAAGCAGAATGAAAGCTGTAGTTTTAAAACATCTGGTGATCTGCCTTGTGGGTGCCCCTGGCTTAGATGATCATGCATGGAATTATATGCATTTCATAAGGACAAGCATCATGTATATTTTTTTTGGCATAGTTAACATTAATTTTTCAAGCGTTTTTGTTGCCTCGACCCTCTTCATTTTCTGTAGTAATGTAAAATATTGTGTTTTCAGATAAATATTTTTTACATCTCACAGAGAGCACACCTGTAGTGGCTGTCAGATTGAATGTTGCTTAAGTACTCAACACTGCTTTTTTTTGGAGGCTCCCTGTTCTGTTAATAAATATATATGTAATGAATATATGAAAAATGCCACCCTAGAATGACTGCATTTAGTAGAGCTCCTAAGAGCATCTGTAAATACAGAATTGGAATGCTTGAGAATAAGACATTTTAGAATGCTCCATTGTAGACAGGAACAGAGGCTGGTAGGACATTTCCATCCAGAGGTATTGATTCATACACCCATAATAAAACGTGCTTGCAGTTGATTAGACTGTATGAACTGTATTTACAAGTACACTTCTGCCTGTCCTTTAACTTGTGACTTGAGGAATACAGATCTGACAAATACAGCATTATTTTCATATTTTGAATTTCATGAACGTATAATGTATTTTGGACCAATCCTAATCTGGTTTCTGTTTCTTCTCTAGACGTAATATGCATCAAATAACAGGTGGACTGGGAGAGCCTGGTACCATTCGATGGCCATTGGCATGTACCCTGGCATTGTCTTGGATCATGGTTTATTTTTCCATCTGGAAAGGCGTAGAATGGACAGGAAAGGTGCCGTATGGAAATTCAATTTAAGTTTGTAGAAGGCAGTTCAGTCAGTGTTCCCTCAGTCTGGGGCTGTCAAATTATTCTCATAAAATGTACTTTCTATTTCCTTTAATTCACTCTGCTGCTAGATTTTAATCCCATCTAGTATTTTATATAAAAGGACAACAATCAGCTTTTTTATTTTTTTATTTTTCATTAAAAGTATATTTAATCTTATGTCTTAGGTAGTATATTGACATGTATGCTTAGCTAGCTTACTTAAAGATCTAACCTGTAAAATGTTGCTCATACCAACACAAACATTGTGCTTAAATATTAAATGCCACATCTTGTATTGCCTATGGAAGTGTTATATACCTTGCTACCACTGTTTGTTAATTTTGTGCACAACAAAAAAAAATGGTGAAATGTTTTTATTTGTTTTAAAGTTTATTGAATAAAATGTAACTATTGATTTTGTTATGCTGAATATTGATTATTTTGAATACATTTCACTATTTATTTGTCAGAGTAGCCATGTTGGGTCACATTCTACTATAATTTGACCATCTGCTACTCAACCTAACTTGTAAGGTTGAGCAGCTGATGGTCAGTTAACCGTAGAGTTTTAAAAAATAATAAAATTAAACTTTCTAAAAAAATGAAAAACAACTAACAAAAATCAATATAGATAAATAAAAAAATAATTGTGTCATTAAATGCAATAAACTTTAAAAAAAAAGTGATGTGAAAATGTAATGACCGTTGACTTTTAATCCTTTCAGATTGCTTTTACCTTTAACTTCCGCCCCACCTTGTTTTTCTATCTTTCATCACTTTTCCATGTTTCTTTTTCAGGTTGTGTATTTCTCGGCAACATATCCCTACTTCATGCTTGTGATACTATTTTTTCGGGGGATTACTCTTCCTGGCGCAATTGATGGCATTCGTTTCTATATCACTCCAGACTTCAGCAAATTGTCAGAATCTGAGGTGACATGAGCAATCCAGCACAACCATCAAGAGGGCATTTTGGGTTCTGAATAGCAGAGGCCTATTAGGCATACTTGTTTACCCTTCTATGGGTGTTACATGCTGCTCTAATCCTATCCACTAAACTCAGCCTTTTTTTTTGTCCCCATTACATTGTACCCTAATCAGGGAATATGATGACCCAAAACTCGGAACAGCCATTGTTCTTAGCTGTGCAAAATAAAGCAGCTCTGGGCACAGAGGAGACATACAATGCAGACTTTTATTTGTAAGCGTAACGCGTAAAGCCATGGCATATACTGTGTGCCCAGACCAACTTTATTTTTCATAATTGATATGAGGCCACCTCTGTCTGTGTGACACCAAGTAATAAACCTAGGAATTAAGAGTTTGTTCGTAGCTGTGCTTCATTAAGGCTTTATTTTTCTTAGAATTGTATTTGACAGTTTTCTTGCAATGTTTAAAAGCCTGGTTTAAAACTCTTTAAATCTTTATGTGAAATCACACATAAGAGATATATACATACATATATTTACAATGTCTTGCTTGCTTGTAGATCACCATGCCAGAGCAGGTTCATGCTCTATTAAATGTGAGTAAAACACATATCGCTACTCAATTTGCAAGCTATTTATTATACATATTACGCTATTGGATGTTTCCTTTTATGTCTCCACATACTGCACTTTATTTAGGAAATACCATCACTACTGCTGAACACACATCCTTAGACAGGGATTGTACTGTCCACGCTTGTGGCGAAACCAACCTCGCCACTGGGCATTGGAGAAGCCTGTTTGCCTGCCTCCTGCCTGCTGACTATGGCCCCTGGGAGATTTGGCCCTTTAAATACAGTATTTGGGCATATTGTATTTTATTATGCTGCTGCTGGCCCTTAAAGAACCATCTGGGGACATACTGTGACTTTTGGGAACAATGCCCCTTTAAGACTATGGCCCCTGGAAGATATTGCCTGTTAAAGACTATTTTAGCAGATTGGATTTGAAAAGACTTACTGCCCCTGCTAAATTGTATTGGAGCAGTTCTGCAGCTTTAAATTGGCACTTCGGATGCAGCCGAATACCCCCGTATCGCAGAGAACCCAAGCGACGAAAACCTCAAGCACCCAGAACCATCAGGGCCTAACCAAGATGGCGGCTCAGCGACAGACTAAGACAAGGCACACACTCACCAAGCCGCCCAAGCATATCCAAGAATTCTATAACTAGATCTGTACCTACCTCTGGACGAAGCTGTGTGCACGGAGACAACTCTTCAGACAGGCAATAAGAGATGTGGAGGCATGGATCCGCCCAGCTACCAGGCGCAGTCTGCGGGAAAATCTCACCTGCGACTATGGAGCAGCATCCCGAACGAAATGGAGCCATAAAACTACAAGACGGGAAACGGCGCCATGCTCCCCAGGCAGCCCTATTCCTGTTCCCGGGCCTCAAAGCAGCACTATTCCTGTTCCCGTGGGATCGGCCGCTTCCCCCGGACCACAGGTCCCGCTCTGGCATAGGCCGCATGGCCGGTTTCAGCCTTTCTTCGGCACTCCGGTGCCGGGTTGGCATCGTTTTAAAGCTTATGTCGTCCCGTGCCCTTTGCTGGTCACCGTGTGTCGTTAGCGCTGTCGGATCCCTCAGTAGCTCCGCTCTTTGGTCTGATTTAGCAGGAGCTCTGAGATTATGCGGACGGCCATCTTGGCTATCAGGCCCCGCCCCCCTCTCTTTTTCTTTTTGAGTGATCTACAAACAAACAAGACCTTTTTAATATATGTAGGTATATATGCTTGTGTGTGATTTCACGAAAAAAATTAAAGGTTCTAAAGATCGGGTTATCTATTTTCTGTTTCTGTCTATTTTGTGTCTTCCGAAGGTTGGGACATACTTGTGTGATAAACTGCAGCCTTTATCCATCTTTTAAATACGTAGTGAGCACCTATACCCTATATCTGGTTTAAAACTCTGTTTGAATTCCAGTCCTGATTTTCTTAAGTCATAGGTAACCTACATACAAATAGCATGAAAACATTCTTACACCCATGTGTAACTGATTGCATTATGTCCATATTTCCCCCAGGTGTGGATGGATGCTGCCACACAAATCTTCTTTTCCTATGGATTGGGTCTTGGGTCACTGGTTGCTCTTGGAAGTTACAACTCTTTCCATAACAACGTTTACAGGTCTGATATTTGATAATAGGCATTGTTTGTGTATGTTGTGTTTATTGTTGTATGTTTTTTTTTTTCACACCCAATCATTGATCTCTGTGTCGAGCAGGGACTCCATTATCGTATGTGGAATAAACTCATTTACAAGCATGTTTGCTGGATTTGTAATTTTCTCCATTGTTGGATTCATGTCACAAATTACCAAAAAACCCATCCAGGAATTGGCAGCATCAGGTAAGCAAAATTGCTTGGAAATGTTCATTCTCCCCCATCCCTTGTCATATTACCCACACCAAGGCTATCTTAATTGACCCAAGAACAAAAATGAGAATTGCAAGTGTTTTCTGAAAGTCAGAAGGACCATTACTAAATGTGCTGCCTATTAAGGAGGACATCAGGTTCAATTACATTTACTTTTTATAAAGTAACACATGTACAGAATTTCAAATATACATTTGAAAGTTTTGTTTTTTACTTTTCTAAGAAGTGTAGAATAATTACAGCAGACACGGTGCTACCATTAGTTTGCCCTCCCTCTCCTGTATCTCCCTTCAACTCCTATTATTTGCTTTCTGTAAAATTCAGAATTCCATGCAGCAATAAAAACCAAAAAGCTAAGTACAATATATTTTTGCATTGATGGAATCTGTATTTCAATGTGTTTTGAGTCTTATAGGTCCAGGGCTGGCATTCTTGGCATATCCACAAGCAGTTACTCAACTACCCATGTCTCCTGTCTGGTCTATTCTCTTTTTCTCCATGTTGGTGATGCTGGGACTTGATAGCCAGGTACTATCTTCATGATTAATAACCATATAATGTATGTAGAATTTCTTACCAAAATGTTAGTTAAAAAATTGCCTGTTAGTACTTACATCATTGAACAGCTTTTACATTTTTTTAGTTTTGAACACTTTTATTGTCATGAGTTAAGAAGAAATAATAAGCAGGACAGTCACATATGTCATATTATAAAATAGTAGAGTTGAGACCAATGACTTATGTATCCTACATGACATTTTTGTGAAAAAAGGAAACATAAATAAATAAAAAGAACATTATAACATATAATCAAAAGAGAACTAGGTATGCTTATTTTTACAAATCATGTGTTCGAAGGTATAGTAAATAAGGTCTACAGCTTTGGTACAGAAAAGTTGAAGCAACATCAGGGGCGATAAATCTGGATTGCTCAGTTTCAAGAGGTTTGTATTATTACCCTGGTTGGCTACCAGTTTGTAAATTCAAACAAGAATTTAATTTTGGATTGAATAGAGCTATCCAGTTAGTTAAAATAAGATGAGAAATATATTTTTTGTTTAATGAGGCTTTAATGAGGCCATGTGGAATAGGAAGACATTTTTCATGTGGAACAGTGATAGTGGATAAGTGTAACGAGTATATACCCCTACACGCAGGATCCAGCCAAACAGAAGACAGCACAGAGGAAAGATACGTCTACCGGACCTTAGAGTGGCCGGACTCGACGTAATAGGAGAAGTACAGAGTCAGGAACGATCCGAGGTCAAGGGCACAAAGAGACAGCGTAAACGAGAACTAGCCGGGGTCTGGTACACAGGAATCAGCAAGCCGGCAAACAGTACAGACAAGGATAAAGCGAAAACGAAGTCAGAATACAAAGCCAAGGTCAAATACGGAGAAACACAACTGAACACAACAAGCACTAAAGGGAACTGTAGCAGAAACCACGATAGGGCAAGGAACTAAGGGAAAAGGGTGAGTATAAGTAGCCTTCAAACTAATGTGATTGGCTCCTGTCACTTCCACACCCCCAACAGGTAAGTGTATGGGGTGATTGGCATGACAGGAGCCAATGGGAGCCTTTTTGCAATTTAGGCTCCCACTGTCTCTTTAAGAGCGCGCCCGAGACTCGCGGCGCGCTCTTAGCTGCAGGCGGGACACGTGACCGCATCTCGCGGTCACTGCCCGTCTTCCCGCTAGGAGAGTCGGATGAGCCGCGCGCGGTTCGTGCAGCCGCAGGACCGCGCGCAGCTTGAAGAGTGGACCGCGGCCGGCCCCCGGATAAGGTAAGTAACGCTACAGTACCCCCCCCTGAGGACACGCCCTCCGGGCGGGCAGGACCAGGCCTGGCAGGAAAACGCGAATGGAAAGAACGTACAAGGCGGGGAGCATGAACAGCATCCGCAGAAATCCAACTGCGCTCCTCAGGCCCATAACCCTTCCAATGTACCAAGTACTGAAGCCGACCCCTAAGGAAACGAGAGTCAATAACAGCAGACACTTCGAACTCCTCATGACCCTCCACAGAGACAGGAGGGGGAGGGGGAGTATGCCGGGTATAGCGGTTGCGTACGTAAGGCTTCAACAACGAGGTGTGAAATACATTAGGTATACGCAGATTCTTAGGCAGACCCAAGGCATAAGAAACGGGATTAACCTTATGTATAATGCGATAAGGACCAATGAAGCGGGGAGCCAATTTCATAGAAGGCACCCGGAGGCGAATATTCCGTGTGGAAAGCAAAACCCTGTCCCCCACAACATAGGAAGGAGCCGTTCTGCGATGCTTGTCAGCCTGAGCCTTCTGGCGGGCAGCAGAGTCCACCAAAGAACGCTGAACCTGCTCCCAAGTATTACGCAAACCAGCCAAATGCTCATCCAGAACTGGCATGCCCTGTGAGGAGAATGCAGCCGGAAGAACCACGGGATGCTGGCCATAGACAACGTAAAAAGGGCTTTTGCCGGAAGAATCATGAGTGGCGTTATTCCGAGCAAATTCAGCCCAAGGAAGCAGGTCAGACCAATTGTCCTGATGGTGAGACACAAAACAACGGAGGTACTGCTCCAGAGACTGGTTGGCACGTTCAGCAGCTCCATTAGACCGGGGATGGTAAGCGGAAGAAAACGAGAGAGAAATACCCATCTCCGAACAAAAGGCTTTCCAGAACCTTGAAATAAATTGGCTACCCCTATCGGATACAATAGATAAGGGAATACCATGTAATCGAAACACTTCTCTAGTGAAGATAAGAGCCAGTTCCTTGGAAGTGGGCAACTTGCGAAGAGACACAAAGTGAGCCATTTTGGAAAACCGATCTACTATCATTAGGATGACTGTGTTACCATTCGAAGGGGGTAATTCAACAATAAAATCCATTGATAGATTAGACCAAGGTCTCTCGGGAACGGGTAACGGATGCAACAGCCCACAAGGAACTCTACGAGAGGATTTCATACATGCACAAGTAGTACAAGCACTTATATAGTCAGTAACAACCTTATGTAAGGTATCCCACCAGAAATACCGAGAAACGGCTGACACCGTCTTGGAAATACCAGGATGTCCAGCAGTCTTCATATCATGATACAGTGACAGAATATCCCGTCTCTCGGGAACGTCAACGAACAATTTATCATTAGGCCTCTCGCTAGGTGCCATGCTTTGTTTCGCTTGTATGGCCTGCAAGAGGGACGAGGAAATAGACAATATAGTAGTTGCTATTATCCTGTCTGGGGGAATGACAGGAGTGACATCAATCTCCTGTTTGTCAATAGTCTCGAACTGTCTGGACAGAGCGTCTGCTTTAGTGTTCCGATCACCTGGCCTATAGGTGATTATATAATTAAAATGAGACAAGAACAGTGACCACCTAGCCTGCCTGGAAGACAATCTTTTAGCTTCGCTAAGGTAGGATAGGTTCTTATGATCCGTAAATATGAGGATAGGATCCTTAGTGCCCTCTAACAAATGTCTCCATTCTTTGAGTGCTAAAATGATAGCAAGGAGTTCGCGATTACCCACATCATAATTCCTTTCTGCTTTGGACATTTGTTTAGAAAAGAAGCCATGAGGATGCAATGGCTTGTCAGGAGACTCTCTTTGGGATAAGACAGCACCTACCCCTATATCGGAAGCATCAACCTCAAGTATATATGGCAATGAGGGGACAGGATGCTGTAAAATAGGTGCAGAGGCGAACGTAGTCTTAAGAAAGTCAAAAGCCTGAAGTGCCTCGGTAGACCAGGCACGTGTATTGCCATCCTTTTTAGTCATACGAGTAATAGGTGCTACGATAGACGAAAAACCTTTGATAAAACGTCTATAATAATTAGAGAAACCCAGAAAACGCTGGATGGCTTTCAGACCTTGCGGCAGAGGCCATTCTATGACCGCAGCGAGCTTCTGGGGATCCATCCGAAAACCCTTAGCGGAAATCAAATACCCTAAAAACTGGACCTCAGATTGGTCGAATAGACATTTTTCTACTTTGCAATAAAGACCATTAGCAAGAAGGGTCTTCAGAACTGTCGTAACATGTCTGTGATGAGTGTGTAAGTCTGTAGAATATATTAAAATGTCATCCAAGTACACAATAACAAATGAGTGAATAAAGTCCCTTAAGACATCATTAATAAATTCTTGGAATACTGCTGGGGCATTGCAAAGCCCAAATGGCATGACGGTATACTCATAATGACCTGACCTAGTGTTAAAGGCTGTCTTCCATTCGTGGTCCTTTTTTATACGTATCAAATTGTATGCTCCTCTAAGATCTAATTTGGTGAATACCGTAGCATGTTTGAGCCTGTCAAACAATTCTGTTATTAATGGTATAGGGTAAGCATTTTTGATGGTGATTTTATTAAGACCTCTATAATCAATGCAAGGTCTTAAATCACCTTCTTTCTTTGATACAAAGAAGAACCCCGCTCCAGCCAGAGAAGAGGATCTCCTAATAAATCCCTTGTCTAATGATTCTTTAATGTACTCCTCCATGACACGGTTTTCTTGAACCGATAGAGGGTACACCCTGCCCTTGGGAGGTATAGTGCCAGGCAACAAGTCAATAGCACAATCGTAGGGTCTGTGAGGCGGTAATTTGTCAGCCTCTCTTTTATCAAAGACAGTCTTTAAAGATAAATACTGAGAGGGTATAGTCGTAGACAAAGGAGGAATGGTAGGAACATTAATAGAATTCACAGGCGTGACTTCAATAGTACATGACTCATGGCAGGCTTCACTCCATTATTTTATCTGCCCTGTCTCCCAGTCAAAAATGGGATTGTGGGCACGTAACCATGGATACCCTAACACCAACTGTGAAGAGGGAGAGGTGATGACCTGGAACCGTATGGTTTCATATTGTAGAACCCCTGTGTACATGTGTAGCGGTGCAGTCTCGTGAGTAACAACTGGAGATATCAATGGTCTACCATCTATGGCCTCAACGGCCAAGGGTATCTCCTTCTCCCTGATGGGAATATTGTTTTTCTTTACAAAACCAGAGTCTATAAAATTCTCAGCTGCCCCAGAGTCAACCAGGGCGTATATATTTTCAACTATACAACTCTCTCCCATATGTAAAGAAACAGGGAGAAGCAGTCGGTTAGGAGGCAATGTAGGAGATTTAGAAATCACACCCAAGGCCAGTCCCCTATAAGGTCTTAGGTGCGAGAGTTTTCCGGGAGCAAAGGACACTCCTTTACCATATGGTCTCTCTTACCACAATATAGGCAGAGTCCCTCCCTTCTCCTATGTAATTTTTCATTATCAGAGAGTTTGGCAACCCCTAATTGCATGGGTTCCTCTTCAGATACTTTTACACTCTCCGGTGTATAAACTCTGGGGTGAATAGGTGTAACAAAACGTCTATTCCTGTTCTTGGTATAGAGCCTGTCACGAATCCTATTATCTATATCGATTAGGTAGTCAATAAGGTCCTCTAAGGCAATAGGAAGCTCCTTAGCTGCTACCTCATCCAATATAGAGTCTGATAAGCCTTCCATGAAGGCAGTAGTTAACCCATTATTGGTCCAATCTACCTGTGAGGCAAGGGTACGAAACTGAATAGCGTAATCAGCCACAGACCTAGAACCCTGTTTAACCCTCATTAATGCTCTTGCGGCATTCTTAGACCTTTTCATAGTGTCAAAAGTTCTGCGAAAAGCTGTAAGGAAACTGTGAAAGTCATGCACCATAGGTCCATTAGCCTCCCAAATAGGGTTTTCCCATTCAAGTGCTTTGTCGGTAAGTTGGTGCATAAAGAACCCAACTTTAGACCTCTCTGTGGGAAATGAACGTGGATACATCTCAAAATGAAACTCTATTTGGTTAATGAACCCTCTGCATGTCTTAGAATCCCCTCCATACCTAGGAGGAGGCGTTAAATGGGCCGTAGCATTAGACACAGTCGATACTTCAGGAAGCAGAGGTGTAGGAGGGTTAGGTGCGGTTGAAGGAATGGTTCTAGCTAAGAGTGTCTGGAGAGCCTGAGCTATCTGATCCATACGGTGATCCTGCTCTACAAATCTAGCCTCATGGGACGCCATCTATTGAACTAAATCTGCGGGGTCCATGGCCCTATCGTAATGTAACGAGTATATACCCCTACACGCAGGATCCAGCCAAACAGAAGACAGCACAGAGGAAAGATACGTCTACCGGACCTTAGAGTGGCCGGACTCGACGTAATAGGAGAAGTACAGAGTCAGGAACGATCCGAGGTCAAGGGCACAAAGAGACAGCGTAAACGAGAACTAGCCGGGGTCTGGTACACAGGAATCAGCAAGCCGGCAAACAGTACAGACAAGGATAAAGCGAAAACGAAGTCAGAATACAAAGCCAAGGTCAAATATGGAGAAACACAACTGAACACAACAAGCACTAAAGGGAACTGTAGCAGAAACCACGATAGGGCAAGGAACTAAGGGAAAAGGGTGAGTATAAGTAGCCTTCAAACTAATGTGATTGGCTCCTGTCACTTCCACACCCCCAACAGGTAAGTGTATGGGGTGATTGGCATGACAGGAGCCAATGGGAGCCTTTTTGCAATTTAGGCTCCCACTGTCTCTTTAAGAGCGCGCCCGAGACTCGCGGCGCGCTCTTAGCTGCAGGCGGGACACGTGACCGCATCTCGCGGTCACTGCCCGTCTTCCCGCTAGGAGAGTCGGATGAGCCGCGCGCGGCTCGTGCAGCCGCAGGACCGCGCGCAGCTTGAAGAGAGGACCGCGGCCGGCCCCCGGATAAGGTAAGTAACGCTACAATAAGTAGTAGTCAATGGAGTATATTCGAAGCAAGGTCTAGTTACCAGTGGGGTACCTCAGGGATCTGATATTTCAGAAGGTCTTGATTGTAAGGTATGTCTTTTTGCTGATGATACTAAAATTTGCAACAGGGTTGATGTTCCAGAAGGGATAAGCCAAATGGCAAATGATTTAGGTAAATTAGAAAAATGGTCAGAGCTGTGGCAACTGACATTTAATTTATATAAATGCAAGATAATGCATCTTGGGCATAAAAACTCAAGGGCGGAGTATAACATATTTGATACCCTACTAACCTCAACATCTGAGGAAAGGGATTTCGGAGTAATTATTTCTGATGACTTAAAGGTAGGCAGACAATGTAATAGAGCAGCAGAAAATGCTAGCAGAATGCTTGGTTGTATAGGGAGAGGTATTAGCAGTAGAAAGAGGGAAGTGCTCATGCCATTGTATCTCCACAAGGATATTGTTACTTTGGAAAGAGTTCAGAGAAGGGCTACTATGCTGATTCATGGATTGCAGGATAAAACTTACAAGGAAAGGTTAAAGGATCTTAACATGTATAGCTTGGAAGAAAGACGAGACAGGGGGGATATGATAGAAACATTTAAATACATAAAGGGTATCAACACAGTAAAGGAGGAGACTATATTTAAAAGAAGAAAAACTACCACAACAAGAGGACATCGTCTTAAATTAGCGGGACAAAGGTTTAAAAATAATATCAGAAAGTATTACTTTACTGAGAGGGTAGTGGATGCATGGAATATCCTTCCAGCTGAAGTGGTAGAGGTTAACACAGTGAGGGAGTTTAAGAATGCGTAGGATAGGCATAAGGCTATTCTAGATATAAGATAAGGCCAGGGACTAATGAAAGTATTTAGAAAATTGGGCAGACTAGATGAACCGAATGGTTCTTAAATGCCATCACATTCTATGTTTCTATGTCATATGGCATAGATACTGCGTTATTATTAGGGAGGTCTGGCATGAACAAAGTGTCAGAGATGGAGGGGCTTGACTGTGCAGAACAAACATCCTCTAGGCGTATATCTGGTGTTTTTGAGAGAGACATGGAATTTTTGGTATTGGTTTTGCCAGATTTGACAAACCTCTACATTGTAGAAGAAAGATAGACAATTCCTTTAGACAATAGAAACATCTACATATTTTATCAGTAAACTTAACCTTTTTTTAACCAAGAAAATCACATTATTTCATGTAGAGGCTTTTCTGGAGAGGGGGTAGACCCAGTGGTGTATCTTGGTTTTGTGCTGCCCTAGGCAGGACAAAACTCAGACACCCCCCCGCGCGTGCGCCACCCCCACCCAACCCTTCCCCCCTGCCCCGCCTTCTAAATACACACACATTCACTGACAGATACGCATACACTAGCTAACAGACACACACAGTCAGACACACACAGTCGGACACACACACACACACTAACAAACACACACAGTCGGACACACACTAACAAACACACACAGTCGGACACACACACTAACAGACACACACAGTGAGACACACACACTAACAAACACACACACACTAACAAACACACACAGTCAGACACACACACTAACAAACACACACAGTCGGACACACACACACTAACAGACACACACAGTGAGACACACACACTAACAAACACACACAGTCTGACACACACACTAACAAACACACACAGTCGGACACACACACACTAACAGACACACACAGTGAGACACACACACTAACAAACACACACAGTCGGACACACACTAACAGACACACACACTAACAGACACACTGTCGGACACACAGTCAGACACACACAGTCAGACACACACACACACACTAACACACACAGTCACAGACACACACACAGTCACAGACACACACACTAACAGACACACACATACACACTAACTCACACACTAACAGACACACACACACTAACAGACACACACACACACTATCAGACACACACAGTCAGAGACACACACACACTCACATTAACACATTTAATTTTTTTTTTTACTCCCCCCCCCCCCTACCTTTGGGAATGCTGGGGGTGGGGGAGTTCTCCCATTCCCTGGTGGTCCAGTGGCTGCAGGACGGCACTGGCGGGCAGGATGGGCGGCCGATGAGGGAGCTCTTCCCCTGAGCTCTCTGCTGAGCTCCCTCGCGCGCCGCCCGCAGAGTGAGGCTGGGAGGCGGAGCCGGAATATGACGTCATATTCCGGCTCCCAGTCTCACTCTGCGGGCGGCGCGCGAGGGAGCTCAGCAGAGAGCTCAGGGGAAGAGCTCCCTCGCCGGCCGCCCAGCAACCAGCCCAGCATGTCTGTTAGCCGCAAGGCTAACAAGACATTTGCCTCGGGCATTTGGGGGCGGCATTTTTTGCCGCCCCCTGGAAAATGCCGCCCAAGGCAAATGCCTTGTTTGCCTCGCGGCTAATACGCCCCTGGGTAGACCAGTCATAGAGGTACAAATTAAGTCAGGAAAAGTCCCAGGTCTGATTTTGGCACCCTTTCATTGTTAATCTCGAGTCTCCTATAATACTGAGAAAGAAAAAAAACCATCTCCAATTGCATAATTTCTGACAGTGCAACTTTAAAGGGACTCTATCGGCACCCAGACCAATTCCTCTCAGTGAAGAGATCTGGGTGCCATGTGCCCCCCTATTTTAAGCTTGTAGTTGAAACCATTGCCGTTCTGCAGGAACGGCAATGTTTTCATTACAGGCTAACCTGTCGTTAGAGGTACTTCCACAAAATAGTGGAGTAAAGCTCATGACTGGCATACTCTGGTATTCTGCTGCACATGCGCAATAGCCACCCTACTGCTTTCCTATGGGAAAGCATTGGATTGGCTCAAATCACTGATGATCTCAACAACAGAGGTGAACCCAGCTGCGGAAACCAATGTTGTAAGGGAGAAAAGGTAAGTAAAACTCAGAGACACTAGAGTATTTGGAATATACAATGTTGCTTTAATGCACCATATTTGGAGCTAATTATGCAGAACAATGTTGTATTGTATGTGGTGAGTATTGCTGAGAGTGTGAGTGCAGGTTTAATGCTGCAAGTGTATCGTTCAGTTTTGTTGCAAGCAAATCAGCAAAAAGTTCCCTTTAGTTGAAGGGGACAGATTTGGTGGTCCCAAACGGACAGATAAGATGTGACAAACACTCATATTGAGCACTGTCACAATTCCCTAGTGTCCACAAATGCAGAACATGGACTGTCCTGTCAAATGTAAGACTTGTTTTATAACTTGTGCAGAGCTCAGGAAGGTTGTAAAGGCTGAGAGGTATCATCACTGAAGTACATTAAACTGATGGGGAGGTGTTATGTTTTGTTTTTGGCATATTTTATAGTCCATGTCTCTGTTGATATTCCCTGTTTAATTTGGGGTGTATTAAAGAACAAAGAAGCATATATTTTTTAAGAGAGAATTTGTTAAAGGCACTGAATATTCTTAAAGGACCACTATAGGCACCCAGACCACTTCAGCTTAATTAAGTGGTCTGGGTGCCAGGTCCATCTAGGATTAACCCTGCCGGCTGTAAACATAGCAGTTTCAGAGAAACTGCTATGTTTACATTAGGGTTAATCCAGCCTCTAGTGGCTGTCTCATTGACAGCCGCTAGAGGCGCTTCCGTCCGTCCGGCGCTTGCGTCCATAGGAAAGCATTGAGAATGCTTTCTTATGGACTGACTGAATGCGCGCGCAGCTCTTGCCACGCATGCAGATTCAGCCGATGACGTCAGAAGGAGGAGGAGAGTCCCCAGCACCGAGGGAGCCCGGCGCTGGAGAAAGGTAAGCGTTTAACCTTCCTCCCCCTAGAGCCTGGCGGGAGTGGGTCCATGAGGGTGGGGGGGGACCTATTAATACTGTAGTGCCAGGAAAACGAGTTTGCTTTCCTGGCACTATAGTGGTCCTTCAAAAGGTAACTGTCACTTCTTGTCACTGTCATTTTTTGTTTTTAATATTGTTTACTTATAACTATATTTAGCAATTATTTATTTGTGAGGTGTGAAAAATACAAGTAAAGTAGAAATCCACACCTCTCTATCTTGCAACTGGATGTCTCCATCTTAGTTCTCTGTCAGTTATTGTTCTAAGCTCTATCCTTTGCATCTGATCATCATCAGAGCTTTGCTCTGTCTTATCTGAACTGGATTTTGATGGAATTTGCTAAATCTCTAATATAAATCTGAAAGTTCCCTCTGGTTCTCAAATCCACTGTCACTTTCTCTCCCTTCGCTCTCCTGTGCTGTGTATTTTTCTTCTATTTCTGTTTTACTACTCTAGTCTCCCCTAATCTACAGCTGAGGGTTCAGTATATTCCTATTATGCTAAAAATCAGACTGAGGGAAGTTATGACACTTTGTGTACTCATACTGCTTACGAATTAGATGTTTAATGTATCTCTAACCATCTAACTTTAATATAAAATAAAAAAAGAAAGAAATATACATGTAAAAGAAAATGGAGCATCTCATGAAAAAAGGTTAAGACAAGTTTTAGGTGACTTACCATTTTATTCAATAGTTTAAATTCCAGATAATTGCCAGTTACTCTTTGAAAACTTCCTGGTTATATATATAATGTGTTGACCACATCCTTTGATAATGTGATAGATATGAAGGTCATGTTTAAAAGAAATGTTACTTGTTCTGACTATTCTAGTTCTGCACTGTGGAAGGGTTTATTACTGCGCTGGTGGACGAGTATCCACAACTACTGAGGAGTCGGAAGAAAATCTTCATTGCGGCTGTCTGCTTCATCTCATTTATAGTTGGCTTCTCCAACATTACTCAGGTTTGTGTGTAAAATGTAACACTTTAGTTAGAACTTTAACATAAAACACATTAAAGGAAAACGACTTCCTAATAATACCTTCTTCTCAATTAAGTTGCTATGAGGGCAGGAGTGCCTGGGCCCTTCTTACATTTTGAGTTAAATTGTTTTAAATGGTTTAACCTTCAACTTGGTCCCCTGGCAGCATTGCCTCATCTATCTTTCCTACAGCCACCAAACAGGTCAGGAAGGTGCCTCAGCAGCCGATGATAGCTGTCAGCTTGTCTCCACCTGCCCACTGGGAGTAAAATTATGTAAGACACTGTACAATGGTGTCCAGCGATTCCAGCCCCCTTAACAACTTCATTAAAATTAAGTTATTGGTACTGGAGTGACCAAGGAGAGCACATTTAGGTTTAGCATATATTATATGGCATCTTTAGACATATTTACAGACAAAAGGACAGACAGGTATAAAGAAAGATAGACAGATGAATCCTGCTGAATATATATTTTTTATCTTTACGTGCATTTGTGGTGAACAATATTCAATGTATAATTTAAATGTTAGAACTCACAAAAATATAGTTGGTTGAAAACTGTATGACAAGTATCTGGTGTGCCTTCAAATAGAAATTATTTTTCCTGAATGTATCATACATTTTCTTGCAGGGTGGCCTGTATGTTTTCAAGCTGTTTGACTATTACTCTGCCAGTGGGATGTGTCTCTTGTTTCTGGTTTTCTTTGAGACTGTGTCCATATCATGGTGTTATGGTGAGGCACAGTTACCTTTCTGGACATAGTTTTCCTTAATGGGGGTTGTGTAAGGGTGGCTAATGATTTCATTATGCATGTAAAGTTAATAAGCAACTAAATCCATTACCGTGTCTTAGTACCCATACTATTCTAAGATTAGACTTCATCCTATGTCCACATGGCATCTTGTTTCATTAACCTCAAATTCGTAAACAATACAGTTTTCCATTGGAGATTCTATGTGCACTTACGTATCATTGTGTCACTATTACTCCCCAAGCTTTGCCTCTGTCTGTTTTCAAATATCAATATATAGTTTGCTCCTTACTGTGTCCTTCCAGGTGTGGATCGGTTTTATCAGGACATTGAAGAAATGATTGGCTACCAGCCGTGCTCATGGTGGAAACTGTGCTGGGCTTATTTCACCCCATTTGTCTGTCTGGTGAGAGCCAGTATTGCATATTCTGTACATAACCAGTTAACAAAATTGTCCCTACCCCACAGCATAAAATGTGTTGTAGTGGTTATGTGCCAGAAGCTCCTGGCACCATCATCATTGTAAGCAGTCAACCCATTTCAGAATGCCGATCCCTGCTTCCACTACAGTAACCAGTGTGCTAGAGCACTTCCATTAGTTCTCCTGAGCTAAGCTCTGCAGTTCAACTGATAACTCTCAGCCAATTTGCTGAATCCTCCATTGCCAGGCTTAGCTCAACCAGAGAGCTTCTGCCTCTCATTATGCTACGAGAGTGGCCCTGGATGGACCCCAAGCAGACTTTCATTAGCGGCGCACTGTAGTAGTAATGTTTTTAAAGCAGCTCTGTTATCAGAAATGTTTTTAGTAGATCTAAAACCTTTAAAAACTGCCTACAACTTGTGTTGATAATTTTTATACCTATTCAGGAATTATAGTTTAAATAAAAAATATAAACATTTGCAACTAACCAGGACCACCCATGGGTGTCCCTGCACAATGGAATGATGGAATGTAATCAGCCCTACTTTTAAAACTAATTTTTGTAATGAACGTTCCATGTTAAGCAGTTGCTTTCCCATTGCTTAGTGTAATTGCTGCTGTAATTCTTTCTTCATATACCTATGTAAATATTGAGAGCATGTTGCTAATTAATTTGAAAAAAAAATGCTTCACGCCCATTTAAAAATAAATTGTGAACTGAAGGATAGAGACTGTGGTCTATATTTTGCTGATTATATCTCCGATGTGTACAATTTAATTTAGTCCCTAAATAAACAGGAATTTTCTCAGGCTCTACTTTACTCTCCTTAATCTCCTACTGATGTGCTCAGTAAAATACATTTTCTATAACAACCCCATACAAGACCATACTGCTTCTCTATATACATCTTGCACTTATAACATACCAATTGTTTTATATACACACCCATCTACTTCACCATATTGTCCACTATAATCCCTGTTTTCCAAGAATTCCTTAATTCCTCCAATCTGTTCTATTTATATGTTAACATCTGTCTCTTGTTTTGCAGAGTGTTTTTATTTTTAGTGTGGTGGAGATGACCCCCCTCACCCTTGGTAGATATGTGTATCCAGCATGGGGTCAGGGAATAGGTTGGCTGATGGCTCTCTCTTCTATGGTATTGATCCCTGGGTACATGCTGTATTTATTCCTCACCTCCTCTGGCAACATGAGCCAGGTACCAATGGCTGTATTTTATATATAATAAATCAAATGCTCCAGGTTTGGTGATGCAATTGATTTTGCAGACTTTGCAACCACAATGCACTACACTCCTTCAACATATCAAGCACTTGAAATTAGATTGTTAAAATAATTTTGTGACTGATATAAAAATATGTTTTACAATTACAAATGTACTACAATTTAGCTTTTCTTAATGTAATCAAGTTTACCAGCTAAATTAATTTGATCAAAAAACTGTATTGGTTTTATCATTTACTAGATTTAGGCATTGATTTTGGAAGAATCACAATTCGGACAAAAATTGGCTATTTCGTCCAAATTCCTAATGGCACAATGGAAGAATGAACTAATGAATGAATTTGAAAACAAAAAATTCATTGATTTGTTCATTGGTTAATTCTACCACAACAAAATGTGTTTGGTCAACAGCTCCCTGATTTGGTACCTTTAAATATTTGAATCCCAAATATGTGTACCACGTTATGGAGCTATCTACTAAATAGCTGCAAGGCCAATATTAAGAAAATAGCTTTTCCTTATTTTGATATTTCAGCTGCTTAGTAGATAGCTCCATAATTTAATATCCTTATGGGGGATAGCCATATTTAAGGATACCAATATAGACAGCTATCTATTAAACAGCTCCATAATTTGGTACCCTTAAATATGGCAATCCCACATAAGGGTTCAAATTTAAAGAGTTATCAACTAAAACGTCGAAAGAGCAAAATTAAGAAAAGCCATTTTCTTAAGTTTGATCTTTCAGGTGCTTATTAAATAGCTCCACAGTTCAGTTGGATTGCCATATATAAGGATACTAAAATATGGAGCTATTTACTAAACACAGCTCCATCCCTAATTTGGCACCCTTAAATATGGCAATCTTAAATAATGGTACCATATTAGGGACTTGTCTATTTCAAAACCAATGAAAGTCTTAAAGGAAATTCGGAAATTCGGAAAAGCAAATATCGGACCGATTTTATCCAAAACAAATCGACTAATGGACAAAATGAATTTCGGCCAAACCAAATTTGTTTTCATTTACATTTTTTCGGACTTGCACAAGTCTATTTTTTAGTAGAGTAAAGTGGTTTCTGTATTAGTTTTTTGTGAACCTAGATTTTTATTTTATCCATGCAAGTCTCACTTTAATGTTCCTTTGTGTCTTAGCGCCTGCGTGAAATGACACAGCCACAGATGGAAAAAATAATGCAGAAAAATGGATTACGCCCCCGACTCAGTCTGGATAGCACCATACGGGAAATGTCCGGAATTTGATCTGCAACCTTTGTCCAAACATTCCCTCATTGTGTTAAGTTACTGCTTTTCCATAATACCTCCTTTTATCTCAGCTGAGCAGCAGATCATGTAACAATTAGAGATGAGAAAATCACTCCAGTTACTTTTATAAAATATTTCAAAATAATCCTACATCAACCTTTAATTGCAAAACACTATGGAATAAGATAAAACAAAGCAAGACACGTTGTATTAGCCTTTTGCCATGAATTGGGTAGAAATGTTTATGAAATCACGTGATCTCTCTCATTGATCCTCTCACATTGGTTATTTGTGTAAAAAATCCCCAAATGAACCCCAAGATTTGCCTATCAAGCTAAGCCTGGTGAAGCTACCACATCTATATGAACTTGTACAACGTTTTTTTTTTTCTTCTGTTCCCACATAGCATAGCAAACTCCTTCAAAGAGTCTTCCCGAGTGCCTTATAACTCATCCTGGAAGTAAAAGTGTAACATTTTATTATGATGTGATATTTGGTTTGATTAAACTAAATGCAAAACATAGTAAACATGAATGTTATTATTTTATACACTGTGGGCACTTGCACTGTCATCTATTATAAAATACGAGTTATTGATGTAATGAGTAATGTCACTCCCACTAAGTAATGTAATCCACTCTATTCTTATTGTGATTTGAGACTTAGTTACAGATATATAAAGCGCTGCGGAATTTGACGGCACTCTATAAATAATAATATATATATATATATATATATATATATATATATATATATATATACATACATATATATATATATATATATATATATATATATATATATATATATATATATATATATATATATATATATATATATATATATATATATATATGTTAGCTACATATTCTCCATTCCAGGCAAGACTAAGATGAGAGATGGGTTAAAGAAACACTTTAACATTAGAACTACATACATTTATTTATCATGTAGCATACTTTTTGCATTTTAGATGTAGAGCCCCCACTGTGTTCTAAAATAAAATGTTGCTTATCTGCAATCCAACGGTGAGATCGCCTTCTTGCCATAGCTCTGCTCTTTCCCCTAGAGATCATCACGTCATAGAGAAGCACTGGAACACAGGGCACATGCGCAGACATTTCTGTGTGTTGCCAAAAAATGCTTCCCTGCTGGGAGGTATTACCAAAGGTGTTTATAACATTGTTCAAGTTATCTTTATATAAATTACATCATTATGTTAACCACTGAAGCACTTGGTGAAGTGAGTTAGGGATTGGAGTGTTCCTCTGAGGATGACCAAGATGTATAATTTAGGTAAAAACTTTCTAGCTGAAGTTTTTTTGCCAACATGGCTATTTTTCCCTAGTCCTAGCAACTATCATTATGTAATAATCCATTGAAAATAGACACTTGACTAGTGGTGTGGCAACAGGGAATGATGGAGAGGCAACTGTAACTAATGTAATGTGAAATAATGGCTTACAGTCCGGCTCCTAGTTGCCCCTCTCTTTATGATTTATCGCTTCATGCAGTCTTGACAATTATCCTGGAGAATTAAAGATAGGCGGCAGACATTAAATATTATACACCTCTTGCATTCAGTCTTGTATGACGCAAAGCAAGGATTGGACAAAAAAGAATCTCTGTACCATTACCACTGCAGTGATCTCTAGGTAAATCAGCCTAGTATAGTAAGATTTTCAAAATATAAAAACTATGTTTGAAATAAAGGCACGATGAATTTTGTATATAAGCCTTGCTTAATAAAATATGGAATGTGTTATTATTTTGTTACTTGCTTTAACATTAATCCTAATTTGCCGTTTGAATCTTGAATATTAATGAATGGTTTCCAAGTTAAATAAACATATTTTGATAATTTTCTACTGTAACCCTAAGGGTTGCTAGGATATAGCAATTACAATTATTTATATTATAGTCTCTATAGTCTGTTGACTAAATAAAAACTCAGCTCAGGAAAACTAATTGACAGCAAGTTCCCTATAGTAGAGGCTTTACATTTTAATCTAAAATGCTAGAGGGTTGTAAGAGATGCTGTTTTTTTTTTTCTATCCTAGATATGGGATATGTAGACAATAATTCATGTTGTGGAAGTAACATTGATGGGGCTTTTTAAAACTTTCTAACACTTGTGTAGCTGATAGAAAAAAATAGAACTAGTAATAACTTATACATATGTAACAGCAAGGTTTTAATACATTACTAACATTCTCTGACACTGTTGAAATAGAAGGTAGTTCTGTCACCTTCTGGAGTCTTTGTATAATTTGTAATGTTGTGTAATACAAAAATGGATAAAAGAGACTAGTTCGTGTTAAGACTTGTGGTTATTCACTAAACAGTGAATAAGAAAGTGAGTTTAAAGATTTAGTAGGTGACATAGGATATATTTTTAGAATTTCTTTGACAATTCAACCAAATTCATTGTTTAGTGCAAAGACCTTAAAAATTAAATCATTCTACCACAATAAATACATAATTTTATTTTTAAATTGTGAAATAAACAAAACACTATAAATATATTTTTACTTTGCTGTGAATGAAGAGCATCCATTAAAGAGTTACTCCAAGCATCACTAGAGCCTGCTGTAGTGGTTATGTGGCCAGAAATGCCCTGGCCCAGTTCCTTGGTAATGAGGTCAATTGTTTAGCAACAGGGTGCCCCCTTCCCTGGGTACACACCAGGCTCCAATGCTCACTGGTGGTCTGGTGATGTGCTTCTGTCTTCTGCAGAGCCACAGAAGCTCTGCTCTCAGCCAGAGACTGACATTCTGTGCAAAGAATGGTGCCAGAAATTACGTTATCCAGCTGGAACTACAGTTCTGGGCTGGCTGTTCCAGCGATGAAGTTACACCTTCAGAAGCAGAGGGGTTAAACTCTGTATGTGCAGTGTTTGAAGCGTAACGCTGCGCATGCAGACTCCAGGCAACATGACAACTTCAAATCATTGAAGTGGTCGAGGTGTTTGAAGTGACCTTTTATATGTTCAAATAATGCTTTAGGATATCATATTGTTGACTGTACTGGGAATATTTTCAGATTCACCAATGTAACCTCCAATTCAGTAAGACCAACTTCTACCATGTTTAGGTAAAGTGAGTTAAAAAAAAATGAGACACAAGACAAAGATGACATCATATCATGTAATTCCTAGATTTCTATAGAACAGATAAAATATTCACTTCTTGTTCAGTTACAAAATATTACAGGTGTCTGGGTGCACAGTCACATGTCCACACAAGCCCCACCCACCCATTCTCTTCCAGTGACTATTGGTGTAAGATCAACCAGTACTTTGTTGGATTCCTCTGTCTTACAGTGTATATGGGGAAAACCAAGACAAAACTACTTTTATGGCACATAGAGAATCCCTAGACCTTACATGGGACACAGAGCACCAAGTCACTGCCTGGCAGAGGTCTAGTCATACCATAGAGGTCTAGTCAAGTCTATAGACTTGATGTTGAGTCTCAGAATTCAGATCTCTGGAAGAAATGGCTGATTCTTATGATGAATTTTCAGGTTCTCCAAGGGAATGGACAGGTTTTCATAATAAATGAGGCCATACTTTCATAGCATTGGAAAAACTCTCACAGCGAATGGAGAGACTAGTGATGTGAACTGACAGATTCTCAAGATGAATGGGTAGACTCGTGATGTGAATTGGCAGAATCACAGGGTGAATAGGTAGACCCTTGGGGTGATTTGACAGATTGTCAGGGTGAATAAGCAGACTTTTTGGAAGAATGGAATGTTTAAAAGAACCCAATGGACACCCACTAGTTTCCTCATATATTTAATTCCTGGTTCCTGGATAAAGATTGCCTATATAATGGTTATGACTGGGCTTCTTTTGAACATTCCAGTGTGATTTGGGGGTTTTGTCTTCCCCTCCTGGAGCACTAAGTTAGAAACTACTCCCCATGTCTGTGTGTGCATTTCTCACAACTTTTAAAAACATTTTTGGATGAATGGGCAGACTTTCAGGATGAATGGGAACATTCTCAGGTTGGATATGCAGATTCTCATGATGAATAGGCACATTTAGGGTGGAAGTGCAGATTCTCATGGTGAATTGGCAGATTCACAGAATGAATGTATTCTAGGGTCACACAGAGTCGATTCCTTTGTATGGTACAATGACTTGATGATATTTCTACCTTGCAATAGGGAATTCCCTTGCAAATATATATCACAGCTGATTCGCCGTCTTTTATAAATCACTTAATAAATCTGTGACATGTTCTGTGACATGTTGAGTTTCCCATGTGAACTAGTTATGAAATGATTTATTATCCATAACTGGCAATGTAAAGAACAGAAAGTTCCCGTAGTCCGCTGATTTAGAAACAGAGGTGTACACATTTTAACCCCTTAAGGACACATGACATGTGTGACATGTCATGATTCCCTTTTATTCCAGAAGTTTGGTCCTTAAGGGGTTAAAGCTGCAGAGCAGTGTAAACTTTGTCCCCTAAAAGTGACCTCCTTAGCATGGTATAACATATTCTTTAATAGAAAACTGCAGAGCATTCCATACATTGTCCCATAACAGCAGAGTACTGAATGCACTGTTCCCGTAATGGTGACAAATGTAAGCACCGCAAATCCAATTTCCTAACAAAACAAAAAGAACTGCAAACTCTATAACGTAACACAGACTAATTATCTCTCTTAAAAAATATTAGTGGAGCACAGCTCAATCCATCATATATCCATCATCAATCTATCCCTTGTATTCTTTAACAGAATTGCCTGAGCACACAGTACCTTATCTGCAGAGCACTGTATTCTATATCCCTATATTAAAAAAATGTGTCCACTTACGGAATTGCAGAGCACCGCCTATCACATTTCTAACAGAGATTAGCAGAACACGGAATACCTTATTGCCAACAAATGCAATTTGTACATTGTACACTTTATACCACTAGGAGACCTGCAGAGGACTGCAAAACCTACACCCCAACACAAGCCTGCAGAATACTACAAACTCTAGGATGGAAAGGATGAATGATCATCAAAGAAATGATGTTAGAAGAGGTAATGGTAGGGAAATGGGAAAGCCCAATGAAAAAGGAAAGGACATGAGCATGCAGGATATTAAGTATGTAAGACTGATAAGAGCCTAGGACTGTCTGCTAAGAGCATCCAGCCCAAAGGGCAACACCAAGACTTATAAAAACGCAAACAGTTGAGAAGAGATAGCAATGGGTCAGAGAGTGCTTAGGATACAGAAGAAGATGAAAGGGAAGCATATGGGTACAAAGAGAATAACAATAAGATGGGAGAGAAGAGGAAAACAGATGAAATAGTCAAGAAGTCAGGATCTGACAGAGAAAACCAGCACAAAGAAATGTGCAAAGAAAATAAAACAGAGAGGGAAAAAATAAATGCGTGCAACAGGATGGGGCAATAGAGATGCAAGTACGGGGAGTTGGGGGGATAGACAGATAAAGGCAGTGGTCAGTCATTAAATGGCAAAAAGAGAGATATGTCAAATGATACAGAGACCTGCGAGTCTCCAAAACTCACTCGGGGACTTGCGAATTCTAACACGTATACAATTGCTTAAGGTACACCAAAAATGAAAATTAAAAACGTATTTACAAAAACAACCAGATGATGGAGACCTGCGAGTCTCAGAAAAAAGCATGTAACCTAAGACATAGAGACCTGCGTGTCTCATAAATATGATGCTAAAGTGGAGACCTGCGAGTCTCAACAGGTATACAGTGCATACCGAAAAATAAAAATGAAAATTATATTTACAAAAAAAATAAAAAAATATGTATGAGAACAATCAAAAGAACACCACAAAGCTGCAAGAAGTAATGAAAGGGGGAAAAAAAGCATTGGATTACAAAGAGAGAAGTGTTGAAACGAAGAATTGTAAGAGCATGTGGCAACAAAAGATACGGAAAGGGAGAAAGGCATATAATAAGGCCAAGAGCACGGGGCAGCAAAGAAACATGGAGAGGGTTAATAAAGAAGGACACATACATTAGGCAACAAATAGGTAAGGACAGGGGCAGTGACAAGAACAGGAACAGGGCTATGGAACAACAGAGAAAAAAGGCATGAAGATGGGATAACATGTAGATGACAGTTAGCAAAAGAGAGGAGCACTGGGATATTGGGTTAGATGTATACTCTGCAGTGAAATAGCGACCTGGATTACAATCTGATAGTTACAGCATCCCTGTTCTGCAGTCTGAAATCTCATACATAGCAATCAAGCTCTTACATATGGAGCTTTTGTCAGATTTGCAATTAGGAACCACCACAACCTTCCACCCTGCAATGTGAAACCTCTGTAAACTTATAACCCCATAATATGAAACCACATAACCTTATTGCTCTGTAATTTGAAACAACAACAGTCTTCCAACTCTGTAATATGAAACCTCTATAACGTTCCAGCTCTGTAATATGAAACCTCTATAATGTTCCAGCTCTGTAATATGAAACCTCTATAACGTTCCAGCTCTGTAATATAAAACCTCTATAATGTTCCAGCTCTGTAATATGAAACCTCTATAAAGTTCCAGGTCTATAATAGGAAACCTCTATAAAGTTCCAGCGCTATAATGTGACTTCTTTCAAGTTCCAGCTCTGTAATGTGAAACCTATATAATGTTCCAGCTTTGGAATATGAAACCTCTATAATGTTCCAGCTCTGTAATATGAAACCTCTATAATGTTCCAGCTCTGTAATATAAAACCTCTATAAAGTTCCAGGTCTATAATAGGAAACTTCTATAAAGTTCCAGCTCTGTAATATGAAAGCTTTCAAGTTCCAGCTCTGTAATGTGAAACCTCTATAATGTTCCTGCTCTGTAATAGAAACCTCTATAATGTTCCAGCTCTGTAATACGAAACCTCTATAATGTTCCAGCTCTGTAATACGAAACCTCTATAATGTTCCAGCTCTGTAATATGGAACCTCTATAAAGTTCCAGATCTATAATAGGAAACATCTATAATGTTCCAGCTATGTAATATGAAACCTCTATAAAGTTCCAGGTCTATAATAGGAAACCTCTATAATGTTCCAGCTCTGTAATGTGAAACCTCTAAAGTTCCAGCTCTGTAAGGTGAAAGCTCTATAATGTTCCAGATCTGTGATATTAAATCTTTATAACACTTCAGCTCTGTAATATAAATCCGCTATAATGTTTCAGCTCCGTCATTTAAAACCTCTATAATGTTCCAGCTCTGTAATAGAAACCTCTATAACATTCCAGCTCTGGCACTGGTAGCATAACTTTCCCCCGCTGCAATGTGTTACTTTATATATAACCATTTAGCTCTGTATTGGATTGCCTCTTATTGCTTTGTACACAGTGTCCCATTTGACAAAACCTGACATTTTTTACCCTGTTCGGCATATTGGTTATTACCAGCCTGCTTTGAAGATCATGGTTATACCTCATTTAATAGAGGGTTTTGCCCCAAACCCAACATGTCTCCATCGTCCACTGCTCACAGTGCCATTGGTGCTATGCAAGGGGCTTCTTTCATAGCTTCCAAGGTCCATTTTGATTTGTGTCCATCCACATTTGAGTCCCTGGTGCTGTAGAATCCATTTAAGCAATAGTACATGTGACTCCCATGTGACGTGTGGGAGGAATGGGGGATAGTATAAGGTGTGGAAATAGATTGTCCAGGACGTGCTGATCATATAAAGGTTTCTCCACAGTAAAAACACATGGGAGAAAGATAAAACCTACTAAAATACACAAACTGGGACTCTCAAAGGCATAAAAATAGTACTGGTGACTGTGCAAGGACAGGGTATAGATGACTGTGTAAAGGATACAGGAGATTGTGAATAGGAAGTAATGAGTATCTAGGGATGGCTAGAAATATGCAGGGGGGAAGTAATTGTGCAAGGGCAGGCATCAGTGTTCACTGACAGGCTTTACAGTGCAGGTTCCATTGAGTGTGCAAGGACTGAGTGTGCAGGAAGGGAAGTCCAAGATGGCAGATGGTTGCCCAATGCCTACACAAGACTCCGGGAGCCACTAGAATACCTGCGCTCTCTTAACAGGACTCCCGGAGGGCAGTACTGGTGGGGATGGTTATATGGAGGAGGAGGAGGGGGAAGAGGGGGTTGGTGGACATTTCCTCCCACACTGCGCAGGGGAGTAGAGGTACAGGACCCAGACAGGTAGCGGGTCACAGTCTGGTCGAGGGCGGGCAGTGCCCGGCCAGGTGTGTCCAGCACAATCACCTTGACAATCTGCTGACACTGCAGGAGCCGGTCGGGGGGGGCAGCCTGCAGGGTCTCCCGCTGCCCGTTAGGAGCCGTGCTGCCCGGAGCTCCATTCTCTGGCCCCTGGGGGCCGATGTGCTGGGACGTCTGAAGCCTGTTGTGAATTGACACCTAGTTTAGAAACAGCCAAAGAAGCATTAAATGTTACAAGACTATTACCCACATGCTAAACTTGGCTGCTTATGTGCCCCAGCAGCTCACAACACCCACTACAGTGACCCAAATTCTGAACTAAGTCTATGCACAAGTCACACAAGATTTAAACTAAATGGACATGATAAGGTGTATGCAACCCAGAACTGGGACTACATAGCCACTTACACATGTAACCCCCCAATTTTATCCCCATGCATATCAAACTATAGGTCTCACACAATTTAAGAAGAAAAGTAATCACTCCTCTGTATAGTGACACAGAGCATGTGTTCCCTATTACTTGAAAAATAACATCAAATACAAAGCATACTTGAAAAGGGCAATATTTTTCTACTTATGAAGACATTAAAAGCAGCATAGGACAATTCAGTCCACTGTGTGTACTATTAATGTCTCTGTTACTCATTTAAATTAGGCAGACAAGCTGCAGGCTATTAAGATGAAGTACAAGTCCTCCAGCCTTCTCCTTGTCACTCATTCAGCTGTTATTTACTGATCTGTGAATTGTTGGGATTTCATGAGAGAGTTTAAGATTTTAGGCCAAAATTTGGTAAATTAAACACAAAATTCTAACTTTTCTGAATCAGCTAACTAGGCATACCATTTCAATTTCTTTGAGGGATTCCTGATATTGTGTGTTTTAGTAAATAAATATGTATGTGAAAAGTGGTGAAACATGCCTTTTTTTCTGTTTTTTTTTTTTTTTGGGTAGGATGGGGTGAGTGGTTGCTTTTTATCAGTGTATAATTTTTGCAAAATCATAGGTGTTAAACTGTGCTTCCCCTCCCACATGATGTAGATGTGTCTACACTACAACTGCAAAATCTTAAAAAGATTTGCATATTGGCATGCATATTTGCAGTAAAAACATTTGCACTTATGTCCTCTGTTTCCATACACCAATCCTAGGATTTGTAGTCAGATACTAATTTTCTTCAGTTTTAAGTCATTTTTTTCTGTTTTTTTTTTTGTTTTTTTTTAATGGGGCAGAAATTAGAATATAGGTGTTATGGTCATGGCAGATAGACTGCCTTTCATAAGGTCTTAGAAGCCAGTGAACTTGGATGGATGATTGTTTCAAGACCTGCACCATAACGGACCCACATTGGCTAAATGTGTCCAGTGATCATCTGAATTTAAGCTAAACATTCAACTTTCATCTGGACAAATATAATGGATGTCAATGACAGGCAGACATAATGTGAAACTTATAGAAAATGTACATTCATCCTCACTGAATCCTATTCTTCCTCATTTTCTCTATTTTAAGGGTTATGTTTGGGACTAGGCTTACTTATCAGGAATGTGGTTATTAATAAGGCTTAGATACTAAATGGATACTTAATATTAGCTTTGCCAGAGAACATGACTCTAGTGGCTATAAGACTGACAGCCACAAGAAGCACTTCCTCATGAAGATCTTCAAAATCCAAAGGCCTTCACATTCAGCAATCAGCAATCAGCATCTTCACATGCAACATTAGGGTGCAGAATGCTGTCAATGCTTCTCAAAGAAAAGCATTTCATTTCCACAATGGCTCTCTATGAGAAGCATTACATTGATAAATGATGATCTCAGAGGAGGCGGAGTTAGATAATCAAGCTTGATGTTCTCACTGAAAGCAGGGCAGCTGCCGAGAGGAAACTGTTCCACATCTGACTTACGGGTAAGTCTAATTTAATTACTTTTATATTTTAGTATTTTTAATAGGAGGGTGGACACTGAATCTAGATGACTTAAGGAAAAAGCTAAGGTAAGGTTTAAAAACTAATGTAATGAGTTTCTTTTTAACCTTAGAAAGAGAATTTAAGGTTACATTTATATATTACGGCTATATTTAAAGTTATACAGTCGGGTTATATATATTACATTTAAGGTTATGGGGAATGGTTAGGATTGTATATTATTGGAACACCCCTGACTAGATCTTTCAATTAACTTGTTATGGAAGCCCGAGTCGCTCGGCGCTGTTTCCTGTCGAGTTGCGGAGACAAGACTGTATGTTTAGTCACCCGTTTTTATTTGCAGTTTTTTCATTTTTAATAAGATAGATCCATCTAATCTAAATAATGTAGAATTTGAAGATCCAGAATAAAACAAATTAGTTACTAATATCTATTTTCATGTATGTTTTCATAATATAATTATACTAATATGTTAGGATTTTCATTACAAATTCAGTAATCAACAAGGTGAAAAATTAGGGTTACGTGTTGGAATTAACAGTGTATATTATTGTTAAAGGCGTATATAAGACCAGAGAAATATAATGGGATTAGATAAGGTTTTATATATATATATATATATATATATATATATATATATATTACTGTAATTTATTGCTGTAATACATTAGGGTCAGATATTAAAGTTAGGGTTAGATATTTAAAGGGATCCTTTAGTGCCATGAAAACAAAGCCATTTTTCTGGCACTCTAGGGTTAACAGGTCCCCCCCTCTCTCACGCTACCCCTCCCGCAGGGCTGAGGGGGGATAAAACCCCTTCAGCCACTTGCCTGAATCCAGCGCTGATGTGCTTTGGCACTCGGTCAGGCTCTGCCCATGCTCATCCCTCTGGTAGACAGCCAGGAACACTATAGTGTCAGGTACATAAACATGCATTCCTCGCACTATAGTGGTAAAACCACTATTTAGGTACCCTCCGTGGCTGAAACCATCAAATTTGCTAAATGCTGTGCTGCGCCAAACAGCACCTCCTTATAGAGATTCATTGAGTGGCCATCTGAATGACTGCTACTAGAGGTGTTACTAGGCAATAATGTGAATACTGCCTTTTCTCTGCGAAGGCACTGTTTACATAAAAAAAAAAAAAAACCTGCATCGAAAGGCTATAGACACCAGAACAACTATATTAAGCTGTAGTTGTTCCAATGACGATAGTGTCCTTTTAATGACTCATAGGAATAGGGGAGTTATCTATTAGATTAGGGGTTTATTTATTTAAAGTTAATGGCAGGATATATAATGTAAATATATGTATGAATGTACATTTGTCCTTGTTGAATGTTGTTCTTTTCTCAGTATAGCCTTAAGAAAATTGTACATTCTCCTGATAGAACACTGTCCTTTTCACTATCACTGACTAAGTTTACAAGGCACTTTGACGTACATGCAAGTGCATGCATGTACATAAGCTCTGGTCGAATGTAAAGTATAGAGTTGAAACTGTCAAAGCACATTGCGTAGAATATACATTCATCTTAGTAGAATGTTAAACTTTCTGAATGCAAGGCTAAGAACAAAAAGTAAATTGGGCTGGCAGAATTCTCTTCTATTCTCAATGTAAAATCTCCATCATATTCCCTGCTTCATTGTAAGTCATCTGTTTTAATGTGGTACTATAAAAGGTAAGTCTGAGAGGAGAATGTACAGTCTTCTGGTGCTATGTATCACTCAGTATAAGTTGTGGTTGAATGTACAGTCATATAGTTAAAGTGTGCTCTCAGTGTACGTTTAGAAGTAGAGATGGGTGAAAATACAAATACATTTTGCCAATATTTAATCAAAACCAATATTTTGCATATTAAATTTGTAGCCCTTCATTTTTTTTTTTTTACATTTTTCAAATGTCATTGAATGTTGTTTTATATATTGTGCTATTTGAGAAACCCAATAGAACAAAATCAAACATTTCAAAATTGGAACCAACATTCACCGACATTCAACAAATCGACATAACAACCCACTGAGGGAAAGGGACATAATATAAAGACATACTGATTTAGAGTTTTTGGTTACTGCTCTCTTTAAGAATGGAACACTATCTGCGTAACCATGAGAGGAGATGACTGCATCATTGGGACTACAGAAACAATGTAAGCCAGTCATTGTGATTGAGTTTAAGCTCCATGATGTCATGATCAGTGGGGATGGCACTTTCTGATTGGTCAGTGTCACAGCCCTAGTTTATAAGAGCACTACTCACCTCAACTGTGCTGTCTGTGTCCTTTTCAGGTGGGTCACGCTTACCTTCAAAATATGAGGTGAACTTAGGTGCAGGAGAGAGAAAAAAAAGAAAGAAAGAAAGAGAAAGAAAGAAAGAAAAAGAAAGAAAGAAAGACAGAAAGAAAGAAAAAGAAAGAAAGAAAGAAAGAAAGAAAAAAGTCAAGAAAGAAATGAGAAGTACAGATGGTAAAGAAAAAGATATGAGGGGAAAAAAGGGGAAAATGTTGAAAAGGGAAAAGATGAAAAGGGACATGGATATGTAGAAAGGTGTAGGAGAAAATAAAGGAGCATATGAATATAGCGGAATGTAAACGATGATGTAGGTAAACAAAATGGGGCCAAGAAGGTAGAAATTAAGAAAGAGAAAACAAAAAGATAGAAAAATAGTATAAAGAGATAGTAGACACGTAATAAAGTGCAAAAAACAGCATGACGGAAAAAGGAATAAGGCGAGTGGGAAAGAAGAAATTGGAAAAGACAGTGGAGAAAGACACATAAAAACAGAATGGCAGAAGGAAAGACGATGATATGCCAAGACAGTCCAGGAGAGGCCCTTAGTTAATAGATTATTATAGTATAAGGCCAGAAATACAGAAAGGGTAACAAAGCAAGACACGTCTATGGTGAGGACAGAGAGGTGCAGAAAATGAAAATAAAGTAATAAACAGACAGTTTTGGACAGGCAGTGGTAAGGATAGGGGGGGCGTTTGGACCAAAGGGGAAAGGGGTGACCATATCAGGGAGACTCAAGGGGCATGCGGAGCAAGGCTGTGACACTAGAAGTATGTGCCACTCACCGGTGGGGGACTCCTGCTTGGACTGAGTGTCCAGCTGAGACCCATTTGTCTTCATGGGGATGGTCTTCACCCCATGTTGCTTCTCCAGCTCCCCTGGGAATGTTTAACAAAAGACAATAAAAAAGGTCTGTGAGCATGGGACAAAGCAAGGTGTTGAATGCAGAATAATGTAATTACATACAGTCCATTTCTACCAATGGAAACTACCCTATTTGGACCTTCCCCAGAAGAGAGCACCTTAAAAACAACATTGAAGAGCATTGTGCACATATCTCTGATATATGGACAATATAACACTTATTTTCGATCATGATAATTTACTAAACCTCAGCATTAGGCCCATTCCTTTAATACCATTTCCCAATTCAATCTGATATTGTCTACTGCCTCACAAAATAAGACTGTAAACATCCACTAGACACTCTTGCCTTACTGTAAAACTCAAGCAATACCCTTTCTCCACCCTTTCCTTACCAGTGTTCCATCAAAGCACTTTTTTGTGAGCAATCCAGCACTGAAACCATTAAAGATTGCGTTATTAAATCAATTACACCTTGCAATTAAACTGTTCTCATTTAAAGTTTAGGGTATGGTTGATTGTAAGACTACTGTCGTATTTTTACTTTTGTTTCTTATGGTACTCTTACAAAAAAGTGCAGAGAGAGTATACTGTTCTTTACCAATACTGAAATCCTACAATAACACACATTCCCTAAAAGACATACAGAAACATTTTACATGCCTATAAATCCAACACCCAGTTAACATAAAACTAAACACACGTTCAAAGATGGACAGACATGCCAGCACACACATAAGTGGATATTCTCAAGCACTAAGATAGACAAATCTCCACTCACATTCAATGCGTATTTGTTCCATCTCTGTCACTTCATAAATAGATTCCTTCAGATCTTCTAAGAATTTCTGCAGCTCCTCGGAGCCCAAAGCACAAAAGTGCAAAACCAATTTCTTCTCCGAACCAGAGAGAGGACTAACCAGTGTGATCCCATGAGGATAGTCTGAAAAAACATGGCAAACAAAACATTACAGTGATTGTCATAATGATAACTTGGAACCTTTGTGGATATAGGTACAGGAACCTTCCCTTTTTGTATGGTGGAATTGGTTGGAAAAAGAGGACAAAGAGTATGTGGAGCATTAAAAGATGCTCATAGCACAGGCGTAACAGTGGAGATGAGTTACTCTAGATGCAGCAATGACCACTTCCAAGTTATTTGTAAAGAATGCCTGGACACACAAGGTTGTATCCAACAAGGCAGACTTTAAGTAACCTTTTGGCTCAATTCAAGCCTTGATAAAGACTATGTCTGGTTCCATTTTTGGTAGCGTTCTCATTTGATGGTGTGTCCACAGATGCTGGCATCAGAAGAATTAGTGAGAATTAAAATTACAAAGCATTTTTTAAATGTAGGTAGCTTGTAAGGAAGGTGGACTAAATAATGCGGCTTTGTCTGTAACTTTTATAAGATGTCCTAATACAAAAACAATGATATTGGTCAAAATGGACAAGCCAAGGTCAGTTCTTTCTAATCTGCTACTTTGTCCATAAGTACTCCCATTACTATAAATAAAGATGCTTTTCCATCTCAAGCTGCACCCTCATGCTTTTACACCTTCTTGTATACAATTTCCTCTACAAATTGCTGCATTGAAATCATTTACTCTTACTTTTTTTTCAAATTCTTTATTTAAGTTCAGACAGCAGAACACAACCATTTTAGTAGGTTCATTAGTAGAATAAATATCATTCAGGTTACACTGAAGAGTCTGTTCAGACATCACGCTCCAGGGCAAGAAAAAATACAAACAAGAGAAAGAACAAACTAATGAAAATATGAAAAAATAAGAATGCCGTAGATCGGAGAGTTAGAAGCCACTCACGTCCCTGAGCAACCCACTTTACTGACCTTGGTAAGACTCCCATGGCGACTAAATAAATAAATCATACTGCATGATTAATGCTCTGAGGAGTCGAAACGTCGATTGACTATTGGGGTAGCTTACCCATAAATAAATACTTTCACCATTTGTATCCTGAAGTGCTGCCCATGCTTTCTGTTTATTTGGCACTTGCACAGATTGGTGGTGTCTGCTTCCCATGGAGTGACTCCTGAATTAGTGGTCATAATACAACATGGAACTTGTGTACAGGGTGATTTGTTTTCCATGGCAATCAAGTCTCATGAAATGTGGATAAATTATTTCTGACCTGCACTGCCAAATTGTTCATGAGTTACTTGACTTAATTCTCAAAATAATTTGCGCTATAAAAGGGGCCTCAACCTGACTGAGCCATAGCAAAACGTGTTGCCAGAGTGAGCATATTAAAAAGCCTCTACTCCCTGATAATCATGCCCTCTATAGGCTGAGACAGCAGAAAAGCCCAAAGGCCGAGTTAAAAGCGCCTGTCAAAAATGATTGACACTAGTGATCACCCCCCTGCATAATTGCTAGCAGGCGTCTGTTGCAGACCTACGCATATGACTATGGCATTACTTACCTCCATCGAGTCAAGCAGACCTCCTTCTGCCTCCCGGTCCGACCACTCCACGCGGCCACGCGGCATACTGAGGGAGACTCACGGGCAGGAAATCTATATATAGATATAGGCATGACGTCATGCCCACTTTTAAAGTGACAACGTCATCATTGCAATCCTAATCTATTTTGGGTCGCAGTGATGACGTGGGCCCATCAGAACATACGTAAGCCTATTTAGGGCTTGTTTTAGCCCCCATTCATTGCCCTATCGTGGTTTCTGTATAGATCCTCGTTTTGTGCTCCTAGTGATTCCTTAGTGATTTTCTGTGTTTGACCTCAGCTTCGTATTGACCTTATGATTTCAAGTTTCATGACTCAGCTTCGTATTGACCTTGTGATTTCTAGTATCATGACCCGGCTTGGTATTGACCTTGTGATTTCTGGTATCCTGACCCGGCTTGGTATTGACCTTGTGATTTCTGGTATCCTGAACTTGACTTTATATTTGACTTGTATAGTCTTGTATCCTGACCCGGCTTTGTCTTGACTTTGTGTATTTATGTATACTTGACCTTGATTCTCGTTATGTTACTACGTTAAGTCCGGCAACTCTAAGGCTCGGCAATACGCCTTTTGAATCCACCTTTTGTGAGTTTCCTCTTTCCTCCGTGCTGGGGTACAACTCCTATGACATTGGCAAAGCTTAACAAGGTTGTTAAACAAGTTGAATAGTGTTTTAACGCCTTCGCGAACGCGGACATATCAGGTACGTCCGACAAAAAACGGTTGTTAATGACCTGGTACGTCCGCGGCTATTTTATACGCGGGAAGCGATCGTGATCGCTTCCAGCCGCTCTGATGGTATTACATGATGCCTCGATATCGAGGCATCATGTAATACCCCCTACACTGCCGGGGACCAAGTGATCGCCCCCCCCTCCCCCGCCGGCGATTGGTCTCCTTCTTTGAGGGGACTCTCTAGACTGAGCTCAAAGAGTCCCCCCTCTCCAATTTAGGACCCCCAGGGACCAGGTGACCGCTCTAAAAGAGCGATCACATGGACCCCATAGGTGTCCATTGTGCATCCAGCAGGGGGACTACCTGAATTAGCAGGCAGTCCCCCTGCTGGTGGAAAAGTAAAAATAAAGTAAATAAAAGTTAAAATAAAGTTAAAAAAAAATTGTGTATTTATATATATATATATATGTAATATCTATATATAATTCGTATATATGTATATATATATATAGATATATCTTATATATAACGTTATATATAATATATATATATATACACACACACATATATATAACGTTATATTAATATAAAAATACACAGTAAAATTACACACGTATATATATATATATATATAATATATATAATTTTATATATTATGTATATATATTATGACAAATAGATAATAATTAAAAATAAATAAACTGTAAAAATATTTTTTTTAAAATTATGTATATAAATGTCATTTTATTATCACTGTATTTGATATATATATATATATATATATATATATAGATTGAAATCAAAATACACTTAGAATTAAATTATATATATATATATATATATATATATATATATATATATATATGTGTGTATAATTTCCCCTTAACGGCCGAGGACAAACTAGGTACGTCCAACAAAAAATGGTTGTTAAGGATGTCCGCGACAGGACGATCTGCATCGATCACGGTCGGGGAGAACTGCCAGAGCAGTCCCCCTACAGCAGCTCCGGCTACCTCGGCCCTCCATGGCTATGTGATCACCATGATCACATCACTGCAATAGGACTCTAGGAGCTGCCAGCAGGGGGGCTGTCTGAGCTGTTAAGCAGTCCCCCAGGCTGCTAAAAAAATAATAAAATAAATATATTATACATATACAGGTGGTCCTCATTTAGCGACCTACCTGTTTTACCATGGCTCGCACTTACGACCAGGCGTTAGTGCAAGCCGTCATGGCGATTCCCTGCTCTGGTGCGTATGTATATGTTCGGGAAAACTTCCCCGAACATAGACGAACGCACCAGAGCAGGGAATGCCTCAAATCTGTGTTGGGGGAGATTTCCCTGAACATAGACGAACGCACGAGAGCAGGAAATCCCTCAAATCTATGTTGGGGAAATTTCCCCGAACATAGACGAACGCACGAGAGCAGGGAATCCATCAAATCTATGTTCGAGGAAATTTCCCAGAACATAGATTAGAGGGATTCCCTGCTCTGGTGCGTTTGTTTATGTTCGGGGAAGTTTACCCGAACATAGACAAATTCACCAGAGCAGGAAATCCCTTAACTCCTCACTTACCGACCGATTTGTTCTACGACCAGGTCATAGGAAGGGAACCCGGTCGATAAGTGAGGAATTCCTATATTATATATTTGTAATATGGCACATCAATGCAAGATGTGGCAAGAAGGTTTGCTGTGTCTGTCAGCGTAGTGTCCAGAGCATGGAGGCGCTACCAGGAGACAGGCCAGTACATCAGGAGACGTGGAGGAGGCCGTAGGAGGGCAACAACCCAGCAGCAGGACTGCTACCTCAGCATTTGTGCAAGGAGGAACAGGACGAGCACTGCCAGAGCCCTGCAAAATGACCTCCAGCAGGCCACAAATGTGCATGTGTCTGCTCAAACGGTCAGAAACAGACTCCATGAGGGTGGATTGAGGGCCCGACGTCCACAGGTGGGGGTTGTGCTTACAGCCCAACACCGTGCAGGACGTTTGGCATTTGCCAGAGAACACCAAGATTGTCATATTTGCCACTGGTACCCTGTGCTCTTCACAGATGAAAGCAGGTTCACACTGAGCACATGTGACAGACGTGACAGACGTGACAGAGTCTGGAGACGCTGTGGAGAACGATCTGCTGCCTGCAACATCCTCCAGCATGACTGGTTTGGCAGTGGGTCAGTAATGGTGTGGGGTGGCATTTCTTTGGCGGGCCGCACAGCCCTCCATGTGCTCGCCAGAGGTAGCCTGACTGCCATTAGATACCAAGATGAGATCCTCAGACCCTTTGTGAGACCATATGCTGGTGCGGTTGGCACTGGGTTCCTCTTAATGCAAGACAATGCTAGACCTCATGTGGCTGGAGTGTGTCAGCAGTTCCTGCAAGACAAAGGCATTGATGCTATGGACTGGCCAGCCCATTCCCCAGACCTGAATCCAATTGAGCACATCTGGGACATCATGTCTCGCTCCATCCACCAACGTCACGTTGCACCACAGACTGTCCAGGAGTTGGCAGATGCTTTAGTCCAGGTCTGGGAGGAGATCCCTCAGGAGAACATCCGCCACCTCATCAGGAGCATGCACAGGCGTTGGAGGGAGGTCATACAGGCACGTGAAGGCCACACACACTACTGAGCCTAATTTTTCCTTGTTTTAAGGACACTACATCAAAGTTGGATCAGCCTGTAGTATGTTTTTCAACTTTAATTTTGAGTGTGACTCCAAAGCCAGACCTCCATGGGTTTAAAAATGTGATTTTCATTTTTTAATTTTTGTGTGATTTTGTTGTCAGCACATTCAGCTATGTAAAAAACAAAGTATTTCAGAAGAATATTTAATTCATTCAGATCTATGATGTGTTATTTTTGTGTTCCATTTATTTTTTTGAGCAGTGTATATACACACACACACACACACACACACACAGACACGTATTGTGTGTGTGTGTGTGTGTGTGTGTATATATATATATATATGTGTGTGTGTGTGTTACATATATATTTATATATATATATATATATATATGTATAATATATACATGCGCACGTATTATATATATATATATATATATATTTATTTATTATTTATTATTGCCATTTATATAGCGCCAACAGATTCCGTAGCGCTTTACAATATTATGAGAGGGGGATTTAACTATAAATAGGACAGTTACAAATAAACTTACAGGAACAATAGGTTGAAGAGGACCCTGCTCAAACGAGCTTACATTCTATAGGAGGTGGGGTGTAAAACACATTAGGACAGGAATTTACAATCAAATAAGGTGGGCTGCCCTTTTGGAGAGGGCAAGAGACAGGTATGTGAGGTAAGGGTTAGTCTTGGAGGCCATAAGCTTTCCTAAAGAGATGGGTTTTAAGGCACTTCTTAAAAGATGCAAGACTAGAGGACATCCTGATGAAAGCTCCATGAGGAGCTGAAACGTTGACGTCCTGAACTGAATAAAAGAAAACTTGTTTATTGAGAATTCCTGGAGTGCCGGTATTTTTTTGGATATATTATTATTTTTGCTACCAGAGCACCAGGTACCATCATATTGTTTTGTTGGAGTGCAAGAATATTTTCTCGTTTTTATATATATATATATATATATATATATATATATATATATATATATATATATATATATATATAAATTTAAAAACCAAAACATTTATACAAAAACCAATAAAATCGCTAACTTTGGCCAGCGTCTGTGCCTAAGTGGCTACTACAAAAAACTGGACATACCCCATTTTGAATACCCTGGGTTGTCTACATTTGAAAATGGTATGCCATGATGGGGTTATTTCACATTCCTGGGCTACCACATGGTCTCAAAAGGCAACTAAGGTCCAGCAAACCAATCTGGCAAACTAGATCGGGCAAGCCCTAAATTGACCATGTAACTTTCCAAAACACCATAAAACCTGTACATGGGGGGTATTGTTATACTCGGGAGACTTCGTTGAACACAAATATGAGTGTTCTAAATCAGTAAAATGTATTCCGACGATGAAATCACCAGTAAAAGTGCAGTTTTTGTGTAAAAAAATGCAAAAAACTAAGGAAAATGCTAACTTTGGCCAGCGTTTGTGACTAAGTGGCTACTACAAAAGACTGGACATGCCCCATTTTGAATACCCTGGGTTGTCTACTTTTACAAATGGTATGCCATGATGGGGTTAATTTTAATTCCTGGGCTGCTATATGATTTCAAAGGCAACATAGGTCCAGCAAACCAATCTGGCAAATTTCAATGTGCAAACATGGAAAAGCCATACATTTGACCCCTGTAAGTTTGCAAAAGCCCATAAAACCTGTACATTGGAGGCACTGTTGTACTCGGGAGATGTTGCTGAACACATATTGGGGGTTTCTTTGTCAGTAACACATAAACTAAAAATCTATGCCTAAAGTAAAATGTGTGTGAAAAATAACACAAAAAAATGACTACTCAAACGTTTGACAGAGACTGGTGGTAGAATTAGTGCATGGAAAGTGTTAAAATACCACCATCTGAAATACCCTAGGGTGTCTACATTTCAAAAATATATGGTTTGATGGGGGTAAATTATATTGTCTGGCTTCAAAAATGTCCCCAATGGGACATGGGTGCATGATGACCAACTGTGAAAATTCCAAGTTGGAAAACTGGAATGCGCACCCTCCAAATAAGGTCTTTTAGCCCCACACCTGTACATGGGTGGTATTTCTGTACTCAGGAGATCTTGCTGAACACATATTGGGGTGTTCTTTGGCAGTAACACCTAATAGGAGATGATAATCCATGCCTAAAGTACAATGTGTGTGAAAAATAACACAAAAAAATGACTACTCAAACGTTTGACAGAGACTGGTGGTAGAATTAGTGCATGGAAAGTGTTAAAATACCACCATTTGAAAATGAAATACCCTAGGGTGTCTACTTTTCAAAAATATATGGTTTGATGGGGGTAAATGATATTGTCCGGCTTAAAAAATGTCCCATATGGGACATGGGTGCATGATGACTTTCTGTGGAAATTATTTAGCACGGGTGTTTTTTGGAAGTTGTAGATGCGTAACAGATTTTGGGGGTCAAAGTTCGAAAAAGTGTGTTTTTTTCAATTTTTTCATCATATTTTATAAAAATTTTTATAGTAAATTATATGATATGATGAAAATAATGGTATCTTTAGAAAGACCATTTAATGGCGAGAAAAAGCGAATATAATATGTGTGGGTACAATAAATGAGTAAGAGGAAAATTACAGCTAAACACAAACACCACAGAAATGTAAAAAGAGCCTTGGTCCCAGCGGCAAGAATTTTGAAAAACGGCCTGGTCACTAAGGGGTTAAAGGATTGTTCTTTTAATACAAATCCAGCATTTCAAACAAATTCCTGGAGACAGTCCAAATGGACCTGCTCAGTGCTCCAACAGAATCTTTACGCAATGTGCTATATGCTGACTGCATATGTTTGTCAGATATCATATCAGCTATAAGCAGACCAGAGGTATCCACCACACACACAGCACTAACACATTGTTACATCAACAACAAAGAGACATAAATAAGCTTATGGTTGTAAAGATACAACTTACATTCATTCTCAAAGAGATGGAACTGCATTCCTAGTAGTGGTACTGCTCGGCAGAATGTGTAGGTTGAAGATGTCTTCTTCTTCGGACAGAGCTTCAAGATCTAAAACAAAAGTAACAAATGGAGCAAATCAAAATTCTGCTTACATTCATTGAGGCTGATTGTATGGTTTCCTACAAAAAGATATAAAAAATAAATAAAACATTGTTTTATTATTGTCCTATTTACCCATATAATGGGTAGGCACCACCATCTTTGCCCATATTGCCCACAGTATGAGTGAATACTTACTAGAAGCAGATCATTGAATAAAAAGACCTCCCTCTGGTGAGCTGCTTGTTTCTGAACTTTGTTCACATCTGTCACCTCGAAGAGTCGACTACAGCATACCAATCGCCTGTGGGGGACCGAGAGGACCTGGTAGGGGGCAATAACATACACAGTCAAAGACAAGATGTCCTACCATCATTATACAGAAAGTTCCTTATCCTGTATCCTTCTAATCAACCGTCTTAATAACTATGTGTCAATGGTGCATCAAATCAGTATATAGTAGTCTGAATAATTAGATCAATGACACTAGTTATGTCAGTTTGGCTGTGATTCAGAAGATCATCTTTACGTAGAATTTTGGGACAATGTTTTAAATAGGAAGCAATCAGCTGGAATATTCCCTTGGTTTCTATGGGGTTTGTTCCATAATGTGCTTATATATAGATATAGCAAGAAGTCTCACAAGTGATTTGATAGCATAATTAGTTCATCCACTCACTCTGCAGAGTATACCAACAATTGTATGCCATGTTTTAATGAAGGATTGTAATACAGTGTTCCTTTAAGTTATATGTGCTATGGCTTTCTTCTATGGCTGATGATTACATAATGCAACAAATTTGAAATGTTCTTCTAAAAAACTATAAAAACTGCAAGAGGATTTCTAAAAATAACATCTAGTTCAAGTGTAGCTAACATTTAGGTTTCCATTAGTTTTTACCTAGAATGCTCAATGATACTCATCAAACCTCTGCTCACATCTTTTTCAGTAATATAGAAGCGTGTTCAGTAGTTTTAACAGTTCAATGAGTTCTATAAAGTGGGTGTTGTTTTTTTTTTATACTTGTTGTTTTTTAACCGCAATAAAATTAACGGCTTATTAACTGACAGGTCCCTTTAAAACCATTAGTCATCTTTGCCACAACCTCTTAAAGACAGATACCCCCTTAAGGATAAGTCCCAAATCACCTTAGAGTACTACAAAAGTGGCCCATGGCATTTTATCTCAATGAAGTGGTATGGGTGCAGTGGTCCTGTCATTTTAAAAACTTAAGGTAAAACATTGCCATTTTGCAGAAATATATTATAATATATGATTTAGTTGCTGATGACTCTTATTACCTAGGTCTAAGTTTACCCTCTCTCTATCTCTTTGATCAGTTAGATACACCATTTCGCTAAATGTCTACCCATTTTGCATGAAGTACTCACACTTTTCATTCCCACAATTGACTTCTCTACTTTTGTCACATAGGTAACATGATCCTCATTTGATTTCAACTCTTTTTGTTGAATCCGCTCATAAATCCCGACCACCATATCCCGAGGGATGTCAGCTCCATCATCGACCCCTGCTAGGACACAAGTAGCTGTGAGTTATCAATGCACAACCACAAAGTACAAAAACATCCATCTTAAGGTCCAATTCACAGATTATTGCTCCCCAGACGTCCTTAAAAGCAACTGCTTTAAACTCCTTTATACTTATGGTTCTAACCTCGCAGGTTGCGAATAAAATCCTCCAGCATCATCTTGCGGTCTGGTTTGATGCTTGGACTGTACATGTCTGTGTTCAGAAGAATTATAGCGAATGCCAAGATGAAGATTGTGTCAGGATTGTGGAACTGCTGCACGATGTCTGGGTTACACATGCAGTAACGCTGGCTGTGCAGGATTGCCATGCAGTACATAGAAACATACAGAGAGATACACAGTTAAAGCAGATCTGGGCACTAAAATGACTGTTTTAAGGCTCACAGTAAATATTCAATTCACCTAAAGGCTTCAATCAAACGCTCCACCTTCTGTGCTTCACCCTGCACACGAATGTGGGCTTGAAACTTCCGCAGAGCCTCATCTAGCTCCATGCTGGAGAAATCCATCTCGTCTACCACACAGCTAAAAGAAGGCAAGATGAATGTGTTAGGTGCATGTTGCATATTATAGAAATAGCATGACATGGGTTATAGATAAGTTAACTTTTTTCTGCGTTCCTCTCCAAACTAAACTAACAGTCAATCGCACTGTTGTGACTTTTGAGCAGAGAACATTAGTTCATACTTTAGACATGCAAACAGACTAAGGAAATAACATTATTTAATGCCATTATTGGTGGAAGTGTAGAATCTTTTTAACTAGGGCTATTGATGGTACCATATACACAACATAAGCCTCTAGTCTATGAGACCCTAACAGAGGGGAGACCTGTGAGCCTTTAGCATGTTAAGTTACTATAATGTGTGTTTTCTACAGTAAATATGCAGGCCTGTATAAGGGTTCTTGCTATGTATGATAACTAATACTTGTTGCCCTTATTAGAAATGGCCCCAACTTTGCAACTTTAAAAACACATCTGGGGGCGTGGCTTGGCGCCGACGGAGAATGGCCGCCTAATCCCAACACCCGCGCCCTGCTGCCTCAATCTGCTACCATCCGCACGAACTACCACAACATGGGTCGCACAAAACGGACCCAGATGACCCCCTCGACACCACGGACGCAGGGAGAAGACTCCTCGTCCATCCGCGCCTACCTCCGCACTCCAGAGATCCTCGCCTCGCAACACGAGGAATCCAAAATGGCGCCGGTCTCCCCCAGCTCCTCGATCTCCGAGGACAGCCAGCAGCAGACTGACCCACGGGAAAGTAACCCGCCGGACTGGTATGCCCTGTTTGCCTCCCTGCCGAAAAAGGAAGACCTGCAACAGATTCTGGCGGAGGTAAGAACAACACTCAGCACGGAGATCACCACACTCCGCTCCTCCTTGTCAGCACTAGAGGGGAGGGTAGAGGCCCTGGAAAATGCAGGCCCACCTGCCCCAAGCAACTCTCAGCACTCCCATGACACACAGTCACAGCAAATCACTGACCTGCGGCTCCATGTTGAAGACCTGGATAACAGGAGCCGCAGGCACAACATTAGGGTGAGGGGGCTGCAGGAAGCACAGGGTCCTGAAGACCTAAGGGACACGCTAATCCCCATCTTCAATTATATTCTGAACAGGCCCCCTGAGGCACGGCTGCATATAGACCGAGCACACCGTGCCCTCCGCCCCAAACCACCACCATCAGCACCCCCGAGAGACGTCATATGCCACATCCAAGACTTCCAATTGAAAGAAGCAATCATGAGGGCTGCTAGGGCGGAGAGGACCTGGAGGATTGGAAGGCACAGGGTGGAGCTCTATAATGATCTCTCCCATATCACCCTACAAACAAGACGGGCCCTCCAGCCAGTCACCACTGCGCTACAAGACCAACAAATCCGTTACCGCTGGCAGTTCCCATTCGCCCTAGTAGCACACAAAGGCACGATGGAAGCCACCATACGGACACCAGAAGATGTTCCAATCTTCCTAGAAGCACTTGGGCTCCCACCCATCCAGATACGGGATTGGTCGAACTGCCCCCTCAACGACAGACTCACGGGCAGGCCAGTAACGCACACATTATCTCCCGGCGAACAAGATGCGGGCACGGCCCCACCGCACCAAGCTGCACCCGAGGAGTAAAAGCTGCCTGAAGCCGGAAACTACAACCGAACCTCTTCCACAACTGAAGGCCAAGGGAAGGATGCACGGACTTATGGACAGGACGCGACCTACCCCACCCCCCTCCTCGTGATTTTGGACTTGTACCCATACCGCAAGCAAGAAAGACCAGACCAGAAGAACACCTGCCCTTGGGACCAGAAGAAAGACTTGGACAGAAAATACCCCTTTTTTTTTTAGTATTATTTCTGAATTTTAGAAAGAAAGGAGAAAATCTCAGATGTTTATTTATTCATTTATTTATTTTTAGTATTATTTCAGAATTTTAGAAAGAAAGAAGGAGAAAATCTCAGATTTTTATTTATTTGTTTATTTATTTTTATTTTTTTAGTATTATTTCTGAATTTTAGAAAGAAAGACGGAGAAAATCTCAGATTTTTATTTATTTATTTATTTATTTATTTTTTTATTAATTTTTTTTTTTTAATTTTTTTTAATTTATTTTTATTTATTTATTTACTTTTTTTTCTTTTTCTTTCTTTCTTTATTTAAAATCTTCTTTATATGTTTATGTACCTATGCAAATGTATTTTAATTAATCTATTAATTCTCTCCCCGTGTACGAGCTGGGCCCACCCTGCCCACTATTTCATATTGCCCCTCGCTGAAGGCTGAGGACCCGGATGCCAACCCCTGAAAGCCGGTAACACGATGCCTAGAACGCACTTGGGGCAGGCAATGGGGAGGGGGGGATTCAGGAGATCTGACTCACACGACCGGGGGGGGGGGGGGACGGACTGAAATATGAAGTTGCATGTAGGGAATACGGACGCCAGAACACCTGCCCGACACGGGGGGGAGAGACTAGGGAACTCCAAGACTTGCACGGTGCATCTACCCCTGGCTGCGGCCCCCGACAACCCTCTGACCATAGGAATGAGACCCACCACGACAGACTACTACCGCAGGAAACCACCATGACTAGAGCCGGCAACAGATGACCCCAGAAGACAGGCACCACACAAACCACAGAATTCACCGCGGGGGGACGGGATGACTGGGGCCCCCATCCGGACCTTCCTCCCTGGCCTCTGATCCAACTGAAGGTTGAACTGATTCCACAACCCGCCCTCCTGCATGGCCTGGGCTCCCCCGGACTCCCCTGGCCACTGACACGATGGTGCGGCCGGGCGAACCCGGGGGACCCCGCTGGACCCCTATTATGGCTTAGACCGGGCGTCGCACTCCAGACAGAACCCGACGGACACATGTACTGACACCCGTTTGATAACTGGACTGGGAACTGGGACGGGAGGGTCTCATACTACTGACGGCTTCAGAAGACGGTAACTGATTGCTTACTATAGTTCACCCACTGGTCATACTGGGACGTTATCTAAAGTTGAAGTGTTATACTTGTTATACCTTGATGTTTCACCCATCCTAATGGTTTATTTACTTGCTCACTGGCAGCAGGGCTCGGAGGACCCCATGCAGTGCTGATCCAGACCTACTACCACGGTAGCCCCAACGGTCAGAGGCACGCCACCCACGCTCCATCGGGTTTACTGCCATACAACAGGACCGGGACGCAGGGTTACGCTCCCTGGCGGACACCGCTCCTGAGGCAAACTACCCCTCTCTCACGCCACCACCCAGGAACGGCGGACAAGACACCGTTACTAACACACCACATACTAGACAAAGGGCCCCAGGCCTGCAGTATCTACCCTTCCTACACCCCCACCACACACCTACACCCTTGTGGGTGAGACACCACACCGGCGGGCTGGGTGCGCTCCCCCGCGTGCCCCCGACTGGAAACCAGCAGCAGCGCCGGTTGGGCGTACCCTTGGGACCTCCCCCGGCTACGTCGCCCCCCTCTACATAGGAGGACACCACCTTTTCTCTGTCTGCTCCCTCTCCCTCCCTCCTCCTCATTCCCTGTTCCCTGGGCGGACCGCCTCCCCCCCCCCCCGCCCCCGGGATGCCCGGGGCTCCGCACCACTCCGGAGTTGAGCCACGGCCGGCACCCACCCTCTCGCTCTATTCGATCAATGTGAAAGGACTCAATTCCCCACAGAAACGGGCGAGAGCCCTACGGGAGCTGAGAGCACTACGTATCTCTATCGCCTTTTTCCAGGAAACGCACTTCAAGACGCGCAATCATCCACAATTCTCCTCTAAATACTACCCACTGGGCTTTCATGCCACGAACCTGGAATCAAAAACCAAAGGAACATCAATCCTCTTTTCCTCCGACACCCCTTTCAGGAAGGAGGCAGAGATAGCGGACCCAGAGGGAAGGTACCTCTTCCTGAAGGGCACCATACACCACACCCGCTTCACACTGGCGAACGTGTACCTACCCAACAAGGGCCAGAAACCCTTCCTCAACAAAATCCTAGCAGCCCTAGAACCCTTCAGTGAAGGCACCCTGATACTTGGGGGAGACCTCAACGCCCCCTTGGACCCGAGACTGGACACCTCTACGGGCACCTCAAACCTCCCGGACCACGTGCTCCGAGGCATGAGGGAGACTTTGCACGAATTTCAACTATCAGATTGCTGGCGGGTTCTACACCACGATGACAAAGATTACTCATACTACTCCCCGGCCCAAAAATCCTACTCCCGAATAGATTACTTTTTCCTTACCCACCGCCACCTCGATGACTTGCACTCGGCCATGATTGCGCCAATGACTTGGTCGGACCATGCTCCGAACATTATCACGCTCACGTCACCCACGCCCTTCCACAAACAATGGGTGTGGAGAATCAATGAATTGCTATTGGAGGACCCGCTGCTCAAAGCAGAAATAGAAGATCAACTAGAACATTTCTTCCTCACAAACACGCCAAGAGACTCCACACCGGAGACCATCTGGGAAGCGCATAAATGCGCAATACGAGGCACCTTAATTCGCCAGGGAGCGCAGCGCAAGAAACTACGCGCCGAAACTATCATGGACCTCATCCAGACGGTCGCCGAACTGGAAAAAAGACACAAAACCACACTGGACGAGCAGGTACATACAGAACTGGTCGTGGCCCGGGCCGCCTTAAACTCGCACCTATCCCACAAGATAGCATTCCAACTACTCAAGGCACAAACTAATTACTACGAATATGGCAACAAAATCAGCAAAATGCTAGCTAGAGCCCTCAGGAAGAGCAGACAAAAAAGCTTCATAAACAAAATAGTCCACAACGGCACGACTCATGCCATGCCAAAGTCCATAGCCGAAGGTTTCCGGACTCATTACTAAACACTGTACAACATCTCTCCGCGGGGCACACACTCAGAGGAAAGAGAACTCCACAACCACGCCTTAAGACGACAGGCTTACCTAGACACCCATATCCACCAAAAATTAGATGATGACACAGCACACTCTATGGAAGAGCCAATCACGGCAGAGGAACTGTCCTTAGCCCTGAAACTGGCCAAAAATGGGAAGAGCCCAGGACCGGACGGCTTTACCACCAAATACTACAAGACATTCTTTAAGACCTTGGCCACACCCCTCCTTAATATGCTAAACAACCTGAAAGACGGTGGCACACTAGACCGGAACACGTTACTAGCGCATATTGTCGTATTACCAAAGGAAGGGAAGGACCCGACCGCATGTCCCAGTTACAGGCCAATCTCCCTGTTGAATGCGGACTTAAAACTGCTCGCAAAGATCATAGCGCTACGTATTCAACCAACCCTACCACAACTGATCCATCCAGACCAGGCAGGGTTTATCAGAAAAAGGGAAGCACGAGACAACACTACCAAAGTGATCAACCTGATACACGCAGCCAGAAAGACCATGGAGCCTTCGCTTCTGATATCTACAGATGCGGAGAAGGCATTCGACAGGGTGGATTGGCCTTTTCTGTTTGACACGCTGAAACAAGTGGGACTAGGACCCAACATGCGGGCATGGATCGGAGCTCTATACAGCAACCCAACCGCACGGGTCTACGTCAACAACACTCTGTCGAAACCGTTCGAGATACGTAATGGCACCAGACAAGGGTGCCCCATCTCACCCCTATTGTTTGTCTTGAGCCTGGAACCATTTCTTAATGCCATAAGGGAAAGGCCGGATATTAAGGGCATACGCGGCGGATGGGGAGAGAGCAAAATATCAGCGTATGCAGATGACCTACTATTCACAGTGCAGAACCCATTAACATCACTCACGGCCATCATGCAGGAATTCGAACAGTACAACGCCCTCACAAATCTCCAAATCAACTATACAAAATCGGAAATTCTCCACATCGGCTGTGACCGCACACTGATAGTGTCACTTAAAACACGCTTCCCATTCCGCTGGTGCAAGGACGCAATCAAGTACCTAGGAGTTTGGATAACCTCTGATATCTCGCACCTCTTCCGACGCAACTTCCCTCCCCTACTGGAGACGATGACCGCAAACCTCAAAACGTGGACGGTGCCTCACATCACCTGGCTGGGGCGGGTGAGTGTCCTCAAAATGAACGTGCTCCCAAGGTTCCTGTACCTTCTGCAGACACTGCCAATACCAATCCCTCAGACATTCTTCGCTCAGGTGCGCAGAGCCTTCACAACATACATATGGAACAACCGGATGGCAAGAATTAAATACGAGATCCTGATCAAACCCAAACCGCAGGGCGGCCTTGGGCTCCCTGACCTAGCCACCTACCACCGAGCGATCCATTTACTACGGGTGATCGAATGGACAACAACACCCCCGGATAAACTCTGGACGAACATAGAAGCCAGCTTCACGACTTTTCCTCTGCGAACACTCCCGTGGCAACCCAAAACACCAGTGACCAGGGGAGACCGGAGTCACCCCACAATAGCCGCCACCCTCCACATCTGGAAAAAAATACAGGCAGGGGCGGACCTCTCCCCACCGACCTCTCCCCTTTACCCCATCACAGGAAATCCGGTATTTAGGGGCCTGGACACCGCCCGGACAATGACCAGCCTGGGACTGCCGCCACAATGTAACCTACATCACCTGCTCACAAACGGAGCCATCACACCACTCCCTGAACTGACCACACCGGAACCTCCAGATCTATTGACCAGATTTAGACACCACCAGCTCACACTCAGACTCAAACAAGTACCTAACATAAACTCAGCTGAAAGACCGCTAACCACGTTCGAGACACTTTGCACCCAACCGCTCCCCCCACCACATGCCATTTCGCTGCTTTATCGACTACTGCAGACACCACCAACTAACCAGAAATTTCCGTATTTCACCAAACACTGGGAACGAGACCTAGGCCACCCTTTGACAACAGAACAATGGACCAACGCCTTTACGCTAACGCATAAGTCGTCAATCAGCACGAAATACCAGGAATCCGGGTACAAACTAATCTCTCACTGGTACAAAACCCCAGAGAAACTCGCCTCTATTAGCACCACATGCGCACCGGAATGCTGGAGATGTGGCAAGGAGCTGGGCACGCTATTCCACATCTGGTGGACGTGCACCACGATCCAGCCATATTGGCAAGAGATACACCGGATCTTATCGGCGCTCACAGACGACTCCGTAGAATACACCCCAGAAACCTACCTGCTCCACATGACCCCCATACCGCTGAAGACCTACAAGAAAACCGTCATTCCATATTTGATAAACGCGTCACGCAGCCTCGTCCCGACATTCTGGAGGCAGAGCTCAGTCCCCTCCACCAAAGACTGGATCGCGAGAGTGGAAGACATCAGGAACATAGAGGAAACCATCCTGATGGCAAAGGGGAAAAGCCAAACCTACCAGAAAATCTGGTACCACTGGACACATTGGCTAACAACAATCTACCCGACCCGGAACGGAAACACACAACTTTCCACGGCGACGGAACAACCCACACAGTGCACGAGGACACCAGGAGTGGTGGGGCCGCCTCCGGATGCTTCCCGGGGGAGGGGGGGGCCGGGGCCGACCCGCTGACACCCCCTTTCCTACTAGACCCCATCCTCTACCTCCGGACTGGGCCTCCCCCTCCTCCCCCCCTGCCCCTTGCCCTTGGGCTCTTCCGTCACTCCGGGCTGCTGGACGCAAGTCCCCTCCACTCTAGAGGAACATTCCACACACATAGACGGCCTAGGCCAAACAACCACACAGTGGCAAAGGACCCCCTTAACACAACCCCGATACCCCTGACCCACCCTCCACGATCCTTCACCTGCCAATGAGCAACCAACAGGTCGGAAACAAACAAAGGGCTAACATGACAAGATCCCCTCAGACTCACGGCTAGTAATAGTCCACGGAGGGGGTTTGTCTCAGCACAGGGATGCCAGTAACAAATGACGGAGCGGCCCCCCTACTCTGTTGGCCTACCTGGGATCAGTGTATGGATAGGCAGGGATGGCTCTGTATTGGCTTACTAGGATGCATTGCAAATTCTCACCTTGGTTTCACTTAATAGTAATATTAGACAGAGGGATGAATGGGGCTGCCTGTTCCCAACCCTCCCAACCCCCGCACCCAATACCGAAGCTCTGCCCTGATCGATTCCTGTGGTGGGCCGTGAGAGGATGAGATACCTCAAATCTGTAGCACCTTGGGGAATACAGAAAGGCCGTTTTCACTCCTGTACGAGGTACCATTTCTGGGCTTGTTTGTTTATGGTTTTGTTATAGTTTTTGTTTTGTTTTCTTTGGTATGCCAGTATTTTTATCCGTACACCCATAAGCTCGGGTTAAATCTGAATGTATATTTAAAAATGCTGCGCAAGTTACAGCTCTGATCCCCTGACTGCTGGTTACATTAGGTACTTGTACCTTGCTTAAATCAAGGAAGGAGGGGAAAGGGGGAAAGGGAAAAGAAAAAGAAGAAAAAAAGAGGAAAGGAAAGATCTTTATAAACACATATATTAACCAAGGACAAGTCTAATGCAATCAGAACTTGCATACCTGTTGACTCATACTGCAAATGTAGGGGTACTAACCTATGCAATGATCCCTTTTTGTAATGATTAACGCTATGTCAAAAATACCAAACCGATAAACACAGAATGTCAAAAAAAAAAAAAGTTAACCCATGAGTAACGAAGCATTTGAAACGGTGCAGATAGCTTGCAATATATGACTAAATATAGCACCATGATTTCAAGCAAAACTGTTTTAGACAGCATGTATAACCTGATTGTTACTGGTATTCTGTTATGCCTGTCTATGTTTACTCTTGAATTTCTTATAAAAGAAAAATTGCAATATATCTTAAATCTGACACCAAAATGTCACCAATTGTCGACTACTACAACATTCTCTGTCAGTATTGAAACTTGTAATCATCTATGCACTTTCAAAAATAAAGAATTATAAAAAACAAACAAAAAAAAAACACATCTGCACAGTCAGGATTATTCACTACAGTGAGAAGTGTAGGGAATTCAAAGTTAATTGAAAGTAAATTTCAAAAGGTAAGGCCAATGTAGTATATTGTTTCCAATTCGTCAATATTGGCCTTCAATTTGAAATTTACTTTGAATTCTCAACAATTCTCACTTTATGTGAATACCACTGAGTATGGTAGAAAAGACAAAATTCAAGTGATATTCAATAAAGGACCGACAACATTGCTAATAAAAAATATGTTGATCACAGATTACACTGTATGTGCTTATATTGTTCTTTTAATGAAGCTTCACAGTTTTGTTGCTTAATTTCTTTACTGTAATACCATGATGGTATTTCTTATTCTACTGACTTTTATTGAAAAAAAAAAAAAAAAAAAGCTAGTGTAGACTATCATTACAAATAATTCACATGTGTTTTTTTCATGGGGGAGTGATGGCAAATGAATGTACATACATAAGAAAAAGATGAAATGTACAGTACACTTCCAAAAACACATAAACGCATGTATCTACAATACTTAATTGTAAAAGATAAATGTTGCCTTTAAATAATTTATCAGTCTGCATGTTCCTGGGGCTTTACACAATAACGAGAACAAAGGTGCATTTTTTTTTTATGTGTGTGAATGCTCAAAGCATTTTATACTCAGAATGACCTATTTAAACAGCTCAGAGACTTCATGCTTCTGATACAGGAGGGTTTAGTCTATAACCAATTAAGATGCGCTTTTTCTCCCCCAGTGTTCTCAAGCTGTGGAAGCCGTCTGTCAATTTTGTGCAAGATAGGATTTCATTCATTGGCTAAGAGTGATCAGCTGATGCTCTCAAACAAAGACTTGAACAAAACTGATAGCCAGCTTCAAATGCTTTTGAGGGCTAGAAGCAGCTGGACCAGGTAAGAGTCAAACTGTGCTAGAAAGGTTTGATAGGTCACAGAGGGATGGCCCAGGGCACTCTTGGCACCATAACTGGAGTGGGCTGTTGCAGTTCTTGCTTCTTGGAATGTTCCTTTACTGTACAAACATCCTAAGCGTACTCTGAAAAGTGTTGCAAAAACATTCTCAGAAGAGGTTTCCACTCTGCCAATCAAAGGGAGCTTTATGTAGGTTTTTCCCCATATCACCAGCAGCACCCTTTTACTCTATCTCCCTGGGGCACCATCTCCCTCCTTTAATTACAAGCCTTGGTTAAAACGGAGTGTCAGCAATATTAGCCAGATATACGCAGCGGGTCGGCTATGATCCAACTCCAATCTAAAAACTTTAATCTACTCCAATTTAAAAATGTGAAAAACTATTTTGGCTTGCCTTCTTCTACAGTATTTGCATACCTCCAATTGAAGTCTTTACTAGCGAAAATGTCACCTAGGCAGAGTGAGCACTTGTCAATGTTTGCGAAAATGTGTGTGCATTTGTGTCTGAGAAGAAGTTAATGTCGACATGTTATGTGTTTGTGAATGGAGATGCATCCCTTTTTACTCTCTCTTTTATTTCCTACTTAGCACCCACTGGTTAACACTGTAATTTTTTTTATTTTATTTTGCAAATATGTATTTCGTGCGTTGTCTCAAAATGTATGTATCCATCTTGAAAAACAATACACTTTCAAGTTAAATAAAAGACAATATTTGCACTCTAATATGGTCGCAGGCATTGCCCTGCTCGGAAAATCAGTTATAACTAAATCTCGCACAGCATTGCTTATGCTTTATATAAAAGTTAATTATGTAAAGTCAAAGAAGATTTAATGTATACAATAAATAGAATATTTGCTTACAGCTCAGAAAATGAGATATGGATCTGTTTACACTCCCAGGGCTTTTCGCTGATCTCACTCCAGCAGTAAAGAAAATGAGTTTTAACATAATATCATATCTCCAAATTAGTAATAATAGCCAGTATAAACAGAACTATTCCTAAACATAAAGCATTGTTTGGGTAAAACGAGGAAAAAGTGATCTTACCCACAAACAAATAAAAACAATATTGAGGTGTATACACTCAACTCACTCTAGCACATCACGGTTGAATTGTTTTTTGCTGTTCCCCAAAAACTCCCCGATCATTTGTCGACTTAGCCCCTTCCGTTGCAACAAGAAATGAGCTACCCCGATCGGAGTATCTGGGATAAAACCGCGAGAGATCAGGAACTGGATACCCTTGTCAGGATTGCTGCAGATACAAAATAATGTCAGTCAGCACTGGTGTAAGCATGTGGATTAACACGTTTGCATATCCTTTGCTCCATACTATGCCTTGTGGTAAACCCAAACCTTCGTATTTTTCCTGTCTAAGTTTCAATATGCCTATTTTTCACAGGAGGGAATGGATACCAAGCAGGGTATGTAAACATGATGTTGATCCAGGGAGAACTCTGATTATGGAGTCAAGAAGGATTTTTTTCCCCTTTTTTTGACATAATTGGAAATGGCTATAATTTGTTAGTTTTTTTGCCTTTTTTTTGGATCAACAGCATAAGAGAATGGGCTTCACGGTTAAACTTGATGGACTTCAGCCTCTTTTTAACTTAGACAACTGTAACTATAAAAAGTTACTTACTGCCATGAGTTATTGTGTTCCCAGCACTTTTCTTATGACAGCTGGTTTCAATAGTGAACCTAAGACGAACTCACAATTGAATGAAAGCCCGATACACCAATTATCCTATTGTCACAGAAAGTGTAAGCTTCCTGTAGCATTCTATAAGTAATGGACATCAGAATAGAATGTAACAGCAATATTGTATGCAGATCCATCCGTCTGTTCCTTTATCCATCCATCTGTCCAAAAATTAAGACATAAGCATGCATGCAGATCAGTTTTGGATTGCATGTTTCACTTTGATTTAAACCTTATAAAGAGAACAACTTTCAAGTTATAAAAAAAAATACTGTATTTCAAAACGGAAGGTATTGATGATACTGTGCATATATCTTACTTTCTCTATCTCCCCAATTCATCTGCTGTCATATCAGCAATAGGTTGACATTAATGGCAGCAGTTACAAACAGCAATTGCTGCAATGTAGCTCATGATAATCTTGGGCAGGCATGTATGTCATAGTACTTCCTTGACATTTGGAGACCTGCATTGTAGTGTCATCTAATCTATATACACACCTAAATATCTAATTTCTTATAAGTAAAAAACATACTGTCATAGTAAATAATTATACTGTATATCATGCAGCTGTAAAGTAGTTTTCTCTTTTAATTACCGGTCAAAAATCAACAATTGAGCACATATGCTCTTAGTAGCTAACACTTAACCCCTTAAGAACCAAACTTCTGGAATAAAAGGGAATCATGACATGTCACACATGTCATGTGTCCTTAAGGGGTTAAAGGGATACTATTCGCATCAAAACAGCTTTAGTTTAATGAAGCAGTTTGGGTGTATAGATCATGCCCCTACAGTCTCACTGCTCAATTCTCTGCCTTTTACATGTTAACCACTTAAGGACAACATGATGGTTTATGAAGGGCTTTAACACACGCTGCAAATATAGACCGCCATGCAGTAAAAGTACCAGCAAGGTTAAATCCCTGCGGGTCAGGGCCGGATTAACATAGGGGCTGATGGAGCTGCAGCTCCAGGCCCAGGCCCATGGAATAGGCCCATTTAAAAAAAAAAAAAAAAAAACATTTTTTTTTTTTTTACTTTTTTTTTTTTACACACTACTCTTAGGTTTGCCACCTGGCTGGTATTTTAATGGCACAGCCGGTATTTGAGGCTGCCTGGCACAGCCGGTATTGCAGTAATACCGGCAATACAAATGCAGGTAATTTTCTTAGTATAAACGGACATTACTCTGCAATACCAGCACCGGCCAGTAGGGGTCACTGTGTGTGGAGAGAGGCAGGGATAGGAAGTTACAGCATATCCCTGCCTCTCTCTACTACTCACTGATCCGTGGGGGAGCAGCTACACAGCACAGACAGCAGCTCTACAGCTCAGGTAAGTGAGGGATAGGGTGAAAGGCTGCAGGAAGACATGGGGACACTGAGACACTAGAGGACACATGGGGACACATACACTAGGGGACACCGGGAGACCTGGGGACACTGAGATACTTGGGGACACTGGAAAACATGGTGACACTGAGACACTAGGGGGCACTGTGAGACATGGGGACGCTGAGACACATGGGGACAGTGTGAGACATAGGGACATTGGGAGAAGCTGAGACATTGGGACACAGAGATTCTAGGGATGCAGTGTCCCCATGTCTCCCAACCAGTGTCTCCATTGCTCTCAGTTTCCCCTAGTCTCCCAGTGTCTGTGTCCCCATATCTCTGTGTCCCTATTGACTCAGAGTCCCCATGTCTCCCAGTGTCCCCATGTCTCCCAGCCAGTGTCCTCAGTGTCCCCATATCTCCCAGTGTCCACATGTCTTCCAGTGTCCCCATGTCTCCCATGTCTATGTCCACAAGTGTCCCCATGTCTCCTATTGTCCCCAAGTGTCTGTCTCATAGCCAGTGTCCATAGTGTCTCAGTATCCCCTAGTCTCCCAGTGTCCCCTAGTCTCCCACTGTCTGTGTTCCCATGTCTCTCAGGGTCCCTAGTGTCTTAATTTCCCCAAATGTTTCAGTGTCCCCATGTCTCTGTGTCCCCATGTCTCTGTCCCCATGTCTGTATTCACATGTGCCCCCAGGTCTCTGTGTCCCCAGGTGACTGTGTCCCCATGTCTCACTGTGTCCCCTAGTATCCTAGTGACACACTGAGACATGGGGACAATGGGAGAAATGGGGACACAGACACTGGGAGACTAGGGGACTGGGCTACATGGGGACACTGACACTGTGATACATAGGGACACTGAGACACTGGGTGACTTGCGAGACTGGGAGACAGGGAGACACTAGGAGCAATTCCTCTATTCAGCAGAATCAAACTGTGAGTAGTTTGTTGGTGATTTTACAGAATTTTCTCTTATGTCACTCCTTGTGATTTACATCATGTGATGTCACGCATAACTAATTAATTATACAAATGATTACGGCTGGTATTTTTTTCCAAGAAAGGTGGAAACCCTAACTACTCTTCACATACTCTTGCTTAAAGGAACACTATAGGGTCAGGAACACAATCATGTATTTCTGACCCTATAATGTAAAAACCACCATCTAGCCCCCTTGGCCCCTTCTTGCCTCCCTAAATATAGTAAAATCGTACTTGTATTCTGTAGTCTGCAGCTCCTGGCTCTGCCTCTGAACTGACTCTGTCTGCTGACATCATCAGAAATGGTGGTCTGAGCAAATTGCAATGCTTCCCTGTAGGATTGGCTGAGACTGTCAACTAGGCAGATTAGGGGCAGAGCCAGCACAAGTCAAACATAGCCCTGGCCAATCAGCATCTCCTCATAAAGATAAATTGAATCAATGCATCTCTATGAGGAAAGTTCAGTGTCTGCATGCAGAGGGTGGAGACACTGAATGGCAGTGCTGCACACTAGGCAGTACTGCCCCAGGAAGCACCTCTAGTCACCATCTAAGGAGTGGCCAGTGGAGTTATTTTCTCTGAAAAGACATTGTTTACTGCAAAAAGCCTAAAGGGAACGATTCTACTTACCAGAACAAATACATTAATCTGTAGTTGTTCTGGTGACTATAGTGTCCCTTTAAGTTTGTTTAAGAGGGATGTATGGCAACAAAACTTGTGTGGACTGGCTGACAATAAAATTAGGTAATTAGGTAATGCAGACTTTGGTTTCTCTAACACTGTGACATGTCCTCTTTCTTCTACACTCACTATATACACCTTTACTCTGTCCCAGACTATATACCAGGAACGTCTGCCTGCTAGTAAGATGATAAGGAGACAAGTGGACATGTGAGTGCTAGGGGACAGTCCTTAGAAAGCGTGGGGTAGGCGCATCATTTGATGCATTTATGTCAAGCTCTGGGTGCTGCCTGCATAGTATGCCCTTAGTTGGACAGCATTCATGCCAGGCTGGCCTTCCAATTCTTTGGACAGACATGCCCCCTTTTTGGGCATGTTCACCCCTTTTGGCAGGTCTGGTCACTTGATTTGCGTCAGTGGCACACCCTTTTACCCTTCCCTTTGACTTTCTGCTTCACTGGACACTGCTGTTAGGGGTTCTGGATTTACTTGAAAGATGAAAGCATAAATTAGAGAGAGATTAGCATAGAGTATGTGTTTTCATATAGCTGCATCCTTTGAGTTTCCCTCCAACGCCATCTCCATCAGATACATGACGCTTGGGAGGTGTGTTTTTGGTCGATAAGATTCTGTAATTAGGCCCATCATAATTGTCAGCTCCAGGCCCTCTGGGCTCTTAATCTGGCCCTGCTGCGGGTACAAATGAACCCTAGGACATTTTCAAAGATGCTTATCTTTTGAAGGAGAAATTCTAAATTAAACAAACTGTGCAATAAAGAAAGTTAAAATATTAGATCTCTATTTAAATGAAGTGTGTAGAAAGGCTGCGTAGGCCGCATGCACGGAGTTGTGACTAGTGCTGCATAAAGTGATTTAACTCCGTAATGGCAGAGAATTGAGCAGTAAGACTGCATTGGCATGATCTAAACACTAAAGTTGCTCCATTCGTTGCCTATAGAATCCCTTTAATTTAAGGGTCATTCTAAGTACAATAACTACAGATTTCTGTAGTGGTTATGGTGACAGGAGTCCCTTGACAACATCCCACAGCTATATGTCATGCTAGTTTAACAACAACAGAGTGTCTTCTTGGAAAGTGAGCTCCTAATTAGATATATCACTAAAGAGAAATTCCTCATTCCATATTAACATCAACAACATCCCTTTTCAGGATTCATGGGCTGAGCACAAGAGCTAACTCTCACAGCCAATTAATCCAAAATAGCACAACAGTGAGAATACTAAAAGAGAAGTGGAATTTCAACTTTAGGGATATCTCTAAATAAGGGGCACACTGGACAGGGGGTTACGCACATAGTGTAAAACTGTTCCAAAAAGGTTTGACACATAATCGTTGGATAAAGCAAGAAAATTCCTGGAACCATAAGCACTAACGTGGGCTGTAGTGTTTATGGTGCTTAAAGTGCTTCTTTAATCCCAAAATACAATTGGCAACTCTGAACTGTATCACCCCAAGCTAAAATGCTTATTAATTAAAGAAGAAATTGTGGTGTGGTGAAATGACAAACCAATTTTAAAAATACAGGCCAAAATATTCGGCTATTAGGCAAAATTTTTAAAAATGCATTTTCAGTACACCAAAACTCAAGATTAAGTGAACAACATTTATCAGCTGTCCCAATTTATGACAATATCTCCCCATCCCTCCTCTCACACATTGAAGAGGTTGAGCCCAATGCGGTAGAGTCGCTTCCTCATGGTATCAGTGGAGAGTGTAGGTGAACGACAACTTGCTGGATTCTCACAATAGTAGCGGGGCAGGCTGAGGATCATGGCTTGTAGAGCCTCTTTTGATGACACTTCAGACACAGACTTGGCAGAGGTGGATGTGCTACTGCTGCTCAACTGCTCTGAAAGGTCAGTCGGTTCTGACTCAGTAGGCAAAGGACCCACCAATTCCTTTCCTAGCCCATCCCCATTCACCTCTGGGAAGGAGTTTTGCACAAGCTGTGGATCGTGAATGGAACTCTCCTGAGAAGGAAGCTCTGAGGACATGTTTTCACAAACCCTGTCCTCTTCACATTTGGTAGTTTGAGCCCCTGTCAGACAATTGGCCATAGAGAGGGATGTGGACGATGATACAGAGATGTTGTTGTTGTCTATCTGAACAGTAACATCTCTGAAAGCCATCATCAATGTACTGCTGCTTTTTGGCAAAGTCCCAAGCTGCCCTTCTTCACTGTCTCTCTGCTCCAAGTTGGTTTGTTCTAGCTCTGGATTCTGTTGCATGAAGGTCTCACGGATCTGGTAGGCTCCTGCCTCAGGGAAGGCGCACATTGTCTTTAAGCTCCACGTGCTAAGGGCATCATCAATGGATTTGGCCAATGATTGTACCTGCTCTGTGAAAGAGTCTTCCAGCTCAGTTAATGCTCCACTGATGGTGGCTGGCAGAGATGGAGACCTAACCAAAGGGATACCCATCAGGTTATAGCTCTCTAATAGTGCCTTCTCAGCAGCAGGGAAACTATCTGGATTGTGCACACGGACTTTCCGCAAGGAAATACGTCTGGGCAAGCGGCTTTGTAGCAGAGAGTCTCTTATCTTTTCAAAGTTCTTACTGAGTTGGTACTGCCGGAAAGCTGTCTGAATAGTGCAAGCTGCTCGTCTGGAAACCAGGTGACCTCCATATTTGTGTTCCAGCATTTCAATCTGCAATATAAACAGGGTATTATTATGATATTATATCCCTTAGCTAAACTGATCAAAGAACAAAAACAAAAATTTACATGGATTGGCAGAGGAGCACTTACCTCTGGTATGCTTTTTAAACATAAAGAAAATAATATTAACAATTTTATCAGTTTTTTGCTTTCTTTCTATCGTTTTCTATTCGTAAACAATTTCTGCAAAGAAATATGTAAAAAATACAAAACTAAGCGAATTACTGCATTGAAAAACGTAAAAAAAAGAATTAAAAAAAATTACAATAAATCATCATCACGATAAGCACTGTAGAAATAATAAATCATCATGAGCTGCATTGTCCTGTTCAATAAGGAATTCTCACCGTTACTATTGTGTGTGTTTAAGAGGTATCACAAATGATTTAGCACGAAAACCACATATTTATTGATTCTGTATCACTTCAAATACCTGGGTATAACTGCTTAATTACCTTATCAAGCTCAGCTGGCACACTGCCAGAAAGTGCTTGAAAAAAAAGCATAACAATTTTGACTCTCACAGACAACCTGAAAAATGGCAGCCAAACATATTTGTTGGCTGCCTTATTTTCTGTTAGTTAACAATTGGCGTGCATGTAGAAAAATTGTATTTGATGAAAGAAAGAGCAAACGATGTTGCCATTATTTTTAAGGAATATGAAAAGAGAATATGGTGGGTCTGAGGTCAGCGTATTTCCTGATCTATTTTATTTTACATATTAAAAATGAGATTGTTTAATAATAACAAACGGTGCTTAACTTTAAGCTACTTTAGGCTTTGTAGGTTTTTGAAATCGATTAACTTACTATTTTGTAAGAAGAAATATAAAAGTCTATTGGGTTAATAACTACAGTTAGGGCCCCAAACAGAATGGGGTGAAACCATCCGGCGGCATACGGTTCATTCGGACTGCAAAATAAGGAAATTGTTGAAATTCATCAATGTCTGGATTAAGTAATTCAGGCCGATCTCTGCAGGACAGCTGAAATCCAGGCCGAATGTGGCAAATCCAGACTCAGAGAATTCAACCTTTATCAAGACTTGGCTGTCAGAGCACTCTGATTGGTTGGTGTTCAAGCCAACCAATCAGAGATTTCTTGGTCAAACTGCATAGCGTGGGAAATATTCCTATTCCCAATACCTGCTAGAAGCGCTAAATCTGCTGTGAGCCCTCCCTGGGTGAAGATGGATTATTTTTTCTTCTGGTGTGGTTTTAGTTTTGCAGCAGTTTTATTTTTTTTCCAATCAGGTCTTTTTTTTTTTTTATTTTAATTAGGGACTTCGGTAATTATGGATTTTTATTTGGCATTTTTTGGGGCTGAAGAAATGAATTACACAAAAGAAGACTTCTAGCCCTCTCCTCGCTTTTATAATGGAGGGGTAGATGGGGACTTTATTTTAGGGGGTGGCTGGGGGCCAAAATCTGATTTTCAGCGAATAACCCAGTATAAGTAACCCTGCTCCAGTGATGGGTACTAGGGAAAAGAGAATTCACAATGTTCGTTCAGTTGTCATCTATAGTTTTATAAGTTGTGCTATGACTATAAACGTTCAGTAGTTTTGATTTCAAAATTGTGTTTGGATTTGAGCAAGATCATGACAATTCTATAGCAGAAATCTTCAGTTTCGTTTATATGTAAAATGTCTCTCTCAGTTTGTTAGGTAATAAAAGTTTTGTTTTAATCTCTTTGTCATAGTTAAAGGAACACTCAAGGCAGTGGCCTTGTCCATTTAATCCTGCAATAGAAATCATTGCAGTTTGTTAGAAACTGCAATGTTAACATTGCTGGGTTAAATCCAGCTCTAGTGACTATCTTCCTGACAACCACTACAGTTGTTTCTGCAGACCTGGCTGAGTAAAACTCTGTCATGTGATGTGGAAGCTCATAGGAAAGCATTAAATACAGCTTGGATATACACACTGTGTACTCGCTGCATATGCGCATCGATTACCCAATGCTTCTCTATGAGGAACATTCGATTAGACCATCGACAAAGAGGACAGGGGAGGTATAGAGGTGCGCAGGGGCACTATATCTATGGGAATTCTGGTTTGTATTCCTAACGCCATCAGAAAATCTGGGGCCTCTTACACAGCTGAAGACCTGAGGCCTGCCACCAAGTCCATCCACAGGGTCCACCTCTGAGTCAGTTTACAGGAAGTGGAGTGTATGTGTGCAATGGGATGTATTACTGTGTATTTTTTGAGTGTATATAGAATCCAATCTTGAGATTGATTAGCAAGTCAATCCAAGGCATTGCAAGTGGGGTATGTCCAGTCTTTTATAGTAGCCACTTAATTACAAACACTGGCCAAAGTTAGTGTTCATATTCGTTTTTTGCATTTTTTAACACAAAAACAAATATGAACGCTAACTTTGCCAAGTGTTTGTGACTAAGTGGCTGCAAAAAAAGACTGGACATACCCCATATTGAATATCATGGGTTCTCTACTTTTGCAAATGGTATGCCATCATGGGGGTAATTCTCATTCCTGAGCTACCATACTGTCTCAAAGGCAACATAACTAATCTTGCAAATTTCAATGTGTAGATTCTGAAAAATGGAATATGCCATATTTGAACCTGTAACTTTCCAAAACACCGTAAAACTTGTTCATGGGGGATACTGTTGTACATTCACAGTTAAAATGCAATGCAAAACAAAAGAAAATGAAAATAAAAATCTTAAATTCTCACACTTTTTTTTAGATTGAATTCATAATAAATTGTTTTATATATGAATAGTTGATGTGAAATGAAAGCCCTGTTTCTCCTGAATAAAATGATATATAATAAGTTTGGGTGTACATAATATGACAGAGGTGAATTATGGTTGAACAGACATATAGCGCAAATTCCAGGTTTTGTTTACATTGACTCTGTCCTTAAGGGGTTAATATAATTTCATACTGAGATAGTTGGGAATCTTAGTTCATAATTTAGTTCACTTATATTATATCATACAGATATGATCAACTGTATGTATTATTTGTTTGTATTTTGAATATGTAACTTTTTCTCCATGATGTCATTTGGGTGCCAAATTTGTAATTGTTTTATTATCAGTCCCCTATATATACCCTATCATACCATGTCTTTTTTACCGCAACTTTCCTCTTTTTACCTTCTGTATTACTCTTGCTAGCAGGGCTTAGAGGGAACCCTACTCTAGGTTTGCTGCCTCATACAATATTCATTTATAGTATTGTTTTTTCCAGCACTGTTTCCTTCGTTTTTTTTATCTTATCTTGATATATTTGTGACCAGTTTAAGGGACACTATAATCACCAGAACCACTACAGAGAAAAATCAGTGTTTATATTGCTGCCTAGGAACACCTCTAGTGCCAGTTACTCAGATGGCCACTAGAGGTGCTTCCTGTTTCAGTGCTGCAAAGAGTGCATCACCTACATTCAGCATCTCCAGGCTCTGTATGGAGGCACTGAAGACTTCTCACAAAGATGCATTCTTTCCTATGGGAAAGCATTGGTTTGGCTGAGATTATCAATATTGATGAGTAAAATCCCCTTTCCCATGTGATCACTATAGTGTCAGGAATACATGCTTGTAGTAAAGTTTTTGACACTCATCCACATAGAAGGCTCAGCAATAAATTGCAATCTTTAAGTTTAGATTCCAACATTGTTTAAAGGGTTGTAGTCAATGGAGTAGTCAATGGAGTATTTTCTAGGCAAGTTCTAGTTACCAATAGAGTTCCTCAGGGATCTGTACTTGGACCCATTCTCTTTAAAATTTTATTAGTGATATTGCAGAAGGTCTTGATGGTATTTATGTGTGGCGGGACCACTGCCTAAACTGTGAATTGCCTTGTTTTATATGTGTGGATGTAATTCTGTAATTTTGACCATAAAATCCTGCAATACACCTTCTGACCTCCCAGGTGCGCTCCGGCGCACGAAGCCCCATGCCACAGAACACCCCGGCAATTCATTTAGAACGTTTACTTAGAATGTTCACATCTCACTAGCGACGTGTGAAAATCGCAGACCGCAAGGGAACGAGTGGCGCATGCTTCCCCTGGATGGAAGCCGGTTTGTATCACCGAACGCCCATCAGGGGGAGCATTTGACTTCCGAACCGGCCTGCGTACACTGTCTTCGATCCCTGTGTCAGGGATCATCCTACCTGCTCCTAACAGAGCTATAATCACTGGCCACTCTCAAACCTGGGAGCTACGAGGATAGGCTCATGGCTACCCAGGCGAACGCTCTCTTCGGCAAGTACCTGAGTGTGGGTGCCCACCGGAGAGAGGGACGCGCGCCAGCAGGGAGTCCCTGGGGCTGTGAGTCGGTCTCACAGCCACAGGGTTCCCGCTGGCCGCATGGAAGTCTGTGCCGACAAATGGGAGAGGGAGCGCCCATTCAAACTGGGTTCGCGCCATTCTCCTGATTGGTCGTGCGAGTAAAGCGCTGATTGGTTGCCGCAGGGACCAATCCAAGAAGGAGCGCTTGTTCAAACTGAGTTTCGCTCCCTTCCATCTAATTGGGCGGCGAAACACCTCTCGTCCCTAAGCGCTGATTGGTGCAGCCGAGTTTCGCGCCCTTTCTTTGGATTGGGTGGTGAAACTCCTTCCTCTCCCTAACGCTGGTTGGCGCAATTTAGTTTGTGTCCTTAAGGCTGATTGGTTGTTGCTTGTTTTAGGCGCTAAAGTTTGAATTCACCGGACTAAACCAAGCAACACCATAGAACTAATTTGGGGGATGTATAGAGCCTTGAGCCCCAGACTTTTGACGCTGATATCTCCGGCTCTATAAATCCGATTGCCCCACTTTTTGCAATGGTCCTGGGGGGGACCTGGGGCTATTCATCCGTATAAAGTGTAACCCGGTACCACCTTCCCGTTCCGGGGTGCCGAGCCCCAAAGTTCACCCCCTTGTATGTAATGTGTACTCATGCGTGTCTCTGTATCCTGGTAGTATCTCCAAGAGCTGGAGATGGTTATCTGTCCCACAGCCCCCTCCTGCTATTATTTACTTTGATGTAAGTAATAAATGCTTTTTTTTACTCTTTATTCATACAGTCATTTCATTCGGGTTTTTTTGCACCTTTTTTTTTTTTTATATGAGATTTACATTCACCAAGCATTGAAGCAAGAAGGCACACCAAGCATATTTTTTAAGGCATTTCTTGGGATGTTAAAGTGTGAGTGTACACTTGGCACTTACCTATATATCCAATTTTATCATATACAGTATTGCACTATACCATATATTTCTTACCGTATATACTCGAGTATAAGCCGAGTTTTTCAGCACATTTTTTGTGCTGAAAAACCCCAACTCGGCTTATACTCGAGTCAGTGTCTGTATTATGGCAATTTAAATTGCCATAATACAGACTGGGGGCTGGCAGTGAGCGCTTACCTCTCCTGCAGCTCCGGTCAGCTCCCTTCTCCTCCACGCCGGTCCGTTCAGCACCTCTGTCAGCTCCCAGAGTAAATCTCGCGAGAGCCGCGGGGTCATAGTGCGGCTCTCGCGAGACTTACAGTGTGAACTGACAGAGGAGCTGCACGGATAAAACTTACCATGAAAGGTTAAAGGATCTTAACATGTATAGCTTGGAGGAAAGACGAGACAGGGAGGATATGATAGAAACATTTAAATAAAGGGAATCAACACAGTAAAGGAGGAGACTATATTTAAAAAAAAAAAAAAACTACCACAACAAGGGGACATAGTATTAAATTAGAGGGAAGGGGGGAGATTTAAAAATAATATCAGGAAGTATTACTTTACAGAGAGGGTAGTGGACGCATGGAATAGCCTTCCAGCTGAAGTGGTGAACTGTTTAAGTATGCGTAGAATAGGCATAAGGATATCATAGACTTAAGATAGAACCAGGGACTAATGAAAGTATTTAGAAAATTGGGCAGATTAGATGGGCAGAATGGTTCTGATCTGCCATCACATTCTATGTTTTTATGTTTCTATGACACTATAGTGTTCCTTCAAGGAAAGTTTTATGGTTTGGTGGTAAGTCCATGAAACAGAGTTTATTTTTAAATTAGATACTTCCACTTCACTCACAAATACAGGGTCTAGTATGTGACCGCTTGTGTGGGTAGCAAAGGGGGTAATGAATGTGCGAAGCCCAATCTGCAAAGACCCATCATTATCCAAGGCATTGAAATACCAATGAATAGGTCACATGCGATAATTTAAAACTATTACAACTCAATGAATTTGTGTGAATTCATGTTACAACTCTCTAGAGGATGATAGATCAGGACAAATTTCAACCTACGTATGTTGCAATCCTTTGAAGGACCTGAAGTGTATCTTCTTTTATGGGAGATTGCTGTCCCTCCACCCTTTCCGGTACTGCCTTGAGCAGTATATTAATGAATAATTTGATGGTGTTGTGGCTTTTAAATGGCATATCTCCCAGCTGTCCTTCTTTAGGAGGGAATGTGTCTATTTTGGACCCAAATCTGTTCCTCTTTTCTAACGTCTTACTATAAGTGTGTCTGAGCTTTAACTAGCTATACATCAGACACCATATATAGATCTGGGCTTATTACTTTTTTTTTTTTTTTTTACATTTAAAGCACAGTTTCAAAATCAGCTTTTTCAGTAACTGAAATTGTTAAAATTTGGAAAAACAATCTCACTATTAGTTCATACTGATCTGTAACTATCCACAAATTTTGTTGGGGGATGACAACGATGGCTTTAAAGGATATGAGAGGTAATAAGAGAAATCTTAAGAAATCTTAAAAAAAAGATAACTCACATGAATGCTTTAGTTCAACCTATTTTTACACAAGTGGTATTATTGCTCGGCTTTTCTTGAGCAAGTGAACCAGTATAAGGCTTCTTGGATTTCTTGAGAAGAGAGGGTATATGTACAGCCAGTTGGTGTTGCAGGGTTCAATTTACACAAGGCATACCTTGATGAAATCTACAGAACATCAGGATTTAAAAAACATTTTTTTACATTCTTTATTTTTATTGTGCGTAGAAAAAAATACAGTGGCTTAAGTCACCAAAACAGGCTCGTCGTGGGGTACATCACGTTATAGGTACAGTGTTTTGGCATGGTCATGGTGCACATTTTAACTTATTAACCTCAACGTATACTAGGCACATATTACATTTAAGGATCTTTGCTAGCATTGCAGTGTCATATTGATCCTAGGCTTCAGCCTTCAGATTAGCATAGATCAGCTTTACACGTCATCACATTAAGGTTAAGGCTTTATATGTATTACATGTATGCTAACATATATCGTACAATATGCCCTATAGGAGAGGGCCAGAAGAGTGAACACCTGGATTTTTAAGGTAAGCTACTAAAGAAGATGGATCTGCTGGGTAAAGGAACATTACCTCTACTTCATCTTTCTCTTCCTATTTTGCTAAAACAAAGCCCAGCCAACAATTGCCATCGCACAGTGCGATGACAAAGTCTCAACATTTTTTTAAAGGCATTTTCTAACATATTCTGGATTACTTGAAGTCCAGGGCAGGATGAACAATTATCCAAGGTTTTCAACTGATACAGAGTTGCATACTATCTTTACAAGCACATCTTGTTAATATTTCACCTTTAGTGATTGATGGTATCGGCATTTTCAGTCATAAGTTTTACATTCTGATCCATGGTACGCACACTAACTGCATGTGTACAACTCTGACTAACTAGAACACAATTATTTGGCTGTAGCTCTGCAAATTTTGAAAACCCCACCTTTACATATTTGGAAACTTTTATTTTATTAATATGTACACATTCTTTATATTAAAAAAAATTGTGTTGATAGTTACAGACAAGTATTAACTAATTTTGAGTTTTTTTGAGTTTTTGAGTAAGCCACTTTTAAATTGAATATGAAGATAAGAAGTTAAAATAAGTATTAGACCCAATGTACTATATATGGTATGAAAGCTCATAAAAAAAGTTTTAAAATGAGGCCACTCCATATCTCAACTATTGTCAGCTTTGCTTTATAGCTAAATAAAGTATCACATATTATCATAGCTATACATTTCATGTAATGAACATAGGCAGCTGAAATTGGGTAATTTTGCATTATACCATAGGACAAATAAGTACCTAAAATGTCATAAGAATCTAAGGAGATCACTCTGAAACAGTGCTATGATTTGATGTGGAATGACCCTGTCTTATTGCAATTGCAATTGTTTCGGTGCAGAATATTTGTAGATGACAATTAGAAAGTGAGTGGCTGGAGTGGACACGTAGGAGAATCCTTAAATTAAAAATTTCATCCGGTGACGAAGGTGCATGGAGTCTGCACCGAAACACTCAAAAGGAGTTTAATTTCCGATCATGTTTTATTAATTTACACTGTGTACTTTTTTTGCAAAACATGCACGTTTAGCGTTGGCACCTTAATTCACTTTCAGTAAAACACAGAAAACAGCTATCTCTTTACAGGGATAGTGGGTGATACTCTGCAGTGCCTGAGATAAAAGAAGCAGCTCAACACTAAAAGTGGAATACCCCTTATCCACAATAGAATACAGATACACAAGAAAAAGTGGTATAAAATATACAACAACCAGTGGAGCGCTGTTACAATTTTTAGACTTTTTAGACTGTTATTTTCTAGATCCAGTATTATTTCTGTTTCAAATTATTGTCAATAAATTATTTTTAATACTTCATATTTTAGTCCAACAAGTCCTTCCTAGCCATCAGGAACCTCACTTGGGGAGGTCCAGGGCTCTGTTAAAGGTGAGCACAACCATTACCACCTATACTATATTTATACTTCATACAATTCTACACAGCCGGTTTGTCTCTTTTTTGTTGTATATCCCTGGAGGAGTGTCGCTTGGGACAAAGGGGTGTGTTTGCTGCCCAAAAAGCATAAAGGATCTAGTTACGGAGCCAATACCACATCCATGGCTCCAGTCCATGTGAGTCGTTTTAGTAATTTATCACCATCACTTATTTCTATTTGGGAACCATATGCACTATATTTTTGTTTCTGTTTCCTTTTGTATGTACATTCAAGCATATATGTTCAAGATTGTCACTGTACTGAAGGGGTAAGTGTACCCTTCTATTAATTCACTTTCAACTCATTCTACTCTGTCCTGCTTAGCTAGTTCAGAAGGGAGAGAGCGTTCTGGTATGTGGCTGTCAGTGTGTTTGTTAGCAATGACAGCAGAGGTCTCTTGTCTTGTCATCATTCAATGATTTTAGTATTTTCCTTTGTTTTATCTGTATAGTTCCACTATGCATGTATCCTAACGTATCTCCGTGTTTGAAGGTGTTATAGATTTTATATGGCATGTGGACAAGTACAAATAGCAATACTCTGTTCAGGTGATCATCAGATTTTATAATATTTATCAGAGACTCAGTATTACTTTATACGTTTTTCACCTCTTTCCTTTTCATAACACTACAACTCCCACTACCCCTATTTGCTGAATGTACAGAACTATACTACCCCCTGTTGGATATATGTGGGCAGTATATTTGCTTAGAAATAATCTGTTCACATATTAAGCTTGGAGTAATTGGCCAGAGGCTAATAGAGCCTGATCTGAGTTACCCTTTCTCTGATCTCCTCAGAGCTATCATTTACGAGGCTATTAGCAGGACAGTTATAAGTAATTATTATTATTTTGCACAAATCACTTCTTGCACGTCTGTAAGCTAGACTATTAATTACCTAGTGATCTTTGAGCGACCTTATTCATTAGGGATCAGATTATACCAGCTGAGATCACTGTCATTACAGAGAGTGGGTCCCATTTTTTCTCTTTTCTCTGATAATTAGAGTCGGTAACACCCTTTAGATTCAAAAGTAAGCAGGTCATCACAGAAAGTATAGCACTCTATGTTTTGACGTTCCTAATAACAGTAGCAGCCTGCTTACTTTGGAATCTAAAGGGTGTTACTGACTTTAAGTAGTGCGATAGCGGCTGGAGGATCAATGGGACCACCCTTTATTAATAAGGAGCCATTATATTCTGAGCTAACTATGTGTGGGTCAGTAAAATATGAGTAGTGACTAACAATTGGAATTTATTGAGACATGAATATGTGATATAGTGCACCATCATTTCTTATTTATATATTTTAGGTTTTGATACAAGCAATACTAGTGGTAACATTTTTAATATTTTTTAAAATGTTCACCTACATTGTGACTTTCAGCCAAAATGACTTATTAGTTTTGATTAATTGGAAGAATGGAATTCCACTTTTAATTCTGACATTTCGTTAAAAAAAAAATGCTTTTTAAGGGCTGGCTTTGACCAATTCCAGCACTGAACTCAATAGTCTTGGGAAACTATAGTTCAGTTTAGGCACACTGCACTAAACTACAGGAAATATCAGATAATGACACTTGCAACAGAGTATCAATTAAACGAACAGTGTGAGCACCATAACAACTTTATTTCAATGAAGTTATTATAGTGCCCAGAGGGTTCCTTTAATGTTCAATGAAACTACTATCAGGTGCCAAAAGTAGATCCAGATGGAGATCAGCAGACCTTTCTACAGCCAAACAGCCAAATATAATTACAAGCACTACAAACTACAGGACACCACAGCAATACACGGAGATTAATGAAATGACTCAAGCAGGAATGTGTTTGGTTGCCACGGTTCTGCTATTGTAATTGGTATTTTTACTGAGTTTCCAATTACATTGTTTGCTTTCAAGGTTATACTTAATTTATCAGGATAGAATTTTTTGTGTTATAAAAATATTACCTAACTCGGCATACATGAAATCACCCACACTCTCATTTGCATTACTATAACGTGATTTTTCATAATGTCTTATTCTTAGTATGATGTCTGACATTATCGCTTTATTTTCCATAGTCCGTGCATTTTTTCTTGCTCCCATCAATGTTCTTATCTTGTGCTTTCATTTATTTTAACTTTGCCCTGGCTGTGTATCTACAGTTTGTTTTTAGGCTGGCTTATCACCTGTTTGTTCACTATATTTGTTTTTAGTTGTTACCTGTTTATTTTTGAGGTCCATCGAAAGTTCATAATCTGAGTTATTGGTGCCATGTGAGCAAGTGGCCGCATTCTTTCCTCTCTGTACTCTAATTGGTGACCCTGTGTGGTGAAGACTTGTCTTGTTCAGGATCTCCTCCTCTCCTGGTAGCTTGCTAGAATCACTTGTCTGCCGCTCACTGTCCTGAACCACCCATGCTGTACACAGAATCTTCTTCTGTGCTGAATCGTCACTGCAGAAGAAAGAAGAAGAATGTAATATACACTGGGCAAAATAAACACACATCAATGCACAATCATAACTGGAATTACTTCAGGAACATTCTAGGGGTCCTGAACCTTCAGGATGTGGTGGGAAACCTAAACATGTGAATAGAAGTAGAGATGCCCGACCTCTTCAATTTCTGTGAAAAGGGTTTCCATTTAGTTGTATCTATGAATGGGGTTTCCATTTAGTTGTATCTATGAATGAATCCCTGCAAATGGGCCTATTTTGCAGATACAGCATCTGCACAATTCCTTGCACACACAACTTTGTCTTATATTAAAGAGCTGTGAGTTTAATTTATACATTCCACTTGCAGAAATGCTAGCAAAAGTATGGATTTCTATTTAAAGGGTTACTCCAACCACTATGACCACTTCTGATTTTAGAAGTGGTCATGGTGGTAGGAGTCTGTATCTGCAGTGTGTCTGCTTGAAACACTGCACATCCAGAGATATCTTAATTGTGTGTCAGGGGCTTGTTACACTCCCAGCACACGTGACCGAGACAGAGTTCCAGATTGCCCAACACCAATTCTGTGCAAGGACTACACAAGTCGAGTGTAACTAAAGCCCTCTGTCCTCTCTTTACTCTACGCTAGTTTTTTTTTTCTTCTCTCACCCTCCTTTCCAATGCATGCACTCTGACCTTGTTAAATGGTCCAATCAGAGGCTTCTTTGTTTGAATCCCATTTATGAAAAACAATGACCAAGAGGGTATTATATGTGCAGAAAAAAGCACCCAAAAAGGGTTTAAATAAACCTTTAATGTTTTGTTGAACCCTCCCCACCAGCCAATCAAATCGTCTGCATTAGTCCGGTGTACCAGGATCCCAAAGGGTCAAAAGCTAAAAATTGACTGACACGCGAACTCTCACAAAGGTGGTTGTCTTGCTCCCTGTCCCAATGTTACTCCCCCATCAGGTGTATATGACACTTGCTGGAACAATATGGGATGCACTGATGCTGATGTGCTGGCAGTAAAGCCAACAAGTTGGTATCAGTAGTGAGGCTTGCTAGAATTGTCCCCAAGCAGGACCAATCACAGCAGAGTGGAGGCAGCAACATGTGTGGGTGTTACAGAATCCTCTTAGAATGGAAAGGCAAAAGTGAGAGGCAGCATGTAAGTACTACTATTAGAGCTCCTAAACCACAAAAAAACAAACATTTATTTTTATGATAAATAATATATTCACTGCTTTGGGAGCGGTTACAGCTGAGTTCCATGTTCATTTTAAACTGTGGTTAGTAAGATTTTATTAACAAGATTTAAAAGAGTGTACATTAAGTGCACAAATCACGGATTGATAGGAACATTGCCTAGTTAATATTATAACAGATAATACAAAGTTATTACAAAGAAATACAGAAAATGAAAGCAGACCATGGGAATCAAGGAATTATGTCTAGATTAGACATAAATCTTCTCAAACGACACAAGGCAACCGGCTGTGCCAGAACTGCAAGTCTCAGGGTTCATGCTGGGACCAAATCCACTGAGAGAAAGGTAAAAAAAAAAAACAAGGAATAGACATAGTGTCGACAAAAGGAAACGAAGAAACAGGGCTAGAGAGAGAGACATTAAAAAAAGGACATAGAATCTAGGAGAGGGAGGAGTGAGAAAAAGAAGAAAGGAATTGCCATAGTCTCCATTGTACATGGGTGCATATTAGGAAGAGACTGTGTGATTCTCTGGGGCCAACTCAACTCACCCAGGTACCTAGCAGCCTCCAAGGAACAGAGGAACTCCAACCAACAGAGCCATCAATGTGTGTAGCGCCCCTTGACCTGTACAGTGTCTGCTGCTACATTCTCAAACTGGCGACTTTGAGAATCCACTTTGCAAGAGAAGGGGGGCGTGTCTGTCTCCAGTATCAAGGAATTCGTGATTTTGCTACATTAAGTAAATGTGCCAACTTTACTTTAAACTGTGCGTCTTTACTGTTCAAATATTTTCAGCTATGACAAACTAGAAAGACATGCTGCAATTTGGGGACTCTAGATTTGTCAGATCAATACAGGAAGTAAATAATGATTGAGCTGTGTGAACTTCAGCTGGAGTTCTAACTAAAAGCCACTGGTCCAGCCAAAGTTCCCATATAGTATCATACTTAGCTGCACACTACTTTTCACACATAACAGAGTTAAAAAAAAAAGCCAGTAGAAGACCTTCTCCTACAGGAGAAAATTGCATGTGATGAGGGCACACAGGAACGTTGCCAAACCATTCTAAAAACGGTTTGAAAAACCACTCTTGAGGCTTACAGGGCACTCTGGGCACCATAACCACGTCACTGACCTGTTGTGGTTGTGGTGCTTGGAGTACTTCTATAAGTGCATCTTTTTTGTCTTTTCTGCAAAGACCATGTATAATTTGAAGATCTTAAACCAACCTAAAATGTGTTTTTGACATGTCCAAATCTTACCTGTAGGTTCTTTCGTTGGCTAAACTTTGCTTTTAACCAATGATGACTTAAAGATGGTCATGCCCAAAGAGCTAGGGTGAAATCAGGCACTTACTTATATGTACTAGACATGTGCAATTCGTTTCGAATCGAATTCAGTCCGAATTTGGCAATTCGGAAACGTCCGAATTTCCAAGTCAATGTAAAACAAATGGATCCATTACAAATCGAAACAATTTCTTACGGATACATTCATTCTTGATAAGGAGATCAACTTATCTACTAAACAGCTGAAAGAGCATATTTAAAGCGGCACTGTCATGCCGAACTTACCTTTCCTCAATCTCTTCCTCTTCTCACCCTCTCTTGGGATCTGTTATTCATTTCTTCCATTCTTCTTTAGTTTTCTTTAAAATCATAAGACAAAGTAGGGACTCTGTCTTATGGAGGATTCCTCCGCTTGACCAGCTCTGACCAGCGGAGGAGCAAAGTGTGCTTCATTTCCGCTGGTCAGAGCAATTTTCCCATGATCCCTAGCTTTCCTCCCTGTTCCCACAATGCTTCCTGTCAGTATTGCCGAAAGTCCTGTCACTTAGACAGAACGCCGGCAAAACTGCCGAATTGCATCCTAACAGAATGAGCACTGTTTCTCCATTGGTGTTAGGATGCAATTCGGTACTTTGTTCGGATCGGAATTTCATTCAAATGAATGAAACTCCGATCCTATTCATTGCTGTGGCTGCATCTTGCAGCCGCTTAGTAGATAACTCCCTAATTCCCACGGTATCAGGGAGCTATCTACTAAAAGGCTGAAAGACCTAAATTGGTCTTTCAGCCAAATTTACTAACACCAAGTAAAAATGACTTGGTATTAGTAAATAATATGCCCCTACTCGCTATACCGCGAGTAGGGGCATGTCTAGTAAGCAGTGAGCAGCCTGTGGCTGCTCACTGTAGAAAAAAAAAAAAAAATATTGCCCCCCACCCCTAAATGACGGGTGGGGGCCGTTAAGTAAAATAAGGGAGGGAGACCTATTGTCCCCCCCCCCCCGGCCCCCACCCCTGAGCGGTGGGTGGGGGCCATAAAGATAATGAGGGGGGGGACCTACTGTCCTCCCCCCCCGGCCCCCACCCCTGGGCGGCGGGTGGGGGCCATAATGTTAATAAAGGGGGGGGGGGACCTACTGTCCTCCCCCCCGGCCCCCACCCCTGGGCGGCGGGTGGGGGCCATAATAGTAGTAGGGGGGGGGGACGTACTGTCCTCCCCCCCGGCCCCCACCCCTGGCCGGCGGGTGGGGGCCATAATGGTAATAAGAGGGGGGGGGCCTACTGTCCTCCCCCCCCCGGCCCCCACCCTTGGGCGGCGGGTGGGGGCCATAATAGTAGTAGGGGGGGGGACCTACTGTCCTCCCCCCCGGCCCCCACCCCTGGCCGGCGGGTGGGGGCCATAATAGTAATAGGGGGGGGGGACCTACTGTCCTCCCCCCCCCGGCCTCCACCCCTGGGCGGCGGGTGGGGGCCATCATAGTAATAAGGGGGGGGGACCTACTGCCCCCCCCCCGGCCCCCACCCCTGGGCGGCGGGTGGGGGCCATCATAGTAATAAGGGGGGGGACCTACTGCCCCCCCCCCCGGCCCCCACCCCTGGGCGGCGGGTGGGGGCACTAAGTAAATCCCCCCCCCCATCAAGGTGACTAGGGGTGCCCAAGACCCTAGTCACCCACCCCCCACCCAAATAAAAAATGCCCCTACCTACCCCCCTCACCCTAAAAAATAGTGAGGGGGGAATAAAATTGCTAACCTGTAAAGTAAAATTAAACTTACCATTCGACGTCTTCTTTTTTCTAAAATCTTCATTTTTCAGCCCCAAAAAAGGCCAAATAAAAAACCATCATAGCCGTCGAACTAAAAATAAAAGAAAAAACCCGAGCGCAAAAAAAAAAACCCGACGAAAAAGAAAAAACCCGAGCGCACAAAAAAAATAATCCATCTTCACCCATGGAGGGCTCCGCGCAGACTGAGCTCCGCAGGGCTGGGCAAGGCTTATAAAGCCTTGCCCCGCCCTGCAATTAGCCTAAGAACACTCTGATTGGTGGGTTTAAGCCAATCAGAGTGCTCTTTGTCATTTTACAAGCGTGGGAAAGTTCTTTGGAACTTTCCCACGCTTGTAAAATGACACAGAGCACTGTGATTGGATGGCTTGAAATCCATCCAATCACAGTGCTCTGTGTCATTTTACAAGCGTGGGAAAGTTCCAAAGAATTTTCCCACGCTTGTAAAATGACACAGAGCACTGTGATTGGATGGCTTGAAATCCATCCAATCACAGTGCTCTGTGTCATTTTACAAGCGTGGGAAAGTTCCAAAGAATTTTCCCACGCTTGTAAAATGACACAGAGCACTGTGATTGGATGGATTTCAAGCCATCCAATCACAGTGCTCTGTGTCATTTTACAAGCGTGGGAAAGTTCCAAAGAACTTTCCCACGCTTGTAAAATGACACAGAGCACTGTGATTGGATGGATTTCAAGCCATCCAATCACAGTGCTCTGTGTCATTTTACAAGCGTGGGAAAGTTCCAAAGAATTTTCCCACGCTTGTAAAATGACACAGAGCACTGTGATTGGATGGATTTCAAGCCATCCAATCACAGTGCTCTGTGTCATTTTACAAGCGTGGGAAAGTTCCAAAGAACTTTCCCACGCTTGTAAAATGACACAGAGCACTGTGATTGGATGGATTTCAAGCCATCCAATCACAGTGCTCTGTGTCATTTTACAAGCGTGGGAAAATTCCAAAGAATTTTCCCACGCTTGTAAAATGACAAAGAGCACTCTGATTGGCTTAAACCCACCAATCAGAGTGTTCTTAGGCTAATTGCAGGGCGGGGCAAGGCTTTATAAGCCTTGCCCAGCCCTGCGGAGCTCAGTCTGCGCGGAGCCCTCCATGGGTGAAGATGGATTATTTTTTTTGTGCGCTCGGGTTTTTTCTTTTTCGTCGGGTTTTTTTTTGCGCTCGGGTTTTTTATTTTATTTTTAGTTCGACGGCTATGATGGTTTTTTATTTGGCCTTTTTTGGGGCTGAAAAATGAAGATTTTAGAAAAAAGAAGACGTCGAATGGTAAGTTTAATTTTACTTTACAGGTTAGCAATTTTATTCCCCCCTCACTATTTTTTAGGGTGAGGGGGGTAGGTAGGGGCATTTTTTATTTGGGTGGGGGGTGGGTGACTAGGGGCTTGGGCACCCCTAGTCACCTTGATGGGGGGGGGGGGGGGGGGAATTTACTTAGTGCCCCCACCCGCCGCCCAGGGGTGGGGGCGGGGGGAGGACAGTAGGTCCCCCCCCATTATCGTTATGGCCCCCAACCGCCGCCCGGGGGTGGGGGCGGACAGTAGATCCCCCCCCCCCTTATTACTATTATGGCCCCCACCCGCCGCCCAGGGGTGGGGGCCGGGGGGGAGGACAGTAGGTCCCCCCCCCCCCTTGTTACTGTTATGGCCCCCACCCGCCGCCCAGGGGTGGGGGCCGGGGGGGGGAGGACAGTAGGTCCCGTCCCCCCCCCCTTATTACTATTATGGCCCCCACCCGCCGCCCAGGGGTGGGGGCCGGGGGGGGGGGACAGTAGGTCCCCCCCCCTATTACTATTATGGCCCCCACCCGCCGCCCAGGGGTGGGGGCCGGGGGGTGGAGGACAGTAGGTCCCCCCCCCCCCTTATTACTATTATGGCCCCCACCCGCCGCCCAGGGGTGGGGGCCGGGGGGTGGAGGACAGTAGGTCCCCCCCCCCCCCTTATTACTATTATGGCCCCCACCCGCCGTCCAGGGGTGGGGGCCGGCGGGGGAGGACAGTAGGTCCCCCGTCCCCCCCTTATTACCCTTTTTTTTTTTTTTTTTACAGTGAGCAGCCACAGGCTGCTCACTGTTTAGTGGACATGCCCCTACTCGCGATATAGCGAGTAGGGGCATTGGGGAGATTTGAATCTCCCTTGTGCTATTATGGGGGTCATATTGACCCCCATAGAGTGAGGGGAGGACCTGGGGGGCTAATGAAGTGGTGGGGAGCACTGCTCCCTGCCGCTTCTGTCTTTACATATTACAAGGAGGGAGCTGCACGCCGGTAGCTCCCTCCTTGTAATAAACCGAACAAACAAACGAACACTGATACACAGTGTTAGTTTGTTCGTCTGATTTTTTCTATTCATTCATTCGTCTGTCTGATGAATGAATGAATAGGTGAAATTCCCGTTCGCATGTCCAGATGTTTCACTGGGCATGTGCGGGAATCTCACAGTCTGTGTAGTGTGGGTAGATGACGTGTCCCACAGGGACTTCACCTACCCACACAAAGATGGCGGCGCCCTGAATATAGATCGGGGCAGAAAATAAAGAATAAAAAATAGGTAATGTGGGGGGCATAGGGGCATTTGGGGATGACTAGGGGGTCGATTGGATGTAGTTGAGGCGGGAGGGGGGTTAAAAAAAAAACGGAATTCGGCATGACAGTGCCGCTTTAAGAAAAGAGTGTTCAGTAGATTGCTCCCTAATTTGGTATCCTTAAATGTAGCAATGCCACGTAAGGATAGCAAATGAGGGTGCTATTTAATAAACAACTGAAATCTGAAAAATAGAAAAGAGGTTTTCGTAATTTAGATTTTTCTGCAGTTTAGTAAATAACACACTGAATTGGTATCCTTTTATGGGATTGTCATATTTAAGTATACCAAATTAGGGCGATAGTATCCCACTTAAAGGACCACTATAATGCCAGGAAAACATACTCGTTTTCCTGGCACTATTGTGCCCTGAGGGTGCCCCCACCCTCAGGGACCCCCTCCCGCTGGGCTCTGGAGAGAGGAAGGGGTTAAACACTTACCTTTCTCCAGCGCCGGGCGGGGAGCTTTCCTCCTCCTCTCCTCCTTCCTCGCAACGTCATTGGCTGAATGCGCATGCACGGCAGGAGCCGCGCGCGCATTCAGACGGTCGCATAGGAAAGCATTTACAATGCTTTCCTATGGACGCTGGCGTCTTCTCACTGTGATTTTCACAGTGAGGAGCACGCAAGCTCCTCTAGCGGCTGTCAATGAGACAGCCACTAGAGGCTCTGGAGGCCGGATTAACCCTCAGTATAAACATAGCAGTTTCTCTGAAACTGCTATGTTTATAAAAAAAGGGTTAATCCTAGAGGGACCAGGCACCCAGACCACTTCATTAAGCTGAAGTGGTCTGGGTGCCTAGAGTGGTCCTTTAATGATAGCAAATTAGGCAGATATCCACTAAATAGCTGAAAGCTTAAAACTAGGAAAAGGGCTATAAAGGGCTCTTCTTAATTTAGATATTTCAGGGGTTTAATAGGTAACTCCCTCCAAGGTGAGGTCATCTAATAAGACTCTCTATCAATTCATCCACACCGATGTCCTTCACCATCTAGGCTTCCACCTTAATTGTGCCCAGCATCACAGATCATCTCCATGTCCACTACAATATGATGTAATCCACATCCGTAATACCAAACAAAAATATCAGTTTGTAAATTATATGGTATTATGTCAATTTCTTTATATGATATTGTTAAAGATCATTTAATGTAAAAATAACATATCAAGATAAACTATCAGCTTTTGGAGTATGTAAACCACTTAGAGGAGTTTATTCATGTTAAAGTTATTCAAGGACAATTTTCTTATAATTTAAATGTTATGCTGAATGCACATTAATGTTAATGTAATGCTCCATTTTCAGTTTTATTCTGTTCAGAAAAGGCTGTTTTTTGTTTTTTTTACCCAACATGCACGCATTGGCTTGTTTTGCAAATGTCTGCTTTCAGTCTTGGCATATTGTTAATAGACGTCAATCATTTGGATTGGCTTTTGCTCTGTTGCCTGGCAACCTGTGAGATTAAAAGGGGTGTTTTGCATGTTTCTTTGCCTCCCTTGCACTCTAGTCATTACATTAGAGGGTATTCATGGCGTTTTATTTTTTTCTGCATTTTTCAATAAATGTTCCCTTATTGTTGAACAAGCCAGTGGATGTACCTGATAACATTATAACAATCTAGTTTTGAAAAAGTCATTTTTACTGTCCTATATACATATTCCCATGTCCAACAAAACCTTGAGCAGTCCCTTTAGTTTCAAAACAGTTCATACACAGCATCCTATTTCTGCTTGGTTGTGCACTTTATATTTCATTCTATGAATGGTGAATAAGTGCACCAGGAATAACTATATATATATTAATTGTGATCACACTATAACTAATTTCTTAAGCACTAAGATATATAAAATAGGGGGCGAGGCCTGGCAGGCAAGATGGCTGGACATGCCTTTTGAGTGCTCTGAAACAAAGGAACCAAAATTCAAATATTACTGCCCAAAATCGAGTTACTAACAGCCTTGTATGACCGTGACTTACTACTGAATCGAGTGAGAGCTTCTGGAAACAAGTCCCACATGAATCTATGGAGAAACACCACTGTCTGACCATGTGGCCTAATCTGAGAGGTGACCTAGTGGCCGGGAGAGGCAGCGATCTTCCAGCACAGGGACCGATCTGAAAAGCTACGATCCAGGAGCCCAGCAGCAGCCCCCCCTCCTTGGACCGGTGGGGGTCTTCCCGGTCCCCGCTGGGGAAACCTACTGTGAAGAAAGTAAACTGAGTTTCGGCATTTTCTTCTGTGTTCTTGCTTTTCTGTAACATTTCGTTTGTTTTGGATTTATTGGTTCGGCAGTTTAAAACTACCGAACACCGACCACCCTCCTGGCTCATTAACTTCAAAGAGAAACGTCTATTAAGCGCTCTTTGGGCGGCCACCGTTCATATAGCCGAATGCCATGTGGAGCAGAAAACAGCGGCCATCTTGTTTGCACGAAAGGAGGCAGCGGGACTTGGTCGTCGAGTGTCTGGAACTAAAATTGGACACTCGACTTCCCGAACCACCGCTGAAACATACGAACGCCTGCTTCCTTTAGTTGCCGAACAGCCAGGAAAGAGCCATTCGGTAGTTTGCTTCATACGAACAAGGGGAGCAATCACTCCTATAAGCCAGGAGGATCCATTCATGACTTTATTCGTTTTTATGCCATTTTCGGAATTGACCGACTGCACATGCTGAATTTGTGGAACTGTTTTGGGCAGGAGCCTCGTGTGTGGTCGGTAAATTATGACTTCCACACTTTTTGAGAACCCCTGAACCGATCTGGGTGAAATTTAAATATGTTGGTCCCCAGATTGGGGCTATCAGGGGATATGTAATTTGTGGGGATACCTGTTGTATAAAGGGGTGTTCTAATTTTTGGGAAAATTGTGTGCCCTCTGCCTGGAGATAATTGGGTTATTCCTTAACTTATCTCAATATCTCCCAGGCAAAGAGAGGGAGTGTGTTACTGTAAACCTGTATGCTGATTGGTTATTTCCTTTGTTTACTGTGGGAGGTCCTCTTGCAGGAGGATTCTCATAAAAGCCAGTGTGGCATCAATAAAAGTTATTCCTGTTACACCCTTTATGAAGTCTAGGCTCATGCTTGGGGAATATTCTACTTGCTGGGGAGAATCGTCTTGGAAGCTGCATTCATCTACACTGTTCCTCTACACCCTAACTGCAGTTATAATCACTTATGCTTAGCTATTGGGAAAGGAATAGAAGACCGCAGTACCATAACCACTGCAGGTCTTAACACCTACTCACCTGACATGCCAGGATAACATGCTGAGCTGACTGCACAACGAAACCAAAATGGCGACTGCACCCCAGCTTGTGAAACCTCAGGAGGGCCCAGGAATCCGGCTATGGAGGGAGCACTTTGAAGCTCAATTCGACCTGATTTGTCAAGCGATCTGGAAACGCATAGCGCACAGGCCTCCCTTCTGCACCTTACCAGCCGAACTGGAGAGGACGCGACTGTAACCTACCACGCTAAAGGCTAAGGGCCTACATTAAGGAGCGTCCCTGTCGCCACCCACGCAAACGGAGGGCTCCCTAAGGTTGGAGTGCCTTAGGGCATGGAACTCCAGCAAAAGGGAGAAGGAGAGCCTCTATCCTCGCAACTCTGGCCGTCCCAAACAGCCTGGGTGGGTGAAAAGCCACAACCCATGTCCCTTCAGTATGAGTACCGGTTTCTGTCACAGGTCTGCATATGGGCACAAGGAGACACCATGCAGGGCAAAGGAATGAACTGTCGGTATAAGCATACTAGTGATATCAGGTGAAGGCTTGCTGCTGCCCTTATCTCAGCTACCACCCTGGTCACAGAGCAGGACTGTGATTACATTATTATTATTTGAAAAATACCCAGTGGTACAAACATTCCATTTGTTTTAACTGTTTAATAAGCCTGTGTTACTACATCTATACTTAGTTACTTTACCTTATATCTGAGAGGCCATATCTGCATATAAGTTTAGCATTCTATATCCAAGTGCAGACACACATGCCTAGTCAACCAAAGCTGTTTTTTTCATCTCGTGTCTAGATAACCCTGTTGGGTTCATAAAATTGGAGTAATGCATCCTCTCAGATGTTCTGTATTTTATCTTTTAACCGTCCTTTAATATAAAAATGTGCTGATTTAGGCTATACACTTTGCTTTACACTTCATCTTAGGTACTATGGAAGTCTCAGTAAGTGTAAATGGTTCACGCTTTATGTCTAATACGCACACCAAAAATAAAGAATAAAAAATAGTATATAAAATATATAAATAAAAGTCCAGCATCCAGTCTCCCACAGTACTTAGACTGGATGCTACTGTGGGAGACTGGATGCTGGACTTTTATTGATATATTTTCTATACTATTTTTTAATAAAGTTGCAGTTTTTTTCCTATTTCTCTCCTTGGTTTACTTTTTGTTCACTTTGCACTTTGGATCCTGCTTATATCCCTTGGTGGGGATTATACCACCATTAGCTTTCATCGCCAGAGCAAGTCATTGCTCTGGAAATCGTAAGTAGGATACTTACTTCTTTTTTTACCAATCATTTATATTACATACTATACCATTGGATTTTAATTGTGTTTTTGTTTTATGCACGGCTGTGGAGCTTTGGATACTACATCAGGAAACTAATAATGTCAAAGACAGGAGGGTGTCTCTGATCCAGATTTTCAAAATGTATATGCCAATATCCAGACATTGTTCTCTTTATTTATTAATGTCCAGATTTTGGTTTACTGGACTCTAATGAATGTCCACCGGGTTTCAGCATGATAGTACTGGACAGCTAAAATTTGCAAAACACCCAAATTGAGAACAGAGGACAGATCTTTTTTCCAACTATTGTAACCTAAAATTTTAAATTTAATTTGAATTTTTCTGCACTTCACACTTTAGTGAATAACACTGTTGAACTTTGTTCACTTATTCTAAGAATGAAAATTTGCTAAGACCCTAAAAACTGCCCATTAACTTTGAGACCCTGATATTCTGCCCATTCAAAGAAACACACACTTACATAAGAATCCTGCTTAATCATTTTGTAGCAATTAAAAAATGTATGCAACCTATAGATAATGTACGCTCTATTAATTGCTGTTAACTTGCTTCTGTTGCCAACATGTCTGCTAATGTACAAAACCGTCACAGTTCAAGCATTTTAAAGCAATCCCATCCTGCTAGATATTCCATAATCTTGTAGTTGGGAGAGGAACATAAAATGTAATTTCTTTTTTTTTTTTTTTACCTTCTGGATGCATAAGGGTTAAGGTGATTGAACATTTTTCGAAAAGCCAGTGACTTGGATAAGCTGATTAAACATGTTCTTTGCCCTCCTCGCAGAGCTATGAGCCTGAATATTTTATATTTAATATAACTGCCATCTGGAATTTTATAACACACAGCTATAAATTGTTGGATCTTCAGGCCCCTGAATAAAAATGGACTCAGAAGTTAATGTGTGATCTGAAGAGATGAAATCAGCCTCCAGCGGCACATAGAAAGTCAAACGGGTCAGACACGCATCAGTGCGACCAATCAAACCCAGCGCCGAGCGTGAAATCACATGAGGTGACTGCGGGCGGCTTGAAATGTGCCATTATTCATTCAGAAGCTTTCACAGATTAACCTCCTGGTCTGGACAGCTATTCAGAAACAATCCCTTACAGTGAACATTGGCTAAGTCCATTCATTTTGGGACATAATATATAGGGCAATAGGAGGAGTTCCTGGAGATAGATATATTACAACAATATGGACCTTGCCCAGGTAAAAGATAAGAAATAAAATAGAGTGTTTTCGGCAACAGTAGGTTATAACTGGCAATCTGAGCATCTGCAGCATATGGTATATAGACAATGATTATACAGCTTATGGCTTATGGTACCGATGTATATCTGACCAGGAACCCGAGTCGTATAAATTAAACATGTCTATTTTTGTAAGAAAACATTTGCAATATTGCCTCTAGTGCCAACGAAGGATGGGGAGTATATTACTACACAATATACTCTAAGGTGTGTTTAAACCTGGTATGAACATAGAAAACTAGACCTTGATATTCCCTTACAAAAATAGTTATGGTCAGGGCAAAAAAAAATCCTCCCAAGTGAGTCATAATATTCTAATGGGCAGATCTTTTTAAATGGGAACCTTCCATTTTGTTGTTTTTTTTTATATTATGTTTACCTGGGACTATTTTGAACTAAAGATTAAAATATTATCTATAAGTGTTTTAGCACAATGTGTAGACAATTATAATTCTATGAAGTATGACCACAGTGCACGTAAAGGGTTAATTCAACCATTCTGCTTTTAGAAGCGGCCATGGTGGTAGCAACTTGTATCTGCAGCATTCTGCTTGAACCACTACATATACATTCACTTTTTTGATGTTGCACCGACATTACACATGACTTGACAGACAGGTAACTCTGCAGAAACACTGCAAATGCTAACTTCTATCACCATGACCACTTACAATCACTGAAGTGATCATGGTGGTTGGAGTAACCCTTTAAATATAAGGGGGGACAGTTTAGTAATGCCCAAGAGGACATTTAAAAAAAAAAGTTAATTAAAAAGGGTTGGTGTAACCCAATATAGAATATTCGTACCCAGGGAAGTGATCCATGAATATATTTCCATGTATATTACAGAGATTGATGTGATACCACAAAAGTATTTTTAAGAACAAAGAGCCAAAAATGCCACTAGACACGTTACAAGTCTAACCAAATCGTTACTAGTGTGACTAATGATTCCTTCCACTTTATCCATATTTGTGCAGGTATACATTTGCTCGAATTGTTAATAGGATCTGAGTTTTTCTAAGTCCTAAAAGATGCAGCGGACTCAGCTTGGCACCCTGTACACAGTTGAGCAGCTGGCATCCTGCATTAACGTTACATCCCTATGCCTCGGGACACAGTGTGGAGGCTAAGGGGAGGGGTAGTTAAACTGCAGCTCTGAAGTCCTTGGTTTCTTGTGCCTGGGGCCAGATCAGGATGAGAAGGATTTGCTGACAGGGCAGCGAGGCGGAACATAGAAATGCTGCAGAGTGGAGGAGAGGGAGGAAATAGGGCAGATTCGGAAACCGCCAGCCCAAGAAACAATGTAACTTTCACACTTCTAATGGCACATCTGCACATAGATAAAAACACACAGACACTACAGAGCGGTATGACTGGGAGATGCATTGCTAGACATAGGTAACTAAAAGGTATCCTCATACATAACAAGTGTGAGTGGAATAGTAACAGGTACTGAGTGTGAGATAAAATCGGATAGGTATTGATTAATTCTTTAATATACAATGTTATAGAGAATTAAATAGATTAAAGATAACTGGCGTCACAGTAATACCAAAATGACCAGTGCAGCATAAAATCACCCAAGTGTTATGCCATAAAAACACTCACACATACATAAATTATTTGTAAAAAGTGAGGTGACAGCGCACAAATGGTAAGGGTATTTCACGGTAGTAGCAAATCTGTTAATAAAAACATAAAAGCGACATCGCGCAGACTGTATAAAAAGTGGTATCGTACAAGTTATACAAAGGACACTCACATATTCAAGAACCCGTCAGGTTGGCTCTAAACTCAGGGCCGGCCTTAGGGTTCTGCGAGCTGTGCGGCCGTACAGGGCGCCATGGCAGCAGGGGGCGCCACGTGGCCGACACAGCTCACACATGTTCAGCTACCCGGGTGGAGTATTTCAGTATTCTCCATCCAAGACTATCAATAGTAAGAACATGGCAGCAGGGGCCGGAGCTATACAAAGTGTTGGGGCGTGGCTTAATGAGCAGCGGAGTGTGTGTTTGTGTGTGAGACAGTCACACACACAGTTAGACAGTCACACACACACACACACACACAGAGTTGCAGGCAGACAATGTCAAACACACACAGGTGCATGCGGACAGCCACAAAGACAGTCGTGCGCGCGCGCACACACAGTAAAACTATGTGTGAGTGAGAGACTGTCTGCCTGTAATGGTGTGTGAGTGGCTGCATGTGTGCATGACTGTCTGTATGTATGTATGACTGTAACTGTGTGTGTGTCTACCTGTAAGTGTATGTATGTGACTGTCTGTGTGGCTGTATGTATGGGACTGTCTGCCTGTACCTGTGTGTGTTTGTCATTGTCTGCCTGCAACGGTGTGTGTGAGTGGCTGCATTTGTGTGACTGACTGTAACTGTGTGTTTGACCATATACCTGTAACTGTGTGTGTGACTATGTGGCTGGAACAGTGGGCATGTGGCTGTTATTGACAGTGTATATTTATAACTGTGGGACTGTGTGCATGTGACTACAAAAATATACACTTGCATTCACACATTGAACATGCATATTTTTTTATCTGAGTTAAGTACACATCACACACAGCCAATAAACCCAGCACAAATATCACACACTGCCAAGTTACACATATATCACACACAGATAATACACCCATTACAAATATCACACACAGCCAACACATAGCATACATATCACACACAACCATCACGCCTAACACACACACACAGACAACACACACACTACATTATATTATAGTGAGATTTATTACAGTAGAGCTCTGGCACACAAAATACACATTACTTTTAATAGTTGGAGAGTTCTATGATACACTAATAGGCACATTACTAAGTGTTTTACTGTTGTGGAGCTCTGTGACAAGCACATACACAACATATTACTGAGAGTTGTATTGTTGTGGAGCTATGTGACAAGGGGTTTGGGGTGGGAGCGCTGCTCAGATTTTTTGCACAGGGCGCCTAGAAGCCTAAGGCCACCCTTGGATATGGTATCCCCACTTAGATTGGAGTTGTGTAGAAGGTTCCAACGTTGTAGATCTCCAAAATTGGAGTTCAGGAACTAATATATAGGTTAATATAATACTTTATTACACATATATAAAAAAAACAAAAAAACACAACATACGTGGGGATAAAGCTAGGGGCACAACACGTTTCCCTGACTGTCTAAGAAAAAATTCCACAGCTTCACATCCCTTGGCATGTTCGATAATAGTGTATTTAAACGGTTCTTGCCATGACATCCAGACGTGGTTGCCCCAGAAATGCCCAACAGGGGATCTGAACCTGAAGTCTTATGCATCCCAAGCCTGTGTTCCTGCCTCTAAGCCTTAATTGCAGCTCATGCATCAGCCTGAAGTCCGATCTTGTTTTATCTGCAGCACTATGGGGGCTGGACTTCACTAGTGGCTCTCATCTGCCTAGCTAAGCTCACCTGAATCAGATTTGTATTAGCTGGGTATTTAAGCACTGCCTCGCCCTGGGAACTTTGTCAGTTCATTGACTCTGGTTCTGCTGTTTGGTTCCTGTTTCTGAGTATCCAGCTCATTTGTTCTCTAGTTTGTTCCTGGCTCCTGATCTCGGCTCCTCTTTTTGATTACTCTGACCTCTTACCTCTCCTGACTACGGCTTTCCAAGACAACTCTTCTGCTTGTCCTTGACTGTACTGCGACTTGGAGTATATCCCTGCAAGTCCCCGTGCACAGACTCACAGGCCAGGTGAATTCTTACATGACCACCTTGGTCTGTGTCTATTTGCCAGAGTGAGCATATCTCTGCCTATCAGACTCCCAACTAAGGTAAGCCGTGACATGTTTGAACTTGTCACGTCGCAGGTGACCAGGAAAAAATATTCTTCCTAATTAAAATCATTCAATAAATCAAGGAGACTCATACAATCCTAGAGGTCCGACGGGCAGGTTTTGACCAAGGGCTGTAGAAATGAATCTATGTATTGAAATAAGGGGGAAAGGACAGAATTAATACCAGAAACGATCGCTCTCCCTGGAGGGTTGACAGGATCTTTGTGTAGTCTAGGTAAAGTATATATAACTGGAAAAACAGGACTGAAAAAACAAAAATTCCCCCTTATTCAATATCTTATTATTTAGGCTGTAGTTTAAAAAGTCAAGGTATTTCCATTTTATGTCTTCAGTAGGGTTTTTGAAGAATCCGGAGCAAGAGAAGATTGGAACAGAGGAAGCTGGGCAAGGTTTGTTATATTGTGGGTGGGTTCTTTTCTAGGTGGTATTGGTTGTATAGTATTATCTGATCAGCTTTTATGATGTCACTACCCGGAAACCCCTTATTTGGGCATCCAAACTCCACCACCTGGTTGGATTTACATTATTATGTTTGGTATATAGCAGAATGTTGTGAACTCAGTAGAGATATGCACCTGAGGAAGACCCCTAGCGGTCGAAACGTGTTGTGCCCCTAGCTTTATCCCTGTGTGTGTGTGTATATATCTATATATTTGTTCCTGAACTGCAATTTTGGAGATCTACAACGTTGGGACCTTCTACACTACTCCAGTCAGTCTGAGTGGGGATTCCATATCTACTGAGTTTAGAGTCGTCCTGAAAGGCTCTTGAATATGTGAGTGTCCTTTGTATTACCTGTATGGATACCACTTTTTATATAGTCTACGTTATGTTGCTTTTATGTTTTTATTAACAGATTTGCTACTACCGTGAAATACCCTTGCCATTTGTGCGCTACCACCTCACTTTTTACGAAGTGTTAATCAAATATTTATAGTGTGAGTAAAGTAAGGACAAACTACAGTGGTGATCAAAAGGTTTGTTCTCTGCTTAACTTTCCTGATCCCATCTTTTCCTTCGGGCCTCGCTAACTATATTTTTTCCAATACCTGAACTGACTACTCCAGAATTTGATTGAATTTGCTCCTTCCCGAGGGTAACCTATTGTCCTTACTAAGACTTGCACAGGATCTCCCCTGCAGTCCCCGACCATTGTTGGAGTTGTCAGGAGTGACTGGGTACTTACTGACATAATTATTTGGAATCCAAGAAGAAAAAACTCACAGGCACTCCAACTTCAAGCCGCAGGCAGATTTATTATGACAGAATGCAACGCAACGTTTCGACCGGAAAGGTCTTTTTCAAGCTTGAAAAAGACCATTCCGGTCGAAACGTTGCGTTGCATTCTGTCATAATAAATTTGCCTGCGGCTTGAGGTTGGAGTGCCTGTGAAATCCAAGAAGAAAAAACTCACAGGCACTCCAACTTCAAGCCGCAGGCAGATTTATTATGACAGAAGTTGGAGTGCCTGTGAGTTTTTTCTTCTTGGATTCCAAATAAATATGTCAGTAAGTACCCAGTCACTCCTGACAACTCCAACAATGGTCGGGGACTGCAGGGGAGATCCTGTGCAAGTCTTAATAAGGACAATAGGTTACCCTCGGGAAGGAGCAAATTCAATCAAATTCAAGCTTGAAAAAGACCTTTCCGGTCGAAACGTTGCGTTGCATTCTGTCATAATAAATCTGCCTGCGGCTTGAAGTTGGAGTGCCTGTGAGTTTTTTCTTCTTGGATTATTGTACTGGGATTGCTGGTCCTGCTCTGGAGCACCCTTGGCCGTTGGGACTGAGTGCGGTTCTCATCACTTACTCTGCTCAATATTTATTTGGAATGTGGCAAACCTTTTTGAATTTACCTCTGCTCTTATCTTCCTATTACACACACCCCACTCTGCGTGCTCCTTTAAATGCTTGCTGTTATCACACCTGATAGATAGTTGGGGAGACATCTCTCCTCCAACAGTGCAGGAGTGGTTTTCCTACGTTGGGGAGATAAGGTAAATGGCATTAATAACTGCATCTTTGTAGTGCCAAGATTGCTTCAATCTGGTTTCAGTCGGATTCTTTACATGACCTGTCTAGTTAAGAATCCTCTGATCACTCTATTCTCTATGAGACTTGTCTGGCTCCACTTCAACCTTTTACCAAATGAAAAGCAGGTAAAATAAACCAGAGCATACAGCTGCTCTAAACAGGGCTCATATCCAATCTTGTCGCTACTGTTTACCAGCCAGTAGCTGTTACTCACTAAAGTACCTGTTGCTACTGCTAGCAAATAGCGGCTGTTCACCAACTGCAAAGTTTTAAAAGTAGTGACAAGGGGTTACCAGCTGCTACTTCATTATGCTCTAAAGAAACCAATAACCGCTACTCAGAGAATGACTGCTGTCTGAATGGTTTCCCCCTCTCCCCGTCTCTAATATTTACCGACTGCCACTAAAACTCAAAACTTAACTCCAGCCTTTGGCCTGGTACAAAGAAGTTAGCAGCTAAATAACTATACATCCTATAAGGTAAATCAGACTAGCTATATGGCATTTCATTGAAACCCTAAAGAACATATGAAAGCTTATTCAAAGAGCTATAGTATTAGGAATACAAATATGCATTTCTAACACTATAATGTCCTACTACCTTCCAGCCCTTGCTCTGCCAGTATCTGTTCTGCTGCTTCACCTCAGAAGTAGATGAACTCTAGTAGGGAACTATCGGGAGGCTAGTCCACACCACTAGACCGGAAGGACAGCGAAAGTGATTTGACTACTTACAGTGCAACAGCAATTTTTTTTTTCTATATGTGAGATAAGTATTGTTTCCATAAATTACCGTGGATTAGTTCATACCTAGCAATTCTTCCAATGAAATTCCATGTTTACCACGTATCTTTCCTAATACTAAATTATTAGCAATGACTAAAGCTGAGGCTGGAGAGGCCAGCAGTTCAATAGATGTTGTCAATGTTGAGTACGTTGGAGGAATATTGGTAAACTGGGACTCATAGCAACAGTCATCACTATTTTTTTTTTTAGAATAAGGCTCTCGTGGTTGGCTGAGTCCCACAGTCTCCGAAATGGCTTTGTAGCCTTCTCTGGATTAATGCATCTCAACATTTTTTTTTTCTCATCCTTTTCTTTTGATTGTAGCATGTTAAGATCCTTTAACCTTTCCTAGTAAGTTTATATCCTGCTATCCATGAACCAGTTTAGTAGCCCTTCTATGAACTCTCTCTAAAGTATCAATATCCTTCTGGAGATACAGTCTCCAGTACTGCGTACAATACTCCCAAGTGAGGTCTCACCAGTGTCTTGTACAATAACATGAGCACTTCCCTCTTTCTACTGCTAATACCTCTCCCTATACAACCAAGCATTCTGCCAGCATTTCCTGCTGTTCTATTAAATTGTCTGCCTACCTTTAAGTCATCTGAAACAATCACCCCTAAATCTCTTTCCTCAGATGTTGAGGTTAGGACTCTATCAAATATTCTGTACTCTGCCCTTGGGTTTTTTTACGTCCAAAATGCATTATCTTGCACTTATCAACATTAAATGGCAGCTGCCACATCTGACAAACTGCCATTTGGCTTATCCCTCCTGTTACATATCTTAGTATCATCAGCAAAAAGACATACCTTACCATCAAGACCTTCTGCAATATCACTAATAAAAAATATTAAAGAGAATAGGCCCAAGTACAGATCCCTGAGGTACCCCACTGGTAACTAGACCTTTTTTCGAATATACTCCATTGACAAAAACCCTCTGTTGCCTGTCACTCAACCACTGCCTTACCCATTCAACAATACTGGAATCCAAACTTAAAGATTGCAGTTTATTGAGAAGCCTTCTATGTGCAACAGTGTCAAAAGCCTTCCTGAAATCTAGGTAAGCAAAAAAGTGAATCTAGGCTTGACTAGAGTAACTAAGCAGGCAAATACATTTTCACAGGGAGCCAGGTGTAGTTGGGCAAGTTTTTATTTAAATACATTTAATTAAAATGAAAATTTTAAAATAGAATTTTGTGTTTATAAGGAGTCTCTTTGTCTTATTACATTTTGTTTGACAAATATGTAAAAATCTAGAGGAAACCAGGAAGGTGGGCAAACACATTTTCAAAACACTGTAAATGCAAACTAAACTATACATTGTGCGTAACAATTGCTGGAGTGCACCGTTAAACAGCCCTGTAATGTTAAAAACAAACATTTTTATATTAGACGTGTCCTTATTTGTGTACCCTCTCCTAGAATAAACATAAAGCAACTAATCTTACCTATAATCCAAGATGGACTACTATCTCAATCCCAATTTGCCCACGATGAGATCATCAATCCTGATCTAACATGGGCTAATCCATAGAGGAAATTACAGACCCACAATCTGTCAATCCAATGGAGAAGCATTAGCTGCATTCAACGTCATTATGCTGTGCGTGATGTTGCTAGGCTTAAAGGTCGTCAAGGAGGAAGTGGCTCTAGTGACTGTCTGTTGATAAAATATAGTATCAGCCGTCCCCATTCACTCCTCCTTACCTAGAGTCCATGCTACAGCAGGGATATGTATTTATCCCTCTCTGGTCTCTTTCCTCAAGTTGTGTATTGCGGGATGCTGTACACAAGTTGTGAGAGGAAGATTGTGATGCTGTGTCATGGTCCTGATCCCTTCATGCAGACAACATTGCATAGCAGGGACTCCAAAGAAGAGAACATGCAGAGGAACATATATTCATTTGGCCTGTCCTATACAGCAATACTACAAAATTGAAAATGTAAGCTCTATTGTGCCCTCGGAGAGCACCCTCCTCCAAGCTGCCTTAACACTTAGTATGCCATTTGGAAACAGCATTTGGAATCACTTCAAGCTGGAACTCTCAATATTTTAATGCAATATGGAAAATGGAAAAAAAAAACATTACTTTCTTCTTAAATTCCCCAAATTGTTACAAATTTGAAGTTTCCTTAAGGACCAGAAAGTGAATGAGAATTACATTTACCAGCCAATTCTGGGCCTCCCACAACTTTAACAGAATTCTAAGTATATTTCACAACACCCTGTCCTGCAAAGCTTAATAGAACATATAGTACAGTAATAAGCTATTTTCTTTAAAGGAAACCTGTCGTGACTTACCTCACCTTCTGTTCCCAAGCTGCATTGTCCTTACAGAGGTGGGTGTTACAATTCTGTAATACCTATTTCTGGTCTGCCCTCGGTCCTCTTCAGGACTCCGATTTCATTTCTAGCATCTGAACAGAGTGGCATAAGTGGCTCAATTGCTATACTCTTTAACCAGCTCATCGGCTATGGTGTTTTCATAGAAACCACAGAGCATGCGCTGTGGTTACTATGTACAGAGAGCAGAAGGGTTGCCTATAGAAGGGCTCTTCTCTGTTCTCCTTGTCAACCATTGTTTTGGCACTGAGTCTATGCCGAAATGTGGTGCCATAAATGACAAGGTAATTTATTAGCTGTGACGGAGATCTCCTGGCACCCCGACTGGGCACCTCCGCCAACAGATGCTTCCTAGCTGACGCTGAGGACCGTAAGCACCGCACCGGACACAACAAGCACCGCAAACTCCACAACCGCTGTAGCTTAGCTGGGATCTCGCTGTCTTCCTCCCACCCTGGACCAGCCTCTGATATCCAGGACCATGTGGGAAAGACCTCCCCTACTCCAGAGAGCGTAGCAGGAACAGCCCTTATAAGAGCTAGTGAGTAGAACCCAGGGGAGTATGAGTATAGCAATCCCCAGTGTGAATATAGCAGTTCCCCTCCAATCACGACCAAGCTACATGTTGAGGGTTAAGCAGGAACTCACTTTTAAGTCCCCATGCAAAGGAACAACCACCTGGACCTTGTAGGGAACAGGATGACAATTGTTACAAGCCAATGACAATGCAGTACAGTAGGTGACACTCCCACAGATTACACACAATCCCTCTCCTCAGTCTAGGAGATAATTGAGTCAAGTCCTGTATGTAACTCAATTATCTCCAGGCAGAAAAACACACATTTTTATAAAGTATCATAAGTACCCCAAAAGACATTTCCCCCTAAATGCCTTTTATGTAAGTCCCCAAGCAAGGTGTTTGCCCACATGGACCTTGTTGGGGACAGGGACACAAACTTACAAACCAATAGGAACATTTACAATGTAAGGCACTCCCACACAGAATACAACAACCCTTCCCCTTTACTTAGGATATATTTGAGTCAAGCACTATACTAAACTCAATTATCTCCAAACACAAAAAACACAAATTTTTACAAAACCCCAAAATACCTTAAAACACATAAAATCCCCATGTGGCCCTGATCTGGGTGAACAACATATCCAGTAATCACCCAGATTAGAGCAGGGGTTCAGGAAATTCCTGGAAGTCTCTTTTTGACTCACTGCATGGTTTCATGCCCAAAACAGTTCCAGAGAATTAGGCTGTGCTGCCAGTCTATTTCAAACACTCGAAATACCGTTCAAATTACCAAACGTAACTGTTTATGAACATAGTCAGTGTGTGTCCCTTGTTCGTGGGCTTCGACTCACCGAACGCCGTTCGACTCCCGTTCAAATATCCGAAGTTCCATGGAAGGTAACTGTTCAGCGGTGTTCGCGATTTGAGTTCCATGAACTCAACAGCAAAACATAATTGAACACGTTCGACTAAACAAGATGGCTGCCGCCACTTGTTTGACTATACAAACAGCAACCACCCAGCTGTTTGTCCATTTGGCTGCGGTTAACTACCAGCATGGGACGTAAATATGCTGCACACTCCACTTGCGTGTGGTCCGGCTATTCGTTGGTAAAAAAAAGTGGCACTTTGAACCACTTCGAAAGTTCGAAGAACCATTGTTCAAAGTCCCAATAGGCACAAATAAAGTCTCTCAACCACAATAAATTAAAGGGGCCATTGTCACAGGGTAAAAGGCTGGCAAGTAGTCCCCTCCAATCCCCAGTGATGAAGTGGCTTTTGTGACATTAGCATACCAAACTGCTTCATTCATGAGTTTCCAAGAATAAAAATGCATGTGGCTACCAATGTGCACAACACAGGAGTTCTCGTTGCAAACTGCAGCAGCTATAAGCAGCAGAATACAAAGATCGGAACAGGGAACAACTCAAGGTCGAAGCTATTCTTGGTGGTGGTACTTTAAATTTTGTATTTCCTGACTAAATAAAGCATTTGGTGTGTCTATTCAAGTTTAACTGGGATTCACTAAAACCATCAATTTTTCACATATCTGATGTCTCACAATTTATTTATTTTTTACAAACCCTTAAGAAAGAAAGCAAATAATGGAGCAGTGACATTTCAATGTGCTCTAGGGCATTATTGAAATGACAAAGACCAAAAGTAAGGTTATTTTTATTTATCTTGACTGGTCTTAGCACAATGTTTAACCTGTCAAGTGAAAGGGATGACAATTTTGTTTGAGACTGGTCATATGAACGTACCAAGCACCATATGCTTGCTGCCCCACCGCATCACAAAGCAAACAATTGGTGATTGGCAAGTTCATTTGACCAGTCACAAATAAGACTGTCAAATTAACTTACCAATTGGGAGCTATTTTGATTTAGTCTAAGGCAAAGGTTTTTTTTTTTTACCGTAAGAACAATAAGGATACAGAATTATCTGCCTGAAGAAGTGGTTTTATCAGAGTCTGTACAGATGTTTAACAACTAGATACTTGCAAAAACAGAATATTCAATTATATAATTTTTCAACTGTAGGGTAAATGCTTCTTGATCCAATGATTAAACTGACTGCCATTCTGGGGTCAAGAGGGATTTTTTTTTCCTAGTTTGTTGCAAAATTTGAAGTGCTTTAAACTGTGTTGTTGTTGTTGTTGTTTGTTTTTTTTTCTTCTTTTGGATCAAGAGCAAAAAAGAAATGTGAGGAAGGCTGAACTTGATGGACACATCTCTTTTTAGCCTATGTAACAATTACATTCTGTGAGCTTTGAAATTGCTGTAAAGTGAACGAGTGAGTGCGCTGTGTCTTATTTATTTATTAATTGGCTGCTATTTATTTGTGGTCAGGACAAAAGCCGAATTGGTAGAAGTGACGAGACTGGGTTGGGTTGTGCTGTAACCAATGTTTGCATAGGACTGTCAATAAAGAGGGTCTCCCTATGTAAAATTATTAATGAGAGGTATGGCCAGCATGTTAAGCCACTCCCACATCTCCAAGGTGCCACCTTTCATATATATATATATATATTTATTAATTTAAATATCTAAATCTCAAATTTACATGAAGCTTTGGAAAACAGATTTGTCCTCAATGCTTTTCTGAGAGACACACTTGATTAGACAATACCCAGCACCAACAAATATATAAATGCTATACATAAAGGGGATGGATTAGTGTCAAAGCAGCTAATGAATGGTAAGTTTTTACGGTTTAAGAAACAATTGTATAAATTTCATTTAATGCAATTTTTTTGCGCAATGATTAATTACGTGCATAAAAAAAAAAATACATTTTTGGACAGAGACTTTCTTTTCAAATTGATTATATACTACAAAATGTGTTGAAATGTTCATTGTTTGATGCCAATTGTGCACCTGGTACTCATATTTTCCATGCCATTAGGTGCGTGTTTCCTTTCTGTAAAAATATATCACCTCCTCCTTTAATGTCTAAAATTTTGTGGAGTTTTGTCACCATATGTTAGTTATAAATGTTTGCTGTACTGCAATGTGAAATGTGAATTATGAATACATATAAAGTTTAATACAATGCACTGGTTTCCAGATGAAAATGGTGGTGATTATAATCTGTCTTTAATTTTAAAACTGGCAATATTTTCACTATTTATATTTTCAATGTTTAGTTCATTTTGGTCAGACTATGTTTGCAAATACCAAGGTGCTCACGAAAAATAAATAATTGTAAATATACTTAAGTGATGGTCTACTTTTGATCTAGAAAGAGATCTGACACCAGTGTGCTAAAGACTGATAAAGTGTATCGGGTTAAATAAATAACGCAGAAAAAATACCTTTTCATGTCTTTACTGAAATACATTGGCACAACATTCACCATATGTTTGAAAAAAATGAACCTTTGTGATAATCATCTCTTTTTAAAGCCAGACGTTCCAATCACTGAGAATACAATCAGTTGTGACTCCAAGGGCTTTTCACTATAAAATATACATACATTTTGTTATTTACCGTCCAAGAGTACTCTTCTTGTGCAAGGTTTGCGAAATGAATCATTGTGCTATCAAAAATGTAAGTCTATGGTCTGACAGCATACAATGGTCAACACTATTATTACCCTTTCCAAGATGGATGCACACTAAAACCACCGCAAGTGTAAGGTATAGGCTAAGAAGCTTGAGTCGTATCTTCCATTGGCTTATGTTATAGCTAATGTGTTTCTCATAGGGAAAACAATGAGCAAATGTGCATGAAAAGAAGTACCTGACTGCTCTCCAATAAAAACATTGTAACTCATCGACATCATTCCAAATATCACAGGAATGGTCAAGATGGAAGACAGTACAGTGGACAGACAGGATACAAGCGTAAAAATTCTCATTGTTAGTGTATTTTTTGGGGGGTTTATTTGATTGAGACTGAACACTATATTCCAAAAATACAAAACATCCTCCCCAAAATTATGTTATGACCTACAGCATATGGTCAGCATCAGAGGAGAACAGACTAATTGGGCATGCATCAGGACATGGACAAATGGACTGTGGGTCATACATCAGGACATGGGAAAACTGAATGTGGTTATGCATCAGGGCTTGGGAAAAACAGGCTATCGGTTTATTTATCAGAACATGGGAAAACAGAAAATGGGTCGTGCATGAACATATGGATAAACTGAAAGTGAGTCACGGATCAAGATAACTATGCTACACAAAATGATCAAAGCAGAGGAAATATAAAAAATGTAATCAAGTTAACGTCATTGATATATTGTGATGACTTAAAGTAAGTAGCACATGCAAAATAGTCCTCAAATATCAAAGTCTAAATGAGGAAACTGCAAAATACCAAGCAAATTGATATATTAACCAAAAGATAAAGGAAATGTTTGCTTGATATCCCTGCTGCTAAAAGGGGTCCCGCCAATTACTAAATTGAAAGGTTCACATACTTTTTCTAACAAAGAAAGTGAATGTCGGATCAATGTGTTCAATGAAAACACGATAAAGTACAACTTTCTGTGTCATGTGTAATCAAATTCTCTTTATTATTAGTAATAGCGATACAGGATTGTCAAGATATATTGTACAACTCACACACTTGCTGACACACACACCACTGCATTATTATTGTCCAAAATTACTTTGAGGAGACCATTTAACATTTGTATGTAAGCCATAGCACATGCATAACAAGGGCATGCAGTTATATGTGTGTTGTTGGTATACCCAAGACAGTTTGACACATGTTAAGTAGTACACGTAAGACACGATGATAGACATCTGAGACGTCGACTGAAGTACAGGTGTATGTTTACTGAATAATTCATAGGAATAATTGCTTAAAAATGGACATGCCTCACTGCATTGTCAGTGATTTGGAAGACTGTGTATGAATATACAGAAGACCGTTACAATAAAATGAAGATTTAAATGTATACAAAAACATGCAAAAATGACACATAGATAAACACACGCATAATATATGTACAGTATATATATTGCGGCTGTGTGTGCATATGTATTATAGACACAACAATAATGAATTGGATACATTTATGTGTAATAAAAGCTACTGTGTACAAACAGGACAAAGGACATAATGCCATCATTCACATATTATTTATAATGTTTCTGTGCCGTGTATGTATGTAACTTTTCTTGCAAACAAACTGGAAATTGCTGCTCTAAAACAAAGAATAGTTCTGTGAATAGCAGGATCCTAATTTTGCATTAACTCCTGACGGTTTTAAAATATTGGGGATATGAGCAATATTGTTGAACCACCAACAAACAAGAGGTTAAACATTATAGTATATTGCTGGCATGGAACTATCTTGAGCATCAATCAGGATATACTAAAGTGAGACTTGTCTAGAATTCAAAGTACATGTAAGGCAAAAATAGCTGTAATGGAAAAATCACCTAGGTCACCTATGCTTCCAGTTCAACTTTTTTAGTCTAACATTTTTAATCCACTTTAAATTCCCAACAATTCTCAATTTGGTAAATAACTGTTGACTTTGTGTTGCCTTACACTCTAAGGGGTATTAATAAGGAGGTATTTCATGTTACCAAAAGAGACAACACTAAACATTCTTGCTCCAGCAAGTAAGGAGTTAACCAATAAACCTCTTCGAAATGAAAAGATGAGCATACCATTTGCTGGTTGCTTTTACAAGCTGTACCCTTTATGTTATGTGTCCCTTGTGCATGCTGTTAATATTTTGGTCATTCCTGTTGCAGTATGTAAATACGGTATAGATATATATAGTGACATTGATTATACACCATTAATGGGGGGATGAGGGCATAGTTGGATGATAAATTAATACATTTCAGCAGATAATCGACTTTAGGAATTGATTATCTGCTGAAAAGCAGATTATGTAGCAGAACTGCTGACTGATGATACATGAAAACGGATTACAGATCATGGGATTATCAATGATCTACTGCATGCCTGTTTAATTCTGTGTTTTTCTTTGTTTATTATAAAGAAAATATAAGCTGGTGCAGATTTAATAAATGAAGCAATGTGATGGATGCAGCGTTGAGGGAATATACACTGACGTCAGCCAATACAATCTTGTTTGCCTGTGACTAACAGCAATCTGAGTCTTTGGTCAAAATGAGGCTTTGAGAATACATAGGCAGTCCATTACACAGAGTCTGTTCAGTTTGTGCCAGTTTGCCTGGCTGATCTGTCCGCCTCAGTTACTCTCCATTAAAGGGTAACATTTGGGAAAGTCCAAATGTCAGGTGCTCATAACAGAAATATCTCTGCTAAGCTTTGGTTCCATTTTTTTTTTTCTACAATAACACATTATGATAAAAACACAATACAATGAGATTATTACACAATGAGTATACAATGAATACACAAATATCATGTTTAGTTACATATGAATTGTTACAAATACACAATGAGCATGAAAAGATTCACTGTTTATTACACAAATATATATATATATATGCACACACACACTTATATATATATACACACACAAACACATAGACATTGGTACACATGTTGAAGTAAAATGCACAATATATCATTACATGCATACAGAAAAGCATTTTTTGGTTCCAGCAATGATGCACTAATAATTATTTGCTAAACAACATGTTCCCTTTCATCAAATAGAAGACTTTCACATCTATCACCCTCAGCCAGGATCTCACATCTTTGATTACTCCTATTTTATTATTCAAAGACTCCTCAACTTCACCGCTCCATTTCACTTTCAGTCAGCAAGTGGCCAATTCCCTTACCACTCCCCATTAACCTCAGCCAGCCAACATCAGCATTGATCAGTAGCTCCCTTCCATCACCTTATGGTAACTAGTAGCTCAACTACCTCCCTATCGGAATGAACCTCAGCCACCTAGACATCCCACGGCCGTATCACCACAGGATCCACCTTCCCACATGCTGGCTGGGTATAAGGATAACAGTTCAGTATCAACTGAACAGCAACTTTGGAAATTATCTGAGGAATGCTGGCCTGTAGTGAATTCACTATTGTGCCATCAGAATTACTGCATACACCTTATGTGCATGCGCCAGTAATCACACAGTATAATGTGAGTATAGTGTAAATGTGAAAGACAGACAAGATTATTTATTAACGTGAGAATTTTAGTTGAATTTTGTGAAGTAAAATTCAATGTAAAATTCACATTAAATTCTCACTATAGAAAATAACTCTTTCAGGCATGTTTGGGGGACTGCATGATCGTGGGTCATATGACAATGATAGAGTGAATTATGAATTAGTGGTGTACATGCATTTGTGAGATGGAATACTATGATGGCGGATATGCAAAGCATCAAGTAGCTAGCTCAGTGCACTGTTAGTGTGGGAAACACTGTGGTACCTTAACCTTCTTTCTTTTGAGAGTTATTTTTAGATCGAATTTTTCATTTGAGAACATGTACTAATAAATTGAGTGCAGTGTGAATGTTACTTTGGCATGGTATAGCGAGACTGCAGTGTGAATGTTACTGTGGCATGGTTACAGTGAGAATGCAGCGTGAATGTTGCTGTGGCATGGTTACAGTAAGAGTACAGTGTGAATGTTATTGTGGCATGGTTACAGTAAGAGTGCAGTGTGAATTTTATTGTGGCATGGTTAGAGTGATAGAGCAGTGTGAATGTTAATGTGGCATGGTTACAGTAAGAGTACAGTGTGAATGTTATTGTGGCATGGTTACAGTGATAGAGCAGTGTGAATGTTAATGTGGCATGGTTACAGTGAGAATGCAACGTGAATGCCACTGTGGCATGGTTACAGTAAGAGTGCAGTGTGACTGTTGCTGTGGCATGGTTACAGTAAGAGTACAGTGTGAATGTTATTGAAGCATGGTTACAGTAAGAGTGCAGTGTGAATTCTACTGTGGCATGCTTACAGTGAGAGTGTAGTGTGCATTTTACTGTGGCATGGTTACAGTAATAGAGCAGTGAATGTCACTGTGGCATGGTTACAGTAATAGAGCAGTGAATGTTAATGTGGCATGGTTACAGTGATAGAGCAGTATGAATGTTACTATGGCATGGTTACAGTGAGAATGCAGTGTGAATGTTACTGTGGCATGGTTACAGTAATAGAGCAGTGAATGTCACTGTGGCATGGTTACAGTAATAGAGCAGTGAATGTTAATGTGGCATGGTTACAGTGATAGAGCAGTGAATGTTAATGTGGCATGGTTACAGTGATAGAGCAGTATGAATGTTACTGTGGCATGGTTACAGTGAGAATTGAGTATGAATGTTACTGTGGCATGGTTACAGTGAGAATGCAGTGTGAATGTTACTGTGGCATGGTTACAGTAAGAGTGCAGTATGAATGTCACTGTGGCATGGTTACAGTGAGAATGCAATGTGAATGTCACTGTGGCATGGTTACAGTGAGAATGCAGTGTGAATGTTACTGTGGCATAGTTACAGTGAGAATGCAGTGTGAATGTTACTGTGGCATGGTTACAGTGAGAGTACTGGATAGATGTATGATCATTTGTGTAACTGTAAGCACAGTTTACTGTTACATGAGAGGAAAGGTATTAAGTGTAACAGATTGAATGGACAGGGTATGTACGCAGTATAATTGGGAGAAAAGAAAATGTATCATGCCACATCATGCCCTGGCTGTATTGTAACACTTTTTACTGCATTCATTGAAATAAATAAAGCAGGCAGGATAAGCGCAGTGATTACCAGCGGCCACCTCTATCTCCTGTATTGTCTGCAAGGACACTCTGATCTAGCTAGATGTGAACATAACTATATTCTAAAGCTCAGCAAGGTACAAATATGCATACTAGCATGTGCACTGTGCAAATCAGACACTTCAAGGAAGGGCTAATCTAGAACCTGAGTCTTAACCTGAGAAACTGTGCAGGAGCCTATTCACACCTGAGATAATTAAACCTACCCACCATTATGGCTTCATATTGCTCTGAACTCTATGGGAATGCTATGTCAGAGATCGCCTATCCACATGTTCTGCTCACTGTTCACTATTGCCTTCTTTATTATATGAGAATCGTGTGCTGCATTCATTACAATGTTGAAAGTTAGAATTATCTGCACAATATTAGAATGCTCACCACAGTTGCTAAGAATGCTAAGCACATTATTAGAATGTTCAGCATAGTGATAGAATTCTGTGCACAATATTTGAATGTGTATCACAGTGGTGGAATGCTAAGCACATATTAGAATTCTCTGCACAGCATTAGAATGTTTATAACCTTGCTGGAATGCTAAGCACATATTAGAATTTCAACACAGTATTAGAGTTCTTTGCACAGCATTAGAATGTTTATCACAGTGGTGGAATACTAAGCACGTATTGGAATTTCAGCACAGTGTTAGACTTCTCTGCACAGTATTAGATGCTCTGCACAGTATCCGAATGCCCAGCACAATATTAGTATGCTCTAAGTCTATACAATATCAGAATACTTTATGCATTACTCAACTACTGTGCACAGTATTATCATACTCAGCAGCGAATATGAATATTCAATACATTGCTAGACTGTTCTGCATAGTACAACAATACTCAGCACAGTATTAGAATGCTTTGCACAGTATTTGAATACAGTATTATGTTGCTTGACAAGGCATCACAGGCTACGCTGCCCATGAGAGGGTGTTGCAAGCTCTGCTGGCCAGAGCAGAGGCTCCTGTTCCGGGGGTTGGGTGGCTGTGTGAGCAGATGCCTTGACACGATGCTCCGCTCACACACGCCTGGGGGCTCTCCTGAAATGACTCGTGCCTGGATGTGGGGATCCGCTGTGGGACACTTCAATGTCTGGGCCTGTGCAATGACAAACAGCAGCATGTTAGGTGGGATTCAAAGTAGAATGCAGTTTAAAAGATCTGTCCTAAATAATTGACTACCTCAACAAGCTGCTGTTTGTCAATAATTGTCTCAGGAAGAGGGATCAAAGGCTCCCTTGAAGCTGATAATCAGTAAAAATATATAGAGGACCCATATGCTACTTTGGCATTGGGAATACTGATATCCCTTCAAAGATTGACTGAAAACTAGCCAGTCCTGACAGAAAATGTGCAGGACTTATCAGGGGGGACTAAATATCAACCCATACAGAAGCTAAAATAAACCCAGTGATCATGGACATGCTGTCTGAAAATGAAAATAGCTACAATAACAACTGACCCTTAGCCACACATCCCAATTTTGTCTCCTATCTCTTTCTCTGTTCATGGTTATAGACCCCCCACCATCTCCTGGAACTCTACTGCCTACACAGCCGTCCCAGATGTAAATACTCCAAGTTCCTTATTACCTTCTAAAACAAGTCATATCAAAAGCACTGTGGTCAGTGCAAGATGGATGGAATCTGGAATAAGAATAATTGTGGTGAGGGTATTTTTTATCCAAATCACATCCCTACCTTTGCGTCCAGAAACATTATATAACTAGACAATGACAATGATTGATTTACTGCTTCTTTCAATGTTGGCCCTGCAAAGCATTAATGTCATGCAGTTGGCAAATCTTCAAAAAGAGACCAAAGTTTAATCTTGTTCAGTCATATTTTCATCTGTATTGCTTTGTTTTTCTGTGACAATATTCACACATATTCCTTTCCCATATTAAAGCTGTTGCACATTTTGCATTTAAAAGAAAGGGGCTGTGACAAGAAAACAAAAACGTAGGTTGATTTTTATTTTCTGGGTTTTATGATTCAGCTTAAATGATGCCAAAATGTGCCTCTCATTGCGCCTCAAAGGTATGTAATGTATCAGTCACTAACTCAATTGGCAGCAAATTCCACATTTCTACTACCCTTACTGTAAAGAATGGCATTAGTGCCAGGTAAATCTCAAATAGTTTTGTGTTGTGCGTGCGTGGATCATAAGTACCTTAACAGCATATATTTTAAAAATGCAATCAGATCACCTCTAAACTTTATTTCCTAATCTTACTCAGATCAATTTTTTTTATCTATTTTAAATCCAAACCATTTTTATTGAATAAGGAATGATGTGAATACATATTGTTCACAATCAGACAGACACAGAAGAGGGTTTTGCAGTGGGATTAGCTGAAGGCAGAATAGTCATATTATTTATCACATAGCACTGGAAAATTCCAAAGTGTTGCATACATATCATTTACCCCATGGCCTTTGTTTTGAAAAAATATGTACAGTACTAAGTTATAGTATTAATTAGCTTACAGTGTCAGGCCCTCCTTATTTTTTTTCATATTTTAGAACTGGTAAATTGATTGTTTGCTGACCTCGGCCATCAATCAAGTTACAAAGCAGTGGAAACAAATTAGCATTAACTGTTTGTGCTATAAAAAGATGAGACTCGTTGTTTACGGGAAAGAGATAGCCCCCAATTAATAGGAAGAATTCCTATCACATATTTGGACAGGCCCGAAAAGAGGCAGGATGAGAGCACTAGCAATCAGAGGCCAGATCAAAGTGCAAAGTGATAAAACATTACACATTCTAACCTAGCCAAAGATAGTCATTCTTGGACAAAGTTTCCAGGTACACAAATTAGGTTTTACAGGTAGGCTTACATTCAGATAACAATGGCACCAGGTATAACAAGAGAATAGAATTTTATATCTCTTGGGAAAGCTGACAGCAGTTTGCATCAGCAGACAGTCAAACAGTTAACATTTTCTAGGATTGCAAGCTAAATGTTGTCATTTCCACAGAGAATAATAATAACACCATGGGGTCTAATTGGCATTTGTTGGCTAATTTTACTTTGTGTATGACTAATTCAGATGTGTGGTATACCCTACCATGCAAAGTGAAGATAAGGGTCATATATGTTGGCATGAGATAACTGTGAACAATTTCATAGTGTCTACCAATATTCAGGGTTGCTTAAAGTGACTCTGTCACCTTAAATTTACCTTCATCCTATTGTTTCCTCTTTCAGAAGCTGTTCTTCTTTTCTTCGTTTCTGATCTAGTTTCCTTTAAAAAATAAAGCAAAGTATAGACTACGTTGTCTTCTTCCAACACTCGGCAATCTTGACAAAGGGTGGAGCGTCAGACAAGTTTCAGCCTTGTGAGCTTGGCAATAGAAGTGGAGCTTACCTTAATATCCACAATATTGTCACAATTTTCAAGTGTAGGAAAAATATATAGGACAAAGTAGTCCTATGACATGAAGTAAAGAAGAACAGACTCTAAAAGAGGGAGAGAAGAGGAAACAATAGAAGGGTAGATTGGTGTGGCAGAGCCACTTTAACTGTTGCTTTATTTGGAGTTGTGTCAGTCAGTCCACCGTGCATATTTAATCTGTACTTCGCGTGGGGAGAAACAATTTTCTTCCTGTGTTCTGGAGAAGTCCTGCACTTGAGATAGAGGACAGTAGTATAGGACAATGAGTAAAACGTCATATGTGCTTATGGTGCTTAGAGTATTCCTTTAATAATTCACTGACAAATTTCCTAAATTTGCAGATATTTTTCCGGTTCTAATATTTTAACACAAAACTTGCAGGTTCATATAATTAATTTTGCTATATCAGTTTGGCTGGATATCATATAATTGAGTATTTTGCAAAATGTAGGTCACGATAGCCACATTGCCAAATCTATTTGGCCTAAATTAGCATTTTGATTGTTAACCCAATGCTAAATGAATAGAGCCCTATTCATATATTTAATTTTGGAATGTGCCCTGAAAACATATGTGTGTATGTAGTAGCAGACAGTTACATAATTGTTCCATGAGCTATTGTCCTGCTTCACTATCGCCCAAGGCATAGCATGTTCCCCAAATCCCACCATATGATGCCATAATCCTCCATTTTGATTATACACTATTCCAAACTACACTGACCTGCATCTTTCACTATCTGCCAGCATTAAAAATGGCTAGCAAAGGATAAAGCCAGAGGGAAGCTGTACGACTTTTTAATAATATGAACAACACTCATTTTATCTGTGCAAAGGGTCACCCTTTTGTTAGCCCATAGGACCCATAGCTCAATTTCCACTAGTGTTGGAACAAGTCTAAAAATGTCAAGCTGTCAATGAGTTCAGTATCAAGCCAATCAGCTTGCCACGTTTGTGTGCACCATTCACCCATGCCCACAAAACCAAATGTGACAGTGAATTTAGTGTTTTGAAAACACTGGAGCATTTGAGGAAGTGCTACCACACAGTCAAGTGCGCCTTGATGAAGCAAGTAATTATGATGAAATGGTGCAGACATTTTTTTCTCCACTGAATACACTGATGGCCTAATCTATATGAGCTAGCTTATCTACAATAGAAACTGTTGTATAAGCTGCAGAAACCTATGTTGGGGCAAAAGGTTGTGGGGATTCCTGCTGTATAACCAGGACCAATAAGGCATCAGAAGCTGGTTAATGAGACAATCAGCAATATAGCCCTTCTAAGTTCAGGTAGGGTCTGGACTCAGATGTGAAGGAGGTTCTGACCTAATATCCATAGATTGGTGCCTCAAGGTACAGCATGAGCATAGCGTTGAGCCAGTATGGAATCCAGGAATATTAAGAGAGTGTCTACTACTGTTTTTCAAATGAGGATATTTCCTCAATGTTTGCTACCTTTTACCGATTTCTTTGTTTTTTTTAAATCAATAAAAATTATATATTGTAAAAAAAAAAAAAAAAAAAAGAGAGTGTCTACTAGAGAAGAGAGGTAAATGCCTTTTTTAGGCAGAGGAAACCAAAGAACAATCTTTCTGGTTCACAGGAGTAGCTGAAAAGACTCACCAAGATTAGAGGACTGTGAGAAAAGGAATGTTTCAAGGTGCTGAAAGAGGTTAGCATACCCTGAAACCCTCATATTTTACTCTCATTTTAGTTTTACAAACATATCTTTTCCTGATCTTAAAAATATTCTAACCTGTATAGCACATGCCAGTAGACATGGAGCCTTTCCATATATGTCTAGTGAATATCTTCCTTAGAGAGAAGTCTAACTGGGCATTTCTGCTTAATAAATGCTCTGTAAGGTTTCAAAGATAGGTAATTATAAAATGAATTATGTATTGAGGTGAATTCCCTACATGCACACATATTAATGAGATTATTAGAAATTCTCTTCATCCCTGTACCTGTTTCTGCTAGAGGTAGATAGCGTAAAGTGGCACTCTCTCGTTAATTTACAACTAATTCTTATGTATAAAATACATTGATAATATTTAAAATTCCAAAGATACCTCACCTCTGAATGTCCCTCAGATCAGCTAGATACTTACTCTTTAGTCATGATACAGTTTTTTTAATAAATGCTGAATGCCAAAACTGAAGCTAAAACAGAAGATATGAAAAAACAAATGTATCTCTACAGTCACTGTTTGGTACTTTTAGGCTCAGTTCTGCCAAGCAGTCATAGGTGTGTGCAAAGGTTGTGCAAGGTATGTCCACAAACTAATGCATGGCCAAAGTGTCCTCCCTGTACCCTGTTTAGTTATCTATAGGTACGTTTGCATGAATGAGAATATGGTCGGTCCTACGCGTTTCGTCCTTAGAAATAGGACTTCCTCAGGGAACATATAATAAAAGAAGATCACAAAATGACAATGCCACAAAAAAGCAGAACAACCCCCACCCTCAAGTTTCCTTAAATAGGGCTAATCCCTAAGTTAATTAGTGGTGCAGTGGGCGTCCTCTTTCTTCCTATTGGGATATGCATCACCTGGATCACCTGTCTCGTCGATATAATCTTCCTCCGTTTGAAACAGCTGTTGTTCGTATACCCCGTGAGTGAAACTGGAAGTGAGATGCTTTCCAGCAGATACTTCCATACGTTCCACCTAGCGTGTGTTGTGCTTTCCATCAGTGGCTCTCCCTGATATATAATTCAGGATAGCCGTGCACAAAGCCCTGGAATCCTGGCTATTATAGAGCCCCCTCCGGTGATCATAAAGTGGAAAAAAAACTAAAGAAAAAAGTTTTAAAATTGGTTTCAATCAAAAGAAATAAACATATCCACAACCTCTCCATATTTATCAGTTAGATTAGACACTATTGGTGAATATAGAAAATAATATACAATAACTATACACTGATTTTTTTAATTTACATTGTGATAGGTGCCTTAACAGATATACAATCTGTTTACCATATTTTTAAATGAAACATTTTTGAAAGAAAAACATAAAAAATGGAAAGTAAAAAAGGAAAGTAAAACATAAAATAGCCACACATACCTATCCTATTCCCCTTATTTACCTTTAATTACGAAATATCTCCCCAAAAATGGCCGTAATGAATATAATCACAGATGTAGGGGAATTGATAAAAGAAAATCAAACTAAAACAAAAAACGGACTGTGATAATTAATGTCATCTAGGAATTAGAGGAAACTAGATTCACATCCACATATAACCCTTTGGGTTCCAATGTCTGTAGTTTTTGGATCCTGTAAGTCTCCCGTTGGGATAGTTTCTTTACTTGGTCACCTCCCCTCCAATGGGGCATTACTTTTTTTTTGAGGGGGGGAGGATGGCTACAAGTATTGATTTTTTATCAAATGTGCAAAAACACCGTATGGAAAGGTTTGAAGCCATTTTTCAAGCATGGGAAAAAACACAACCCTTTAAGGAGTTAAAAGGAATATTTCTGACGAAAAGAGAAATTGTTAAAGGGACACTCCAGGCACCCAGACCACTTCTGCTCATTGGAGTGGTCTGGGTGCCAACTCCCACTACTCCTAACCCTGCAAGTGTAATTATTGCAGTTTTTTATAAACTGCAATAATTACCTTGCAGGGTTAACTCCACCTCTAGTGGCTGTCTATTAGACAGCCACTAGAGGGAACTTCCTGCTCTATAGCACAGGAAACACGCTGTGTGAGGACTTCCAGCGTCGCTCTAATCCCCATAGGAAGCATTGAAATTAGTTTTCAATGCTTTCCTATGGGGAGACGTAATAAAAAAAAGAACACATCTAATGGAAGATGCAAGGGTCAGGTCTTATTCCCAAGTAGTGGGACATAATCCTGACATTAAAAGAACTGACTCGCATTATGATGATAGAGAAGAAAATTTTCAAGGGAGGACCAGAGCCCCAAAAAAGAAACCCATCACAAATGATTTCCATCCAAGGGGCAACACATGGGAACACCCCAATCTATTCTCCCCCTTACAAATAGATTCCCCCCCAAAAGAGGATAAGAACAGATGACTGATTGATGTACCACAGGGGTTGATAGTTCTAAAGAAAAGTGAAACAGACAAAGGTATATTTAATTTATCTGGAATATCATTGTCTGATTAGGAAATCCATTTACTGGCAAAAGGCATGATGTTTGCCCCTAATTAGACAGCTAATTAGTTTAATTTAAACATAGACCTTAAGAAATCTATTAGATCTATTACTTTAAAGAGACATTTTCGCTTACACCCCTCTTCATCAAAATTTCAAGTCACGGATCAGTTGGAACAGAGAAATAAAAGGTTTAAACCGAAGTCACATGTCTTTCCTATCCAAAGTAGAGGTCCTTTTCTTGAAACATTTGAACGGATGGTGGACCAAAATTGTAAATCTTTTACGGGAACACAAAATCAAAAGAAACACAAAAAAAATCTAACCAAGAAGGAAGAACTATGCCTCAATAATCTAAAGAAAAGGGACAACATAGTAATCAAAGAGGCAGATAAGGGGGGGGGGGAGGTCATCATGTCTAGGGGTTATTATTAACAGGAATCGCTTAACATTTTGGGTGATAATAACACACATTATACTTAAAAATGACTCTACAAAAGCTTTTAATTTGATCCTGTATAAATTATTAAAGGAAGCAAAAACAAACAACATAATTTCACAACAAAATCTAGTTTTTATGTTTCCAAAAAATCCAACTATCCCAATTTTTTATTTTTTTTTTACCAAAAACCCATAAATGTCTTTTGAACCCCCCAGGTCGTCCACTAATAATAAGCAATGTAGATTCATTAACTGCTAACCTTTCAGCTTATGCTGATTCATGTTTACAAAAATATGCACAGGGAGCCACATCCTTTGTTAGGGATACAAAATCGTTCTTACAGGAGATTGAGGATATTGAATGGAGTTGTATACACAGGGAGTTGTATGCACAGGGAGCCACATCCTTTGTTAGGGATACAAAATCGTTCTTACAGGAGATTGAGGATATTGAATGGAGTTGTATACCGCTGTATACCGTCATAAGCCATGAACTTCTTGGAAGCCCTTGTTCATTATATGACCTGTGATGTGGATTTACCTCGAGGTGTGAAAGATTTTGTTTTATTTTCAGTTAAATTTATTATAGAACACAATTATTTTTTTTTCTTTAATGGTAATTTTTATTTACAGATCACGTGTACCGCCATGGGCACCAGGTTTTCCCCCAGTTATGCCAACACCTATATGAGGAGATATGAGGATTTATTTGTTTGGTCTTGTCATGACTGGAGGGAAAACCTGGTGCTCTGGAGGAGATATATAGATGACGTTATTATTATTTGGAAAGGGCCCTTTTCTAGTTTTCTGTTTTTTTGTTAATTATCTTAATCAGAATCAATATAATTTGAGTTCACCTGTGTGGAACCAAAATGAAATTAACTTCCTTGACTTAACTCTATTTTGTGAGAACGAACAAATAAAAACGAAATGTTTTTTCAAACCAACCGATGGTAACGGATATGTTCACCATCAAAGCTGTCACCATTGTCCGTGGCTGAGGGGAATAGCGAAAAGGACAATTTGCACGTGTCAGACACAATGGTTCACATCTTCATGATTTCAAGTCACAATCATATCATATAAAAAAACAAATTATTGGTATTGGAGAAGAGATATCGGAAGAACAACTTAGATAGAGAAATTAAATTGATCACACAAACGGATAGGAATAATTTCTTGATGGATAAGCCCAATACTAAACCATCCAATTAGTTTTTTGGTTTTGCCTTTAAAGCTCAATAGAATTCAGATCACTGGAGAATAAAGAGAGGTTTACAGAAACACAAGCCCATTTTTTTACAAGACCCCATATTGAATACTTCCTTCCCAGAACATCCTAAACTTATTTATAGGAAAAACCAAAACCTTAACAGCCTATTAGCACATAGTTATGCTATGAAGGATAATAAGGTTACTATTGCTTTCAACAAGGGCTCGTTTAGAGTTTGAAACACTTGCAAAGCTTGTCATACAGGTCATATAGATAGAATTGATCAGTTTATTAGTTTTGTTACAGAGGAAGCTTTTAGAATCAGATCTGACATTGGATGCCGCTCGGACTTTGTGGTATATTTACTGCAGTGTCCGTGTGGCAAACAATATGTCGGTCGAACAAAGAAAATACTCAAAATAAGATTTATGGAACATATAAACAATATAAAAAAGGTCTCACAATGCATTCAGTCCCTATTCACTGTAACAATTGTCCACTTTTTTCTTTTAGCAATTTCAAGTGTATTGGTATTGAAAAAGTCATGCCCCATTGGAGAGGAGGTGACCAAGTAAAGAAACTATCCCAAAAGGAGACTTACTGGATCCACAAATTACAGACATTGGAACCCAAAGGGTTAAATGTGGATGTGGATCTAGTGTGTTTCTTATAATTCCTAGATGACATTGCCACATTCCATTTTTTGTTGGATCTTGTTTTTTGTTTTTGTTATAGTTTGCTTTCCTTTTCTCAATTCCTCTACACATGTGATTGTATTCATTACTGCCAATTTTGGGGAGATATTTTGTAATTAAAGGGAAATAATGGGAATAGGATAGGTATGTGTGGCTATTTTATGTTTTACTTTCCTTTTTTACTTTCCATTTTTTATGTTTTTCTTGTATATCTGTTAAGGCACTTATCACAATGTAAATATAAAAATCATTGTATGATTATCATATATTATTTTCTATATTCACCAATAGAGCTCCTTATTAATATATGTACCATTCAAGTAAATTCAAGGAGTCTAATCTCACTGATAAACACGGAGAGGTTGTGGATATGTTTATTTCTTTTAATTGACACCAATTTTAAAATAGTCTTTTTTTCTTTAGTATTTTTTTCACTCTATGATCACCGGAGAGGGCTCTATAATAGCCAGGATTCCAGGCCTGATGGAACGCACAACACACGCTAGGTGGAACGCACAGAAGTATCTGCTGGAACGCATCTCACTTCCGGTTTCACTCACGGACATACGAACAACAGCTGTGTCAAACGGAGGAAGATTATATCGACGTGACATGTGATCCAGGTGATGCAAAGTCCAATAGAAAGAAAGAGGACGCCCACTGGGCCACTAATGAACTTAGGGATTAGCCCTATTTAAGGAAACTTGAGGGTGGGGGTTGTTAGGCTGCTTTTTTGTGGCATATTGTCATTTTGTGATTTGCTTTTATTATATGGTCCCTGAGGAAGTCCTATTTCTAAGGACGAAACGCGTAGGACCGACCATATTCTTATTATTTATTTTAAAGATTTTTTATGCTGTATTCAATAAAGGCTGCTTTTTTCAACTGACCATCTGAAGTCCTGTATTGCAGGGGTGTACATCCAGGGAAGTGGACAACAGCCCCCCGCCACCATCTGGGGAGGCACCTTATGAATGTCTACTTACACTATCTTCTTGTGAGTGCATCTAATTATAGCGCACATAATTTCACTATGTGGATTTACACTAGGTTTTGCATATCTTTTTATTTCTAGATAATCAGCTGTTTTCCTATCCTGTTAAAAAAAACAAAGGCAAATAAATGATGTACACAAATAAGCAAAAACTATGAGGCCTCAAAAAAGGTAATTGAGAGGAAAAGAAAAAGCAACCGTGTAAGCAAAATTGTGAAATAAAAACAGGAAACCAGTTATTAGATATTTTATTATTTCACATACATCTGAGCCCAGAGCATGTTTCTAAGTATTAAAGCCATTTGATTTAGTAGAATTATTTTCAGCTAAAACTGTGCAAAAAAAGTTGTTTCATCCATAAACAAATAAACTCTGGCAGGTAAAAAAAAAAAAACAATTCTGGACAAATCAATTTGTTTTGTTGTGTATTAAAGGGATTTTGATTTGGACAAATTGATTTATTTATGGATCAAACTCATTTTTGCACAAATCTATTTCCAACCAAGTGAACTCGCAATGCTATTTATGTTGGAGATTTAAAGTGAATTCCAATATAGCCGAACTGGAATTGTTCTTCATGTCAGCTATGTTTTCAGTTTAGTTGGCCTACAATTTGAATTTCACCTTGAATTAACTTTATTTAATTTCCCTGTCAGGGTTGCTCATGATACTCACGGTTATTCTGTAAATGTAGAATGTGCGTTAATTAAATGCTAATGGCATAACTGAGGGGGCAAAAAGTACAGTTGTGACTATAGCAAAGCTGGAGAATTTTTCCAAATTGCTTACTGTGACTTTAATTCTTCAGAAAAGCTGTCAATTTACTACAATTCATTCCTTAGTGAATCAACACCACACATAAAGTGCACTCTCAGACTTACAAACAACCAGTAAGATGCCCTCTACTCTATGGACCTTCAAGGAGACTGCAAGCTATGATTATTTAATCTGGAAACAAAGCTCCAATGAGGCAATAAAAACACCTAGAGGAGCGATCAAGTTCATAGAACGTCTGTCATACAGAGAAAGGGTGCATCATGCATCTGTCAAAGAGAGGGAACAAACACACTATGCTACTGTCAATAGAGACATAAGGCACTTAGCGTCTGTCAGTAAGTGAATTCAAAAACAGCCACACTGGAAGCATGGCTGACTTGGATCATTTTTCCAGTTCGGCTATTTTGGCCCTAAATTCACTTTACGTTTACTTTGAATTCCCTACATTTCCAACGTTAGTGTAATACACTGTATGTGGCAGACATACACTAGGAATCCTCTCTGACAGACGCTAAGTGCCTTATGTCTCTATTGACAGTAGCATAGTGTGTTTGTTCCCTCTCTTTGACAGATGCATGATGCACCCTTTCTCTGTCTGACAGACGCTCTCTGAACTTGCTCTCTCCTCTAGGTGTTTTTAATGCCTCATTGGAGCTTTTTTTTCCAGGTTAATTACATGATGAAGACTGAATAAAATGTAGGTCTTGTCTCGAAGGGGGGTTGGACTGATAAAGGAGCAAAGCAATAAACTAACCACTCCATATGCCCACAGGCAGAACAGGCATGGTGAACACATAATTGACATATAGTGAGTTATTTTTGTATACTGTATGATTAGGATGGCAACAGAGATTTCCCCATCATTGGAGACAGTGAGCTCTGTAAAAACTATATTTATCACCGAGGAATACATCTCACTCACTGTGTATGAAATGGATGTGAGGTGTAAGATCACTAAAGACCCATCTCACGGGCTCTTAAAACCTCCCAAGAGAAATCTACCAGGGGCTGACATGCAAACTATTAAAAAAAATAAAAAAGAATGTGCCATTTTAAAACAAGAGAACTATTGGATGAAATTATACATTAATCAATTATATGAGGAGATTTGTAGATTGCATATTCGAATAGAATCGCAAACAATGAATACATTCAACGTAGAGCGGAAACATAACATCGGCAAATGTCTTCTTTTGGTTCATGAAACTTTAAATCAACCTGGATAGGCCGCACAATGAAATCTGTTTTCCATCTGGTACATAAAAACCTTTAGGATAATAGTAATAATCTAACAATACTGTATTCACATTCACAGGTTTGGTCCACTTGGCCACATACCAAAAACTATACATCTTTATAGATCGAAAAAGTGAGCAATGAAAATTGGAGCATTAAATATAAAACTGTTGTAAAATGCAATATGAGTTTATATCAAAACAGCAAAGTGATTGATATTAACCACTTTGTCTTTTGTTTTTAGCTTGGTATAGTTTCTTACAAAAATATTTCTAGGAAATGTACAGGTTTATTATTTTCTTCTTGAAACTGATGGGTCGACAGAGAAAGAATTGTTATATTTGAGAACGCTGGTCTATCAGCAGATCAGAATGTCTTAATTAAACCCCCCACACCTATATTTGTATAGTGCTATCATATCCTCTATTTTTTTTTTTTTTTTTTTAAGAAAACAAATGCAGTTTTTTTTTTTATAACTATATGTGTTTCACCACCAACCTCCTGTCAGAGGCGGCTCTCTAATTAGGCGATTTAGGCGGCCGCCTAAGGCCTCGCGCTGATGGGGGCCTCGCGGCCGCCTAAATCGCCTTAGGGCAGTGTGACAGGTCGGGTCCTCGGTCAGAGACCGAGGACCCGACACAGGAGGGGGCCCGGCGGCTTGCCCTTAATGCCGCCGGGTGCGAGGCCCCTCCTATGCCTGCCCGGGAGAGAGCCAGCCTGTCTGCAGCTCCGCCGAGTGCAGAGCTGCAGACTAAGTGGGTCTCGCAATCTCACCCAATCAGAGCGTTGCCGCGGGTTACCACGGCAACGCTCTGACTGACTGAGATCGCGAGACTAAACTCACCACGTGGTCTGCAGCTCTGCACCAGGCGGAGCTGCAGACTGTAAAGGGAGCCCACCGGACCACCAGGGAAACAGCCTGGCCGCCCACTGGACCACCAGGGAAACATAAGGTATTTATGCCACCCCACCACCTCTGCCCCAGCCACCCCACCACCTCTGCCCCAGCCACCCACAGCCACCCCACCGCTGCCCCAGCCACCCCACCACCCTCTGCCCCAGCCACCCCACCAGCCACCCCACCACCCTCGGCCCCAGCCACCCCACCACCCACCCCACCACCTCTGCCCCAGCCACCCACAGCCACCCCACCTCTGCCCCAGCCACCCTACCACCCTCTGCCCCAGCCACCCCACCACCCTCTGCCCCAGCCACCCCACCACCCACAGCCACCACCCACAGCCACCCCACCACCCTCTGCCCAAGCCACCCCACCACGCTCTGCCCCAGCCACCCCACCACCCTCTGCCCCAGCCACCCCACCGCCCACAGCCACCCCACCACCCTCTGCCCCAGCCACCCCACCACCATCTGCCCCAGCCACCCCACCAGCCCCAGCCGCCCCACCACCCTCTGCCCCAGCCACCCCACCACCCTCTGCCCCAGCCATCCCACCACCTCTGCCCCAGCCACACCACCAGCCACCCTCTGCCCCAGCCACCCCACCACCCTCTGCCCCAGCCACCCCACCACCCACAGCCACCCCACCACCCTCTGCCCCAGCCACCCACAGCCACCACCCTCTGCCCCAGCCACCCCACCACCCACCCCACCACCTCTGCCCCAGCCACCCACAGCCACCCCACCTCTGCCCCAGCCACCCTCTGCCCCAGCCACCCCACCACCCTCCTGCCCCAGCCACCCTACCACCCTCCTGCCCCAGCCACCCTACCACCCTCTGCCCCAGAAACGCTACCACCCTCTGCCCTCCTACCACCCTCTGCCCCAGCCATGCTACCACCCTCTGCCCCAGCCACGCTACCACCCTCTGCCCCAGCCACTCTACCGCCCCAGCCACCCTACCACCCTCTGCCCCAGAAACCCTACCACCCTCTGCCCTCCTACCACCCCACTACCCTGTCACTGTCCTCCTACCACCATCTGCCCCAGCCACGCTACCACCCTCTGCCCCAGCCACCCTACTGCCCCAGCCACCCTACCACCCTCTGCCCCAGAAACCCTACCACCCTTTGCCCCAGCCACCCTACCACCCTCTGCCCTCCTACCACCCCACTACCCTGTCACTGTCCTCCTACCACCCTCTGCCCCAGCCACCCTACCACCCTCTGCCCCAGCCACCCTACCACCCTCTGCCCCAGAAACCCTACCAGCCTCTGCCCCAGCCACCCTACCACCCTCTGCCCTCCTACCACCCCACTACCCTGTCACTGTCCTCCTACCACCCTCTGTCCCAGCCACCTTACCACCCTCTGCCACAGCCACCCTACCACCCTCTGCCACAGCCACCCTACCACCCTCTGCAACAGCACCTTATACACACAATGCAAACCCTATTTTTAACTTTAGATGTTAGTGGGGGCCTCATGTTTGAGTTTCGCCTAAGGCCTCACAAAGTCTAGAGCCGCCACTGCCTCCTGTTATTAATTTTGTGGCTCTGCTTTTTCTAGATCTTTAATATTCTTATTTTAAACTCTTCAAAATTCTGTCTCAGAGGTGTGTGAATAAAAGGATGCTTCCCTAGTATGTAAAAATGTGATCATGAATGTAGATGAGGAGTTTCTCAGTAATCAGATTAAATTTGCAGAATTAAAATGCAGAAGTATATTTTAATTTTTTTAAAGGCACACGATATAAGTAATTGTATTTACAGTATATACCGTATATACTCGAGTATAAGCCGAGTTTTTCAGCACATTTTTTGTGCTGAAAAACCGGAACTCGGCTTATACTCGAGTCAATAGTCTGTATTATGGCAATTTGCATTGCCATAATACAGACAGGGGATGTGGGGGCTGGCAGAGATCTTACTTACCCGTCCTGCAGCTCCTGTCAGCTCCCTTCTCCTCTGCGCCGTCCGTTCAGCACCTCGGTCAGCTCCCACTGTAAGTCTCGCGAGAGCCGCGGCTCTCGCGAGACTTACAGTGTGAGCTGACAGAAGAGCTGAACGGACGGCGCGGAGGAGGAGAGAGCTGACAGGAGCTGCAGGACGGGTAAGTAAGATCTCTGCCAGCCCCCTCTCCCCCCCCACTGAACTGCCAATGCTGGACCACCAGGGAATGAGCCCCCCTCCCTGCCATGTATCAAGCAGGGAGGGGGGACGAAAATAAAAATAATAATTAAATAAAAAATAATAAGAAAAAAATATATTAAAATAATACAAAATAATAATAAATAAAATAATAAAATTGCCCACCCCCCACCACTGCAACACACACACACACACACTGCACTCATATACACACACAGCACTCATACACACACACACACACACAGCACTCATACACACACACACTGCACTCATATACACACACACACACACACACTGCACTCATATACACACACACACACACTGCACTCATACACACACACACTGCACTCATACACACGCTGCACTCATACACACGCTGCACTCATACACACGCTGCACTCATACACACACGCTGCACTCATACACACACGCTGCACTCATACACACACGCTGCACTCATACACACACGCTGCATTCATACACACACGCTGCATTCATACACACACGCTGCATTCATACACACACGCTGCATTCATACACACACGCTGCATTCATTATACACACACTGCATTCATTATACACACACTGTAAATAAATATTCAATTAATATATTTTTTTTAGGATCTAATTTTATTTAGAAATTTACCAGTAGCTGCTGCATTTCCCACCCTAGTCTTATACTCGAGTCAATAAGTTTTCCCAGTTTTTTGGGGTAAAATTAGGGGCCTCGGCTTATATTCGGGTCGGCTTATACTCGAGTATATACGGTACTCGAGTATAAGCCGAGTTTTTCACCCCCCTTTTCTTGTGCTGAAAAACCCCAACTCGGCTTATACTCGAGTCAATAGTCTGTATTATGGCAATTTGCATTGCCATAATACAGACTGGGGCTGTGGGGGCTGCAGAGATGTTACTTACCTCTCCTGCAGCTCCTGTCAGCTCCCTCCTCCTCGGCGCCGTCCGTTCAGCACCTCGGTCAGCTCCCAGTGTAAATCTCGCGAGAGCCGCGGCTCTCGCGAGACTTACAGTGTGAGCTGACAGAAGAGCTGACCGGACGGCGCCGAGGAGGAGGGAGCTGACAGGAGCTGCAGGAGAGGTAAGTTACAGCTCTGACAGCCCCCCTCTCCCCCCCACTGAACTACCAATGCCACTGGACCACCAGGGAGTAAGAGCCCCCCTCCCTGGCCAGATAGCAAGCAGGGAGGGGGGACTTAAAAAAATCTAATAATAATAATAAAAAATAAAAAAATAATAATATTAAAAAAATAATAATAATGAATAAAATAATTAAATATAACAATCAAAATGCCCACCCCCACCAACACATACACAAACACACACTGCATCACACACACACTCACACTTCATTCATATACACACACTGCACTCACACACTGCATTCATACACACACACTGCATTCATACACACACACTGCACTCATACACACACTGCACTCATACACTCACACTGCCCTCATACACACACACTGCACTCATACACACACACTGCACACACACACTGCACTCATACACACACACACTGCACTCATACACACACACACTGCACTCATACACACACACACACTGCACTCATACACACTGCACTCTTACACACTGCACTCTTACACGTACTGCACTCATATACACTGCACTCATACGCACACACTGCATTCATTATATACACACACTGTAAATAAATATTCAATTAATATATACACACACACAATGCACTCATACACACACAATGCACTCATACTGCACTCATACACACACACTGCATTCATACTGCACTCATACACACACACACTGCATTCATTATATACACACACTGTAAATAAATATTCAATTAATATATACACACACACAATGCACTCATACACACACAATGCACTCATACTGCACTCATACACACACTGCATTCATACTGCACTCATACACACACACACTGCATTCATTATATACACACACTGTAAATAAATATTCAATTAATATAATTTTTTTAGGATCTAATTTTATTTAGAAATTTACCAGTAGCTGCTGCATTTCCCACCCTAGTCTTTATACTCGAGTCAATATGTTTTCCCAGTTTTTTGGGGTAAAATTAGGGGTCTCGACTTATATTCGGGTCGGCTTATACTCGAGTATATACGGTACTTACAATAAGCCATATTTTCCATACAGTGTCCAATGCAGGCATAGAGGTATTCTGTGCTCTAGACTGTACAGTTAGGTGGTACAGTTACATAACTAATTGCTAATCAGGTATGCATTAGGTCATTGCACAAGCAAAAAGGAGAGGCAAGTTAGTACTGCAAGACATTAATATTTAATTTATTACTATACAAGGTAAATACATGTTTATTAAAAAAATTATCTGTAAACTCACCTTGGGGGAGATGGCTTTTGTTCTGCATCAGCAACAGGACAACAGAATTGATGTAAAACTGTCTCACTCCTGAAAAGTAAAGACAAAAGAGAGTATTATGAGCATATTTACACATTTTACCTTACTGCAATACATTATAACATTGCTTTATTTTTGTAATTGGTTGATTCTGTGTGTATTTATGCCATTATTTGAAATAAGCAATGTTAGTGAAATAGTCAATGCAAAGAAAAATAAAATAAACCACTTTTTTCATTTTTTATATTCTTCTTTAAGTATAGTCACGTAAGTACACGAGCTGGTGACAAGTTTAGAGTTGGTCTGCCCTTACAGTGTACGCAGTGCAAACATTAAACTTTTCATATATTTTTGTAGTTTACCAATATAAACAACATAATGTCAAAAGTAGATTAACATGGAGGTTATGTCTTTAGATATGTTCGTATTAGTTTGGTGAATCAATAGTGTTCTCTATTAACTATTCGATAATGGTGATACATTTGCTGATGCTTGAATGATTTCTGTGGTATCGCGGTTGTCATAACCACTCGAAAATTGTAGTAAAGATCAATTTAAAACAATAAGAACAATATTAAACAACAGAACCCATCAATATGCACTGGGGGCAGGGGGCTGGGAGACATCCGTCTTACAGTTTTACGCATATTTTATTTTTGATCCCGCTACTAACACCAATAAAATGCCTGTTTTTTTAAACCCATATAAATATTACTCTTTCAAAAATTGAAGGCCTCCAGCATCAGCGGAACATGAGCATCAGCTAATTAAATGCCATCATACATCGATTACCTACAGGTGAATTTTTCTAATTCATAATGCACTGCACATACTAATGTCATTAGATGACTTAACTGAAGCTTAATAGTATCTGTTTATGAAATCATGAACTGATCATTCAATTTTGACTTTCTGTTCTGGTTGGTCCCTTAAAGATTTGTGATGAATCGATGCTAACATGCCTGTTTTAGCAAACACGATGCTAAAAAATAATGCCAAGTTGAAAATAGAACATAATTTGAACATTAAAAGGGTTAGGGTGACTGCCTTCAATATGTGACTAACTGTAGCTGATTCTCAGATAGGCAAAGAGTGCCTGAGAGTGATTAGGGTTACATTCCATACTATCATTTAATTAAACCAGCTGGTTCTGAAGACAATATAGACTCCCATCGCTCTCATACAGACTTTGTTTGGCTTAAACTTAGAGTTCAGTCTATGACATATCAAAGGCAGATATTTCTTATTTGGAATTACCCCCAAAAATGTAAATATTAATGTGCTCATTCTAAAAAGTGACCCAAAAATGAAAAATGGATGGCACATTAAATTTATTCTCACTGAATTGTTATGGTGCCTGGAGTAGACTGGCACTGTCACTATATTCAGTTGTAAACCAATTTCAAGCAGTTTAACACTAAATAAGGGTCCCTAGCCACCCATATAATATTCCCTTCTGGAGGTGAGGTTACACACTTCCTTTTAGCCATACCAATTCTTATTGCTAATTATGATAGGCTGAAAGTGATCAGCTGACACTCAGCTAATCACCGCTGTCCATTGAAGCTCAGGTTAATGCTCCCTCATTCCCAGCCCATCCATAGCAGCACAGTGAGGTTTAGAAATTAGTGTAATTAATGCAGTGTATAAATATGTACATAAAATATTTAAAATGACAGTGTTTACATTGAAAAGCCTGCAGGGACAGGCTATAGACACCAGAACCACTAGATTAAGCTGTAGTAGTGGTTCTGGTGACTATAGTGTCTCTTTAAGATCTGTTATTTTTGTCATTAAAAATAAAACTTTGTTAGTTAAAAAAAGAAACGGGTTCTTGGGGGAAGGGGGGGGGACGGGCTTTGCCCCCCCCCCTACCCCCCTCCCTACCAAATTCCATCCCTGTCCCACACCCACCCATACCATATACCAACACTCCACAACCAACAGATAATAACTACATAAACTCGCAAACACTGCAACTACAGACAACCACCTGAATCAACCCAGGTGAACTCCAAGAGCTCAACCAAATATAAAATACAGACAATAAGGCATAAAAGTTACTCTCCAAGTTCTACACCCCAACCCCGGAGGCACCACCCCACCCCTAGAGGACAGAGATAGCACAGCGTACCGAACGAGGTACGACATCGACACCTCACAACGACCACACTAGGCGATGGCCAGAAATGCGCCCAACAAGGGAACACCAAAACCTACGGCCTATTGCCTAAAAACAGGGTAAAAAGTGGCTATGCCAAAGACCCGGGACACCCTTACCCACTTTACCCACCCGACCCTTCCAGACCCCGGGCGACGAGAGTTATAAGCGAGACCACTGAAACAATGAATGTACACAGTATAATGCAAATGTTTACAAATGTAACCAATATGCTTGAAACTTGTTGCACCCTCCCTATTTCTTTCCTTTCTGTACCCCATAACGTTGCAAGAAGAGGATACAAAAAAAAATAATAATATACGGTAAAAAAAATAATATGAAAACTCTTCTTTTGAAAAATCAAAATAAAGAATTTATAAAAAAAAAAAAAAAAAAAAAAGAAACGGGTTCTTAACTTTTTTTGCTGACTCCTAATTCAAAGTAAATTTATCAAGCCCTGGTTTATAGTGATTTTTTTTAATTTATTATTATTACCAGTTAAGCCACTCATATTTTCCACGGCAGAGAACAAGCTGCAGCTTAAGGTTAAGTGTGGCAGGTTGCATCCTATTGCATACTATGCTAGGATCTGTTATCTGTAGCATTTACCATACAACATACAAATATTTATATATTCCATATTACCAAATCTGTCTGATCTCTGGATATCTGTTTTTGTAAAGTATTATGTATTTGTGTGTTGAATGTATTGCCAAGCATTATGTTCTTTTGTGTCCTATCAATTTTCTCAGCAAGCCATGTTCTGTATGCAGCTTATTCTACAGATCATTCAAACCACAGGTATATTTCCAACTATTTGTATTTATCAATCAATCTCTACATGGGTTCTTTAAGCAGAACTGATTGTATCAGTTACCCTTCTCACCTTTACTCTTTTACTATAGACACAGACCTCAGTCTCCCCACTTGTTATGTAATGATGTGGATTTCATTGTACTTGTATTGAAGCCTTCATTTGAGTAGGTGACCCAGCCCATCTCTACGTTGTGTTCTTTATATCAGAATAGAACAAAAGCCTATTAGATGTTTGGAATTTTATGCTATGGGACAATGTGTTTTCTTCTGTTCCTACACCACCAGAATGTCTCTATATGTCGGTAGTCTCAATTCTGGGTCACTTTGGGGATCCCTAGTCACAACTACCAGAAAAGGACATATCACTAACCAAGAACTCTACCTGGAACAGAGGTATAATTTATTAATTTGCAATCTCTTTCAAGAAAATAAGCTTCTTCGGGACCAGCTTTACTCCAATGACTTCAAGTCCGATCGTCTGTCACATCCCAGTTGATACAAGCAGTACTCTAACTAGAATGGTCACGTTCAGCAGAAGGAGTAATACGCCATAAGATGCCAGAAAGAGCACCGCATCTTTGAATTTCTGAATCCTACATAATTTTCACTGACTCTCGATTAATACACACTTTCATGTATTATTCTTCTAAACAAACTGTGTGAATTCTTCATCCTCACATATTAGTGAGACATTCATCAGCACCACGTACTTCATTCCTGCACATTATCATCCTCCATCCCCCATATTACAAGTTTTCTTTCAATTCCACACAATATCAAGGTATCTATCATTCCAACACATTATCGAGTTAAGCATTTGTGCTATTATCGTTCCTGTCTTTACAGACAGGTAGTGCATGAGGATAGATTTAGGAACTAGTGACACAAGAAATGTCCATAAACTGGCCGAGCTGGATGGTCGCAAGCGAGACCAGCTCCTGCAACCTAAGACCAGATAAGCCTGAAACAATACAATTACTGATGTAAAACCGACCGGCAATGGTGGCCCTCAGTGGGTAGAGGGCTCTGGATCCAGGGTGAGGCTGGCTCTAAGGGCTTCAGTCACATGGAGGAAGATTCCTCGCTGACATTTTCGAGGCCTACTCTGGCAGTGAGCGGGGCGGACGGCCGCTGCCCCGCTATCCTGTCAAACAGCGCTAAACCACATGTCAGCCCGCGGGGAACCGGCTCCGTACCCTCCCCCTTTGGACCGGGGGTGTGATCCCAGTCCCCACCCTGAGGACCGAACCACCGCAAATCAATTCAGATGCAGCAACAGGGCCGCCGAGACCCGTAATCCTGCCACCAAAATCAAGATGGCATCGGCCATGCGAGATGGCGCAGAAACCAGAGCCCCTACAAGCTACACACCCGCACAGGCAGAAACCAGGGCGGACCGTTGACAATAACGGCACAGATCCTAACTGCAGCCATATGCCTGCACCCTCGGACCTCAACAAACTACCCACCTCCACCGCGACTGAATATACAGAAGCCCCTCGCGGGGTCCCGGCGCTTCCTTCATCCTCCGGGCAGGGACACAAGACGACCCAGAGATACATCGGTTGCCCGCAACCTCTAACACACCACAAGGGGATGCAGAAGAACACTCACCTATACCCCTGCTGTGGAGGAGATCCCCTCTGGTGGTAAGCACGCGGCCGAGAGCTCGCCCAACATCCAGCGTCTGGCAGCAAACCGGGCACCCTGGCACAACAACTATGTGGTGGCTGAAGGGGCTACCTTTCACTCATTTCCAGAGTGACATTCTATTCTGCCTCCAGCTCTCTCACCCTCTAGACCCCTGTGCCAATATCGATTGGGAGAACGGCTCCCTGGTTGTATACTTATCCCTAAGCTGACTTATAAATCGTTCTATAACCCTGAGCACTCACCCTGTCAGTTTAATTAGCCTGTCTTTAGAAAGCTATTAACTACTGTATTCTTAAAGGCAAGATTGTTTTCTGTTTAATTACCATTACAAGCGCAGAATACGAATGAGCATACTAGCGTCTGTATACCTTAACACTGAAAAATGCTTAGCGTAACTCGTGTATTCACCTATGAAGTCATATAAATACTATAAAAAATGTGCCTGTATATCAAAAGCCATAACATGTAATACCAATGTTCACCTATTCTACCGGATGTCGCTGTTGTGGCACAAGCCGGCTGTTTGTTCATCCTGTGCACAACCAAAATAAAGAATTAAAAACAAAAAAAGAAATGTCCATAAACTAACACTTGATTAAGAGCCTGATCTGTTTCTATTGCAATCTGCTATAAATCACTGTGAAATAACATTTCCATTTAATCAGGACATGTTTTTATGTCTTCCTTTACACAAACCCCTAACAGGAAGGTAACAGATGGGACTGAAATGTCAGAAAAGAAGAACAATATGGATCAGGTGCAATAGCTGTGAGAGAAGACGTGGAAGGACAGCGTATTAATCGGTGTATGGACGCCTCGGGCTTCCTTGTATAAAGAGATGAAGGTTTGTCCTTTATTTCTAACCTCCCAGCTGAGCCATGCTCTGTAATTAAATCCACTTTCTGTAACAGTGATTCTAATGAATAAATTAAACCTCTCAGCATCTTCCTAGATTCACAAGAGCTCCTCTCAATTTAGTCACTTAGAAAGGTTGCCACACTTCCAGCATGCTGATAAAGTGAACTCTGACACTATCGGGACTATATTATCCCATCATGCCTTTGGCTACCTACACATGCTGGTGAGGTAGTCTCCAAGAGCTGCAGTGAAGCCATTCCACAATAATATTGCTAGAAGCACATAGGCTAAAAATGGCCTGGTGTTGCCTAGTAAATCATTCAGCTGCATTATTCTTTGGTATCCCCAGAAAAGGGACTACAAAAAAAAAAAAAATTAAATCCAGAAATGGAGGGACAGATTGTGACTGTCCTGTCAGAGTTGTGAATGCTGATACTTATAGATAAGCTTTTGGAAAATACATGAATAGAATATGTCACAACTCCTGGCCTTGCAAGATTGCCTGTCAACCCGGCGCACATCACCATTGGAGAGACCGGTCATTCTTAATATAAGCAAATCAGTCATTATGTTATTAGCACACCCTTAAAGAGTTATATTCTAAAGAGGAATGTGCCTCTACCAACCTCTGTTCAGAATATGGACCGGTAATGCACTGCTGCCCAGGAGTAGACAATTTGTAATAGATTGAATTCTACATACGGCAGGACAGCATTATTCATCTGGTTCCCAGCTAACAGGGACCCCAAACATGGCACTGTGATTCCTTATACAAGAAAAATGATATACTAAACACTGTCAGGAAAGTTTTCAATGCACCACCCCACAGCACACAGTATTCAAATATGTCACACTGTGACCTAAATGTTACAAATTACCACTATAAACTAAAATTATTTTACAACTACAAAAGTTTTACAAAACGTTCAAGTTGTCCAAGATGTTATTGTTTCATGAGATTCAATATGGTGGTCCTAGTCATGTATCATGCAGAGCAAGCCACTTAAGGTTACAAGATTGCCATTTTAAACCTCGGCAATACATAGTTTAGTATTGCTCTTGGTATAGCTTTTTTAGCACATATGCCTATGTGACACTCATTGAAAAGAAGAGTATCCTACGATTACATATGAATCCCAGATCATATTATGGAGGTTAGCAAAATGTGCCATTTTAACTTGAGTATGAAAATTGTACACAAGCACTGCATTAAGGCTATATAGGGGACTCTAAGAAAGCTGGTCTTCTTCTAATAAGCAATGGTGAGTGATGGTTACAATTAGCACAAACAATGTTTGTGACTACATTTTCCACGACTCTCAGCCAGCCCATTGAGCCATGTCACTTGTACCTGCTCTATGCAGGTAAAAATAATCATCCTAGATTTGATGTGGGAGTGATGTGGTTGTTGGATGTGATGTATATGTGTGTGCTGGTTATAAATTAGATGCCATTTAAGTTCTTAGTGTGATGTGGGTTTTACATGGGTGCTGAATGTGATGTGAATGTGGTTGTCTGGGGGATCTGGTAAAAACTGTGGTGGGTGCTGTATGCCATTTGTGCAGGTACATGGTTAATATCAGATGCAGTATGTGTGCCATTTGGCATGGCATGTAATGTTTGAAAACTGGTCATTATTATCATTCTGTACTTTCTTTCTAGTATTGCTAGAAAAATATACCCCCATACAAATGATCACACTGTGGTATGCTCTTACAGCCAGTGATTTAATGACAGGGGCAACAAATGCTGCCGATCATGTGATTCCTAGCAGGAGGTCTATGTGTGAAGAAGCCATGAGTTAATCTTATACGTTGTTTATACCTTTATGCTGACAGTGACCTAGGAACATTGTAGTATGAAGTCACATGCTGCCTAGAAAGTTTTAATTACAGATTCAAGCCAGTAAGAGAGCAGTGGAAAATCAAGTCCATGCTATATAGACCCCCCTGGCATGTAACTTAAAGGAACACTGTGATTACCATAACAACTTAATTTCCACAACCATCTTCATACAAATATGCAGATGTATAAAAAAAGGAGGAAATGGTACTGAAACAAGCAAAATATTCTTAACATGTGGGGCTTGTAAAATACTGTAGCTACTGTTGCTAATACTGCTGCTTATTAAATCACATTTTAATAAAATTCCACTGAAGAGAGAAAACTACACCTAAACATGGGGGATGGGGATACTTACTACAGCCAGGTTAGCAATGATCTCAACCACAGATCAACTGCTAGGGACACTAGATAACACATTTAGAATTGGCACTGTACCATCCCAGGAATGCCACCAAGTTTATCTGGAAAGTCATGCTAAGCTGTACCTAACTTAGTAAGCACCTGAGATAACTATCTGGCTATTACCAAAGAATTACACTGCTTTCTGCCAAACCCTGCCCTTAATAAGAAACCCCTATTACAGATGACTTAATCCATAGATTGTATGATTAATATACACAGTATGCAGCACCACTGATTAAATAAACAAAGGAAGGGAATGTGGCTTTTTCATGTTAATTTGCATTCTAGCACAAACATCCAGTCAGCGTATGGAGGCCAAGGTCAAATTTGGTAATAGACATTTATTATATGACCCCTGCAGAGCACTTACAATATATCTCATGAGATCTCTGTTGCCATAGCAACCAGACATGTAACTTACTATCTAATTAATCACATTTCTTTATGTACCACTGGTTTGCATGTATGTGGCTATAGAAATGCACACATGTGCAGTGTCATAATGGTCATATAATTTGCAGTGTTGTTTTAATTATTTCATAAGAATCTGTAAAAAAAAAAAAAAAAATGGTAAATGATAGGTCCAACGATCCAAAATGTGCCTCTAAATGAGAAGATTTTGGGGATAATCCCTAATTTAAACCTCAAATGCAATTCTGGAACACACTGAACATGTACTATAATTACCTATAAATCTAACACATTGACCACCACAATTTCATCAAGACACAAGGCTGATGATGGGTGGACTAATGACGCATTAAACAAGTGGTCAGGAAATCTCTGGTGCTGTGGGATAACACAATCTTCACAATCTGGTTCATTTATACCTAATGCCAGCATAAAGCCAGTAATGTCCTGCTTATTCATCTGTAGAATTTCCACATAGCCCACGCATTTGTTAATTCAGCTGATCATTCCTCTTTAGAATATAACTCTTTAAGAACAAATTGTTGTGAGGGCTTGAACCACCATTAGGGTTTAATCAAATATCTTTTCAGTCGAGTTTCGGAAACATTTGCTATACAGTCTTTGGCTATCCTCTTTCTCCAATGTCAACACTTGAATCTGTCTGGCAGATGTTCAGAATAGCAGTATTCACAGGGTTCTGCATGGAATGGACTCGTCAGCCTTAGAAAATAAACTGGGTTCATATGGATTTGTGTTTTTTTTTTTTGGTTTTCCTGACTGCAATTTACAGAATATGTGACATTAATGGAATATGGCAGGTAGGTGTCTCGCGGTGTTTCTCTGAAAAATTATATGTATGGCTTTAAAAGAATGAATGGTGATAAATAATGATAAAAGGGCAATATGCTCCTTTAAGTAATGTTATTTTATTTTTACTTTTTTTATAAATAACTACCATTTTTTATTGGTTCAGTAAAGGTAAATCTGCTGAATCTATACTGAAAAAACCTGGGGGACTATTGAGAACGTCAGTGGCTATTAAGCAGCACGCATTACATTATACAGACATGTCAATCTCCCTGTCATACCAACAAACTGATGTGCAAATAACAAAAGTCAGATTGCTTTGCAGCCCATTGGCATACGTCAGGTAATTCAAAATTTGAACTGTACAGTTCCAGCCATCACTGGACTGCAACTCACTCTGCTCCAGTAGGAATGGACTAAGGAAGATGGAAGGTGAGGAGGACCAGTAAAAGGTAGGTACATCAGCAATGCAGTACACCTTGGAAATTAAGTTATAGTTGTGGTGGAACATAATGAGCTTCAATTCTGCACCTGGCAACAGAAAATCTGCTGTGCTTCTAGACAGATATTTACCCATGGGGGCGATCATAATGTTGTGTGTTCTTCCCCAGTTACATTTCGCTAATGCATCTATTTAGGAAGTAACCAGCCAGCCTGGGAGGACATTGGCCACTAGCCACAAATGAAAGCAGAACATTTATTCATCATTTAATAGCATTAAAGTGACATCTCTTTGCCAGTATGTATTTTACAGATAATCAGAAAATAGGGAAGAACAAGGCAGATATTTTCTTTGTAATATATTCCTCCCTTCTCTGTGAATTGTGCTTCAAGGACACTCAAGATCAAATAAATAAATATTAAATATATGAAATTCAACTTAGTAAATCTGGCAATTTAAATTGACATTATTAAACTAAAATGATTTGTGGATAATGTATTATTATGCTGTAATCAGAGGAGTAACAAAGATAGTGGTGGTCGTCCCACAAAATCTCTACAAAGGGACCCTTATGAATCACTCATTAAAAAGAGGCTTTATCTATTTACATACCATTCCAAGGAGAGATGTTCATCTTTCTGGTGTTCTGATGGGGAGCCCTGTTCTTCCACTAACCCAGATCTCTCAAGAGTTCCCTTGTGAGACATGTAGATAGAAGCATATTTCACAGATATGATGTAATGAGAGTGATGTGACTCAGTCAGCAAACTGTGTATTACTGCTAAGAAGATCTGTGTCCGTACAACATCAATAATCGATCATCAATATGTGGCAACTGCACATAGCAATCAGTTCTCTTACATGCCTCATATCCATTCCACAGAATGTGAAAGATAAGTATTTGTTGCAATTATTTCAGATTCCTGGATCTACTAATAAAAGGATGGGCTTTTGTAGATTTGGAGGTTTCTGTGCAAATAATAGACAACAGATTATAGTGGACTGTGGAAGAACATTTGGTGGTAAGTTTTGGTTTCGATATAGACAGTTTGAGGGCAATAAAAGTGGTTGTGTCCATTTTGATTAGAATAATAAGATTCCACTAAGGTAGCACTTGGATGATGAGTTCAAAGTTTGGAGAAAAAAAAAGTAAAAGGATTAAGAAATAGACTATGGTGTCTACGTTAGGAAATATAGTATTGGGTTTAGATTGGTGATTGGAAATAAAGTGGATGATAGGTTAAGGTTAGGACAGTGAATTAAGTTACATATAGAAATTTAAAAAACTAGGATGAGAGATTGGGAAACAGAATAAGAAGTCACTGTTAAGAGATAGGGTGGCACAGTTTAAGGAAAGGAACTCCAGGACAAAGCAACATCCTAATTTTCAATTACCCACTTATAGAAAGTACCTAAGCAGTGTCAGGCCTTAAGATATAGAGTACTAATTCAGATTTAAAAAAAAATCTCATGGAGGTAAACAATGTTCTACCTTATAAAATGGCAGCATTCATTAATCTAAAAATGTGATATACAAGTCCACCTTATTAACCATCAGATGTTTCATAATTCATGAAAAATAAACAGAAAATAAACTTATCCTGATCCTATGGAAGAAAAGGTTCTTCTTCCAGTGTCTTGTTATTGAAACAAAGAGGGAAGTTATTCAGCGAAAAGATTACTTAGTATTAGTAAATTATGCTCCTACTCGCTATACCGCGAGAAGGGGCATGTCTATTAAACAGTGAGCAGCCTGTGGCTGCTCACTGTAACCAAAAAAAATAAGCCCCCCCCTGGCCCCCACCCCTGAGCGGCGGGTGGGGGCCCTAATGTAAAATAATGGGGGAGGACCTATTGTCCTCCCCCCGGGCCCCCACCCCTGAGCGGTGGGTGGGGGCCCTAAATCAGAATAAGGGGGGGACCTAATGTCCTCCCCCTTGGCCCACACCCCTGAGCGGTGGGTGGGGGCCCTAAATCAGAATAAGGGGGGACACCTATTGTCCTCCCCCAGCCCCCACCCCTGAGCGGTGAGTGGGGGCCCTAAATCAGAATAAGGGGGGGGACCTAATGTCCTCCCCCCTGGCCCCCACCCCTGAGTGGTGGGTGGGGGCCCTAAATCAGAATAAGGGGGTGGAAACCTAATGAGCAGTGGGTGGGGGCCCTAAATTATAATAAGGGGGGACCTAATGTCCTCCCCCATGGCCCCCACCCCTGAGCGGTGGGTGGGGGCCCTAAATCAGAATAAGGGAGGGGACCTAATGAGCGGTGGGTGGGGGCCCTAAATTATAATAAGGGGGGGGACCTAATGTCCTCCCCCATGGCCCCTACCTCTGAGCGGTGGGTGGGGGCCCTAACCTAGAATAAGGGGGGGGGGACCTAATGTCCTCCCCCCTTGCCCCCACCCCTGAGCGGTGGGTGAGAGCCCTAAACAAGAATAAGGGGGTGGACCTAATGTCCTCCCCCCTGGCCCCCACCCCTGAGTGGTGGGTGGGGGCCCTAAATCAGAATAAGGGGGTGGAAACCTAATGAGCAGTGGGTGGGGGCCCTAAATTATAATAAGGGGGGACCTAATGTCCTCCCCCATGGCCCCCACCCCTGAGCGGTGGGTGGGGGCCCTAAATCAGAATAAGGGGGGGGACCTAATGAGCGGTGGGTGGGGGCCCTAAATTATAATAAGGGGGGGGACCTAATGTCCTCCCCCATGGCCCCTACCCCTGAGCGGTGGGTGGGGGCCCTAACCTAGAATAAGGGGGGGGGACCTAATGTCCTCCCCCCTTGCCCCCACCCCTGAGCGGTGGGTGAGAGCCCTAAACAAGAATAAGGGGGTGGACCTAATGTCCTCCCCCCTGGCCCCCACCCCTGAACGGCGGGTGGGGGCCCTAAATTGGAATAAGGGGGGGACCTAATGTCCTCCCCCCTGAGCGGCGGGTGGGGGCCCTACAGTAAAATAAGGGGGGGACCAAGTGTCCTCCCCCTGGCCCCCACCCCTCAGCGGCGGGTGGGGGCCCTAAATACTAATAAGGAGGGGGACCTAAGGTCCTCCCCCCTGAGACCTAAGGTCCTCCCCCCTGGCCCCCACCCCCTGGCGGCGGGTGGGGACCCTAAAATATGTCCCCTCCCCCCCAGCTGACTAGGGGTCCCAACTACCTACCCCCCCACCCTAAAAATAATGAGGGGGGACCTTTAACTTAGAACCTGTAAAAAAATAAATAAAACTTACCATTCGATGTTTTCTTTCTTCTAAAATCTTATTTTTTCAGCCCCAAAAAAGGCCAAATAAAAATCCATAATAACCGACGCAAGTATAAAAAAAAAAAGAAAAAACGAGTGCAAAAAAAAAATCCATCTTCACCCATGGAGGGCTCCGCGCATACTGAGCTCTGCAGGGCAGGGGAAGGCTTATAAAGCCTTGCCCCGCCCTGCAATTAGGCTCAGAGCACTCTGATTGGTGGGTTTAAGCCATCCAACCAGAGTGCTCTGACAGGTAAATGAAGAGACTGACAGGTAAGTCTCTACATTTACCTGTCACAGCACTCTGATTGGTTGGTTTGAAATCCACCAATCAGAGTGCTCTGTGTCATTTTACACCGCGTGGGAAAGTTCTTTGGAATTTTCCCACGCTGTGTAATTTGACTCATAACTCTCTGATTGGTGGATTGTAAATTCTGATGATCTCAGCCAAAGGGTGGCCGGGAGAATGCATCTCTATGAGGAAAGGTCACTGTTTCTGTGCAGAGGATGGAGACACTGGATGTCAGTGCTGCACACTGTGCAGCACTATCCCAAGAAGCTTATCGTGGGATAGCAATGTGAGGAGTGGCCAGTGGAGGTGTCCCTAGGCAGCAACGTAAATACTGCCTTTTCTCTGAAAAGACAGTGTTTACTGCAAAAAGCCTGCAGGGACTGATTATATTCACCAGAACAATGCAATAAGCTGTAGTTTGTAGTTGATCTGGTGACTATAGTGTCCATTTAATAATTAAAGGGGGCAGTAACTCTAAAACATCACCTGTAATTTCCCAGGGAAATTCAAACCCTTTGAACCAAAGGTGAATGCAACAAATAAAGAATAGTTGAGAGCTCCTATACCCAGCATTCTCAATATACCTACATTTCATCCAAATGTTCCTAGGGGTACCTAGCAATTAGTACTTCTTTCTCAGGGCTCAAGTCCTGCAGGAATGCGTGGGAACAGTGTTCCTGCACTTTTTTCACAGCAGGAATGCAGTTCCCGTTGCTCATGCAGGCACTAACCACTGGGCGGCAGAAAATGCCGCCCCCAAGTTCCCCCTGTCATGGGGGGTGGGGGCAAGAGGTGGCCTGCTTGTCACCCCAGCGGGCAGCTGTCTACCTGTCAGATGCGGCGAGGGAGCTCTGTTGATGCCGTCATATTCCGGCTCCCAGCATCAGTAAACAGCCCGCACGGCGACAGGTAGACAGCCTCCCGCCTAACTGAAGCCCCACTGGACCCCAAGGACAGGTCAACGCCAGCTCTCCAGGAAGGAAGGCTGAGTGGACATTTGTAAATGTTAAAAATATAAATTATTTGTGTGTTTCTGTGAGTGTGTGTATGTGTGTGTGTGTTTGTGTGTCTGAGTATGTGTGCGTGTCTGTGAGTGTGTGTGTCTGTGAGAGTGTGTGTGTCTGAGTGTATGTGTGTGTCTGAGTGTATGTGTGTGTCTGTGTGCACCTGTCAGTGTGTGTGTGCACGCATTTATATCTGCATACGAGTGTATGTTTTTTTGGGGTGTGGGTTGGATCTTGGGTGAGTTCCCACACTTTTTTCCCCAGGACTTGACCCCTGTTCTTTCTTAATTCATTCAGTTACCTCAAGAAGAGATACCTGCTATAACAATGCAGCATCCTGCGTATTGGCATAGAAGATACAAGGACTTTTGTTAGACATAAAAGCTGTAGACAAGTAGCAAATTAACAAAACTTTCTGTTTTCATCCATTTTACTTAAAAACCAATAACTAATCGCTATATGAATTTTTGACCAAATGAATGAATAGGTCACTGAACAAATTTTGTTCTCCACTCATTCATTCAGGTTAGTGTGCAGGGCACTGCTGCCATGCAAATATTCAAACAATTCTTATTTTATGTGAGTGTGAAAGTGTGCATACACTTGCATAACTTTTCTTTCAAAGTAATATTTTACTTTTATTTAGCATGAATCCTGTTTTACAAAGAGTATTCCATCATTTTCTTAGAGATTAATGAAATTCATTAACCGAATGAAATATCTGAACTAATTTCAGAAAGACTGAATAGATATCTGAACAAATTTTAGATGACCCGAAACGGAGAAACGTTTTGAAACAAAAGAACGAAACAAACCAAAAAAAAATTCCATGCACATCTCTAGGACCTGCTGCATAAATAAAAGTATAATGATGGTTGTAGCAGAAACATTTGCACACCACAGGATGGCAGCACCAATGGCAGTCACTAAGAAGTGTTAGGCACATTTGCAGGGACATCACATACATCCATTCTGTCTTTGCAGACACAGAGATAGATCACCCCTTTTAGGTCACTGTATGTTACGCGGCAGACAGATGGTTTAATTGGATAATTATGCAATTTCTTTAGGTTTTTGGTTTTGTTTCCCCCGTCACTCGTGCATCAGCTAGAACAATTTGGTATTAACCATTAACGTCATGCATCTCGTGATTCTGATTGGACAGGGATGGCTGCATTTTAAGTGGAAAGTATTAAGAATAGCAGAAAAGGCAAATAGTGGAATCAGAGAGAGAGCCATGAGCAGTCTTTGTATTGGGGAAATGACGGTAGGAGAAGACAGATAAGAAAGAAAATGCATTAGAATGAATGCTTTATGGTACAATTGAGAGAATTTGTTATCACTTAGATAGATCAGTATATCCATCCGTGTTTCAATTTCAGCCAAGCTTACATAAAAATAAGCATTTACATAATTATTTTTTGGTTTGCAGAGCCTGTGAAATTCTGCAACAGAGGGAACATAAATTGTATTCCTCTGTGAACTACGAAGGCAGCAAAAAAAAAATTTCTCTGCGCAGGAGAAATGACATTTGATTTGGAAAATATGATTGAAAATTAGAGGAAGACCAAAGGCAGTTTTATTAATCCTGCAGCCAGTCTTGTTTGACAGCAACTCTTATGATTGTCAGAATTACAGTGGAACTACAGCTACAAGAAGAAATATTAAATGCATTACATCAATGAGGGCTAACTTGGGAAATGGTTTAGGGTTATTATAAGTGCTCGTTCCCATGCATACATGTTAAAAAGGAAAAAGAAAAAACATAGAAAACATGTCTGATGTTGGTAACAAGAGAAAGACAGTTAGCAAGATGATCGTGTCCCTTAAATATTCTATTAAAATAAGCAAAGAAAAAAAAAGCATGGGATTCTCTAGGGCCTTAACTATTATTAGCCTTCCCTCATCTGTTCCATGTACTGGAGGGCAATGGGTAATTTAACTGGGTAAGTTCTTGTGAAAGGCCACTGCACATTCCGTTTCCAGTCCCTGAAAGTGGGATTGAGGACAATACAACAACAAGGCCAGAGGTTCCATTTTAGTCCAATAATAGATGGACCAGGGGATGGCCAATCACAAGCCATTACAAAAAAAAAGTCCTAAAATAATAAAATACTGATCTCAAAAACCACAGACACAAAATAAGAAAATCTATATAAAACACAGGATAGTGTGGAAAAATACTGGCGCTTTAAAACATTTTTTTGAGTTTGATTTAGCTGCTGAATACACTCCGTGAGCACTCCCAAAATCCCACCACAAACTGTAATCACCAAAGACACTGGTTGGTGTCTCCACTTTCCAGATTCCCAGTCAGAATGAAGCGTTATATCAGTGTATTTTAGGTATACATACAGCAGAATGCAAGTACATAGACACTTACCCCTTTAAGAGTATATTTTAGGGGGTTTACATGAAATATAAAAGAAAGAGACACACAGGAATAGTATAATACTGTATGATATGGGTGATTTAATATCAATTGTGTGAAAATACACTCACGTTTTTTATTACAAAATAATAAAAAGTGGCAAAAACAAATTCAGACATTCCAATTCAACAAAAGATTGAAGCAAATGTCTATTCATCTAGTCACTGGGCAGTCTACTACTATAGAATAATTAAATTATATAGCATATGGAGTTCACAACTCTCTAGCTTAATAATAGATGGACAATGAAATACCTAGTCCCTGGGTCTTAACAGCTATGGAAGAATACACTAACACTGAGAATTGGCAAACCTTATTAGCTGACCCTTCAATTGGTTTCCGATCAGGTCTTAAACAAGTTTTCACTCTCATGCGCCATTACAGATATATCCTAATCCTAATCCTAATACCATTTTCATATCAGACTGATCTCATCCGTAACAGCGATTCAGATCCAAAATTCTTCTGCACAAGAAACACAGCTATGCACTCACATCGAACACAACTACGGTATATTAAACTTAACAAAATAAAACAAAAAACAATGTCAAAAAAATAAAAGTCTAAGCACAATAACGAAGGGTACATGGTATAGGGACACGGGTTGTGGCAAGGAGCCTGAGGACCCTAGCCACCACAGGGCCTTTAAAGTGTTTCTCTAATCATCATAACCACTACATTTTGCTTCAGCAACTGTTTTCTTTTTATCTTGGTCCCTGTCAGGCTCCAAGTCTCCCTGGTGGTCTGGTGCACTTCAAGCTTCTGCATAGGAATTAGAAGCTGTGGCTATTGACATTCATTTGTTTGGAGTATGCAAAGAATTGACATTAGCCAGCCCAGAACTCTAGTTGAGTTACATCTCTGGCAGCAGAAGGGCTATACTCCGTATGTGCAGCGTTTTTATAGTCAAATGCTGCATATACAGACTCCAGGCACATGACCACTTCAAATCATTGAAGTGGCCATGGTGCTTTAAGTAACCCTTTAACTCTATTGGGCAAGGGAGCAGGTGTCCTATCTGGAAATGTATGGATCTTCTTGGATCTTCTTGGGTCAAAGGGATTGAACATGCTATAATCCTAAAGCTATTAAGGCTACGGGAGCACTTATCTTTTGGTCAGTATGCAATTTAGGGGAATCCTTCCCCCAGTTATTGTATTGCCCTCCACTCTTTCAGGAAGTTGATGAAGGGGAGGTTATTCACATGGCTTCTAATTGATAGTGTGATCTAGGTGATCCCTCATACATTATATCTTAAATTGTAAATACAATATTTGAGAAAGCAATCATTCATCTCTTTCGGTGTGAGAAAGAAATGAGTGTCTCTCTTGTTACAAGCTGGGGCCCCATTATGCATTTTCTTTATAGGGTTACAAACCGAGAAGCAGTTTTGCTGTTTGCAGCTGTAAATTTCTACTTAGGATAGAGGTTTGTTCCTGGCATAGTGCAAACGACGTGCTTAAGCTAGGAAAATAGATACATATCAAATGATGATTTACCACCTTTTATTTTAACCAAGTCTTTTTCCAAACCTACTAGTAGACATGTTCTGTTTTCCATCTTAGCTATAACATGTGTGTTATCAATATGTACACAATCAGATAGTTTGTGCACAGACAAACAATGTGTGTGACAGACAGACAGAATGCCCTTGCTTAGACAGCAAGCCATTATTGGATGTCACGAGCTGTCCCCTGGCCTTCTCCACGGGAGTCCCTGCTGTCTCTGCTACATGTAGGCAGAAGCTCTCTCTCGTCACTAATGAATCCCTCACTCTTCATGACACAGATTTGCTCTGGGGATTTAAATGCTGCTTCTTCAGATGGAAATGCAAATCCCCCAACCCTGTGCTAAATAATAAAACAGCCATTCACCGGGAGAAGGCAAAGCACCTCTTCCTCAGATTAACATTCAATGAACATTCAGGGTCTTGTTTTAAAAGCATGTGAATGCACACACACGTGTGCCCCGTATATAAGAGTGCGTGTAATTTCACATTTATTAGAGCACAATGCACACTCGTCCCAATAGCGTGTCTAACGTATACTCAGTGTCCATTTTATAAGTATGCAGAGTACAATGAAAATGTGCAGTTTCTAGGCATGACATATCCAATCAGTGTCAGATTGTGGGAGCACAATATAGTTCGAATTTTCAGTTTAAAGGAATCAAAGGTACATTTACAGCATCCAGATTATGAGAGAGCAACATACACCCAGATTAACTGATTGAAATTAGTGAAAATGCATGTCTTAAGTCTTACATAAGTACAATGTACAACCAGTGCCAATGAACAATGGTTATACCATTGTTCACTCCCCCAAAAGAAATCCTGCCTACCCCTTCACCCTAATAATTGTGAGGCAGGCCTCAAAATACATAAGAACCTGTAAGAAAAATGATATTTGCCATCAGTTTTCTTCTAATCTCTTTAGCCACTCAAAAGGCAACAAACACTCAATTATCCCCAACATTTCTATTAACAATATGAAAAAGCCTGATTATCATAAATAAATAAAAATAAAGGGCATACCAATCAGAGTTGCTCTAACAGGCACATCTTACTTCTCTTGAGACATCCCTGGGAATATTAGTTGACCAAGTTGAGATTTCAAAGTGTGAGAAAGCTTTTATAAAAAGTTTGAAGCTTGAAAGTTCATTCTGCACAGATACCTCGTAGGACTCATGGATTTATTTTTGTCAGAGAGCAGTTTTATTTTTTCACTGCATCTTTTGCAAAAAGTAGCATCAGGAGTTAATGTATTTGGCCTTTTGTTAGGCTTAATAAAAGAAAATTCGAAGACATCTGATGGTATTATTTTTTTGACAGGTTCTTATTATGATTATGGTGAGAGAGGTATGCAGGATTTTTATATATTCGAGGGGGTGGACACTGGGCAAAAGTTTGGTGAAAGTGCACAATGGTAAGTCCAGTCCCCTCCACATTTTGTTAATAGCTCATACCGGCCATCAACGGGTCGGAGATGGAAGGACATTAGGTCTGCCCACTTATTAAACGAATAGTTCCCACCTGCTACCTATTAACTCCCACCATGCTGTCCAAGGGTGAGGGCAGGTGGTTCACCAGGAAGTCCTTACAGATTTTTATTTATGGGCAGTGGGGTTGACAGTGATCTGTCCACCCCACCCATTACTTATGGGTGTCATACAGACTCACACAGCGTTTTGTACATTACTTTTTCAATTGCTATCAAGCTAGCAAGCACTGGTCAGCTTCCTCATTATTAACCCTTGCAGTGCTGAGGGATTTTACCTATTTGTCCACAAGCTGTCAAATAGTATTTCACATTATTGTTTCAAATAGTATTTCACATTATTGTTTCCTTGCAATAAGCAAGTGAATGATAATTAGCAAATGTGCATCCAGTCCAAATTTGGTTTAAAATCTGTGTTTTGTGTAAATTCCAAATCCTACGCTTTGTATAGGGTTCAGATGAGAAAAATTTTTCTAATCCACACACAAACGTTTCCAAACGAATGATACAGATTCCGTCGGATCAACCGCATTCTGACCAGAATGGCAATTCTTATATTTATTAAAGCAAATTCTGGTCAAAATTCAGTAGATTCTAACAAATCTGGATCATCAGAATTAGTCAATTAAGACAAAATCCAGTGATTTGTGAATAAATCTGTCAGTGTATCTGGGTTTGTGATTCTATTGAACAAAAATAGACATCAGTTTATAGTTGTGCTAATAGCAACCTCCTCTTGCCCACATTTGATAGGGTCTGCATCACCACTGCACAATGTAAGATATACTGAGTCATATGGCTTCAAGGGCAGGCTTGAATTAAACTAAAAATAATTCTTCAGGTTTGCATTTCTTAATAAATTCTTTATTTTGCATTTGCAAGGATTACAAAAGAAACAAAGAAAACATTGTAAAAAGAACATAAGGGATTGGAACCATTGTATAATGACGGGGTATAAACAATCTATACATTTAAAGTATTGTACACATATGATTAGACTGTGCCATGGTAACACAATTTAGCCAAGTGATGTAGTCAAGTCATGTTCTGTTAGCCAATTCTTCTTTATGAGAATTAAGCCTTGCCCTGGCAACAGGCTCACAAAGAAAATATGATCCAGGCACTTATGAGCCCTAGTAGGGGGTTGTGGTAAAAATTATTGGTCAGAATCTGTACATGTCGTGAGGCAAGTGGATAGTGAGATGAAGGGCAGCTCTTCGGAGCAGATGAGCCTGGGTTCTGTGTGTTGTGTGGATGAATGTCATCCAATAGTTCCAAAGTGAACGTGGGGGGTTAATGGGGGGGGAAAAAAACTAAGGTAGGAGAAAAAAGACGGGAGATAAATTTAGTTGGCGGTGACATTCATAGAACTGTTTCACCTTTCCAGCCACAGGGGGAGTAGCTTTTTTGGCAATCATTTTTATTGGGGTGTATGTGCAAGCTACAGAGCATAAAATATGGATACAAATCAATAAAGTTCTTGTCAAAACAGACAAGCAAGCTATAATGAAGCACTACCAATCAAGGTAAAATACAATGCAAATATTTGTAAAACACCAAATTTTATAAATAAGAAAAATATGTAAACAAAAATGGCTCTCAGATCAACAAGATGCAAGAAAAGCAAAGAAGGTGAGTAACTAGGTATAAATGAAAACTCAGTGGGCCTGTAAAAATATTTAAAATGGAGTTGCATAAACCAAAAAATAAAGAAATTTAACAGATGACCAACACAGCCTATTTCCTGTCCTATTGTTTCACCTACAGGGCGTTGTCCTAGGTACACTGCCAGACCAGTTTAAACTGGCTGCTTTGTCCCTCCTCAATCTCTCATCAGCCCTTGCTATTGTTTAATCCCATGGTGATCCAACTGTATTCGTGGGATCTGAGCGCTTTTCGGACATATTGAGTGCTCAGATCCAAGCTATCTGGGAATATGTTGGACATATAGGTTAAACATTGTTGTTATATGAGTTATGTATTTTTATGTAGTTTTTGTAACAGTTTTTGGACTTAGAGATAATTAGCTTACCACAGCCACTTAAGACAATTATTTCCAGAATAGAGGAGAAGATAGACTAAATCTGTGGAACTGTTTTGGGCATGAAAGCTATGCTTGCGGTCGGTCAAATATGACTTCCATAAAACTTTTGAACCCCTGCTCTGATCTGGGTGATTTATGGATATGTTGTTCACCCAGATCAGGGCTATCCAGGGATGTATGGGGATAGGTTTGTGTTTTGGGGTGTTTCTGGACTTTGGGTAAAACTGTATATTTTTTGCCTGTGATAATTAAGTTAGCCCATTGTGTTTGTTAATTGTATCACAGGCAGAGGGGAGGGTTTGTGTGCCTTAGCTGGGAGTGTCTGACTGTACTGTGCTGTGTTGATTGGCTGTTGTAACTTTGTGTCCTGTGTACCACAAGGTCCACGTGGGTGGTAACCTTGTGGGAAAATGTGTATATACGAAAGCCCTGTGTGCTCATTAAATCAGTTCTACTTCACCCTCAATTTAGAATCCTGTCTCTTATTGGGGGAAACAGCTACAAGGGATTGCTATGCTCGTCATACTCCCTTGGATAATCACTAAGCTCTTTTAAGAGCTTATTTCTGCTTCACTCTCTGGGGAAAGAGGTTCACCCACTGGAACCTGGAGTCTTAACGTAGGTCCAGGGTGGGTAGGAGACGGTGAGACCCCAACCAAGCGGGGGTTCGTGGGGTCTGTGGTGCTTATGATGTTAAGTGGAGTGCTTGGAGCCCTCGGGAAGCACTAGGAGCATTCATCAATGGAGGTACCCAGTCGGGGTGCCAGGTGATCCGTTACAGAGACTAATGCCGGAGTACTCCCAAACTGAAGATATTAACCGATTCCCATTCGAACGGCATGAAGCGGTCCTTGGCGGAGGTATCCAGCCAGAGGCACAGGGAGCTCCATTACAGGCATGTCTCTGCTTCTCCCCACAGCCATCAACCAGCCACTATGTGAATAAATAAGCAAAAACATATTACCCTCCAGACTAATAGTTACAGGTGTAGAATTTGGTTATTTGAAGGTAGTGCCATGGGGTAATTCCCCAAATGCTTCACCAGAGAAGGTCAGTGGTTTGAACTATGATATCTCCAGCAAAGTGTGCTTTATTTGTGGGGGCTGGTGCTTTGTTTCCCATCACTGTGTGTGAGATTGCTGGCTAGGGAGTTGCAAGCAGGGCCCTTAATCCATATGTCTTTACCGAAATTCCAGCTTGATCCAAACATTGGTGCCGAAGAAGTCAAAGGCTTCCAGAAAGCCCATCCGTGGCTCCAAAGGCAGTCTCCACCAAGTGGCCTCGGCCACGTCATATGCAGTTACCATCTTACAAAGTTAGAATGGGCAGATCATGTTCATTTGGCTCATTGGAGATCGCTAACTTAAATTCAACTTGGATTAGGTGCTGGGATAACTCCCACCATCGCCTGGGGGGATGGGGACAGGACAGGGATGTAATCAGAGTTGTCTGAGTTCTAGAAGACCAAGAGTGAAGAGATTGGCTATTACACACGCATGTCGCTATGTAGGCCACAGAATAGTCGTGAAAGAAATCTGCCAAATGTGCTCAGGTATGCTTCCAAGATGCTTACTTAATAGCTTTAAAGATTCCCGAGTTACCCTAATACATGCAGCGTTTGGATCAACAGCAAAAAACAAATGTGAGGAAGGCTGAACTTGAAGGACGCAAGTCTCTTCTCAGCTATGTAACTATGTAATATAGACTATGTAATTAATTTGCTCCAATAATCATCAAAAATTAAAAAAAAAAAAAAAAAACACTGCATTTCTCTCAGACAATATACAGTCAGGCCCTACCCTTTTATTTTGCATTTCATGAGTCTAGTTTTTTTCAGCCATACATTGAGCCCTATCACACAAACAGCATTTGACTAATCAAGAAAATAACACTATTATGGAGGAGCTTAAGCAGGAATGGGTAACTCAGAACTTTAATGATAAATATTAACCAAATTTATTTTCAAATTAATACGGCTGCTCAGTTAATTAATGCACAAACTGCAGATTGCTTCCTACTTCAGAATCAACTCAGCCTTTCATCCTTATGAGACGAATAAAACGAGTAGGACTGATTTAGATAACAACATCTATTCTAGAAGATATACTTGAGAGTGAACTTGCAATGTATCATTCAAGCCCAACTATTACTCAGAATGCAGCTCCTTGTTTATGTAGAGGGTCATCCACATTATAAAACTTCCCACACATTTCAAAGCTTTGTCTAGAGCAGATCGTTACATCCATAATAATGTCAAGTTACAATTTCAGACAATATGTGTTCATATTCCCATGCTTATAGAACATGCAAAGTGCATCAGGAAATGGTCATGTCTGCTGTGAGAAGACAAGGGCCTTGCTTTGGCCCTCAGAGCCTGACCAGCACCACTTAGATCATTCAGCAGAATGGACAGCACCTGATCACTGAAGCATGTAACGGCAACTGAATTCACCGAGAGTCATAATGTATTCTTGTCACACGAGTAGCTTCATGTCAGATGATTACAAATCAGGTAATTAAAGTCACACAGATTTATGATTGGCACTGATTCACAACGCTAGTCAAAGCATTCATAACATTTTCAGCCACGGAGCAATGAAGCCAAAATATTCTATCTATATATTTACATATATTTAATAAAAGCATTTATTGACTGCTTTTACTTTTTTGTACAAGGTTTGTGGGAGGATTATTTTTTTTTTTTAGGTAATACTTGGTACTTCCATATGCCATCTATATGAACACACAGCATCAGTTAACTTCAGATCACCTTGGCCTGGGGTATGTTTCCCTGCAATATGAGGTTTAAAACAGAGCTGAGATGTTTTACGATGTGTAAAACACAGCCAGCAATCAATCCCCAAAGAACACTATTTAGCTCTTGTTAATCAATATAAAGTTTGTGTGTTCAAGGACGTACCTCAAGCACTGCCAGTGTTTCCAGTATATAAACAGCATGCACCATAACTCTGAGTGTGCTATGAAGATCATGCAGTTTACAAGACTGGCTGTATTTATGTTCATATATGTAAAGTGCACCCTAAGCTCTCAAAGCAAGGAAGAATGTAGCATTCACAACATACAGATAAGAATTTCCAAGCATTCTGATTATATAACAATGGAATGAAAAGCTACAGTCCCTATATATACAGCAATGTAAAAAGCAAAATACAGCAAGAGCCACTGCATATACAGCAGTGCAAAGCAGAATGACAGTATATATAACAATCCATTTCTGAAACATAAAATTTGCATATACAGAGATGAGTGTGGATGCATCACTAAATGCACTGAATGTAGGAACATAATAATTCAATTTAGTATACACTGTGAATAGGAACCTGCAGTGCATACACACATATCCAGGGTCTCCATACATTTAAAGGGACACTCCAGGCACCCAGACCACTTCTGCTCATTGGAGTGGTCTGGGTGCCAACTCCCACTAACTGCAATAATGCAATAATTACCTTGCAGGGTTAACTCCACCTCTAGTGGCTGTCTACTAGACAGCCACTTGAGGTCTCTTCCGGGTCCATAGCACAGGAAACCTGTGCTAGAGCGTCGCTGGACGTCCTCACGCTGTGTGAGGACCTCCAGCGTCGCTCAAATCCCCATAGGAAAGCATTGACAATAGTTTTCAATGCTTTCCTATGGGGAGACCTAATGCGTATGCGCAGAATTGCCGCGCATGCGCATTAGGTCTCCTCGGTCGGTGGGCGGGATCAGTCTCGCCCGCCGGCCGACGGAGCCAGAAGGAGGAGCGGCGCGGAGGAGGAGACAGCGGCGAGGGACATCGCCGCTGCCACAGGTAAGTGACTGAAGGGGTTTTCACCCCTTCAGTAACTGGGGATTGGTGGGTGGGAGGGAGGGAGAGGGACCCTCCAGTGCCAGGAAAACAGATCGTTTTCCTGGCACTGGAGTTTCCCTTTAAGCCTGCAATGCACACCTACAATATATTACATTTAGGAACTTTGAGGGTACTCTATATAGGATCCTACAAAGCATATTAATGCACACTGTGTGATGGTACATGCAATGCACACCTAGAAGCATGCATAGATGACAGCATTGCAATCCCAGAGTCAGTGTATATAGCAGCCTGCAGTGCATACTCAGAATCGCTGCATACAGAAGCTGTAGTGAATACCCAGAGGAGCATGTATGCCTAGAATCCACTATATATGGGTTTGTAATACATACTTATTATACAATATAATATATACAAAAACATACATACTCAGGGTCTGCAATCCATACTTTGAGTCGTTTTATACAGGCGCTCGGATATACACTCATGGCGCACTGCCCTCTTGCATAAAGTGCACTAGCATGCAATAAAAACAAATCCCCTGATATAGGCTCTTTTATTGCATGGTGTGGGCTCTTTTACTGCACATACAGCAGTGTATGCTCAACACAGGATCCTGAAATACCCATACCCAGTGTGCATAGTATATAATTCTTATCAGAATATGTGTGTGTGTGTGTGTGTGTGTGTGTATATACACACAGAGAAAGATAGTCATTATGAAAACACACACACGTTATACAAACACACACATGCACACACAATAGTGATTGTGTCAATAGCACAATGTGTGTAATGAACAAGTAACAATAGATATATATCTGTTAGCCTGGATTTGTGGAAGTGCCCCTCCTCAATATATTCCAAATTCCTATCTTGTCATTAGCAACTGAAGCATTCTGAGCTTCACCTCTCCCACCCATATAAGATTTATTTTTTATTCTTATATTAATTTGTTCCTATAGTATATCCCCCATGGGTATACTATCATCAGATTTAATTGCATATATATACACACACAGTGAGTAAGCATCTTGGAAGCATACCTGAGTACATTTGGCAGATTTCTCTCAGGACTATTCTGCGGCCTACATGCATGTGTAATAGCCAATCTCTTCACTCTTGGTCTTCTAGAACTCAGAAAACTCTGATTACATCCCTGTCCTGTCCCCACCCACCACGCGATGGTGGGAGTTTTCCCAGCACCTTATCCAAGTGGGATTCAAGTTAGCGATCTCCCGTGAGCCTAACGAACATGATTTGCCCATTTTAACCTGTTAAGATGGTAACTGCATATGATGTGGTAGAGGCCACTTGAAGGAGACTGCCTTTGGAACCACAGACGGGCTTTCTGGAAGCCTTTGACATCTTCGGCACCAATGTTTGGATCAAACTGGAATATATAGAGAGTATCTCACAAAAGTGAGTACACTCTTCACATTTTTGTAAATATTTTATTATATTTTTTTCATGTGACAACACTGAAGAAATGACACTCTGCTACAATGTAAAGTAATAAGTGTACAGCCTGTATAACTGTAAATTTGCTGTCCCCTTAAAATAACTCAATACACAGCCATTAATGTCTAAACCGTTGGCATCAAAAGTGAGTACATCCCTAAGTGGAAATGTCCAAATTGGGCCCAAAGTGTCAATATTTTGTGTGGCCACCATTATTTTCCAGCACTGCGCTTAACCCTCATGGGCATGGGGTTCACCAGAGCTTCACAGGTTGTCACTGGAGTCCTCTTACACTCCTCCATGACGACATCACGTAGCTGGTGGATGTTAGAGACCTTGCCTTCAGTTTGAGGATGCCCCACAGATGCTCAATAGGGTTTATGTCTGGAGACATGCTTGGCCAGTCCCTAACCTTTACCTTCATCTTCTTTAGTGAGGCAGTGGTCATCTTGGAGGTGTGTTTGGGGTCATTATCATGTTGGAATACTGCCCTGCGGCCCAGTGTCCGAAGGGAGGAGATCATGCTCTGCTTCAGTATGTCACAGTACATGTTTCCCTCAATGAACTGTAACTCCCCAGTGCCGGCAGCACTAATGCAGGCCCAGACCATGACACTTGTCTTTGTACTCCTCACATGGTCGCCGCCACTCACGCTTGACACCATCTGAACCAAATAAGTTTATCTTGGTCTCATCGGACCACAGGACATGGTTCCAGTAAGCCATGTCCTTAGTCTACTTGTCTTCAGCAAACTGTTTGCGGGCTTCCTTGTTTCCTTCTGGGATGACAGCAATGCAGACCAATTTGATGCAGTTTGCGGCGCATGATCTGAGCACTTACAGGCTGACCCTCCACCCCTTCAACCTGTACAGCAATGCTGGCAGCACGCATACGTCTTGTAGCGGAATGAACCTTGGACTGTTACCCTTGTTCCTGCTATGGGCTATCCGTATCTTGTCCTCCGTTATTTCCTATGTTCCGTGCTCATAGTCCCTGGATCATCTTGTTATTTCAACTGTTCGTCTGACCGTTCAGTAAAATAGCAGCCATCTCGCATGTTAACTACGTTTTGTTCGACAACCGAACAAATTACTGAACGCCAGACCACCCATATGTGGAGTGTTCCGCTCGTTAACCTGTTCACACCTCCACCAACCGTAATGACCTGAACATTCCAAGCGGTCGGCTGGGTGGCCGCCGTTCGTATGTGCGAACACGTGGCGGTGGCCATCTTTAGCCACGAACAGAGACAGCGGTGTTTGGTCGTCGAGTGCATGGAACTAAAATCGGACACTCAACAGCGTCAACACCGCTGGGACTTCCACCCTTAGTTATGTTCGTGGGGATTTAGACAAACAGAGTGGCGTTCAGGGTGAGCAAACTCCCAAACAAGATAAACAGAAAGAATGTCTGCACGAACAGTTCATGCCTTGTTTTTCGCCTATTTGATACTCCCGAAAGAGACCGACCACACATCCTAATTTCATGGAACCTTTTTGGGCAGGCACCTTGTGTGTGGTCGATCTAAACTATACCCCGGTTCGTGGGATCTGAGCGCTTTTTGGATATATTGGGCGCTCAGACCCAGGCTATCCGGGGATATAGGACTTAAGGGGGTATCTTATGGGGAGCTGTATGTTTTGGGGTGATTGTTATAATACATGTTCTGGATCTGAGAGATAATATAATTATGTTGTGTATTTTGTCTCAGTCTACTCTCAGGTCCAGTGGGGAATGCCTCTGGAATGTGTGTTTGGAAACCCCTTGAATGGGGATTCTCATAAAAGGCCATGTGTGGGTCCATTAAAAGCAGTTATACCCCCAGAGCTGAGTGTCGTCCAGTTGCTGGGGAGGAGGTGGATTTCTGGAGTATTTTCCTGTGTTTGGCTGTTCCCTTGGAGTATTCTACTTGTTCCTGAGTGTATGTTTGAGAAACCAGCAGAGGAGAGTCCCTGCTAGGACTAGGGCTCTGCTACACGTCTATTTCCCAAAGATAACCTCTGGATATGATGGTGAGCACATGCACTCAACTTCTTTGGTCAACCATAGACATGTGCACCAGTGAAATTTTCGTTTTGTACAAATGATAGAAACATAGAAACATAGAATGTGACGGCAGATAAGAACCATTCGGCCCATCTAGTCTGCCCAGTTTTCTAAATACTTTCATTAGTCCCTGGCCTTATCTTATAGTTAGGATAGCCTTATGCCTATCCCACGCATGCTTAAACTCCTTTACTGTGTTAACCTCTACCACTTCAGCTGGAAGGCTATTCCATGCATCCACTACCCTCTCAGTAAAGTAATACTTCCTGATATTATTTTTAAACCTTTGTCCCTCTAATTTTAGACTATGTCCTCTGGTTGTGGTAGTTTTTCTTATTTTAAATATAGTCTCCTCCTTTACTGTGTTGATTCCCTTTATGTATTTAAATGTTTCTATCATATCCCCCCTGTCTCGTCTTTCCACCAAGCTATACATGTTAAGATCCTTTAACCTTTCCTGGTAAGTTTTATCCTGCAATCCATGAACCAGTTTAGTAGCCCTTCTTTGAACTCTCTCTAAGGTATCTCTCTAATGATTTCGTACTAAATAAAATTTGAATTCGTCAATCCCGAATTTCATCCACAAACCATTTGTTTTCGAACGAAATTCATAAAAAAAGAAGAAAAATTTGTTTTCATCCATTTGGATGAAAACAGCACTGTGCATGCGCAAAAAAGACCCCCCAAAAACAAGGAGGGAGCCAGCAGCGTTACCAGCTCCCTCCTTGTAATAAATAACTATTCCTGCATTAAAACCTATGGGGGTCACTATGCACGCATATGTTAATAAAAGGGAGGTTAAATCCTTCCGCATGCCCCTACTTGTGTTATGCCGCGAGTAGGGGCATGTCTCCTAAACAGCGAGCAGTCACTGCTGCCCAGTCGCCAGTGCAATAAGGGGGGACCTGGCACAAGTTAAATCCTGCTGCATGCCCCTACCTGTGCCAGGTCCCCCCCGTGTAGTAACCAACGATCAGCCAGTTAAAACTGGATATATAAATCAGTATTTTACATAGAAGTGATAGAGAACTATGGCAAGAGTACATGTAACCAAAAGTTATAGCAAAAACTATAACAATGTTGCAATATGAAAAAGTAGCTATTTAGATGTAAATAGCTACTTTTTACACATACTCTTTCCGTAGCTCTAACACTTCTATATAAGATACATTTATATCCAGTTGTAAATGACTGCCCAGTAACTAATGCAATAAGGGGCGACCTGGCCCCCCTGCACCCCCACCGGTGACCTACGGGTGGGGGCTATTAAGATAAACGGAGGGACCTAATGTTCCCCCTGGTCCCCACCCATGAGCGACAGGTGGGAACCCTAAATAAATAAATAATGGGATGGACCTAATGTCCCCTCTAGTCCCCATCCATGAGCGGTAGGTGGGGCCCTAAATAAATAATGGGGGGGACCTAAAGACCCCCAAGGTCCCCACCCATGGTGGGTGGGGAACCTAATTAATTAAAGAGGGGACCTAATGTCCTCCTTGGTCCCCACCTATGAGCGACGGGTAGGAACCCTAAATTAATAAATAATGGGGGAACCTAATGTCCCCAGGAGCGGCGGGTGGGGACTCTAATTAACTAAATAATGGAGGGGACCTAATGTTCCCCCCAGGTCCCCATCCATGAGCGGCAGGTGGGGACCCTAAATAAATAAATAATGGGGGGGACCTAATGTCCCCCCTGGTCCCCACCCATGAGCTCCTACTCACGTCATAGTGACCTGCATACTGATTTATATTTAGTTTGAAATGACAGCTATGGCTGCTCGCTTTTAAGGCGACATGCCCCTACTTGCGGCATACCGTGAGTAGGGGCATGTGAGAGGATTTAACCTCCCTTTTATTAATATGGCCCCATAGGTTTTAATGAGGGGGGGTGGTAGCAATAATTATTTTTTACAAGGAGTGAGCTGCACAGTGCTGTGGGGGCTAATTCCCCTGCAGCACAGAGTCTATTAAACGAACAAAACAAATCTAAAAGGTAATGCATTTGGCATTTGCCCTTTCGTTTTGTTTACATTTAGTTTCTAGGGCTTTCATTTACATTTAGGAAGCAAATACGAAAAAAAAAGAATTTTCGGACTAAATCGTATTCGAAAACAAATGCACATGTCTAGTCGACCATGGCGAGTCCTGAGTGGAACCTGTCCTGTGAAACCACTGTATGGTCTTGCCCACCGTGCTGCAGCTCAGTTTCAGGGTCTTGGCAATCTTCTTATAGCCTAGGCCATCTTTATGTAGAGTAACAATTCTTTTTTTTTTCACATCCTGAGAGAGTTCTTTGCCATGTTGAACTTCCAGGGACCAGTATGAGGGAGGGTGAGAGCGATAACGCCAAATTTAATACACCTGCTCCCCATTCACACCTGAGACCTTGTAACACGAATGAGTCACATGACACCGGGGAGGGAAAATGGCTAATTGGGCCCAATTTGGACATTTCCACTTAAGGGTGTACTCACTTTTGTTGCCAACGGTTTAGACATTAATGGCTGTGTGTTGATTTATTTTGAGGGGACAGCAAATTTAAACTGTCATTCAGGCTGCACACTTACTACTTTACATTATAGCAGAGTGTCATTTCTTCAGTGTTGTCACATAAAAAGATATAAAATATTTACAAAAATGTGAGGGGTTTACTCACTTATGTGAGATACTGTATATATACAGTGCTACGGAATTTGCTGTTGCGATATAAATAATAAAACTTAGCCCCCGCTATATATGGCCCTGTGATGTACATCCAAAGTCATTGCATACTGGAGCCAGCAATATATACCCAGAGTGCCCTGATCATTGAAGCATACAATAAACATGTATCCTCCTGTTCAAAGAAGCGTGCACTGCACACCACATTCTCTGTTCAGTAGAGCATGCAATAACACTGAGTCTCCTGTTGTTATTAGCATTTATATAGATTGAAAACCTCTACATTATCCACAGCTCCATCAGACTATGTTCTCAAGAACTCATTCTTTACAGAACACGTGAAAGGTGCAGAAAACCCTCTTTATTGAAATGCATCATGTCCATGTAAATTTATTTTATTTAACTTCCTAAGTATCATATAGGATGCGTCCAAATAATTAGAGAGCATTTAACATACAGTGAGGGAAAAAAGTATTTGATCCCCTGCTGATTTTGAATGTTTGCCAACTGATAGTCCATAATTTTAATGGTAGGTGTTAACAGTGACAGAATAACAAAAAAGAAATCCAGAACAACGCATGTCAAAAAAGTTATATATTGATTTGCATGTCAATGAGTGAAATAAGTATTTGATCGTCTATCAATCAGCAAGATTTCTGGCTCCCAGGTGTCTTTTATACAGGTAACGAGCTGAGATTAGAAGGGAGTGCTCTTAAAGGAAGTGCTCCTAATCTCAGCTCATTACCTATATAAAAGACACCTGTCCACAGAAGCAATCTCTGCACCATGGCCAAGACCAAAAAGCTGTCCAAGGATGTCAGAGACAAGATTGTAGACCTACACCAGGCTGGAATGGGCTACAAGACCATTGCCAAGCAGCATGGTGAGAAGGTGACAACAGTTGGTGCGATTATTCGCAAATGGAAGAAACACTAAATAACTGTCAGCCTCCCTCGGTCTGGTGCCCCATGCAAGATCTCCCCTCGTAGAGTTTTAATGATCATGAGAACAGTGAGGAATCAGACAAGAACTACATGGGAGGATCTTGGTAATGATCTCAAGGCAGCTGAGACCATAGTCACCAAGAAAACAATTGGTAACACACTACACCGTGAAGGACTTAAATCCTGCAGCGCCCGCAAAGTCCCCCTGCTCAAGAAAGCACATTTACAGGCCCGTCTGAAGTTTACCAATGAACATCTGAATGATACAGAGGAGAACTGGGTGAACATGTTGTGGTCAGATGAGACCAAAATCGAGCTCTTTGGCATCAACTCAACTCGTCGTGTTTGGAGGATAAATGCTGCCTATGACCCCAAGAACACCATCCCCACCGTAAAACATGGAGGTGTAAACACTATGCTTTAGGGGTGTTTTTCTGCTAAGGGGACAGGACACCATATTGCATGAAAGGGACGATGGACGGGGCCATGTACCGTCAAATCTTTGGTGAGAACCTCCTTCCCTGGGCATTGAAAATAGTAGGTTGTGGATGGATATTCCAGAAAGACAATGGCCCAAAACACACAGCTAAGGCAACAAAGGAGTGACTCAAGAAGAAGCACATTAAGGTCCTGGAGTGGCCTAGCCAGTATGCAGACCTTAATCCCATAGAGAATCTGTGGAGGGAGCTGAAGGTTCGAGTTGTCAAACGTCAGCCTCAAAACCCTAATGACTTGGAGAGGATCTGTAAAGAGGAGTGGGACAAAATCCCTCATGAGATGTGTGCAACTACAAGAAACATCTGACCTCTGGGTTTTGCCACCAAATACTAAGTCGGAGGGGTCAAATCCTTATTTCACTCACTGGCATGCTAATCAATTTATAACTTTTTTGACAAAATGCGTTTTCTGGATTTTCTGGATATATCTAAAACATCCCTTTTAATATGCAAAGTTTTTTTCAATAAACTGGGAACTGGGGAGAATTGAAAAGGGAACTACTCATTTTAGGCCAAAACAACCAAGCACCAAGGTTTACAAATTAAAAAAAGTACAGAAGAAATGTCCATTTAATAAACTTTAATACACTTAGACATAGTCATTTTTTTTCCAGATTCCCCTTTTAACCCCTTAAGGACACAGGACATGTGTGACATGTCATGATTCCCTTTTATTCCAGAAGTTTGGTCCTTAAGGGGTTAAAGCAGCTCTGTCACCATCTGGGGTATTTGTATCATTTGAAAAGACTCCTGATGGTGACTGCTCCGCTGGGTGTCCGGTGGCTGAAAGTGCGGAGGAAGGCGAGTTATACTTACCTGAAGCTGTCCCTCACAGCTGCCAGCAAGCATGGTATCTCTGCTAGTCTTCTTCAGCCGCTGGAGCTATAGCTGTTAGGAGCCCAACACAGTGTTGTACTTTCATGCATGCGTGAGAGTACAACACTGAGGTCTATGGAGGATCCCTCAAAACTGTGGGATCCTCCATGGACAAGTGACAGCTGGGGGAAAACATGACAAAACTTGACAAAGAAAACGTATTAAGACAAAGTAGTCCATAATTTGTCTTAGCATATAGTTTGACTGGATTGGAATTTCAGTGAAATCAATGTCAATGTGAGCATTTCATAAAGAATTTTTTTATTTTTTTTATTTTTTAATTCTTTATTTTTGACGTGCTTGAGAGTTACAGGCATTCTCGCTTCGCCACGACAGCAGAGGCAAGACAAGTTTGAACAGTGGTGGGATATAGGGAATACTGGCACATATTTTTGTTATGAGTCAAGATTGGTACATGTTTAAACTTAGATGCATTATGAATAAAGAAAACAACATATCAATTAGCTAACAAGTTTGATAGTGTATGTAACTAGCTTAGCAGGGTATGCTGCACATTTTCTATAGGTACACAGGGTGATGCTATTCAGGGGCGTACCTAGAGCATTTGGCACCCGGGGCGGACCCTGAGTGTGGCACCCCCCCCCGCCCATAATAAAAATTTAAGAAAACACCCACAATTTTTTGCTTTCCTATGGACTGTTTGAATGTGCGCGCAGCTCTTGCCGCGCATGTGCATTCGGCTCCACTCGGGAGCTGACGTCGGCGGGGGAGAAGAGGTCACCCCTTAAAACCCATTCAGCCACTTACCTTTCTCCAACGTCGGGCTCCCTCGGCGCTGGTGACCTCTCCTCCCCCTGCCGACGTTAGATCCGAATGCGCATGCGCGGCAAGAGCCACATGTGCATTCAAACTGCCCATAGGAAAGCATTACTCAATGCTTTCCTATGGACGTCCAGCGTCTTCTCACTGAGTTTTACAGTGAGAATTGCGGAAGCGCCTCTAGCGGCTGTCAGTGAGACAGCCACTAGAGGCTGGATTAACCCTCAGTGAAACATATGTTTTCAGCTGCAGGGTTAAAACTAGAGGGACCTGGCACCCATACCACTTTATTGAGCGGATCCTTAGAAATAGCATAGGAAAGGGATTTGAGTTCAAAAGATGTAGCGGCTAGGGCAGAGGTTTTGTAGAAGGGGGCCAGGGCAGGGATTTTGTATAAATGCGCCACTTTTGTAGAAAGGGGCTGGTGAGAAACTTCTAGAAAACTCCTCCCCTGCCCCTTTCTACAAAGCCCCTGGTCTCGCCCCTTCTAGAAAACCCCTGCCCTTCGCCCTTCATATAAAAACCCTGCACCCCGATCACATAAATTTCATACACTTGTTACACATAAAAACCCTGCACCCCGATCACATAAATTTCATACACTCCCTACACATAAAAAACCCTGCACATCCCCCTTAATTAAAAAAAAAGCTGCACACCCCCTTAAAAGAAAAAAAAACCCTGCACAACCCCCCTTAATTAAAAAAAATCCTGCAAACCCTTAATAAAAACCCTGCACACCCCCTTAATAAAAAACAAAAACTTTCACAACCCCCCTAACAAAAAAACATGCACACACCCCTTAATAAAAACCCTGCACACCCCCTTAATAAAAAACAAAAATCTGAATCCACAACCCCTCTTTAATTAATCCACCCCTCTAATTAATCCACCCCTCTAATTAATCCACCCCCCTCTAATTAACCCACCCCCTCTAGTTAAACCACCTCCCTCTAATTAATCCACCCCCTCTAATTAATCCACCCTCCCTCTAATTAATCCACCCCCCTAATTAATCTACCCTCCCTTTAATTCACCCCCCTCTAATTAACCCACCCCCTCTAATTAATCCACCCCTCTAATTAATCCACCCTCCCTTTAATTAATCCACCTCTCTCTAATTAATACACCCCCTCTAATTAATACACCCCCATCTAATTAATCCACCCCCATCTAATTAATACACCCCCTCTAATTAATACACCCCCCTCTAATTAATACACCCCCTCTAATTAATACACCCCCTCTAATTAATCCACCCCCTCTAATTAATCCATCCCCCTCTAATTAATCCACCCCCTCTAATTAATCCACCCCCTCTAATTAATCCACCCCCTCTAATTAATCCACCCCCTCTAATTAATCCACCCCCTCTAATTAATCATCCCCCTCTAATTAATATATCCCCCTCTAATTAATATACCCCCTCTAATTAATCCACCCCCGCTAATTAATATACCCCCTCTAATTAATACACCTCCCTCCAATTAATACACCCCCACTAATTAATACACCCCCCTCTAATTAATCCACCCCCCTCTAATTAATCCACCCCCCTCTAATTAATACATTATACACCCCCTCTAATTAATACACCCCCTCTAATTAATACACCCCCCTCTAATTAATACACCCCCTCTTATTAATACACCTCCCTCTAATTAATACACCCCCTCTAATCAATACACCCCCATCTAATTAATACACCCCCTCTAATTAATACACCCCCATCTAATTAATACACCCCCTCTAATTAATACACCCCCCTCTAATTAATCCACCCCCTCTAATTAATCCACCCCCTCTAATTAATACATTATACACCCCCTCTAATTAATCCACCCCCTCTAATTAATCCACCCCCTCTAATTAATCCACCCCCTCTAATTAATACACCCCCCTCTAATTAATACACCCCCCTCTAATTAATACACCCCCCTCTAGTTAATACACCCCCTCTAGTTAATACACCCCCCTCTAATTAATCCACCCCCTCTAATTAATCCACCCCCTCTAATTAATACATTATACACCCCCTCTAATTAATCCACCCCCTCTAATTAATCCACCCCCTCTAATTAATACACCCCCTCTAATTAATACACCCCCCTCTAATTAATACACCCCCTCTAGTTAATACACCCCCTCTAATTAATCCACCCCCTCTAATTAATCCACCCCCTCTAATTAATACACCCCCTCTAATTAATACACCCCCTCTAATTAATACACCCCCCATAATTAATACACCCCCTCTAATTAATACACCCCCTCTAATTAATACACCCCCCTCTAATTAATACACCCCCTCTAATTAATACACCCCCCTCTAATTAATACACCCCCCATAATTAATACACCCCCTCTAATTAATCCACCCCCTCTAATTAATACACCCCCTCTAATTAATCCACCCCCTCTAATTAATACACCCCCTCTAATTAATACACCCCCCTCTAATTAATACACCCCCCTCTAATTAATACACCCCCTCTAGTTAATACACCCCCCTCTAATTAATACACCCCCTCTAATTAATCCACCCCCTCTAATTAATACATTATACACCCCCTCTAATTATTCCACCCCCTCTAATTAATCCACCCCCTCTAATTAATACCCCCCTCTAATTAATACACCCCCCTCTAATTAATACACCCCCCTCTAATTAATTCACCCCCCTCTAGTTAATACACCCCCCTCTAGTTAATACACCCCCTCCAATTAATCCACCCCCTCCAATTAATCCACCCCCTCCAATTAATCCACCCCCTCTAATTAATACACCCCCCTCTAATTAATACACCCCCTCTAATTAATACACCCCCTCTAATTAATCCACCCCCTCTAATTAATACAACCCCTCTAATTAATACACCCCCTCTAATTAATACACCCCCTCTAATTAATACACCCCCCATAATTAATCCACCCCCTCTAATTAATACACCCCCCTCTAATTAATACACCCCCTCTAATTAATACACCCCCCTCTAATTAATACACCCCCCTCTAATTAATACACATCCCTCTAATTAATCCACCCCCCTCTAATTAATACACCCCCCTCTAATTAATCCACCCCCTCTAATTAATACACCCCCCTCTAATTAATACACCCCCCTCTAATTAATACACCCCCTCTAATTAATCCACCCCCTCTAATTAATACAACCCCTCTAATTAATACACCCCCTCTAATTAATACACCCCCCATAATTAATCCACCCCCTCTAATTAATACACCCCCCTCTAATTAATACACCCCCCTCTAATTAATACACCCCCTCTAATTAATACACCCCCCTCTAATTGATACACCCCCCTCTAATTAATCCACCCCCCTCTAATTAATACACCCCCTCTAATTAATCCACCCCCCTCTAATTAATACAACCCCTCTAATTAATACACCCCCTCTAATTAATACACCCCCCATAATTAATACACCCCCTCTAATTAATACACCCCCCTCTAATTAATACACCCCCCTCTAATTAATACACCCCCTCTAATTAATACACCCCCCTCTAATTAATACACCCCCCTCTAATTAATACACCCCCCTCTAATTAATACACCCCCTCTAATTAATACACCCCCCTCTAATTAATACACCCCCCTCTAATTAATACACCCCCCTCTAATTAATACACCCCCTCTAATTAATACACCCCCTCTAATTAATACACCCCCCCCTTTAATTAATTCAGCCCCAGACATAAATAACTACTTTATACTTACATTTTGATGATGCCTTGCTTGCCCGCCGAGTCCGACCACTGGGTGCCTCACCGCCCGGAAATGGATCCTTCCGCTGAAGATCCGTGAAGGCGGACTGACGGCGCTGCGCACGTCATCACGTTGCGCGACGCCGCGGTCCGCAACGCTCCTCCCCCTCCTCCTCATAAAGAAGGAAGTCCCACCGGTGTTTGGCCGCAAAGGTGCTGCGGCTGTGCGCAGCGTAATGATGGGGGGGTGACACATGACACTGGAAGTCATGGCACCCCCCTAGTCAGTGGCACCCGGGGCGGGCCGCCCCCCCCTTAGTACGCCACTGATGCTATTACATGTGAGTAACCAGTTAACTTTGCTTGTATGTCATGGATTTTCCGCTAGCATGCTATGTGGACATTGCTAAATCTTGTGTGTTCCCTGGAATAATGCTTAACTGTCTAGGCATACGATTGTTTAGCATATACTTAAAGTCCTGAGAGCAGTCACTTGTAGCTTGTGAACACCCCAACGCCTCGGCGGCTTGCAGCTGTAAAATCCCATTCCGCAGAGGGGGATTGGGTAGGCTTTGCACCCTCAACGATACTCAGGCTGTTTCCTCATGTCTTCTCTGCATGGGGTCACTTGTGGAGGTGGGAGGTTGGTAAGTCCCCTCGTGGTGAAGAGTTCTCAACAGCCGTTTTCTTCTAGCCATATGCTGTCCTCTTCTCCCGGTAAGGCTATTATGTGTGCATTCGGTGCAGGCCCGAGGGGTTGTGGATCGGTTAGCTGCCGCTCCCGCCTTTTCGCCACTTGTGGGTTCTGGGCCTCGAGACTGTGCAGTGCTGCGGTTTACACCCCCTCTAATTAATCCACCCCCCTCTAATTAATACAACCCCTCTAATTAATACACCCCCTCTAATTAATACACCCCCCATAATTAATACACCCCCTCTAATTAATACACCCCCCTCTAATTAATACACCCCCCTCTAATTAATACACCCCCTCTAATTAATACACCCCCTCTAATTAATACACCCCCCTCTAATTAATACACCCCCCTCTAATTAATACACCCCCCTCTAATTAATACACCCCCCTCTAATTAATACACCCCCCCCTTTAATTAATTCAGCCCCAGACATAAATAACTACTTTATACTTACATTTTGATGATGCCTTGCTTGCCCGCCGAGTCCGACCACTGGGTGCCTCACCGCCCGGAAATGGATCCTTCCGCTGAAGATCCGTGAAGGCGGACTGACGGCGTTGCGCGACGCCGCGGTCCGCAACGCTCCTCCCCCTCCTCCTCATAAAGAAGGAAGTCCCACCGGTGTTTGGCCGCAAAGGTGCTGCGGCTGTGCGCAGCGTAATGATGGGGGGGTGACACATGACACTGGAAGTCATGGCACCCCCCTAGTCAGTGGCACTCGGGGCGGGCCGCCCCCCCCGCCCCCCCCTTAGTACGCCACTGATGCTATTACATGTGAGTAACCAGTTAACTTTGCTTGTATGTCATGGATTTTCCGCTAGCATGCTATGTGGACATTGCTAAATCTTGTGTGTTCCCTGGAATAATGCTTATTTGCTTAACTGTCTAGGCATACGATTGTTTAGCATATACTTAAAGTCCTGAGAGCAGTCACTTGTAGCTTGTGAACACCCCAACGCCTCGGCGGCTTGCAGCTGTAAAATCCCATTCCGCAGAGGGGGATTGGGTAGGCTTTGCACCCTCAACGATACTCAGGCTGTTTCCTCATGTCTTCTCTGCATGGGGTCACTTGTGGAGGTGGGAGGTTGGTAAGTTCCCTCGTGGTGAAGAGTTCTCAACAGCCGTTTTCTTCTAGCCATATGCTGTCCTCTTCTCCCGGTAAGGCTATTATGTGTGCATTCGGTGCAGGCCCGAGGGGTTGTGGATCGGTTAGCTGCCGCTCCCGCCTTTTCGCCACTTGTGGGTTCTGGGCCTCGAGACTGTGCAGTGCTGCGGTTTAAGTCGCCCCTTTCAGGCACTCAGAGCTTGTGTAAGCCACGTGGGGATAATACCCCTTTGGGAGCTGGAGATGTCCGTGTGAGTCAGCCGGGGCGCTGTGCCGATACTTCGGTATAGCAGCACCCGCCGAGTGTGCAGGGTGTGGGCCGGGATCACCTCCACCGGCCCAGAAGGGGGGGGGGGGGACAGGGCCCGATCCGCCCAGCTGAGGGAGTCTGTCCGGATCACATCGGGCAGGATAGCGGGCGGCGGCCGGCCACCTCGCTCACCGCCTGAGCAGGCCTCATCCCGTAGGAGCGATGCGCGTCTCTCCGGGGGACTAAAACGTTAGTCGCAAGCCTCTCCCCGGGTCCATTGTCTCCTCGTGTGCTGGCCTGTCTCAGTGTGTCATCAAGTAGGTCCAAAATTATAATTTTGTAGGTTAATGCTTTGAAGATTGCCGGAGCTGTTGTGCCATGCGACCGGCCAGCATGGCGGTCAGGCCCCGCCCCGTTCATAAAGATTTTAAATTTATGAAATACTAATTTTGGAGAGCCATTTAACCCCTTAAGGACACATGACATGTGTGACATGTCATGATTCCCTTTTATTCCAGAAGTTTGGTCCTTAAGGGGTTAAAGAACTGTTTACTTCACGGGACATCAGCACCATGGACAGGGATCACCAGTAAACACTATTAATAATAGTTTTAGAAACCTATTTTTATAACTGTTACAGGTTTCCAATGTTAGGTCAAGATAGTCAAAATGAAATCAGAGCCAACATAACCAATTTTTAAACTCAATAATATAACTTAAAATTTGAAATCCACTGTGAATATTCATTTTAGGGAATAATGCTGATTGTTTCATTTTGTTTATTGCTAGTGGCTGAACACAATGCATTGTAGGGACAACAAAATGTGTAATGTAAACTCCCGAAATGTGTAAAAAAAAAAAAGGTGTAATGAAAACTCACGAGCGGGCTGTTACTAATGGCATTGAACTGTAAACCAAAAACACTCCTTTTGATATATATTTTTGTCTAAGAAAATAAATTTCAAAATGTCCATCCATGTTCCTTTGCATTACAAGTGAATACTAAGCACTTTATTTTTGCAAAACATAATTTTGTTTTAATAATGCTATATTTTAAAGCAGCATTAAAGGGATACTGTTTAATTACAGGTCTAGATTAAATATGGAAGACTTGTATTGAGTTTAAAGGGCCACTCCAAAGACCAAAATTTACACATATTAATGTACTGGTTTTAACTTTCAGAATCTGTCCCTTTTTTTTGGACAATGTAAAATATTTCTGTTTCTGAGAATTTGCACTGTTTACATTTATCCAAACAGACACATCTAGTCAGAGGTTCAGGCACTGGAGGCACTTGCTTTTGAAACCTTTCTAAAATCGAAGGTCTACACCAGGGGTAGTCAACCTGGTCCCTACCACCCACTAGTGGGTGGTTTGGGATTCCAGGTGGGCGGTGGTGTGTTCTGCACAAAATGCCCGGTGGGCCTCGATGGCCGTGGAGCAAGGGCGGCACGGGAGATCCTTTCATCTCCCCTGCTGGCCCATGCAGAGCCAGCCTTGCTGTAAGCCCCCTCAGACTGGTGAGGAGATCAAAGATCTCCCTCTTTTACCAGCCCACTGGCACTTCATTCCAGCAGAAGGAGGGAAGGCCTGGGAGGCTCTGTGTTCCTCCCACGAGCAGGTTGGTCAAAGCGTTGCCGCACGTTACCATTGAAATGCTCCAATATAGTGCTGGAGGACAGGAGAGTCAGCATGCAGCCAGAGGAGCTGAAGGCTAAAGTGAACATGCCACCACTGGACCACCAGGGCTTGCAGCATTATATCCCCCCTCCCTGGTAAAAGGTAAGAAGAAGGGAGGGGGAGACATTAAGATAGATTTTCACAGCATAGACCGTATGCACGCTTCACACATACTACACCCCTCACATAGACTGCCCCCTCACACACACACATGCACTGCCCCCCCCTCACACACACACTGCACCCCTCACCCACATCCAGCACCACTTACACATACTGCACCTCTCTCACACATACACTACACCCTACACCCTTCACACACAAACACACACATAGTCACACATAGAAAAAAAAATGAAAAACAAAATAGAATTTTAATACATATTAATATATTATATTATACACTTTACCATCATGGACATTTTATCATGGACATTTTACCATCAACAAAGATACAAAAGTGGGCGGTAGGTATTAAAAGGTTGACTACCCCTGGTATACACAATCATTGTCATCGCAGCATTATGATATCAAGCGTGTCCAATGTTTATCTATAGGAATTATCAGGTTGGCTGATAGCAGTGATTGTCGCGCACGTACCTGCTGCCCCCAGTGCTGCTCTATGAGAAGAATTGGATTGGTTAGATATCATCACGCAGGGATATCACAGAAGGCGAAGTAGCTGCAGAGATGAAGCTATCCCGGCACCGGATATCAGATATTTATATTTCAATTTTAATCATTTATAAAATGGGAGCTTAGTAATATAAATAGAGCAAGGGACACCTTAATTGTAAAAATAAATGTATTTACTTTTAACATTAGAGTGTTTATTTACCGCATTTTCAATTAATTACTTATGAATCACTTTTATTGTACCATGCATTATGTACCTAGATATCATCTCAGCCCTAATTACAGAGTGTTAAAGGTGATTGGCGAGTTATTAAAAGGACACTATAGGTACCAAAATAACTTTAGCTTAATAAGGCAGTTTTGATGTATAGATCATGCCCCTGCAACTCATTGCTCAATGCACTGCCATTTAGGAGTTAAATTAACTTGGTTACACAGACCTAGTCACACCTCCCTGCATGTGACTTACACAGCCTTTCTAAATATTTCCTGTAAAGAGTCATGTGATGTTTATACCTCCTGGATTGAAAATTCTGTTTAATTTAGAATTTCTTATCTCATGCACTGTTAATAGCGTGCAAGAACCTGCTGGAGTCTCCTGTGCATGACTTAAGTTCGATTTACAGAGCAGGAAAAAAAAAATTGAAGCAAGTTAACATCTGATTAAAAATTAAACCACCATTTTGTTTTCATGCAGGCTGTTTCAGTCACAGCCAGGGGTGCTGTGTCAAGAACTGCATGAACAGAAACAAAAGTGATTTAACTCCTAAATGGCAGTTAATTGTGCAGTGAAACTGAAGGGGCATCATCTATACACCCAAACTGCTTCATTAAGCTAAAGTTGTTTTGGTGACCATAGTGTCGCTTTAAGCAAGTTATGGGCAACGGACAACAGAATGTTCTAAGCTAAAAGATAACTAATACACTAAACAGACCCAAAACTAAAACTATATATTGTCCCACTAAAATCTAAAATGACAAACAGCACCAGAACAAAAATCCTTTTTATCCAGAGATAAAAATATAATATTTATATAACTAAATGCTATCCTACCCTACCCAAGTAAAATCACAACTGAATCCAAAACACTTTCTTTCAGCTTAAAAACGGAATATTACATAACTCAAAAGCTACAGCCCAAAACTAAAATTATTTCCAAATATGAAACTAAAATCTGAATGCAAAAGTATGTTTAAATGCGAGATTGAAATCCAATTAAAATCCAAATCAAAAATCCCTATTTAAATTCATCTAATTAAATTGTATCCAGATATAAAACGAAAATCCTATCTAAGTAACCGTCTTTTCAGATATGAACTAATATCCTATCTAAATCTCTAACTAAATTCCTGACCAGCTCACACTCAGAACACATGTACTCAAAAACCCTGCCATATATCTTCAAAGACAGTTTTACCATTCACTCGTTCCCCACGATATCCTGCAATCTGGATTCCTAGCAAAGCTTAGTAATGTGATATAAATGATACATTCAGTAATAGCTTTGTACTATAAATTATACATGGATATTGCAAGAGTGCTTTGCATAATGCGGACTCATTCAAAAAAATAAAAAAAAATATTATATAAAACACACAGTTGAAGTGGTCATGTACTCGAAGTTCTGTAAGCTGAGTTACAGACCCCATGAATCTAAAGAGACACTCCACTAGCAAAAACAAAACAAATACAAATCACTGTTTAGTATATATGCCCCATAAATGAAAACTTGCATGCATTTAACTATGCATTTTTCATTGGAAATATATCTAAAAACAGGTTGCAAAACCGTCTGTTCTCTTGTATGCTGCCTTTGCAAGCCCTCCCCTTCTAACCCCGCCCAGACTTTCTGTGGCTGTCCAATTACTGGCTTCCCAAAGCAGATCAATAAGACATATTTGCAAGATAGGTGCTAAAGGCGATTTCTGCCTCTTGAGTTTAGTTTCACAGAGGTAAACAACCAGGAAGTAGCAGAGCTTGTTGCCTGCTTGAAAGCCAGCGGGTGTAACCGTTTTAATTTATAAATGCGCTAATTTCTATTGAAATCTGCACTTTTTAGAAAATTAAAAAAGTACACATTCTTCTCACATAAAGCATTTAAGCAAGTTAAAGTGTTTTAGGAGTCTGTAGTGTCCTTTTAAAGAAGGAGCAAAACTGCTTCTTTATAATGTTACTATACCATAATGTTAGCTAAAGTTTTGAAGTCCAGTCATCGTAAACTATTTCCCATGATTCCAAGCCAGACATTATTAATGTAACCCTCATAAAACAATTTTCACACAGCCCAAAATGAAAACATCATGTTCACATCAGGTTATTCTACAAAAAATGGTTTAATCCAACCATATATAGAATATGTTCTAAAGGCTAAGCTTGAGGAATTAGAGTTAGAAATTGATTTAACAACGAGGTCTACTCCAAAGAGCTTTCATATATATTTCATACACTTCCTGTCATATTTATTTCATATATTATCCTTTATTTACTAAAGTTGGAATGCATAGAAAGAAAGCTATTTGGGGCAGAATATAAAATATAGTATATAAAAGACAGAAAACTCTAAGCTCTAAACACATCAGTGAGGAAGTTAATTAATGGGGGTGTATATTGCCCAAAAAGCAACTACCATCCTAAACCAGGTTAACTACCAATTATTTATAAAAAGATGTTAACACTTTTGCAGTTTCATGAATTTGTTAATCTAAATTCCCCCAGAGCACGCATGCAGGTATACATTTGTACACACATACACACGTACGCTGATGACACTCAGATATACCTCTCCTCACCGGACCTCTCCCCGGCCGTCCTGCAACGTGTCACTGCTTGCCTCTCTTCCATCTCTGACTGGATGTCGTCACGCTTTCTCAAACTTAACCTCTCTAAAACTGAACTCCTTGTCTTTCCTCCTCCTAATACTGATCCTCCTCTCTCACTCTCCCTTCAAGTCAGTGATATCCACATAAGTCCATCCCTACAAGCGCGCTGTCTTGGCGTCATACTTGACTCTGGTCTCACCTTTGAGTCTCACATCCAGTTTGTTGCCAAGTCCTGTAGGTTCCAACTCAAAAACATAGCCCGCATCCGCCCCTTTCTTACGCAAGATGCTACCAAGGAGCTTGTCCATGCTCTAGTAATTTCCCGCATGGATTACTGTAACCCTCTCCTGATTGGTCTCCCCAAAAGCCGTACTGCCCCGCTACAGTCTGTAATGAATGCTGCAGCTAGACTGATTTTCCTATCCAGTCGGTCCTCTCACACCTCGCCCCTCTGCCAGTCCTTACATTGGCTCCCTGTATCCTATAGGAGTCAATTCAAAGTGCTAACCCATACATTTAAAGCACTGAACAATTCCAGCCCCTCTTATATCTCTTCACTGATCCAGAGGTATGCCCCTCCTCGTACTCTCCGCTCTGCCCGCGACCACCTCCTGACCGCTGCTCGCACCCGTACGGCCAACTCACGCTTGCAGGACTTCTCACGGGCGGCTCCTCTCCTATGGAATAACTTGCCTACTGCCATCAGACTCTCCCCTAGTCTTCAATCATTTAAGAAGGGCCTTAAATCCCATCTCTTCAGGAAAGCATATGGCCTCCCAGAGTAATCTCTCCCTTACATACCTGTCCCTATGGGATAGTGCTTTGCTCTCTCCTCCAGCTCTGCTTCACTCCTACTTGATATTTCCTATCCTAATGTTTCTAATACCCCACTTCCTATAGACTGTAAGCTCATTTGAGCAGGGTCCTCTTCAACCTATTATTCCTGTAAGTTTTCTTGTAATTGTCTTATTTATTGTTACATCCCCCCCCTCTCAAAATATTGTAAAGCGCTACGGAATCTGTTGGCGCTATATAAATGGCAATAATAATAATAATAATCTGCAGATCACGAGAGCAGTGCTATCTAGTAGAGTGAAATTGCTCTGGAGATGCGATGAGGGGGAGGACAAGCTATAACACTTCTAGCCCACATTTACCAGAAATAGACAGTAAGCACTGTGCAGAATGAGTTTAGTTATCAGAGATATTGAGTCGCTCACACGGCAGGAGACAGAGATGAGTTTTACTAAAATGAGAGTATTATCTGAATGTTTCTCTTTGCTACATTCTGTTTCTTGTGCTCCAATTAGCCTTCTCGGCATCCCCTCAGCGTTCACTCTCTCTGTATGTTTACTCACTCAATCTTAATAGCTTCCATAAGTTCAGGACTCACGATTAAAAGTAGGATTTAGCAGGCTAGACTAGTTCTGCATTGCAGGTGCTGACAAAGTGGTGTACTATCCTCATTCACTAAACGTACAACAACAGAGAAGCTAAACAAGGAAATATGCATCTATTTGCAGCGTCCGCTATTTTAATTTAATATTAAAGGGTTACTCCAACCAATTTAAAATAAATCTATATTTTTTTTACTTTGCACTGTGCTGTGGACATTAGCAATCAAGCTTCCCCCCTTTAAATCCCTGGAAATTAAGAATAAACTTACCTAGAATCCAGGACTGGGAGAAGCTCCCCACGCTGGTTTCCACACCCCCGCAGTCGTCACTGCCTCCCTTGCAAGGTCCAGTCAAATGCTTCTCATAGAGAAGGGAAGGGAGTGCGGTCTGAATTTAGACATATGTTTTGAAAAAATTTCCCTATACTATACATAGGGAGGCTGGGAGAGCTGGGATATAGGGGTCACTGAAGCTTTCCCCTGCACGTGCCGCAGAGAAGCTCGTTACATCTGTTGCCAGCGTGATGACATCATTTTTGCACAGAAGTGATATTAGGAAACCCGAAAGAGAGTTACGGGCTGTTGAAGTCACTTGAGCCAGAGGTGCAACTAGCCCCTGGCACAAAACTGCAAATATCTCTGTAGGTGCACTGTTTCAAGCATAAATTCTGCATATGCAGTCTCCTACCTCCATGACCACTTGTAAAACAAGAAGTAATCAGAGTGGTTTCAGTAACCCTTTTAATGACATACATGTTTGGAGGGGACCTGGGGAGAGAGAAACAGCAGGAATCTGCTACTCTATCAGCTTATCATGATTGGATTAGGGACAGAATTGGCAGTGAGTGCAACTCCCACAAATTTCAGCCAGATGGAGACATGTATAACTCACCCCAATCACAAACAGAGCATTGTTTAAAATAACCCTAACTCAAGCCTTAACTCTAGCTTAGGAAATAATTGTATTATAAAAGGTACACAAAGTGAAGCATATCATAAAGAGATGCATCTCTTGCTTGTAAAGATGTTTAGAAACCACTTGACCTTTGTTTTTTTTGGTTTTTTTGGGGGGTGGGGGTTACTATAATGCCCTTAGACCCCCAAAATTTCATTCTTTTTTTATATTACATGTTTCCTAATAACATTTTTATATATTTATATTATCTGATAAGAAAAGTAGATCAAATTTTCAAACCTTGCATTATTCTCTGGATGCAAGGTTTGACTAACACTGTCAGTTGCATCTAATCTCAGGGCAGCACTTGAAGACACGAGTTTCAGTCTGGCTGAGGTTAGTGGTAGATATGCTCCTGGGCAGCAGGTGTTATTTGCATTGGCTGCCATTTTAATTCAGCACTCTCCCATTAACAATATTAACACCAGACGCCACTAAGGTGCTGGTCCATGCCGTTGTTCTTTCTCACCTGACTACTGCAATCCCCTTCTCAGTGGTCTTACGTGTTTCCAAATTGCCTCGCTGCAATCTATAATGAATGCGGCGGCGAGGCTCATTTTCCTGTCCACTCGCACCTCCCACGCCTCCCCCCCGTCAGTCCCTACATTGGCTTCCAGTTAGATATAGGGCTCAATTTAAGATTCTGGAGCTTGCCTACAAGTCTCTACATAATGCTGCTCCAACCTACCTATCCTCCCTAATACACGAGTATGTCCCTTCAAGGTTCCTGCGCTCTGCCGAAGTCCTACGTCTATTACGTCTATCCTCTGTCCGTACTCCCACATCTGATGCTCGCCTCCAAGACTTCTCCAGGGCTGAACCTTTTCTGTGGAACTCCCTTCTCCGTTAGACTTTCAACCAGTCTCCACTCCTTCAAAAAATCTTTGAAAACACACTTCAGGAAAGCATATAATTTAAACTGTTAGCGGGTTTTCATTCCCTTCCTCCCCTCTCCCCCCCCCCCCCCCCTCTCCTGCAACTGTCAAAAATAACCTAAGTTCTAAGTGAATACTTTTCCAGCAACCTATTTCATTACCTCTACTTATGCCTTTTGTGTCACTATACCCCACTCCCTCTAGCATGTAAGCTCATTGAGCAGGGCCCTCAACCCCTCTGTTCCTATGCATCCATTTGTCTGGTTACAATTACGTATCTGTTAGTCCACCCATTGTACAGCACTACGGAATTTGCAGGGGGTTTATAAATAATAAAATAATAATAATGATAATAAAAGGGTATCTCTAGCATACAAAACAAAACTATTTTTTCTTAATATTATGTAATATAAAAGATACATGGGGAACATTCATCATGGCAAAATATTCTTGGGGTTCTGGACTCATCCATGATCCATGCCTTGAGATTGCAAAAGGTTTAGACACCTTTTGCAAGCTGTTTTAGATATACCCCAAATAAAATAAATGCATGCATGACTTAATGTGGAGTATGTCTACTAAACAGTGATTTTTTTAAATTTACTTGTAATATTTCAGCAGTGAAGTGTACCTTTAAACCGGATTAGGTGTATATAACCCCATTTTCCTGTTTTGCTCCTATGCCTCACTCTGTCTACGTTACTGTGTCTCTGTAACCCTGGAAATCCATTGATTTTTTTCCAACTAGATTGAACTATTGTTAATATCCTGTGACCTCTATGAATACAGATTTAGGATTAGGGAATATATAAAAAAATATGTTTAAAATCTGCTGTATAAAAATTACATATTGTTTTATCTTCTGCAATATTCTATAGTACCATATGTATAGTGCCATTCAATATCAGTAGTAACAATTCACTTACAAGAACATATTACACTCAAAGGATTATTCCCTAAACTCTTCCTTGTGGCAAATTAAAATCAGTAAGGCACAACAGAGGCTAAAATACTCAAACTCATGCCGTGACTATAGCTCAGTTGTAGAATGTTTCCACATCCTTTATTGATACCTAAATTGTCCATTCAAATTTTAATTCCCTACTAAATTTTGTGAATAACCTTGCTTATTTAATTTAAATTTTGTGAATAACCCTGCTTATGTAAGCTGACCCATTGATTTCCCTAAATCCCCAACTTTACAACATTAGACTCTCCTAATAATCAGCACCACGGACAGAGATTGTCAGCAGGACATGAAGGCTGAATGCTAAACTGAAACAAAAGTCAGTTTTCCAAGGGAAGACCCTCATTTGGCCTGTTTGTCTCATCTATTATTTTACTAATCACCGACAGCAGACAGGACAACCTCTGGGCTTATCAAGCCATGAACGATACAAGGACAACTACAAATTACACTAGGCAGGGATTAAGCCTCTACAACCAAAGCAGCCTGGCACCGGCATAATTAGCACTCCCTTGATTAGCAGCCACTGGCTGTGATGTAAAATGGAGGGAATATAACTTAATACACCCAATAACAATACTCACATTTGGATCATACATGGAAATCTTGGAGAATGCATTTAGAAATAAAAAATTAAAAAAATGTTTATCTTTGAATTCCACTTTTATTCCTCAGTGTGTGAACGAAACGTGTTGCTCATTTAACACTTTTCTATGTACCCTTCTAATGCCCCAAGTCACTTTACTTTAGCCCTTCCTGTTTATTTTTTTGTTTGTTTGTTTGTTTTATATTCCCTCAATATGGCATTTCTTATTGCTCCTGGACACATTTCATTATAACCCGCTTTTTGCTTCCTATAGTTATTCCTTCATATATCCCTTCCCTATATCCCTTCCCTATAGCCCTAGTTGCTTCATATCACTATTTTATAGACCAGGGGTAGGCAACCTACGGCACTAGTGCCATGCACGGCACTCGAGGTGTCTTTGCACGGCACTCAAGGCTGCTAGAGCCAAACAGGCTCTGGCCTATCAGGAGTCCTAGTAAAACTTCAGATATCTGCTAATCCGAAAAGGTGGTGAAGGACAATCCTCAGTTTATGCATTGCAGCACATAGAGGAAGGGACCTCAGATCACTTCCTCACAGCACTTGTGAATAGGAAGCCACACTGTAGTAGAGCAGCTCGCAGTTGCTGTTGCAGCTCCTGTCCTTGACATGTACCTGGCTGGCCTAGTCTCCACTGGAAGCCACACACACTGCTAGATATACACAGAAATGCAGAATAACCCTCCCCTCATACAAATAATACGGACAGCCCACACACAAACATACACACAATCCGCACAAACGAAACACCACTAACAATCCACATACATGCACACAACCCCACATGCAATACCCCAAACAGCCCCCACACACTACCAAACACACACTGTGACATATCCATCCACACACACAATACCACAAGCAGCACCCATACACAGCCCACATTCATATGTATCATACACAATACCATAAACTACTCATGAACATATACAATATAATAGCTCATATACGCAGGGCCGTCTTTAACGCGGGGCAAACTGGCCAGCTGCTCCGTGAGCTCTGCTGGCCTCAACTATTTCCAACCCTCTGGCCGGTAATCCGCACACTAAGGAGGCCCACCGGGTGGCCCATTCACAAAGGACCACCCGGTGGGCTTCTGTCAGCAGGGGCCCGGTTGCACACTGAGGCACTTTAACAGCGCAAGCGGGCCCTTTGCTTTTCGGCAGCAGGCTGGGAGGAAGTGATGGCCGCACATCACTTCCTCCCACAAAGAGAGGAGCACGCGGGAAAGAAGAGTAGGCAGATTGGAGGGGAGCTGGCCAAGAGCGCTAGACCCCAACTCCCAACACCTTCAGCCACCAGCAGGAAAGGTAGGAAACTGGAGGGTGGGTTTTAAAGTGTATGTCTGTGTCAGTATGTCTGTCAGTGTGTGTGTGTCAGTATGTCTTTGTGTGTGTCAGTATATCTTTGTATATGTCAGCATGTCTGTGTGTGTGTGTCAGTGTGTAAATTTCAGTGTGTATATATCTGTGTGTGTGTATATGTGCATACATCTCAGCATTCACACACTAACACTACACACAAATACACCCCTGCATTCAAATTTCAACACTATGTACAAACACATGTCTGTGTTACACACCAGAATTATATGTAAATACACCCCTGCATTCAAAAACCAACACTACGCAAATACATGCTTGCAATCACGCCAACACCACAAACAAACATATTCCATACAAAAACCTGTTTACATTAAAACACACACAAACTGCTTAGTGCTAAATAAAGACCTGCAAACATGGGTAAATGATAGAGCCCCAGCTGTCAATGCATTTCTGGAGTTGCACGACAGATGGGGATCTACCTTTTTAATCACCCGGGCAACAGGGAGACCCCTAAAAATTCTTGCACCTCTCTACTTTAGGTCCGCCACTGCGTTGAGGTGGAGGATGTGATTGCATGCCTGGGGAGGGAGGACAAGGTCCAGGGGGCCCCAAGCAAATGCTTTGCCCAGGGTCCAGTTACTATTAAAGACGGCCCTGCATATACGCACAAATACAACGATACAAAGCCATTACAGTAAAAATAACACCAGCAGAATACGGCAGCATACACACCTCAATTAAAAAAAAAATAATAAGACCGGCACGCTACGGGACATCACATTCCTATATCGGCACAGTGCTGCTAAAAGGTTGCCTACCCCTGTTATAGACCCTCCTATGACTCACTGTAACCTATCTCTATTGGATCTAATTGCTCCATATCCAATATGAATATTACTCCTTATCCTAGTGTTCTATAGCCCTTGGACTGCTCAATATAAGTAATGGTCACTCTCTTTAAATCCTGCAATGGAATCATTCAATTATTCCCTATAGCTTCTCCAACTGCTTTATGTAATCATCTTCAATAAGTCTTTCTACTGATCCATATAATGCCTTCCTATAACACCTACTCTCCTTATAACCCAGTGCTGTTATTCCCCTCAACCCTCCTCCATTCACACATTAAGACTCAGCAACCCACAAGATGTTTTTTAATTGACAAGTGAAGCAATGAGGGTGACATGACCTATCGGTCGTCCTTCCTGTTCACTTGCTTACCATTGTCTTCTCACCATGTCAATATAGCAAGGGCATTAACCCCTGTTGTGCCAAGAGAACAAGATAATCTTTCTTTTTCTAATTAAGACTTGTGTAATCATATGTCACTGTTATACACGGGGACAAGCTCATGCTGAGACATTGAAGATGAAATCTCCACTGACAGTTGTCGGTAAAATGCTGTAGGACATTCTGAAACGCAGCCAATCAGTGCAAAACATTGTTCTGCGTGACAACTAGAAGCATTTTTCTGCAAAATAGGGTTTTGAGATGTAGAGTCACATGGAGCAAGGCAGGATTGTACCGCAGAGCTGTTTGCAGAATTAAACATTTTGCTTCACAGCAAATTCGTGCATGATGCACGGCAGTACACAGGAGTGCGGAGCATTACTGTGTTTTATCAAAGTCGTGTACTTTACAGAAAAAATACATCAGACTTCTACCATGAAGCTAAATTCCTACAGAGTCCAGATAGGGTGACCGCTTTGTCCTGCAGAGAACGCACTCACACGTCCCATAATTCCCAGCAGCACATCCAGATTCTCCGCATGTAGAGCTGCACCAGCAGGAGCATTGCTTCACAGACCTACACTAGCACAGTGCAGAGCCTTGCAGAGCAATACATGCAGCACAACAGAGCAGCGCAAAAAAAAAAAGAGTAATGTAGTCTGCCCAGTCCGAAAAGGAAAACACACGTACTATAATATTGCATCTCTACTACCAAACCATGGTAAGAAGGCACACAAATCCCCAAAATATTGGTATACACAGTAGTGCTAAGCGAGGGTTAATCAATGCATACAGGAGCTTGGTCAAGTGTATGAAAGCAGTATCAATAGCAGTGTATATGTAGCCATTTCAGTGCCATTCATTAAACACTGTAGTACTATTCGGTCCCCTGGGGCTGAAAAGCACGTTTTAAAAGATTTACTTACTTATAATTCTGAGAAGGACCATTTTGTCAAGGGTTAAGATCTGTCGTCATTCTTCTGTTCCCATAAGAACAAGAAGATGAATCTAAGAGATGAGTACAGCAAATAGGGAGCATGCATGGGGCAGGTATGTGGGTCAGCCAAGGTTGATGCTAGATAGAGCATATGTCAGCAATCACTTCTTAAATGATCGCTGACATGACACACAAACGGTTGGTTCAACTGCGCCCTTTCACATGTATTTATTTAATGATAAATAGTCACCAATAGCATGTAGTATTCAAATCGGCACCAATGTATGCAAGATGTATAAATGATTTGAAAACATATAATATTTAGGTTTGAAAAGGGTAATATTTATGCTGACTTGCCCCCTTTTGGTCATTAATTACAATAATACAAAATTAAATGCATACATAAATAAAAAAGAGGCTGGTACTCAAGGGTGAAAAATACATTTTAGTGTCTTCTAAGGGTCATTTCAATAAACAGTGAAACGATTGGTCAGCTGTTTGTAGCAAATTGCACTCCGAAATTGCCAATGTGTAAAACAAATCTCTTGGCCTAAAATTTACAATCTAGTTGTCAACTTATCACAATTTACTGGTTTAATTAAAACCTCCCACATAAAAAAAAAAAAAGACATGCAATTTGTTTTCAGTAATCAAAGACATAAAACTATTTTTGAACACCAGTAGGTGCTAGTGTCCATTTCGATGCAGGACACATGGTTTAAAATAGTGAATTATTTGTGGAAAATAAGATTGTAGTATTCTTCCACGCATCACGCACTCTGCGCATCTTGGGGAAAAATGCTCTGAGTGTAAGAACACTGGGCCAAGCATATGGGGGAAAACAACTTATTTTTCTGAATCTCAGGTAGGTTGGCCACACATATACACTAATGGAAAATTTCAGATAAAAAAAAAATGTATTGTATTAATTTCACACCAATGATTTTACCTCAAGGGACACATTTAAAAACCCATTTATTTAAACAGTAAATGCTATCCTGAGGGACTCCGGAAAACTGGAATATTGCATTTCTAAATAAAAAATAAAATAAAAAAGGCAATATGTCTAACTATTGATTTATACATTGAACTATCTTTCTGTCTGCCTGAGCTGACTACAGATCTATCTGATTCTCGGAAGTTGGGTTTTTCATTGCCCAGGATGATGTGTAATGCCCCTTGTCCAGTTTCATCATTATTGATGCAATATACTGACACTGGTTTAGCTTTGGCATTTTCCCCTTTTTTATATTACTGTATGGTTTGAAGAGATCACTAAAAAAATGTCGGCCAGTGACACTGATGTACTTCAAGGTGTGTTGACAATATGCTGTAAATGAAAACTATCAAAGAGGATGTGCGTGACTGTCACACTGGTGTCATCTGTCAAAAATGTTGTATGACAGCAGCTAGATCCATCACTGGAATACATATAAGGGGACGGGGGCTGGGCTTTGATTGCATATATTAGCTGTTTATGTTCCAAAGAGGAGATAAAAGTACCGCTTAGGTAACCCCTTTGGTATTAAAAGGGTACAATTATACTCCAATATATCACCATTAGCCTTATTCACTGTCAGAGTGTTGGCACTGCAAAGTCAGAACCCTGTCGACAATCGGGGGCTTATTTACTAAACAGCAGTATGTCCTGATAATTACAATTTTAGCCACAATAGCAGAGCTGAAAATAAATCTCACATTCAGCTGTATTCTTTAGAATAATAGTTTAACTTACATATAGCAAATTTGCTTTTCACTTCATTGGAATTAAATTCACCTTTCACAGGCCAAGATGTAAAAAAAAAAAAAAAAAAAAAAAAAAAAAACAGAGCAGTGATGGATAACCCCAGCACCCCAGATGTTTCTAAGGAAGCACCAAAGAAAATGAAGTTCAGAAACACCTGGGTTGCCAAAGTTAGCCAGTACTGAAATAAATTTGAGCAACCATCATCTTCTGTCAACTAATAACAAATTAGGGTTAAAACGCGAACCCCAGAATACCCCAGGTCTCCCAGTAAGCAGTGCTAGAGCGTGCATTATGTGCAGTAAGTATCTCCTATGACCCCTGTTTACCCAGCATTCCAATAAGAACATAGCACATAAAGAAAATCGATCCAGCTCTTCAGATTTTGGATTGCTACTACCATCATATACGTGAGGATAATAATTACAGCAATTTCATTGGCAGAAATAATTAACTCTAAAATAATACAACCCCTCAACTAGCCGTAAAGATGCAGCCATTCCTGTTTGTGACACCTCACACACAGGGTTTGGGGGGCTGTTATCTGCCCTATTAGCTGTACTTACTCTGATTTCCTGCCCAGGATGGCCTTACACAAGACAGGGGGCTTGTGCTGATGAATCTGCGGAGATGACTTGGGCACCGGATCTGGATCTTCGGCTGGTGGGGTAGCTGGGGGGTGCTGATGCCCCTGGGTTTGGATCCGCCCCTGGGGGTGACCTGGGGTTTCTGCAGGCCCTAGGACTTGCACCTGGCTTTGAGCGGGGCTTACCACCTGCTGTGCCGGGGTCTGGACCTGCCCCTGGGGTTGCCCGGTGCTCGGGGTCTGGACCTGCCCCTGGGGCTGCCCGGCACTCGGAGTTAGGACTTGCCCCTGGGGCTGCCCGGGGCTCGGGCTCTGGTTCTGTCCATGCGGTGGGTGCTGGCCGATGCTCGGGCTCTGTCCATGCGGTGGGTGCTGGCTCCGAAGGTTCCGGTTCTCGCTACCCAGCTGGTCCAGTCTCCGCTCCAGCTCGTCGATGCGTTGGCGTTGGGTATGTATGAGGCTCTGCTGGTTCTGAACGATGCTGGTCAGCTCCCGCAGGTAGAGCACGGCGCGCACCGGGTTCTCCAGGAGGTTCTCCATCCCGGGAGCCGGCCAGCGCAGCACTGAACTGGGCGAGCTGCCTGACAGCACCAGGGAAGGAGGGTGGAGGATGGAGGGATGGGCCTCGGCTCCTCTATCAGCGTGCTTATATAATGGGGGGAGGGGATCTGACTGCCACAGCATTTTGCCCTCCCCCTTACACCTAGAGTAGAGTGTCAGCTCGGTGGGCAAATACCTGCGTGACTTCAGCACTGCCATCATCAACATCAAACATGGAAAGCTATCTCCTAAAATACAGATTGGTCACCTACCCACCCATTTACCTACCTACCTACCTATCTAGCCACCCACTCATCTACCTACCTACCTGTCCACCCACTCGGTAAGAACCATCGGGGCCCTGGGCAGGTTAATATTGGGAGCTCCCATCATTCTGCACATAGGACTGGCTAATGGAGCCAAACACATTCATGGTTCATAGGTTTGCCTTATGGTTAATCGTGCACTGCCTATATATGGTAGTCTTTATATTCTTTTGTTGTTGTTCATTCATTATGCTATGCTAGCAGGTAAACATGCCACATGTATATGTATGCATGTAATATTTGCATAAGATATGTTCTCTTGCTATGTAGTTAAATTGTGAATTTACTTCATTTCTACTATTCGGAAACTAGGGTGCCAGGGAGAGGGATGGCAACTTTTAGCCTAAGGAAACAAGTAGTTGGTTCAACATATGCAGCACATGCAATTTATGTATTTGAAAGATGAAAACTGCTGGAGTTGTGTGGTGTGACTTCATATATCCCTGTATCCCTGCAACTTCCAGCAGTATTACCTGAACAGCTTGAGAGAGAATTCACAGATATATCATATATGTGCATGCCTAAGAAAACCAGCGTGAGACTGTTTTCCATGACGTCATTGCTGTCAATGACAATCTGCAGAGGCATGGTGCTGTGAGGCAGCAGCCCACAACTCTGTATGCTGGTGGCTTGTAGGCCTGCCATCCTTGCAATGTCATGCACTGGGTATGAGCATATGCATTAGGGTTTTTCAGTGCAGTAAAACATACTAAATTGGGACTATTTAGATCTCACACCACTCAGGGTTATTGCCCAATCTTTGGATATGATAGTCCTTAAAGGAACACTATGGCGCTAGGAATACAAATGTGTATTCATAACGCTATAGTGTCCTAGTCACCGTATAGTTGACTGTTACCCCCTCTAAGGAGCAAAAAAGTGTTTACTTACCTCTTATCCCACGCCTCAGTGCTCTCTCTGAAGCTGGCCCGCCTCCCTGGCTAGTCAGCTAATCCTTTATAAAAGGAAAGCATTGGGACATGGGTGGCAACGAGCAGCACTGCACTAATCAGATGATTTCTATGAGACCATCTGACTGAAATAGCCAATTTTCAAAGTGACAACCACTAGAGGCATTGTAATCCTGCAGTGTAAAATATTGCCACTCCTGCAGAGCACCAATGTTTTACACTTCAGTGTTAAAACAAGAGACACATGGCGCCCAGAAAACTTTGTTGAGATGAAGTGCTCTTGGTGCCTACAGTGTCCTTTTAAATGGACTCTGGATATATCACTTTATTGACTATTCCAGGGCCGTCTGTAATATGAAAAGGACCCTGGGCAAAGCATTTTCTTGGGCCCCCTGCACACTGCCCCTCACACTTTTCACCCAATGCAGTGGGGAAACTAAAGAGAGATTCAAAACATACTTACACAGCCATATACACTGACAGACATACTGACACACACACACACAGACAGACATATTGACACATTTGCAGATACATACTGACACACACACAGACATACTGATACACACATACACTGACACACAAATATATACTGGGAGACATATTGACATACATTCAGACATACTGACACACACAGATACATACACTGACAGATATATTGACACACACACAGACATATACTAACAGAAATACTGAAATAGACACATACACTGACAGATGTATTGACACACACATACATACTGTGTGTGTGTGTGTGTGTGCCAGTATGTCTGTATGTGTGCCTGTGTGTCTGTCAATACGTCTGTCTGTCAGTGTGTGTGTCAGTATGTCTGACAGACATGCTACATTTAGCCACCGTCCAGGTTCATACCTTTTTCTGGAGGGTGGTGTGCCTGGGGTCCAGTGGCAGGCTGAGGCAGTTGGGAGTTGAGTAATGCTTTCCTATGGGCGGGTTTGAATGCGCGCATGCCTCTGGCCACGCATGCGCATTCGGCTCCACTCGGAAGCTGACGTCTATGGAGGAGGAGAGGTCACCAGTGCAGAGGGAGCCCGGCGCTGGATTAAGGTAAGCTGGATTAAGGTAACCAAACGGTGACTAGGGCTCTATAGCGTTAGGAATACATATTTGTATTCCTAACGCTATAGTCATGGGCGTCCGCAAGGGGGGGCACTGCTCTTTTTCGTGTGAGATTGAGAAATGCACTACAATACCTGTGCTGTGCATGGAGAGAGATTGGGATAGGAAGCTACATCTTATCCCTGCTTCTCTCTGCTTACTGAAACCGCAGGGGAGCAGCACATGCAGCCAGCAGAGACAGCCTACAGATCAGGTTAGTGAGGGGGGGGGGCATAGACTACAGAGCAGGTAAGTGAGGCATTGGGGGGGTGAGATAGCCTATAGATCAGGGAAGTGAGGCATGGGGGGCAGCCTATAGATCAGGGAAGTGAGGCATAGGGTGGCAGCCTACAGATCAGGGAAGTGAGGCATGGGGGGCAGCCTACAGATCAGGGAAGTGAGGCATGGGGGGGGCAGCCTACAGATCAGGGAAGTGAGGCATGGGGTGCAGTCCATATATCAGGGAAGTGAGGCATGGGGGGCAGCCTACAGATCAGGGAAGTGAGAGATGGGGGGATCCACCTACAGATCATGTAAGTGAGGGATGGGGGGAGACAGCCTGTAGATCAGGTAAGTGAGGGATGGGGGAGGCAGCCTATAGGAAGGGTCAGCAAGGAGCAGGAAGGTAAAGTAAGAGAGGGAGCAGAAAGGAGAAGGAACAGAAATGAGCAGGCATGGACATCAAGGAGCAGAAAGGGGCAGCAAGGTGCTGGAAGGGACAGCAAGGAGCACAAAAGGTAAAGTAGGAGAAGGAGCACAAAGGAACAGAAATGAGCAGGAAGGGTCTGCAAGGAGCAGGAAGGGTCAGCAAGGAGCAGGAAGGTAAAGCAGCACAAAGGTAAAGTAGAAGGAGCAGAAAGGGTCAGCAATGAGCTGGAAAGGGCAGCAAGGAGCAGGAAGTGTCAGCAATGAGCCGAAAGGGGCAGAAGGAGCACAAACGTAAAGTAGGAGAAGGAGCAGAAATTAGAAGGAAGGGGCAGCAAGGAGAAGGAAGGATCTGCAATATATAATTGCATTTTACACTGATTTAAATTTTTTTTTTACAGACAGCAGGGGGAGTACTCATTACAGGCACTCCCCCTGCTGACACTGACATGGACGGCAAGGACCTCGCGATCACATGGTCCAGGGGGGCCAAAGAGGACGGAGGGGGACTCCCTGGGAGCCCAGGTAAGTCCCCATACCGCGATCGCCGGCGTGGGATCGCCGGCGACCAGGTAAGTACATAGGACGGATTGGGAGTTCAATGCCACCCTCCGGCGTTTAGAGCTGGTTCCCTAAGGACGCCGTCCTTAAGGGGTTAAGCAAGTTTACTTTTCAGTTGCCTAGGGAATTTACCCATAATCCATCAGTCAAAAGAATCTCAGAAGAGGCAAACTGCAGACATCATTAACAGGGAGGAACATAATGGAGGTGCCAAGGTATTGAGATCCAGAGCAAGGGGGGGGGAAACTATAGTAAAGTAAAAATAAAGTCATGAAAATAAAAAGCAGCAAAAAAAAAACAATTGCTCCTCTAGACAATATTCAATACATGTATGCAATTAGATCAAATTATCTATATACATAACATCAGAGGTCAAATAATCATGAAAACAAAACATAGAGAATATAAGTACCAACAATATAAACACAGTAGACTTGTGCTTAGCTAAACCATTTGTTCTAAAAACAGAGAGCTTCGGCCGAATGTCAGTTTGGCTTGGTAGAATTTCGGTACTGAAAAACTGGGCCAATTAGTGTACTGCACACTATATAAATAATATAAAATATAGTGTATTTATTTTGAAGTACATTGTTAAGAGCTTTTTCCTGCTTGGTTGACAGATCAAGTAAGAAAAATTAACAAAGAGAGGGAAGAAATAGGACGAGCAGTAGCAAAAACTTTATTTATAAAATACATTATGTAGAAATATCATTTTTTTTAACTGCTCCTCCCTTTTTCCCCTCTCATTTCTCAGTTGATCTGTGAATAAAATCAACATTTACTTTCTCCTAGCTATCGATAATTTTTTTTCCCATCAATCATCTCTTTTTTTGGTGCCACAGGCGAATTTAAGAATCACAATGTAAAACAGACATCCACGTACATAGTATGTTTCGGTTGATGATTCGGGTACATTTTGGCTAGGAGTTCAGGAATTTAGCTGATCTCCCATTTGGCCCAAATCCAGATGAATTGCAGTTGGGACTGAAACTAATCTCCAGGTCTACCAGTTAGTGCATTAAGTAACATCTCTGTATACTGCAAAAACTACATAGCATGACTGTGTGCAGAATATAACTAGCTGGTAGAAGGTAACTTACTGTTTATGGTTATGGGCTGGTTGATAAGGGGAGACCAAAAAGAGGAGTAAGGGGATGGGTGAATGGGGATGCGCATGCATATGCAACTTAGCAGGACAAAGCAAAACTAAGTTTTAGCCTAAAATTGAAGAATGTGGTTGAGCAGAGTCAGAGCAGGAGCAGGTAGAATCAGAGCTGACAGACCCAGAGGTCAGCCAGTGTATCTAATCCAACTAAGTAGACGTATACCACTGGTGTAATTTTCAACCTAATCTACTGAAAAGTGTAAATTAATTACACATGGTAGGTTTGGAGGTATCATACAATCTTATTTGTTAATTATAAAAAAGCATTATATTTCAATTTTAAATTCACAATTTAGGAAATGAAATAAATGAGTCGCAAATTATGTCCTGTCAGATATTCATAAAAAGCTATATCTGGACTGCACTGCTTTCTTTTTGTGATTTTGTTATAGGTGCATGTGTCAAAAAAATTTTTAAGGCAAGTTGGGGATGCAGCCATTTAAAATAGCTGGTTATTTTTTTTTAACTCTGTTTTGTGGTACATTTTGCAAAGTTGTTGTTGTTTCACTACACTGTCCTATTTTGTAATAAGCTGTAAAGCATTTTTTTTACAATTGTCTTCAGCAGCAATTGAACATCAAGTAATATGCCACTCCAGCATTGATTAAAAAAGACCTTGCTAGAAGCACCATATATTAAAGTGAACCCAACAATGAATCCCTGGAACAGGGACAGAATACATTCTTCCAGCAGCATAAGCTAATTACACAATGATATTACAGAAGTAGGGAGTCTCTGGAGGCTTCATCTGATATTACACTGCTATTATTACAGGACCTGGGATCTGTGTTTAAACATAAGAGAACACAGAATGACAGTTCCTCCAGTTCCCATAACTTGCTGAAAACCTAGGTTAGACTTAAAAACCTAGAATAAAAAAACTTCGAATAAAAAGCAGCCTGGGAAATGTGATACCTGCCCTATAATACATTATGTCAGTATAGGGCGCAGAATTATAGTTGGAAAGAAAAACGTACTATATGGACTCAGGGGTCGTGTACCTGGGAAGCACAGTGCTAGAGCATCATTACATACACTTGCACATCATTAGACGTTCTCGCGCTGTGCAGCAGGCTCTAGGACCATGATAGGAGTGTTTCAACAGTACTCCCTGCATGGTCCTGAAGACTGGGGAAGCAGGTCATATCATTGGCGACAAGCCCCTTTGTAAGGTATGGTATATTAATTCCATATATGAATGTTACTTGAGCACCAGCCCCAGGCGAGAAATCCACAACACTCCATTGATTGCAAGAGACCCCGTCCGTGTGCACTTAAAACTGATTTCTGCCACTATTCCCACACATACTGCCACTCCTGTACCACCACCACACAACTTCCCCTTTTCCCTCACCACACACATCAAAGCCCCCCCAAACACAAACTACAGTAACATTACACCCCAAACAGCTCCTTTCCCACACCTGCAACTCCACCTTCTCATCAAACTAATATGTCTATTTTAGTTGGGGGGGTGGTGGCCTACTCTTAGGTGACTGGAGATTCCCTTCCCCCCTTAGTAATTACCTCCCAAGTGAATATAGCCCATCCCTAGTCATTACCCTAGGCTTAATTTTAAGGGTGAAATACGTCTGCTTTATTTGTGTAGAAAAATGCACTTCGGGGGTAAGGCATGCACAAGCAACTTACACCCTAAATGGTAGTGAGTTGGGGATAACAATACATGAGAAGGATTTGGGAATTGTTACATACAACAAACTAGGCAAACATTTGCAATGCCAATCTGCAGTTGCTAAGGCCAGTAAGGTATTGTCATGAATAAATAAGGGAATTCGTTCTTTGGATGAGAATATAATTTTGCCTCTTTATAAATCACTGTTAAGACCACACTTTACATATGCTGTGCAGTTTTGGTCAACTGTTCTAAAATAGGATGTTATGGCACTAGAAAAGGTGCAGAGGCGGGTTATAAAGGTTACAAAATTGATAAAAGGAATGGAGCATTTTAGTTATGAAGAAAGGTTAACAAATTTAAATCTCTTAAGTTTGGAAAAACTACGCCTCAAAGGGTATATGATAACATTACACAAATATATACAGAAGCCAAAACAACCCACTGTCTGGAAATCTGCTCATAAGCAGGAATATATTTAGAACACGAGGTCACGCATTTAGACAGGAAGAAAGGAGATTTAGTCTAAGGCAAAGGAAAGAGTTTTTTTATAGTAAGAACAATACGGGTGTGGAATTCTCTGCCTGAAGAGGTGGTTTTATCAGAGTTTATACAGATGTTTAAACATTAATTGGATAAATACTTGCATACAAGAACATAATATACAGGGATATACATTTTAATTAGTGGGTTAATAGAATTTCTTTCTAGTTTGCTGCAAAATTAGATGCATTTCAGACTGGGGTTTTTGCCTTCTTTTGAATCAACTGCTAAAACAAATGTGAGAAAGGTTGAACTTGATGGATGCATGTCTCTTTTCAACTATGTAACTATGTAAAGTGGCATTTTTATACCTGAGTCCACAACAGGGAGTTACCAGGAAAACAATGACTTTTTCCAATACCTGGCGCCTAGGTGTCTGTACTAGACGAGATAATTTTATTAACGGCCAGACATCTCATCGCCGAAAAATAATACACCCTGAAAACCTGGGTTTCTGTGCTTGCATCCTTAAACTAGCGTCATCTCCTTTTAGCTCTCCCCAAGACAGATGTTCAGTCCAAAAAGCTACTGCGCTCTCCGTCGGTACCTTGAGCTCCCTCAAGTCCTTGGTGTCGTTTGATGTCTCACCACTTCCTCTATCACCCCTCCAAATAGGCCCTATATGGTGGTCCTGGGACTGAGAGCGACCTTGATGAAGTTTTGCCTGATCTCGGCAACTCCGCAATCCGATCTGGAGTTCCAGGAGGTTAGTGGGATACTCCCGGTCAGACACGCCATGCCTCCGAGAGTTCATCACCGGTCTCCAATGTCTCTGGTCCGCTGGATAGGAGCACTGGAGGGGGAATAAGTGAGTGATAAAAGTCCTTTTGGAAGAAGGTGGCGTAGCCATAAATTTACATAGTTAGTAAGAGATCCTCTATTAACATATATAAATAATTGAGAATACAATATAAAATAAGGATTGTCTTGGAAGCAATAAAGTTTTGTCTTTTAGATATTTATTATATAAAAATATAAATATAGACATATAAAATCCATTACAATAATTTATAGCAGAGTTTATAAGATTAAACTAAATGCTTGCAAATATCAATAATAGATCATCTGTCATTTTAAGATGGAGCAGCGTCTGTCTCCAAGTCTCTCCTCTGTCCCTTAACATTTAAAAGTACACCTATTTATACCTTAGGTGTCTTCATTTTCGGGTCACTTTATATATGAAAAAGTAACTTCTTTTACTTTTATTCATTTTAGGACCTCCCTTATCTTGGCAAAAATACAAGGCCATAGCTAAAGGGTGTACACATCATGGAAATTTTCCTGACAGGTTCCAGATGGCATCTTAAAGTCTGAACATCTTTATCTACTCAGGTTTACCGCAGTATATTATGTACTGAAAGAGTCGTAGCATAGCCTTGAAGCTTGTTTATGCATTATTGTTATTGTATTTCGTCTGGGACAAAATGGCGTAAACATATTATGCACTGATGGTAAGTAAGAGGTTATTGCTTAAAGAAACATGTATGAAAAACAATATGTTCCATTTCTAACATCTTGTCAGTTTGCAATATCTCTTAAAGACAAAGTACACAGTTTAAGAAATACAACATTTCATTCTAAAACTTGTAATATTTGCATTTGCCCATAACACTCTCACTGACCAATACAAGTACACGCACTTTCTGACTCATACACACAAACACACTCACTGACTCATACAAATACAAATTCACAGACCAATATACTTACTACAAAGACCAAAACACACAAACAGATGAATGTGCACACATAAACGCGCACTGACCCATACATACACACTGCGGTATTGATTTAATCTCTCCCTTATCAGTACCCACATTGATGCCATCTTGAGCCTGCAATCAGGGCCGGCCTTAGGCATTTAGACGCCCTGTGCGAAAAATCTTCACGGCCCCCCCCCCCCCCCCCCCCCCGTCATCCATGTATGCTGTTATGTTTGTGTTGTCTGTGTATGTAATAGTACGTGTGATGACTGTGTGTGTGTAACGGATCACCTGGCACCCCGACTGGGTACCTCCGTTAATGGATGCTCCTAGCGCTTCCTGAGGACTCCAAGCACTCTGGCAGACACCACAATCACCGAATCCGAGAAACCTTTAAATTTCTCCCAAGCATATGAATGCTGTAGACCATTGAATAGGAATCATATGAATAGGCTTGTACTCCTAGCAGTCAACTGGAACAGCATGCAATAAATCCTTCCCCCCAATAATGAGACGACACATCACTTTGAGGGTAAAACAGGAACTCTGGACTGGCTCATCCAGCCTGGCTTTTATTACACTAATCCACATACAGGCCACACCCAGGGGGAGGCATAAAATAATCAATCACATACATGGTTCAGCCCACACATCCCCTCCCCTCAGATAACATTAAACTCAATTATCCGGTACACTTTTTCAGCCAAGTTCTGGATGTACCCCAAAACCCGGGGGTACACCTTTAAATCCAGCATCGCTGGATAGCCCTTATTCAGGGGGACAACATATCCAAAATTCAAGTAATTCGGATGAATGGTTCGTGAGATATGGGGTTCCAAAGATTTGACCGACCGCATGGGTAAAGTATCCGAAAACAGTTCCATGCATTTTGGCCCTGCGGTCGGTCACAAACAAGGGAATGAAAACAGGCGAATTGCCTGTGTTATAGAGCCTGGAGAGGGTTTGAATGAATTCCCTTGTTTATGGGGTTCTTTCTACCGAACGGCGGGTCATTCGGTAGTTTCCATACGAATTTCTGGAAGTATGGAGGTCTCAGCGGTGTTTGCCTAGTCAAGTGTCCGATTTTAGTTCCAGACACTCGACGGCAAAACACCGCTGTTCGGTAGTTTAAGATGGCCGCCGCCACGTGTTTGTTTCCCGAATGGCGGCCACCCAGAGGACAAAGACTACATTACACTGATTGCCAATTACCCGTTTGCAACATTGTTGCAAACGGTAATTGGAGGCACACTTATTCCTGGGTGGTCTGGTTGTTCGGTAGTTTCACTCAATATAATGAATGGAGTGATTCTACCGAACAATCAGATGAATGCTGCATACATATCACCCAGGCTAAACTTAACACATGAATACATATACAATATTACAGGCAGCACACTAGAACATGCTTCACAGTCTTAAAGGGACAGTAGTCCCAAAAGTCCCAATGTGTCCATAGATGCTGTTAAAAGGGCCAGTAGCAGCAATATACAGTACAATATGCCCAAATATAAATCTTTAAGTGTACCAATTTTCCAGGGGCCATAGTCAGCAGGTAAGAGGCAGGCAGCCAGGCCCCTCCAATGTCCAGTGGCGAGGTGGGTTCCGCCACAGTGTGATATGTATGCTATGTGTGATAATTGTAATGGGTATATTAACAGTGTGTGATATGCGTGTATTGGTTGTATGTGACACACACACACACAGACACACACACAGAGTCAGACGGCCATACACACACAGGAAGACATGCACACACACACAAGCAGACAGTCATACACACACACACACACACACAGACACACACAGGCAGACAGTCACACACACACACAGACACACACAGGCAGACAGTCAGTCATACACACAGACACACACAGACAGTAATACACACAGACACACACAGAGGCAGACAGTCATACACACACACACACACGCAGACAGTCATACACACAGACACACACAGGCAGACAGTCATACACACAGACACACACAGGCAGACAGTCATACACACAGAGGCAGAAGTCATACACACAGAGCCAGTCATACACAGTCACACACACAGAGGCAGACAGTAATACACACAGACAAACACACAGATGCAGACAGTAACACACACAGACACACAGTGGCAGACAGTCATACACACACACACACGCAGACAGTCAACCACACAGACACACAGAGGCAGACAGTCATACACACAGACACACAGAGGCAGACAGTCATACACACAGAGGCAGACAGTCATACACACAGAGGCAGTCATACACAGTCACACACACAGAGGGCAGACAGTAATACACACAGACAAACACACAGAGGCAGACAGTAATACACACAGACACACAGTGGCAGACAGTCATATACACACACACACACACAGACACACAGAGGCAGACAGTCATACACACAGACACACACTCAGAGGCAGACAGTAATACACACAGACACAGTGGCAGACAGTCATATACACACACATACAGTCATATACACACACACACAGGCAGACAGTCATACATACACACACACACACAGAGACACACACAGGCAGACAGTCATACACACAGACATACAGAGGCAGACAGTCATATACACACACACACACACACATAGGCAGACAGTCATACACACAGGCAGAGAGTTACACTCACCTGACAATCACACAGTTACCTGTGGAGTTCATTGTTGAGGCAGTGCAGCTCCTGGTGACTGTTTGGTGGGGAAGCAGGGACTCCTTCCTGCTTCCCCTGCAGCCGTTTTCCGGCGCTTTTAGCTCCGCCCCCGCCGCACGGTAAGCTCCGCCCCCGCTGCAAATGTAAAAAAAAAAATTTTTTTTTTTTTTTTTAATCGGCTGTGCGGCCGCACGGCGCCCCCTGCTCCATGGCGCCCTGTGCGGCCGCACAGCTCGCACACCCCTAAGGCCGGCCCTGCCTGCAATAAATCTGCAGTTTGTCCCTTAGGTTGCAACAATTCCCTCACCTTACTTGTGCTATGGCCTTCTGCAGCCAGATTTCCCTTAAAAAAAAGGTTTAACACTGGAACAGTCACCAACTAGTCCCAGGTTGCAGTGGCCACCCGAGAAATTTCAGTTTCCCTGCGGCCACACTTTATACACTCTTACACACACTGCATAGTCCCTCCCACGAGGAGAGAGAATATTGCACAGTCTGAAGTATTCTCTGTCCTTATGCACAGAATCTTGGTCACCAAGGTATGAGTTAATGTATTCCTGGGACCTTCAGCTCTGTGCATTGTAAGAAGCAGCTGGCTGCAATTGCTCCTTGCACCTTCTCACTGCTGGTGGCTGTCTTTAAAAAAAAAAATATTGTAGGAGAGCCTCAGTGTTAAATAAAACAATAGGACTGTAGAATAGTGTAAGATTAGATCAATCCTTGAAGAATAAAATGAAACGAGCACCTCTAATACATTGCAGAACTTTAGCGCACGGTGAAGGTCTAAGTTTGAAGCTGGTTCACTCGAATTATTGGCAGGTTAACCTGAATGCACCACTGACAATCATGTAAGGTCAGCCCACTGAGGTGGAGCATAGTTTTAGTCCTTTCTACACAGTCCTAGTGCCCGGAACATAGTGCAAGAGCTTCTAAAGATGCTTGTTGGATACAGTTCCCTGGTGTCCCCAAAAGTGCGACACAAGGAACTAAGTGGGGAAGATAAGACAGGGCATGAAAATCAAGACTATCTTGCTGAAATTGGGATGGTTGGGAGGTCTACAGAGGAATGTGTTTCAGCATACTCCAATTAGAGCATTCTTGCTTAGGCTAGGGCATATTTTTTAGATTTTGGAATCTCATCAATGATGAGGACTAAGAAAACTCAAGATCAATAGCCTAGAATCACTTATCTTCCTCCTTATACATACATCATCTCAAAAGGTCAAAATTTAATTCCCACCTTCAACATGGTGGCAAATCTTAAACCAGGGTTAGTCAACCTCTTAACATAACTTTGGCAAAATAACATTTTGAAGGCCCTTGAAGCGCTGAATCTATTTTATATTTAAATTGATGTGTCTATACAGGGAGTGCAGAATTATTAGGCAAGTTGTATTTTTGAGGATTAATTTTATTATTGAACAACAACCATGTTCTCCATGAACCCAACAAACTCATTAATATCAAAGCTGAATATTTTTGGAAGTAGTTTTTAGTTTGTTTTTAGTTATAGCTATTTTAGGGGGATATCTGTGTGTGCAGGTGACTATTACTGTGCATAATTATTAGGCAACTTAGCAAAAAACAAATATATACCCATTTCAATTATTTATTTTTTACCAGTGAAACCAATATAACATCTCAACATTCACAAATATACATTTCTGACATTCAAAAACATAACAAAAACAAATCAGTGACCAATATAGCCACCTTTCTTTGCAACGACACTCAAAAGCCTGCCATCCATGGATTCTGTCAGTGTTTTGATCTGTTCACCATCAACATTGCGTGCAGCAGCAACCACAGCCTCCCAGACACTGTTCAGAGAGGTGTACTGTTTTCCCTCCTTGTAAATCTCACATTTGATGATGGACCACAGGTTCTCAATGGGGTTCAGATCAGGTGAACAAGGAGGCCATGTCATTAGATTTTCTTCTTTTATACCCTTTCTTGCCAGCCACGCTGTGGAGTACTTGGACGCGTGTGATGGAGCATTGTCCTGCATGAAAATCATGTTTTTCTTGAAGGATGCAGACTTCTTCCTGTACCAGTGCTTGAAGAAGGTGTCTTCCAGAAACTGGCAGTAGGACTGGGAGTTGAGCTTGACTCCATCCTCATCCCGAAAAGGTCCCACGAGCTCATCTTTGATGATACCAGCCCAAACCAGTACTCCACCTCCACCTTGCTGGCGTCTGAGTCGGACTGGAGCTCTCTGCCCTTTACCAATCCATCCATCTGGCCCATCAAGACTCACTCTCATTTCATCAGTCCATAAAACCTTAGAAAAATCAGTCTTGAGATATTTCTTGGCCCAGTCTTGACGTTTCAGCTTGTGTGTCTTGTTCAGTGGTGGTCGTCTTTCAGCTTTTCTTACCCCCTCCACACACAGCATCCCTACCCCCTCCACACACAGCACCCATACCCCCCCCACACACCACCCTTACCCCCCACACACACACAACACTCCTACCCCCACATAGACCTCCTAACCCCCTACACACAGCACCCTTACCCCCCACACAACACCCTAACCCCCCACACACAGCACCCTTACCACCCCCTCCCCCCACACACACACACACAGCACCCTTACCCCACCACACACAGCACCCCTAACCCCCACACAGCACCCTTACCACCCACACACATACACACAGCACCCTTACCCCCCACACACAGCACTCCTCCCCCACACAGCACCCCCACCCACCACACAGCACCCCTCCCACACTCCACACCCCTACACACAAAGACATACACTGCGCCCCTCAATGCAGTATGTGTGTGTGTATATATATTCAGCAGTCTGTATGTATTCAGCAGTTTGTGTGTGTATTCGGCAGCCTGGCTGTGTGTATGCATGTATTCAGCTGTACGTGTGTACTCGACATTCTGTGTGTGTGTATTCAGCAGTCTGTGTGTGTATGTATTCAGCAGTCAGTGTGTGAATGTGTTCAGCAGTCAGTGTGTGAATGTGTTCAGCAGTCAGTGTGTGAATGTGTTCAGCAGTCAGTGTGTGAATGTGTTCAGCAGTCTGTGTGTATGTATTGCATTTGTTGGAGATACTAATAAATATACCGTAAGCTTCATTTTATCTATTTATATCATTATTTAAAATCTGTATCATTGAACTCTCTGTTGTGTTCTTCTTTTAAAACAAAAGATGTTCATTAGTTTGGACAACTGTACGAGTTGTTTTTTTTCTAAACTTAAACCTCAGTATTCCGGTTAAGTTACCGTGTTGGCACTCTGAGGGGAAAAAAGTTGGCATGTATTGCGGTTTGGGCACTCAGGCTCAAAAAGGTTCACCATCACTGATCTAATGTCAGTGTCAATCATTATTATTAACTCTGTCCCTTGCACTTGGAAGTCAGTAGAAAGAAAAGCATACATTTGCAATGTTGGATTATTATGACATTTACTAAATCTTTAATATACATTTAAAGAAAATAAAGCATTGTTTGAGAAAAAAAGTAAAAACGGGTTGTAGGTGATTTTCAATGTTTTATTAAAGGACCACTAAAGTGCCAGGAAAACAAACTCGTTTTCCTGGCACTTTAGTGCCCTGAGGGTGCATCCACCCTCATGGCCCCCTCCCGCCGGGGTGAAGTTGGAGGAAGGGGTTAAACACTTACCTTTCTCCAGCGCCGGGCTCCCTCGGCGCTGGGGACTCTCCTCCTCCTTTGGACGTCATCGGCTGAATGCGCATGCGCGGAAAAAGCCGCGCGCATTCAGTCAGTCCATAGGAAAGCATTCTCAATGCTTTCCTATGGACGCTGGTGTTTTCTCACTGTGAAAATCACAGTGAGAAGCGCGGAAGCGCCTCTAGCGGCTATCAATGAGACAGCCACTAGAGGCTGGATTAACCCCATTATAAACATAGCAGTTTCTCTGAAACTGCTATGTTTACAGCAGGCAGGGTTAACCCTAGATGGTGGTGTAGTGGTCTGGGTGCCTATAGTGGTCCTTTAAAATGTGTAAATTCCCCAAAAATGACAGCCCGTAAAACATTTCATGATTTATTACATGATCACTTCTATTATAAAAAAAAAAAAAGGACCACAGTGGACAAAGATGAGACTAGCTTACAGTACAGCAAATAATTAACTAGTTTATTATGGATAAAAAATTGCCTTTTGTGTAAGAAAGGACAAACCAATGGGTTCTCCTTGGTAAATGCAGGTTTAGAATAAGGAACTGTAATTCATTACATTTTATTTAAATTCATTAATGAAAAGAAGAACGTAGCTGGAACAGAGGATGACCTACATAGAGCTGTGGTGACTATCCCTACTGGAACATAATTAATTTGCTCCTGGCAGCCATCACAAAGTTTAACTGCATCTGCATCTCTTAATTTATACAAACTTGGAAAATGAAAGAAGACATATACTTGCCATTTATCCACTAAATAAAAACAACTTTTAAATTAGACGTATATTCTTCAACATTCAGTACATTTTAAAGGAACATTACCTATCCATATTGACGAATACTCTTCCATTTATTTTATAAAAATTATTCATTTTGTAAATAAACCAGGTAACATTGTTACTTTTGATTCTACTACTTTATTGGTATTGGCAAGTACTAAGGGACATATGTACTAACTGCTAATCTGAGACAAAGTGGTAAATCAGGAGAAATCACCATGGAAACCAAGACCCTCACTAGTAAAGGGTTAATGTGTTGAAAAAAATTTATGCTTGATCTATGCCACAAACAAGAGTGGGCATTTAAATGATATTGCTTGCCCTGGTTACATTTATTCACAATATAATAAATAGTAACTGTGGATCAGGCTGATAAGTAGCGTCGGGACGTTAACAATAATGAATTCGGCTGTGGGGGGAGCGAGGGACCCCCAGATCTGCCCAAGTAAAGGACTATATGACTTGTGTTCCAAACGAACAGCACAGAGTTCTGTCAATCTTACACGGGGCGTGGCCATTGGCTGAGCGGAAGCAAACTGTGATCATATGACGTTAGTCACGTGATAAGGATATCTTGGAGCTTTGAGGAGGTGAGTGTTCCTTCCTACCTAGAGATGTACAGTTACATTGTATCAGATCCAGGAGGAAGTCACTGTTTTATATGAAAAGCATGTTATTAGTAGTCGTAGCAGCAGTATATTATTTATATAGACTGGTCCAGCTATTGCCTGTGTATAGACAAATCATGTTCTCTGTTTACAAGTAGGCATGCAATGTCCTGTCACTATATCATATTCTCTTCTTAATGGCCACTGTTTATTTTCCCTACAGGAATAATCGTTAAGTTAAGAATGTTTACAATAGTCACTAGTTACTAAAATGAGAATACTCACATTTCTTCCTTGGCTACTGAAAATGAGTAAGAATGATATCCGAATTATATGAACTTCTATGCAAGTTGTATATATGTTACATATAATGGAATATATATAAATGTTATTATATTGTTATTTATTGGTGCAGCATGAACGTAGATATTCATTATAAAAAGGGTTTTATTTATTAATCTTTAAATGTGTATTCACATTTAACAAAGTTTAGAAAATTGCAATTTGGCTTGTTGTTATTGGTATTTTGGGTGCAATTGGTCCCTTTAAGGTAATTGAGCGAAGAGGAATTATCTTGGGCCACACGTAAAATATATACTGTAATTAATTTATATCATAACTTCAAAATACCTTTTCTTAGTTTTGATATTTCATTTGTTTAGTAGATAACTCCCTTATTTGTTATCCCATATGGGATTGCCATATTTAATGATACCGAACCAGGGACAGGGACACACCCCTATAACCACAGATATACATACACACAATCACAGACTTATACACTTACTCGCTGTAACAAACAGACATTCACATGAACACATTACTGGCATGCACAAACAAGAATTACATTAATACACCTACCTACCTTGCACTGGGAGGGCTGGAGTGGATCCTCTGCTGTGATGGGATCACTGTGCTATTCCTGCATAGGTCCCTCGCAAGGAAGCTGTGCAAAAAGAGCACAATAAGTAATGGGCTCCCTGCCTCCCTCACCGTCCAGCAGCTCAGGCGGCAACTGGGCCACATGTGGACTGCAGGCTTGACACGCCTGCTTCAAAGGGACATGATCACTCCGAACACTTCATCTCAATAAAGTGTGCAGTGTCCTTGTCCTTTTAACTTCCAATGTAAATTATTGCAAATTAAGTTCTTTACTTACCTGGAATGCAGCTCCAGGTGAAGCTCCTGGAGCTGCCATCCACGCCTCCACCTGTTTTTACCAAGGTGCCTCACGCAGTCCAATCACGGACTCAGAGTGCATGCAGAGGAAGGGAAGGTATGAGGACGGAGGGCAAGAGAAAAAAAAACTTTAAAAAAAGTATATTGATGGCAGGAGGGCTCAGAAAAGCTGCACATACAGATTCCTATCACCATGTCCACTGTATTCTTCCCATCTCAACAAAGCTGTCTGGATGCCATGTTTCAACCATGCAGCTGAAACCATTGCTGTTCTACAGGAAGCATTAGGTTGAAATTATCCAAGAAGTGGAGCAGAACGCCAGAGACTAGCACGGAGGGGGAGAAAAGTTAAATAAAATCACCGTTTTAGCCCTGAAAATGCAGCGGGACCAGATCACCTAAACGTTGACTAGAGCCCTGTAGTTGAAGGAATAAACGTATGTATTCCTAATGCTATAGTGTTTCTTTAAGATCACATCTATCTAGAGTTGCTTCCACAGTAATGACTGCATAAAACTCAATGCTTTCTTATGGGGATGTTTGAATGCTCAAGCTGTGCTTGCCTCTGAGGAGCATTGGTTTGGACATCGGCAGAGGAGGCCATGCCTCCTACATGACATCACAGGAGGAGGATATGTAATCAGCACCAAGAGAGTCCTGGCACTGGGAAAAAAGTAAGTCTTTTATTTATTAAAATTTTCATCCACCTGGAGGGGGTGGGACCTAAATAATAGTAGGGACACTATAGCATTATAACACTATAGCGTCGCTTTAAACACTAACTTGATGTATCTGCTTTACTTGGAATCTGATAGGCTTACTGCTGCTGCTGGTGGGGGGATGGTCCGCCCCGGGTGCCACTCACTAGGGGGGTGCCCGGGGCAGACTGTGTAGGGTCCTGGGTCACTGACCGAGGACCCGACACCAGGAGGGGGCCCGGCGGCTTGCTCGATATGAAGCCGGTGAGATGCCCCTCCTGCGCCCATTGCAGACACCGGTCCGCAGTGTGCAGAGCTGCAGACCATGTGTCTCGCGAGATCTCACCAATCAGAGCGTTGCCGCGGGTTACCACTGCAACGTTCTGACTGTGTCTTGCGAAATTCATGGTTTGCAACTCTGCGGAACTGCAGACCGGATATTATGGCCACTGGACCACCAGGGAGCCCACTGGACCACTAGGGAATTAAGGTATTTAGTCTCCCCCCCTCACACCATCGCCCGCCCTTCCCCTTGTCATCGCCCGCCCTTCCCCTCGTCATCGCCCGCCCTTCCCCTCGTCATCGCCCGCCCTTCCCCTCGTCTTCATCCCCCTCCTTCCTCTACACACAAATACAACCCTGTATCCAAACACTACATAAAAACACCTCACCATATTCAAAAACCACACTACAGAAAAAATGCACGCCTGCATTCAAATGCCAATACGTGCAAACACAGGTATATCCCTGCTCTCTTGTGAGTGAATTTATTTTACATTTTTCTTTTATCTGTTACCTGTATCCTACACATTTTTTTCATTTGTTTGTTTTTGTTCATTTGTATCAAAGATGAAACATAGAAACATAGAATGTGACGGCAGATAAGAACCATTCGGCCCATCTAGTCTGCCCAGTTTTCTAAATACTTTCACACAATGAAGAATCCTCCACTGACAAAATAATACATTACATTAACCTATAACTTTTCCAAAGCTGCTATTGAAACTTCCTTCTACATTGCATCTTATCTGTGTAATTATCAGTACCCATGCTAGAATACAGACTTTCTATTGAAATATTTATTTGTTTATGTACTATAACAATGTTACTATTTTTACCTTTAGATTGCCACTGTAATATTTTGCACATGCAGTTTTTTACTGTTGTTTTCAACAGTTTTTTTACTGTTTGCATATGTTTCACCAATATTTCATGTACATATAGTGATTAATATTTTGGCTGTTAGAATTTGGTCAGAAAACATTTCATTTGTGTACAACAAATGTTTGCTCTAGCCTCCCCCTATCTATCTTTGTCCCTCCTGGCAGTAAATATGTGTCACTTTATAAATGCTAATAATAATAATAATGGAAGATCCTGCATACATGAGCAAAATTCCTAAAGTCATCCATTCACAGATGACTGCTGGAAGACTTATAGGTAGATATATTAGTTAAAGGGACACTATAGTCTCCAAAACAAGTTTAGAGTAATGAAGCAGTTTTGGTGTATAGATCGTGCCTCTGACGTTTGCAGAAGTGATATTGAAAGCCAAAGGAGCTCATTAGTTTATATTAGTTATTATATTAGTTATCAGATATCATGGTGAAGAAAGAGTATCTGCAAACAAGCAAATGTAAATGAGACACACATTAGAAATACACAATATCAGTGAACAAGCCAGGTCAGACATTTGCGTTCTGTGCAACTGCACCACACTTACACTAGGACAGCAGTGCTTGGCTTACAGCTATGTGTAAGGACAATTATCCAGAAGCGGCATTGTCCATCCCATATGTATGCATATCTGCTATACATAAGGTATTGTGTGCATGCTGGCATTTCTTCACATCCATTGTGCATGACATACACAACATAGGTGTTCTATACTGTACAATATATAGCACAGCCTCTTCCGCATCAACCTCTTCATGATTAAATGACCTAAATTAAATGTTTGTCTGTTATGTTTACTCCTTATACAGTCAGTACTCACAATCATTACATAATATTCTTGTATCTCTGTCAGTGCTTTAAGAATACCACTAATAAGTGTGTGCGTGCTTGCTTTTAATATTTAATGTATTCACTATTTCTATTACGAGTCTGAAACGGTCTGTACTCTTTCAACCTGACTATAATCAACTTGTTTTCCTATTTCTGTCAGATATCATGTCATACCTTCCCCCCCCCCCTTCATCCTGCACCTCATAAAATCCACCCCCTCGCAAATCATTCTTCTCCTCATCACGTTTTTGCTCACCTCCCAATAATCAGCTATAGTCGTTAAGGGTTCTGATTACTTGCTTCTAATTGCATCTCATTTCCTTGGCCTTGGGGAATGCTCCTATTTATAGCAGAATATTACACCTTTACAGCTCTGTTTAATGTACTATTTTTGCAGGTGTTAGAAGTGCAGTAGCTTGGGATGCCTGCTCTACCTGCAGGGGGCGCTGTCACGATGCCTCAGAAGTCTTCCCAGGAGATTCATCCCTTCTCCGTTCCACTTATCCAGCCAGATCTTCGAAGAGAAGAGACCATCCAGCAGATTACGGATACACTGCAGCATTTGCAGAGTGTAGCCAATGATATCTTCAGCAGGTGATCTTTGTTGTTTAGGAAGAGGTCATACTGTAGCCATTTCCTTCCTCCTTATTAATCCGTTTTAAAAGCCTGGTATGAGTGAAGGGATTCCCTAGTCCCACAGTGCTTATTAACCTGACTAAAATCTCACTTGTGTGTATGTGAAAACAGGTTGTGCATTGGGGAGAAATTATTAATTCTATGCCTGAAACCACTTCAGACATTTTGGGGAATGTAACTTGCAGTTATAAGTCTTCCTGTCAATGAGCAGATTTGCAGTAATTGGTGAAAGGGTAGCAAATGGGTTTGCATATGTTTGAGTACCCGTACCTGCAGTGTAGTTATGCCCTGAGGCGCAATATTACTGTGTTTCTATGATACAAGGAAGGCAGTGAAAGCCTACTTTACCTATAGGTATCGTACCTGATTGTCGTTGTACTCATAGGACAGGAAATACCTGAAATACCATGTGAGGAGCATAGTAGGAGTCTGTGATTTGACCATGCAGGGAGCACTGTTTGTGTGTGCAATGGCACCATTTAGTGTGGCTAAGGCAGTGTCTAGGCCATTTCTTTCAAAGTCATATCGTAAAGAGGGGTAGTTTTGCTTTCGGGAGTGTACTTGAAGGTGTGCCCTGGGTTTTGGGGTGCAGGACTGCTCGAGAAATATCTATGTAAATATGCCCATCCTAGTACCATTAATCCCACTTTGAATGGCATTAAGATGCTTCTATATAGCAACAATAGCAATTGAGCCATTACACATAAGATGAAGTACCCATATATACTCGAGTATAAGTCGACCCGAATATAAGTGGAGACCCCTAATTTTACCCCAAAAAACTGGGAAAACTTATTGACTCGAGTATAAGACTAGGGTGGGAAATGCAGCAGCTACTGGTAAATTTCTAAAAAAAAATTATTATATTAATTGAATATTTATTTAGTGTGTGTATATAATGAATGCAGTGTGTGTATATAATGCAGTGTGTTTGTATGAATGCAGTGTGTGTGTGTGATGCAGAGTGTATTTGTGTATGTGATGCAGAGCCTTGGTGGGGGGTGGGCATTTTTATTATTATTTTTGTAAATTATTATTTTAATATTTTTTTGTTATTATTAATATTTTTTATTTTTATATTATTAATATTTTATGTTGTTATTATTTACATTTTTATTCATTTTTTTCATCCCCCCTCCCTGCTTGATACATGGCCAGGGAGGGGGGCTCTCATTCCCTGGTGGTCCAGTGGATGGGCTGTGTAGGAGGGGGGCTGGCAGAGAGCTGTTACTTACCTTTCCTGCAGCTCCTGTCAGCTCCCTTCTCTCTCCTCGGTCAGCTCCCTTCTCCTCCAGTGTAAGTCTCGCGGCCGCGCGGACCGTGGCAACGCTCTGACCCCGCGGCTCTCGCGAGACTTACAGTGGAGGAGAAGAGAGCTGCACGGACCAGAGGAAAGAGAAGGGAGCTGACAGGAGCTGCAAGAAAGGTAAGTAACAGCTTTCTGCCAGCCCCCAACAGGACCGCCGGGCTTGTAATGAGCCCGGCGGTCCTTGTATGTATTATGGCAATGTGCTGAAAAAAATGTGCTGAAAAACTCGACTTATACTCGAGTATATACGGTACATTGCTCGTATAAACATTGTTTGTTTGTTGGTAGCAAACCTGTTTAAAATGACAGGGGAAGACAACCTTCTGCTTCAATATTATCATTTTTTTTTCTCTCATTACAAGAAGGAGATGGGTTAGGAGAATGAGCTGGAACTAAGAGACATATTCAGACTTCTTTGTGGGAATAAGTGGAGGAAAGTCAAGAAAGATGAAAGAATAGAAGAAACAAAAGAAACAAGGCTGACCTCCCTAAAGCCAGGGATTCCTGATCTTGTAAAACTAAGAGCCTAAACGTGAAGCCAACAGATTGATGTATATGCAAATTACTGTCATTACAGTACAGTGCTGATGTTTAGTTATATACACCACCAGAGGTGTAACTAGAAACCATGGGGCCCTAGTGCTAAAATTGCCCTGCCCCTCCAGCCTGTTAGCCCCTCCATGTGTCTCATTCACGCCCCACAGGGTTAGTGTGGCATGGTTGATTATGACAGGATTGGAGAGGTTAATGAGATAGGGTGGCAGAGTGATGGAGAAAGAGTGTGACAGAATTGGGGCAGTGAGTGTGATAGAGAAGGTGAGTGTAATAGGGTGAATATGGCAGAGCGATGGGAGGTGAGTATGGCATGGGTTAGTGACAGGATTGGTGGAGTTATTGTGAGTGTGGCAGGGTGAAGGGGGGGGGTTGACAGTGTTTGTGGTGGGGTGACAGTTACACAGACACACCCGTGCATACACTGACACACATGCAGATAAACAAACACACACTGACATACATCCAGATACACACTATATAACACATACACATACACACAAACTAACACAAAGATATATATATATAGATATAGATATAGATATATACACACAGACACACATGCAGATACACAATAATGGGGTCAGAAAAGATGTCCTGTCTTAAGAAAGACGCCCTTTTGTTGTGTAATCGACACTTTATATCTGTGAAGAAGAGGTGTGGCTATTCCTGTCTTTCTGTATTTAACTAAGTGGTATTTAATTGGTATTTTCATAGGTGAATGCAGTGGTTCCCAAGCCAGTCCTCAAGGCACCCCTACCCGTCCAGAATTTAGGGATTACCGAGTTGTGTCTATGGTGTTGTGATATTTGGTTTTCTCTAAAAATGCAGCTTAGACACAACTGGGTAATCCCTAAATCCTGTTAGGGGAGTCTTTAGGACTGGCTTGGGAACCACTGGCTTAATGTATCTAATTTGGCAGAGCTATGTTTGTGTTTCATGAAGCCTTATGTGTAGTATCGTTATTTCTCTACAGGATTGTGCAGCGGGTGGAAACCAACCAGCACCAACTGCGGGCAATAAATGAACGAGTGAACTTAGCCCAGGCAAAGATAGAGCGAATTAAAGGTAGCAAGAAAGCTATAAAGGTGAGCTCAAAATATTTTGGCCACTAATCAAACCTCCTAACCAGTTATGAAACTACAGGGAGTGCAGAATTATTAGGCAAGTTGTATTTTTGACGATTAATTTTATTATTGAACAACAACCATGTTCTCAATGAACCCAAAAAACTCATTAATATCAAAGCTGAATATTTTTGGAAGTAGTTTTTAGTTTGTTTTTAGTTATAGCTATTTTAGGGGGATATCTGTGTGTGCAGGTGAATATTACTGTGCATAATTATTAGGCAACTTAACAAAAAACAAATATATACCCATTTCAATTATTTATTTTTACCAGTGAAACCAATATAACATCTCAACATTCACAAATATACATTTCTGACATTCAAAAACATAACAAAAACAAATCAGTGACCAATATAGCCACCTTTCTTTGCAAGGACACTCAAAAGCCTGCCATCCATGGATTCTGTCAGTGTTTTGATCTGTTCACCATCAACATTGCGTGCAGCAGCAACCACAGCCTCCCAGACACTGTTCAGAGAGGTGTACTGTTTTCCCTCCTTGTAAATCTCACATTTGATGATGGACCACAGGTTCTCAATGGGGTTCAGATCAGGTGAACAAGGAGGCCATGTCATTAGATTTTCTTCTTTTATACCCTTTCTTGCCACGCTGTGGAGTACTTGGACGCGTGTGATGGAGCATTGTCCTGCATGAAAATCATGTTTTTCTTGAAGGATGCAGACTTCTTCCTGTACCACTGCTTGAAGAAGGTGTCTTCCAGAAACTGGCAGTAGGACTGGGAGTTGAGCTTGACTCCATCCTCAACCCGAAAAGGCCCCACAAGCTCATCTTTGATACCAGCCCAAACCAGTACTCCACCTCCACCTTGCTGGCGTCTGAGTCGGACTGGAGCTCTCTGCCCTTTACCAATCCATCCATCTGGCCCATCAAGACTCACTCTCATTTCATCAGTCCATAAAACCTTAGATAAATCAGTCTTGAGATATTTCTTGGCCCAGTCTTGACGTTTCAGCTTGTGTGTCTTGTTCAGTGGTGGTCGTCTTTCAGCCTTTCTTACCTTGACCATGTCTCTGAGTATTGCACACCTTGTGCTTTTGGGCACTCCAGTGATGTTGCAGCTCTGAAATATGGCCAAACTGGTGGCAAGTGGCATCTTGGCAGCTGCACGCTTGACTTTTCTCTGTTCATGGGCAGTTATTTTGCGCCTTGGTTTCTCCACACGCTTCTTGCGACCCTGTTGACTATTTTGAATGAAACGCTTGATTGTTCGATGATCACGCTTCAGAAGCTTTGCAATTTTAAGAGTGCTGCATCCCTCTGCAAGATATCTCACTATTTTTGACTTTTCTGAGCCTGTCAAGTCCTTCTTTTGACCCATTTTGCCAAAGGAAAGGAAGTTGCCTAATAATTATGCACACCTGATATAGGGTGTTGATGTCATTAGACCACACCCCTTCTCATTACAGAGATGCACATCACCTAATATGCTTAATTGGTAGTAGGCTTTTGAGCCTATACAGCTTGGAGTAAGGCAACATGCATAAAGAGGATGATGTGGTCAAAATACTCATTTGCCTAATAATTCTGCACTCCCTGTAGATCTAAAGCTTCAACTATAAGTCAAGTGAGCAGTCAAACAGATAAAGTGAATAGAATTGACTTATTCTTGGTGAACTCACACTCTGCGTCCAGAGTTTGATTCTGCGATTGGATCTATTACGTGGTCGGACCACGCAGAGGTCACACTCACTTTGGATAAGTTATGTACAGCTTCTCCGTGGTCCTGGAAATTGAATACGTCTTTGCTGCAGTATCCGGCCGTGGTAGAAACCACCCGAAGGGAATTGAATGAGTATTTCACTAGGAATACGGAGGCTGGTCTCCAGTCGGCTACGGTGTGGGGCGTGCACAAAGCGGTTATCAGGCGTATACTGATTCGCGAAGCCACCCTGAAGAAGAAACGTAAAACACAATTATTGTTGTCTCTCCTGGAGGCTCTGGGGAAAGCGGAAGAGAAGCATAAAGCTGCTTCATCACCTAGTACATTGACGGACGTGCAGAATCTGCGGGCCTCGGTCTGCGAAACGCTCTTAGATGATACTGCTAGAGCTATAGTGTGGTCCCAGAGGACTTATTATGAAAAATCCAATAAAATGGATACACTGTTAGCCAGATCTCTCCGCCTGAGACAAGGACACTCGAATATTACGAGAATTAAAGACGCTACGGGTAAGTATTGTACGGATCCTACTGAAATAGCCAAGGTTTTTACAGAGTACTATACCAAATTATACAATCATTCCAGTGGGACTGATTCAGACCAACAGCGCGAAACTGATAGCACTCGCACCTTTCTGTCCTATTTATCCCTGCCGACATTGAGGGGGGAGGATTCCGCTGCCCTTGGAACGCGAATCTCTGCTGAGGAGATTGACGCTGCGATATCAATGTTGAAAGGCAATAAAGCTCGGGCCCGGATGGCTTTAAGGGCAGCTACTATAAAATTTTTTGAGAAGAACTTACACCCCACATGGAAACATGGTTTAATGATCTCATGGAGGGGGGCACTACGGACAGAGATATGTCTCTAGAAGATGTCGTACTCTTGCCGAAACCAGGCAAAGACGATCCTATCCCGGGAAACTTCCGCCCGATTTCGTTAATTAACCATACCTCCAAAATTTTGGCAAAAATCCTGGCTAGCCGATTAAACATCCAGACCAAGTGGGTTTTATACCCGGTAGGCAATTATTCGAGAATACTAGGCGTAACATCGACCTCATATGGAGGCAGGCGGCTAAAGGGATCCCGACATTGATCTTATCTCTTGACGCGGAAAAGGCCTTGGATAGGGTTAAATGGCCCTATCTATTTGAGGTTCTCGACACTTTGGCCCCCAGACACCTTTATAACCGCGATTAAGGCGATGTTCACAGATGTTAAGGCACGGGTCTGGATATTGGGATCGAAAATGATACCTTTCAGCTTGGGGAATGGAACCTGACGGACCCGATAAAGTCGATGGAGGCGCTGGCGAGCGTGTTAGAAGTTTACAGTGGCCGGATATAGGGTGAACCTACCCAAGTCAAGCGCGCTCCCTATTTGCATGATCGAACCAGATATAGCCCACATAGGTAAAACTTACAAGATTCGTATAGCAAGAGACCATATTAAGTACTTGGGGGTTCGGCTGACGGCGGATCCTGCCCGTCTATACCGACAAAATTATGTACCCTTGATCCACACCTTAATAACTGATATGGAGAAATGGCTGGATAAACCGATCTCTTCGATTGTTAGGATTCATTCGGTGAAAATTAACGTTCTCCCTAGGATTCTATTCCTGTTCCAGGCCCTCCTGGTCAGGCTGACTAAGTCTGACCTGGGTGCGCTCCAGCAGGCCATGGGAAAATGTATATGGCAGAATAGAAAACATAGAGTTTCCCGCAACATTCTTTATAGGGCAAAAACGAGGGGGGGTTTGGGTCTGCCGAACCTTTATTTCTATTATCTAGCGGCCCAGCTAACACAAATAGCATTATGGCACTCTCCTCCGGAAGAGAGACGGTGGGTGGACTTAGAGTCGTCTCTCATGGGACCTGATATCCCTCAGTTCTTCATGTGGGTCCCTAGGGACCACAGACCATCAATCCGTGTCGAATGCCCAGCTATTGCGAACTCCTTGAGACTTTGGGATGCCACATCTACTAAGTATGGGTTGTCCCCCCACTTCTCCCCGCTGGCCCCTTATCTGAGAAACACGGCCTTCATCCCGGGAATGGAAGCTAGAAATTTTAAGGGTATTGAACGCACGGGGGTCCAACGTCTATGCCATTTATATGAAGGTGGCTCACTTATATCGTTTGAGGAATTGAAAACCAGGGCTACTTTACGCCCCTCTGATTTTTTTCCGATACCTTCAGCTTAGGGATTACGCCCAGACTCCTGCGATTAAAAATAGCGCACTGACACCACCTACCTTCTTTGAAAACATGTGCCTTACAGAACAATTCCCTATGGGCCTCATTTCCATTATATATACACACTTAAGTACAAGCACGTCGGAATGGGGGGCGCTCACTTACATATCCCAATGGGAAGCTGACCTTAATGAGGAACTGGAGGGTGTTGACTGGCAGGAGATCTGGGAGGCCGCGGCGACTTCGTCTATATGTGTCTCCATGCAGGAACAATCTTATAAGACCATGTTCAGGTGGTACGCCACCCCGGTGAAACTTTGTAGGATGCACAAAATGTCTACAGATCTGTGTTGGAGAGGTTGTGGCCAAAAGGGGACCTATCTACACATGTGGTGGGATTGTCCTGAGGCACAAAAATATTGGAAACGGGTGGCAAAGCTTTTGTGGCATGTCTTTGATAGGGAGGTTAAGCTAGACCCTTGGGTATTCCTTCTGGCCAGGTCTCTGGATGATTGGTCCAGAGTGGAACAAAATTTATTGCATAAAGTGAACTTGGCAGCCAGGAGGGCCCTAGCCCAAGTGTGGCTACAGAGAGAGACCCCCACCCCCCCACCACTCAATATAGTGGTGCAAAAGATCAAGGATGCCTTCCTCATGGATTAGCTAACGGCGTGAGTCAGGGGCACCATTAAAAAAATTGACAAGGTCTGGGCCCCATGGATAGAAAGCAGAGTTGGCGATTAGGAGAGAAGGGGGACGGGCTCATTCCCCCGTACCCCTGTCTCTATCACAATTTTCTGGAATCGATTAACTCACTCAATCTGATCTCCTATGATGGGACTTTAAGGATCTCGCTGGGAGATTTACAGGGTACAGCCAGCTCCTTAGGCGCCACGAAACTTGCTACCATACGCAGCTACATAAAATCTGGTCCACGTGCACTAACTGCTATGTTTGTATGGAGGTTTGTTGTACTATCCCCTCCCATTCCCATTCCCAATCCCCTTATTACCCTTCCCATCTTTTTCTTTTCTCTCTATATCTCTGACTTTAATTTTCACTTCTTATATCTCTTACTATTATATCCTCTTACTCTGACTGACTTCTCCAATTCACACACATGTCAGCGAAACCCCCGCACTAGTTGTGGTGGGTTTCAGGGCGCCTACAGATTATATTAGGTCCTACAGGCCATCTAAAACGGCGAACCCATACGCTGGGTTGGAGATAGCTGGTTTTGCTAATAGGTGTACAAGTTACACGAGTCGATGACTCTGAACACTTTGTCAGAGTGCTAGGCGTACTATAGCCGGTCAATTTTCTTTGTTTTACTTATATTTCAAAACAGGGTGGGGCGCCATGAATATATGGACTCTCATAGCCAACAAACACTTGTCCATTACATTGCTTACAGGCGGTTATCTGCATTATGTTCATGTTGGTATATGAATATGTTCGTATTTGCTTTTGTATTATATTGTTTTCTGTTGAATATGGTGTCTGACCTTGCAATAAATAAAGAATTAATTAAAAAAAAAGTGAAGTGTTAAAAATATGCTCTGTGCAAGTTGGTAAAGTGTTTATTTTTATTTAGTTTTATACTTATAAAAAAAATTATATATATATATAGTGTTGTAAGTTAACAATCTTTCATTAAAGGAGCACTATAGGGTCAGGAACACAAACATGTATTCCTGACCCTATAGGGTTAAAACCACCATCTAACCACCCTGGTCCCCTCATGCCTCCCTAAATATAGTAAAACTTACTTGTATTCAAGTCTGCAGCTGCATGCTTTGTGCCTGTTTCCTTTAGACCTGGTGGTAGTCTGATCCAATCACAATGCTTCCCCATAGGGTTGGCTGAGACTGACTAAGAGGCAGATCAGGGGCAGAGCCAGCCCAATTCAAACACAGCCCTGGCCAATCCGCATCTCCTCATAGAGATTAATTGAATCAGTGAATCTCTATGAGGAAAGTTCAGTGTCTGCATGCAGAGGGAGGAGACACTGAATGTTTGGATGCATTTTAAGCAGCCATGACCCAGGAAGGATCTCTAACAGCCATCTGAGGAGGGGCCAGTGAAATTAAAACTAGGCTGTTATGTAGACACTGCATTTTCTCTGAAAAGACAGTTTTTACAGCAAAAAGCCTGAAGGTAATGATTCTACTCACCAGAACAAATTCAATAAGCTGTAGTTGTTCTGGTGACTATAAGGTTCCTTTAAATCAGGGCAACAAACGCATTTCTGCAGATATAATTTCTCTGCTCGCTCAATATTTACATGCACTTTACACCTCTTTCATTTTTTTTTTTGCTCTTTTATTTCCTCCCTCCCAATCCTTTTTTATTTTTATTTTTTTTGTAGGGCCACAATGCTAGTTTTGGGCAATTGACAGTAAATTAAGCCGGTTTGTAGAAGATCTAATTCTCTGATGGCCACCTTATCATTGCAGATGTTTGGAGGCACATCTTAGGAAATTTAGTCTACATGCATCCACAGTGCCATGGTTAAACAGCCACTGCCCTAAATCCTGCAACTCTCTGCTAATAATTAAGTGAAATCATTCAATCACCTTCTTCTCCTTCACCCAACTTACCCTTATTGTTACTCCTAGGTGTTCTCAAGTGCCAAATACCCTGCTCCAGAACGGCTTCAAGAGTATAGCTCCATATTTGCTGGTGCTGAGGATTTATGGACAGAGAAGAGAGCTCGACACAAGATACAGAATAAGCACCGGCCCCTGGATGAGCAGGCCATGTTGGTGAGTATGACCCCTGGGATTCTATCTCATGGATATCCTCAACTGGGAACTTTGTAAATGAGCCAGCTGCAAGTCTCTTCAACATATTAAAGGGACACTATAGTCACCAGAACAACTACAGCTTAATGTAATTGTTCTGATGTCTATGGCACATTTTTAATGTAAACACTGCCCTTTCAGAAAAAAAGGCAGGGTTTACAATGTTGTTTACAGTGCTACAGTGATTACATTGCTGCCTAGGGACACCTCCAGTGACCTCTACAGACAGCCACTAGAGGTGCTTCCTGGGGCAATGCTGCACAGTGCGGTTCTGGAAATAAGGTGAGTTATTAATACATTTATGTGGCTAAATAGTTACATTAAGACTGCAGCGTCAGGAATATATGTTTGTGTTCCTGACCCTATAGGGTTCCTTTAAGATTCCAATAGTCAACCATGAAGAATGGATGTATCAACTCACAAACTGTGTCACCCAAACGTTTCGATTAGCAGATCGCCATAAATTCTTTGTTAGAAGGGCTTGACATTGCCATTGAAGTACATTTGTCACACAAACTTGTTTTCACTGTATAGCAAATAAAACAGCATATATATACCTGGCTGTCTAAATGTTATAGTTGTAAAGCTATTGCTTTTTAATATAAATGTAATCTATTTGTATTACTATTCCATTCTCACAATGTTAAAAAATTACAGTATGTATGTGGTTGGGATGCTACTGCTCTGCACCAGTTCAAAATTACTATTTTCAAGGAACACTATAGGGTTAGAAATACAAACATGTATTCCTGACCCTATATTGTTAAAAACACATACAGGGTCCTTGACCCCACCTTAAATGACTAGAAATCTCACCTTTTTTCCAGCGCTGCTCGGGTCTGGCCCCGCCCCTGATCTGCCTCTTTGGCTGACTTTATCAGAATCGATGATCCCAGCCAATCACATTGTTTTTCCATAGGAAGGTGGGGTGGGGCCAAATGCCACCCTAGCCAATCAGCATTTTCTCATACAGATACATCTTTATGGGGAGCGTTCAGCGTTACCATGCAGAGCGTGGAGATGCTAAACATGAGTGCTGCACACTAGAGGTGTTCTTGGGCTGTAATGTAAGCCCTGCCTTTTCTCTGAAAAGGTAATGTTTATATTAAAAAATCCTGCAAGGTCTGACTAGACTCACCAGAAGAACTACGTTAAGCTGTAGTTGTTGTGGTGACTAAAGTGTCCCTCTTTAATATAAAACAATATATAATCTATCTCACAAGCTTTCTTTTAAAATAACTATTACACTTTATTTTACACATTTTGCTACTTTAATAGAAAAGCTGGCTTTGTTAGAGATTGAAATGGTGTTAGAAATATAGGACAAAAGCTTTCCTCAGCCCTAGTAAATATATTAAAATAGTAAAAGTAAGTTCTATTTAACTGTTTTAAAATGGTTTAATAATGCCTATTTTGTCTGTGTTTTTTTTTTCTTCTTCTTATGAGTGAAAGCAATTGTGATTATCTTTCTAATCCTTGGAAATTTGCCACTAGGTTCTTTTAATCTTTTTGGATTTCTGGTTGGTTGCTAAGCCAGCAGTAGATTTATGTTCCAGTGTTACTGAGTATTCGTTGATGGCAAATGTCCTTCTAATGCTCTTTATTTTCATGGCAAATGCTCGTCTGCAATACTCTTTCCAATATTTTTATATCTTCTCCAGTGTTTGTGTGTGTGTGTGTATTAATCAGAAGCTATGAATACAAATCCGGGTTATGATATTTTATACCCTCACAATAATTGCATGTTTAAGTTGTGATAAAACTGTTTAGATATGGTGAAACACGCCAATATTAAGATATAAAATATAACTTTTATTGTAACACTTAAAATGATCAAAAACAAGGATATATAACAAGAACCCTCCCAATAAGCTGGAGGGTTAAAAACATACCCTATATTTCCTGTAAATTAGTATAAGTTCAAAAAACTACCAGTTTAAAGGTTCACTCTTGCATAGTATTAGATGTACGATTTTATAATGAAAAAAGGAAAAGGGTGGGTTTCATTCAAATATATTATAAAAGTCTGCACATATATCTGGTTAATAAATGTAACGGATCACCTGGCACCCCGACTGGGTACCTCCGTTGAAGGATGCTCCTAGCGCTTCCTGAGGACTCCAAGCACTGCAGCAGACACCATAACCACCATAGACTCCTCCAGAGAGCAAAACAGGAACCAGCTATTCCAAGAGCTTAGCAGTGATTTAGCAAGGGAATATGACAAGCATAGCAATCCCTTGTAGCAGATTCCCCTCAATAAGAGACGGCACTCCAAATTGAGGGTAAAGTAGAACTCAGGTTTAATCACACACACTCTGCTTTTATGCAATTCTCCCCTGCAAGGGAGACGCCCACATACAATTATACATTATCCAATCACACAGTGGTTACATCCCACAGATTCCCTCCCCTTAGCCTGAGAGGTAACCCAATTATACGTACAGTTTAAACATACTTTTAACCCAACTTTCATAACTCTAAAACCATACATCCAATATTAATAACAGTTACATATTATTAATCAGCACATTCCAAATACAAACATACCCAAAAATCATACGAATCCGTCCAGCCGTTCGGGAGATAAGTATAAGTCACTTTTGACCGACCGCAGGCACATTTTCATGCCCAAAACAGTTCCATGGATTTGGGCTGTGCGGTCGGTCTATTTTACACCGAGAAAACGACTAAGTCCCATTCGAACGAGCGTTCGAATCTTCGAACGGGACTTAGTCTCCAGCCGCGGTGTCGAAGAAGGCCCGGGTCAGCGGTGTTCGTGCACTTGGGTAGCCGCAAACCATTCCATAGATTTGGCTGCACACACCGCTGACCGCGTTCGAGTTAAGTTAAAATGGCCGCCGCCACGTGTTCGTTTGTCGAATGGCAGCCACTTCGACGACTTCGGCACTTCGATAACTTCGGCAATTCGACTGCATTCGAAGTGCCAGTTTAAAAGTTGTAATACTGCTCCCAAGTATTTAAAGGGCCAGGAACAGCATACAAAAATCCATTGTGCCCAAATATACTTCTTACAGGGTTAATACACCCCAGGGCCATAGTCGCAGGGCAGGAGGCTAGCAACCAGGCTTCTCGAGTTCACAGTGGCGAGGTTGGTTCCGCCACAATAAACTAATCCTGTGCCAGGGATAATTGAACTTAAGAAATAACCAAACGTTTAGAACAATAAAATATAGAGTATCAATCTCCTACTGTATTTCATCAGATTAGCCTTTGTAACATAGTATGCGTTTGAGGTATGACAGGGAAGGTGCATATGTCGGCTGTTCCCTGCACTTGTCTGAAAATAAAGAAAAGATTTCTAGTCCCTATGTATTTTACAGCAGGCACATGTTCCCTCCATGTCAGGAGCCCATATAAATACAATGATAACGGAGAAACTAAAAGGTAAGTATAGGTTCCCGAATTGGGGGGGGGGGGGGGAGGGGGATAAAGTCAAACAATTTGAGGTATTGAGTCTAGGAAAAATCCCCCAACCAGTAATACCTAAGGTCTGCACTCAACGCACATTTCACCCAGCAGCCATGGCTGGGATCAGTAGGAGTACTAAGTAACAGCCCCATTATAGATGGCATTAAGGAAACTTTCAGATTAAAAAAAATGTAAATACTTTTTTTTTTTTTAATTTTCTTTATTTTTTATGCATATATCTGCAGTATTTTCTTTTAATATATGTAACCTGCACCATTCTCAAAATAGGGCCAAAGAAAAATATATCTTGTTCTCTTAGCAGCCCTTATAAGAGGATTATTTTGTGATATCACCACTAAAGTGATATAAAAAGTGTGAGATACTTGAAATCTCTTGGATCACTGTTCATTCAACACAATCAATGTTTGTGTGAAAATCTGGATGACAGTTCTCATCAAGCTTGTTTTACGTATTGAAACAAATCTACTGGAGCATTTCCAGTAGAAAATATTTCACAGACCATAATGGTTGATTATAGGAGAGAAAATCTATTTTGTAGGAATACACACAACCTTCTTACCTTATAGTTTAACGTTTCTACAAGCAAAATCAGGCACTCTCACAAATGTTCACTTGCATCTAGATAGATACTATCTAAATAGGGATCATGATATTTGGAGATGAGAGTTCATCTTTACTATCATTCATTCTTTGTTTTTTTATTTTTGTTCCCCAGGAGAAGCTGAAATATCACCCACTGTATGTTAACACAAAAGCGAAAGAAGAGGAAAGTGCAGAGGATGGTTTAGGAAGCCTGCCTCGGAACATCAATTCGGTCAGCGCTCTGCTTCTCTTCAACACAAATGAGAACCTGTAAGTGTGCTATGGAGATGGGAAATAGAAGAAAGCCACAATCCACTGACTCGTTAATGCAGAGCGTTCTATAAATAAATGATCTTTTTACTCAAACAAATATTACATCATATTATTACACCATATTCTGAATATCTGGTTGAGCAACTACAGCCTTCAATACATTTCAACTCCTCGGCCTACATGAAAACAAGAGGAATTTTAGTTACCAGTTGTAAGACAGGTCCTTGTGGGATACTTTACATTTGGCCCTTGTAAATACTAAAAATATTGTAGCCATTTATGCTGTAGAACACAATATGGGAGGCGAAGAATGGGAAGTAAGAAGTAGCAAGGCATAGGAAGACTCCTTACTTATAGCACTAGGCAAATTCCCCTCACACATTAAAAAAGCACCGATAATTCAAGTGAAAATTCAGCCTTTACATTAAAAATAGTGAACTGTTTTTTTGGTTTTTTTTATGTAAAAGCTGAATTTTTACTTGATTTTATCAGTGCTTTTTTATTGTGTGAAGGGAATTTATTGGCCTGTTTTTGTGTTTTATCCAAATGAGCATCTTTCCCTTATAAATTAAGTTTATTTTAGTTCCAAAATAGTGCTATAAGTAAGGTGTCTTTCTGGGCCTTGCTATTTTATACTTCCTGTATCATCGCCTCCTGTATCGTTTTTTACAGCATGTACAATAGTGGCTACAGTATTTTGTGCATTGACAAGTGTTATTTTCTATTGTTGCTTTTGGACGAAGAGAAGAGAGGTTTCCCTGGGAGTGCAGGAAATTGGTAAAATAATTGATATATATGAATGCATATACTTTGCCTGAAAGACAAGCCTCGTTTGCTTAGTATAATTGCGGAATTCACAATGAAACGGTTTTCTTACAACTTCCTACATTTAAAAAAAATTTCTCCAGATATCGGAAGTATGTATTTCTGGATCCGCTAGCTGGTGTTGTGAGTCGGACTAACCCAGCTTTAGAAGGAGAGGATGAGGAGAAACTCTTTGATGCACCTTTCTCAATCAGCAAACGAGAGCAGTTGGAGCGGCAGGTGAGGGGATCAGGAGACACGTGTTATGTGATTCAGTCCCAGTCAGATATATTTTATCTTACACCAGTTTTTCAGCTTTTATTTTTTTATTATTATAGGAGCCACTGGAAACTGGATTGTTATGAGCTCTCCTATCTACAACTATTATAAGAGTATTTCTTTTTGCAGACTGCAGAGAATTACTTTTACGTACCAGATTTGGGGCAAGTTCCTGAGATAGATGTCCCCTACTACTTGCCAGATCTGCCTGGGGTAGCTGATGATCTAATGTACAGTGCAGACCTTGGACCAGGTATTGCTCCTTCAGCTCCAAGTGGTCCTATTCCTGAACTTCCGACCTTCAATACAGAGGAAACTATTGAACCTTTGAGACCAGGTACAATTTAATCTCTGGGGACCACTGAATAAAGATGTATAGCAATAAACAAAAAGGAGTTGATAATATTTTTTTTCCTTTTCCTTTTCCCCCCCAAAATACTTCTAGTACTAGTAGATGGAGATGACTAAGAGTCCACATTGAACACCTGAAGTATTTTGGGAGGAGCAAGAAAGGGGTGGGTGGCAAATCAAGTTTTTGGAAAATAATTTTGATTAGGTGGCATTGGCTATATATGAGTGAGAGCAATATCACCGTATAGTCTTATGGAAAAATGTTTGTTTGTAGATACACATGATGGGCAACTACTGCCACCACCTCCACCACCACCTCCTCCACCACCTCCGCCACCACCACCACCTCCTGGACCAGAGGTCTTTGTACCACCTGCACCTCCTCAGCCCCCACCGATTTCTGTTACTCCAAGTGGAAGAGGCAGAGCTGAGAGTGAAGACCCAGGTAAAAAAAAAATATATATTTTCCTTTCATCATAAAATTTGATAAATTGAGTGTGACTATGACAAAGAAGTGATTCAAAAAAAAAAAAACACACTAGAAAGATAAATGTATTTTTGGTGGGAATGCCCTATATGATTCTGGATATAGAATATAAACTTTTATTCCGCATTTAGCAAGAGCCTTGAATTCATATTGTCATGTTGGGGTGCACCTAGCACTTGCTGATTTAAGTATTAACCCCCAAGAACACCATCAAACAACTAGTGAAGGATGAATTGGCGGAATGTTTAAGTTTCAGGTGTGGTTTTATATATTTAGTAGCAATTTATGTGATGTTTTGCAGGGTTTTTTTTTTCCCAGGGTGCATACTGTTTATCTGCCTGCCTCCCAGGCAGTATCCCACCTTACACTGACTTTCCTTGTGCATCCAGAGCTTACACTGTGTTCCTTTCTGCACCATTATGAGGGGTCCTAGCTTCAGTTCCATGCTTACCATCAATGTATGCACCATAACTTATTTAACTGTATAGCAGTTAGCAGTGGACTTTGGAGATAACGTCTTCTTTTATGATTTTCCAGGCAACACCATTTCTAAACCTGCCATTTCCTGTTGCGCATTGCATTTTACATTGTTCTGTTTTCCTTCTCTGTGCAGCAGATCTACTTACTCACCATCCATGCTTTACACTGGCCCCATCTCATATCTTATCACCAGCTCGCTGTTCTTCTGACATCAGTCTCCTATTTACTGCCAGTATACAGCCTTATAGTATCTTTATGTGTAAATCTGCATATTTTCCCTTTTCCCTCCCAGCTGCTGTAAGAAAAGCTCCTAAGGAAGTGGTTGATCCCTCTACTGGACGGGCATCATTGCTGGAGTCCATCCGTCAGGCTGGTGGAATTGGGAAAGCTAAATTGCGCAATGTCAAAGAGAAGAAACTGGAGAAAAAGAAGATGAAGGAAAAAGAACAAGGTGCTCACAGGATAGTGAAGGGGCAAGGCAGAACTATCTTCTATGGGCAGTCAGAATGGGTGCCTAATCTGGGTGATGAGCAAATTTAGTCAGTACCTGTCAGAGCAAGTGAGGTGCACTCAGACAGCATCTCCCATCACTCTCTGCTTGTATCTGGCAGAGGTCCATGATTTAAGAAACATCTGCTTGCTGCTGATAATTCAGATGCTCTAGGATGAGTTCAAAGCTGCTGTGAATTACCTGCATTACACATCTGACTGACGCTCTGCATGTCGTTAGTCAGGGTTTCTTTACTGTAAAGGCATGTGATTGTTGATATGGATAGAAGAGGAATTAATGGGTATACTAACACATTCAATGCTGGAGGAATTTATAGTATTGTACACCTTTTATGTTCACACTCCATACTGTCACATTGTATCCCTGTTTACAAAGTTGTCACTATCCAGCCAAATCTCTGTCAACCATGGTTTGTAAATCTATGTAAATCTATGATGTTGTGTCACAAACTTGTTTACCTCAAAGTGGGCAATGAATTTTGCAAATTAAATAAATCTTTGAAAACAACTCAAAGAATTTCACGGGTATGCCATTTATAAGAAGCTCTGGGTCCTTCCAAGTTTTGTAGGCTTCTTTAGCTAGTAGTGTTTTTTTGTGTTTAGTTGTTGCTTAGAAGTAGGGTGATTGCACTAACCCTGGGTGAGAGAGTGTAAGAGATTTTATAGCAAACCAGATAGTTGATGCTGGGGTTCATAGGCCAGGGTTAATTGCTGCAAAGTTATGGCTTCCTGCTAAATAACCGTTTTGGTGTATTTATTGTGTGCATATTTGTTTTTTGTTTTTTCTACAACTCATATTATGCTTTGCCGTCCTTAAGGCTGGACAAGCATTATGGTAGTTGTAGCCCCCTACAACTGATGTGAGCGTGTATTTGGCCACTCCCATTATAGTTTAATAATGAGCTGCCAAATGACTTGTACTAAGGTATGTTATTAGACTGCAATCCCCATGCTGATAAAATAAACAAGTCTGACTGACTGGTAACCTTCCTTTCAGTTCATGGTGTAAAGTAAATGTTTCTGTTTCTTTTGTCCTCTTCTTTACAGTCCAAGCTACAGTAGGAGGCGGTGACTTAATGTCCGATCTCTTTAACAAGCTACAAATGAGACGCAAAGGTATGCAAACTTACATTGATCATTATTCTTCATATCCGAGATAATTGTAAGAGAGCTGTGCAGGACGTATGTGGTGTCAAGATATGCGGCACATGGCTACTCTCTATATATACCATAAAAAACAAGGGGTGCAGAGACTTTGACTAGCAAGGGGTATTGTTACAAAAAGGATTAGACATTTCAATTCACTTACAGGATTAAAATAGGCTACAATGCCCATTACCCAGAGCAGGTATTGGAGTAAGGAGCCCATAAGTGACATAGTGTACCATATCTGATGAGTGTTCCCATTCACAGAGGGAAATGGAGCCGAATGATAACATCAGAGTGATTGAGACGAAGCTCTGGAACCAGTCCCAATGCATTTTGTAAGAGACTTCTTTAAAGTTTACCAGCTCCAGACAGTAGGCATAAATGTCATGCCCTCTGTATTGTGGATTTATTTGCCTAATATTCCCAGTATAAACCACGGAAGTCTCTAATGTAATGCATTCTTGATTTTCTGATTTATTTTCTTATTGCAAGACATCTGGTTTTCTTCGTGGAGACCATCCTTCAGCATATGTGGGAAACTGTGGCTCATGTTATTCGGGGTTATTCAGTAAAATGAGATGTGCAAGAAATTCAAAGTGAATATCTGTTTTAATTTTTTGTAATTAAGATGTTTATTGAAGGGGAGGTTTATTACATTTAATTTATTTATTTTAGAAACTTGTAACTTTTTATATCTGGCTGAGCAGCCATGATGGGTGTGACACTACTCAAATCTGACTAACAGCTGCTAACCCTAACTCAATACAACCTCATTTACAAAACTCTCAATAAAGCAAATGTCATTTTTCATGGTCTGGCCCCCCTGTCCACCCTACAACACAACCAATTCAAGCCTTGGGACCAGTGCAACTTACCTTTTCCAATGCTGTGCCAGCGACACCAGACTTCTCTCATGGCAATGCCATCTTTGTGTTCACAAGACCTACAACGTGCATGTGTTAACTCTCGCAATTGTGTGAGAATCAATACAGAATGCCAGAGGTTACTATGCTGGGAGGAGGTGAACACGGCCATCGACAAAGTTGACAAAGGCTGTGGATCTTTGTCAACTAAACTCCACACTTTGTCAAGTTGTGCCAACTCCCAGGTTATATATAAGGAAAAGTATTATTTCGGAAACAAAAAACAGGACAACTAAGGGGGGAGGTTTTAGAAAATGCCGACATCAAAAAAGTGACAGATCCTTTTCAAGTTTAATTAAAGTAAAAAAGAGAAAACTTGATGACCATTATCCTTTAAGGCCAAAAAGGTAGGCTACAATGAATTTGCAAATGTTCTTCTCATTTTATTTTCATTTTGGTGTCAAGCCAAGAGATCGTATTTATTAATTTATTAATTGACTCTTTGCACTGGTATTACAATTTTAAGTCCTATACTACTATCCAAATCACAAATGTATGAAAACATAACATAATATAATAAAATAATATAGTAATATAGTAATGTAATATAATAATAATGGTGTGTTGTTCAGGTAGAATCAATTTCTGGTTGGCCTGTAAACTGGCCTATGGTTGTGGATAGCCAGGTTGACCGTCCGGCATCATGCTTACATGTCGTGTGACTTGTGTGGTGCACGTTGGGCTAATACACTGTTGCTATAGCTATTCATGTGAGGTTTCAGGGTGTGTGGCTGCTGGTTGCGGTCTCGGTAATTCCCCCCATGGACTCAGTCAGTATGCCCCCCATGCTTCAGAGTAAGGGTCAAGGTCGTGATCTTAACATGATCTGGTACCTGCGAGTATGACTGCGTGCTGGAAGGCAGAGTCTGTCCAAGCCTCAGCAACCACTGCCCTGCGGTGTTTAGATTTCAGTACTTCTCCCAGCGCAGCACTGGAGGCCATTGATAATAAAGGCTATCATCTGGGGGGCAATAAAGCATAGAGTTGCCTAGGGAGGGAAAAGTGGCACCTACTCTCCTCTATGTAGGTTGGTGGGTCGGCTACCGCTCCAGGAGGCTTACATGTCTGGGACAGGACAGGAGGCCCTGTGCCCGGTGTAGTTACACCTCATATTGTGTGTGCTCTCCCCCTCCACCCCCCGACATCCCATCCGCTAGGTCAGTGTTAATGTTCCATTTAATATGAAATAAATAATTTTACTATTTTTCAGATCATACTTAGGGAAATTTACAAGCTAGACTTGAGAGACCTACAAAAACACTGTAAATAATTTTGTATGTTGTGGAAAGAGACTAAAGTTAATAAAATATGTTCTACATAAAAATGAGGTAGGAAGCAGGCAGGGACTGCCTCATACTCAAACCTACTGCTATACTGCCAGTCTGAAATGGGTCCATTGTGGCATGTACCTCTTGGGGTTTAAAGTTGGGTATTGTAGAACCAGGTTTGACATGCCTGGATTTGCTACAATTTATTACATGGCTACCCACATCCTTAAGACTGCTTCTGTGAGTTAAATGCCCTATAGTCCTGACCCTATAGTGTTTAAACTACCATCTAGTCCCCTTGTTCCCTCTTTCCTCTATAAATATAGTAGAAGTGTACTTGTATTCAAGCTCTGCCGCTAACCTCCCTGCTATCTGCTGACATCATCAAAAGTAGTGGTCTGAGCCAATTACAATGCATCCCCATAGGATTGGCTGAGGCTGTCAAGGAGGCATCAGGGGCAGAGCCAGTAAGTCAAAAACAGCCCTGGCTAATCAGCATCTCCTCATGAATAAATGTATCTCTATGAGGAAAGTTCAGTGTCTGCATGCAGATGGTGGAGACACTGAATGGAAGTGCTGCTCACTGTGCAGCACTGCCTCATGAAGCATTTCTAGCAGCCATCTGAGTAGTGGCCAGTGGAGTTATCACTAGGCTGTAATGTAAACACTGCATTTTCTCTGAAAATACAGTGTTTACTGCAAAAAGCCCGAAGAGAATGAATCTACTCACCAGAACAAATACAATAAGCTGTAGTTGTTCTGGTGACTATAGCATCACTTTAAAGACTTGTTGATGTATGACATGACTGTTGTTGATGTGGGACATGTACCTGACTCTTTAACAATGCAATCTCCAGTTCTACAAAATAGGCCGTTCCCAATGGCAGCTCCTTGTGTCTGAGGAATTGCAGATGCGAGCATTCATAGGTTTCAGGGCTTAAATGATATAGGAAGGGTGTTCTCTTGCCGCTCTTTTGAGGAGCATTCACACCTAGCTCCCATCGGTTATTTTAGCTATATGCAGGTATGTAGTTTTGAAGACAGGACCGATATAACACTGGTTTCTAGGGCTCTTACTTAGCAGGAGCCATGCTGCCTGAGGGGTAATTATAAACAAGCTCTTCGCCACCTTGTACCAAGATTTATGCTCACTGGGGCCATTGGACCTGCCCCTTCTCTTTGTCTTATATTGGGATTTTGAATATTGACATATGACCAGGGCGGATGAATCTGTACCCAGAATCCCACCTCATGAAATTATGGTACCCCTGACTCTTTATAATATACTATGGAATATGCGATTAATTGTAATATAATGAGATATAACTTGACATATTAAACATACCGGTAAATATAACTAGTCAGACTGCACAGCCCTGCACATCAAATCACTAGATAGAAAGGAATGGGTTGCTGGTATGGTCTATATTTGTGTAGTCCTGCAGGAGCAAGATGTTCAGAAGATGGTACATCACACTGTTTTGGTTTTCGCTTATGAAAGCTATTGTTTTGGATATCTATTAAATGAATTGTGGGGAAGGGGCACCTTATTCCACATGTGGTGAGTGTGTCCCTAGGCAATAAATATTCTGGGATAAGCTCGATTAAACCTAAATGAAATCAAATATAGAGCAATGTTCTTCATAAATCTGTGGACTTGTCTCCTTAACCCCTTAAGGACCAAACTTCTGGAATAAAAGGGAATCATGACATGTCACACATGTCATGTGTCCTTAAGGGGTTAAACCTTCCTGTTTTACATACCAGTCGATGCATTCACTTCTTTTGAAAATATGTTTATTGCAAAATGTAACCTTGCTTTTGCAAACTGTGTCTTTAGATCACAAGTATCTATATGATAGGGTCTTTCCAAGTTTAGTTAATTCTATAGAGAGTGAATAAAAGCCTGCTAAATGAAAGGAAAAAAGCATGAAAGATTAAAAATATATCAACTCAAACTTACGTTTCCTGCAAATCACGAGGATATGCAGCTTCTGCAGTGAGCTCTGACTTCTAGACAAGGAAGTGACTCTCCTAAATCCCATTGAGATATATTATATACATATATATATATCCGTGCTCAGCAGTTGTTCCTTTATGAAAATGCATGAATGAACTTACTGTGTAAATAGCTTTATTTATGTTTTTCATAGCACACTTAAAGGTGAAACTGCCAGTTCTGCGGAATTTGCACCATTGCATAAAACATTAAAACTGATTTCTAACTTGTATTCACTTTTTTGCTCATGAGATGCTCCATTTTCTTTTAAATTTGTATACCATTTTTAGCAATTGGCATCACACCCCATTTCAAGTCTGATAAAGCCTCGATAGCAGAGTTGAAACCTTGTTTTAAACTTGAGACCAATAAAGTCTGCTCGGGAACACAACTTTGAGTTCACAGGCATAGCAGAGGTTTATCCTCCCTGCCTTGTGCACCCTAGTTGAAATATCTAGAGCTAGTGGAAGAGGCAGGCACTCTGGGCTAGTGCCCATCTCACCGAGCTGTAATATAGCTTATTGAGAAGCATAGGAAAGCCCTGATTGCATGTTTCTCAATGAGAATTCTCTTGGGTATCCCCTGATGTACACAAAGTCTAGGCTGAAATGGAAGGGTCTGCTGACAGCAGATCTGCAGCTTTTGCAAGCGGTTTCTGCTTTACCCCCGGAGAAAACATTCAGAAAAAATACATGCATGGAAATGTATATATAATAAAATGTGCAAATCAATTTTAAAAAATGGAGGGTTTCTTTAAAAATCATATTAAGCAACAGCACCCCACTAAGAAAAGATAGACACCTGAACCAATATGTGTTCTGCATATATGTACTGCAGGTACAATAGCTAATTCAAAGAGCACCTGTAGATATGGTGCTTGAGATGTCTTTTAAAGGAACACTACAGTGCAGCACTGATCCAGGAAGCGCCTCTAGTGGCCGTATGAGTGACTGCCACTAGAGGTGTCCCTAGGCACTAGCGTAAACACTTTGGGGTGAGTGGAGGGGGACAAAAAAAAGTGCACTAACAATTCCAATAAATCAATATAACAGGCCTGGAATTTGCCTGCTTTCTGTTGATTCATTAGAACTAAAACAAGTATGTTCAAATCCATCATCATTTGACTCAGTGGTTTCCAAACTTTTTAGGTTCAAGGGGCCCTTAATATTTCAATATTGTTCCAAGGCACCCCAAGTCAAAATTTCTAGGCTTTATATCTGTACAGCGCTGCTGCATTTACTGGTGCTATAGTGTAACGTACAGTGTTGGTGTTTGAAGGTGTGCTTGTATATAGTTTTAGTACAGGGGTGTATTTGTATGTAATGTTTGATTGCAGGATTGTGTCTGAATGTAATGTTCACTTTTAAATGCGGATGTACACTTGTGTGAAGTATTTGTGTTTGATTAAAGGTGTGTTTGTATTTTCTTTGGGGTTTGAATGCAGGGTTGTGTTTGTATGTAATATTTGTGTAAGATTGCAGGAGTGTGCTTGTATGTTGTACTAGTGTTTGACTGCTTGGATGTATGCACATACACTACCACATACATGCAAACGTTCACAGCTATTCATGCACATTAACACACAGATACATATAAAAACTACGACACATACACACAAACTTTTATATAGACACTGACACAGATACACACAGACACATGCACCCTGACACACGCAAACATTGATATATGCACACACCATGACACACACACACACACCCTGACACAGAGATGCACATACACAGATGTGTGTACACACACCCTGATATATATATATATATATATATATACACACACACATACACAGACTCACACTAATACACACTTATACACACTCATACACATACACACATATACATAAGTGATATTTCTTTATATCTCCAGCCACCCTCCTGTTATCTTACCTTAATGCCCGGGAGGGTGGCTTGGAGTCCTTCTGGCTGGTGTGAGTCTTGAGCAGCTCCTGCAGTGCTCCTCTTCCCACACGCCTGCCTTCCTCCCACCAGGCTGACATTACAGGGGTCCGGTCGAACTCTTAAAGGACCGCGGCACTCGATCGGGCCCCTATCCAGCAGTAATGTTTCCCCAGTGCTACAATCATTGCACCGGGGAAACATTCCACGGCACCCCATGTGCACGTCGCAGCACCACACAGTTTGGGAACTGCTGATTTGACTCTTTCCCCCCTCCCCCCATCGGATTATTATTAATTTAACTCTTTGTTAATGAGTCATAAATCAACAAATTCTATCATGTATCATGTCAGATGCACACATATTGTGCAATCCGTGTAATAGTAGTTGGCATGATGGCTTCATAAATTTAAATTTCAAAAATGATTTTTGGAATTTGTAAATGTGTCTGACAATCATGTGTACACATTTATGGCAAGGAACTGGTTAACCAGGCCTTTCCTGCAAAATGCTCTCAATGGAACAGGGCCAAGCCAACCCTCTTACATCAGTTATTCGCATTCATTCTCCACTGGAGATTGCAGAGCTGAAATGAGACAGCAGAAGGTTTTGAGCTTCTCTTTGTTTAGTTGACAATATTTATCAGACACCTGTCTGTTAACAGAAAAGCCTGCAGTTAGAAAACTCTGCAAACCTGTAATATGTAGATCTTCCTGCTGGAAAAATGATTCACCTTGGGGGAAAAAAAAAACAATCTGTACAATACATTTTTCCCCATTTGTGAAACAAATGTATACACTGTGGCTCATCGGTGTCTTCATTTATGTGATATACTGGTACACAAAGCCCTGCGAACTAATGCCAGACATGGAAAGCTGGTGATAAGTTGAAGGATAGATGCTGTGACAAGTTGCCAAGATTCATTGATTTGCACTGTCAGCTTGCTGAGCCTCCCATCATGTCATCCCTGTCCAAACATCTCCTGAGAGGTGAAAAGGACACAGTGAGGTAATGTAAGACACTAGGAGGTCTGTCATATCCTCTTTTTAAGCTTAGCAGTAACAGACAGTGCTACATGTTTGAATGATTACACTCACTGTTCAATAATGACTGGTGAAATTACACTACCAATCTGTACATTGCTATAGAGTAAGTTCATATTCAGTTTGCATGTAGAAATGAATAAAGAGATAGAAAATAATTTATTCCAAGAACAGACAGTAGGATAAGTGAGGAATACATAACAACAAGCCCATGAGCAGTACATTAATATTATATAGACAAAACAAAAAATGAAACATCTAAAGTTGAAACCAAAAAAGTTAATCCAGTTTAATATACTAATAATATACTAATAATATACATTGCCAGTAGCACCCTAGACGCCCAGGAAGAACAACTATGTCCTCTACACATAATGTGTATTTTTCAGACCTTCTCCTCTATCTGGCGTATTTGTTCCACGCGCGTCAGCCATCTTTGATGCATAGGCTCATGTTGTTGCAACCAGTGGGTAGAAATCAGGGACCTAGCCACAGTGAGCTGTGTTTAGAGAGTGTTTTTCTTTTTTGAGGATATTGGTAACCGGGTCTGATTAAGCAGTATGTCTGCAGGATGGATGTGCAGCAGTCTTCCTACCGCTTTGGGGTCTAGGGATATATTCTGTGGTGTATCAAATCAATTTGTTAATATTTTGAAATTAATCTCCTGCAACCATGTGCCCTTTGATGGGACAAGACCAATATTTTATCCCGGTGAGCATTTAGGTGGGGGAATCTGCATCCCCTGTAGTAGTAGTCGTTAATATAAAGCACATATGCGCCTTGGTAGAGGCTCGGTGCACATACAACAGACCTCAAATACTAATACACAAAAACAAGTCCTGTGCTCAAACTCACACTACTCCTAGGTGGTAGCAATAGACTTAGTACACATCAGCCCCAATACATACAATAAAAAACAAAGAAAATAGTTACCTGCGCACTACCCCAAATCCCTATGCATATTTACACAAATTGAGTTTTTTTTGCTTCACTGGTACCAGGTGGGCTTACACCTAATGGCCATTGGAGTGAAACAAAAAATCTCCATTTGTCTAAATACGCACAGGGATTTGGTGTAGTGTGCAGGTAATTTTTCTTTTAGACCTCAAATACTGTGGGCTGTCTGTCCAGTCAGGTAACAGCTGGGATTCTATTTTTATTTATTACTGGCATTTATAAAGCACCAACATATTTGCAGCGCTTTACAATTAGAGAACATACAATATACACAAGGCAAAGAGGGCCCTGACCCTAAGCTGAGATCTAGACATTGAAGCTCTTTTATACAAAGTGTTTCGATTGTAAGTTCATGGGCTCTCTAACTAAAGCATGGGGAAATTTTATGTGATGGTTAAAGTTAAAGGACCACTCTAGGCACCCAGACCACTTCAGCTTAATGAGGTGGTCTGGGTGCCAGGTCCTTCTAGGGTTAACCCATTTTTTCATAAACATAGCAGTTTCAGAGAAACTGCTATGTTTATGAATGGGTTAAGCCTTCCCCCTATGTCCTCTAGTGGCTGTCTCATTGACAGCCGCTAGAGGCGCTTGCGTGCTTCTCACTCTGATTTTCACAGTGAGAGCACGCCAGCGTCCATAGGAAAGCATTATGAATGCTTTCCTATGTGACCGGCTGAATGCGCGCGCAGCTCTTGCCGCGCGTGCGCATTCAGCCGACGGGGAGGAGAAGAGGCGGATCGGAGGAGGAGAGCAGGAGATCTCTCCGCCCAGCGCTGGAAAAAGGTAAGATTTAACCCCTTTCCAGAGCCGGGCGGGAGGGGGTCCCTGAGGGTGGGGGCACCCTCAGGGCACTCTAGTGCCAGGAAAACGAGTGTTTTCCTGGCACTAGAGTGGTCCTTTAACTTAATTAACAAAATTAGTTCCATAGTTCCAGCCAGTTCGAGGTCAGGTCCTGCTGGCGGCGTTCAGGAAAATAAAATGGCCACCATAATCTGTAAATGGGAGTTTGGTTAAATAAAAGTACCGAACCGGGGGAAAGCAGTTGATTCAGTAAAAGTATTGGAGTTGGCCTGAGGGCGTTATTCACATCGGCCTTATCTAGAATCTGAAGGAAATTGTATTGGTATAGTTTATAGTAGTTATGGTATAGTTTGGTCCATGCACTATCGAAAAGGGAATTAGCCTCCATAGACTGTAAGCTTGTTTGAGCAGGGTTCTCTTCAACCTATTGTTCCTGTAAGCATTTTCATTTTTGCAATTGTCTTATTTATTGTTAAATATTGTAAAGTGCTACGGAATTTGTTGGCGCTATGTAAATGCCAATGATAAGCAAATAGGTCTAACCGAGACACCATCTGGAACAGAATAGTGATGTTTAGCACGTCTGATTTACCAAGATTTAATTTCAGTTTACTCCATTCCCCATATCGGTTGAATTCTGTGATGATATTTGGTAGTGAGATAGTGGGCTGCTCAACATAAAAGAGTAGACTGAAATCATATGTTCCTAACTTTTGTAGTAAAAACTGTTAATGCTTTGATTATCCCTAAAAGCATTAAGTAGTGGTTAAATGGCCAATATAAATAGTAAAGGCAACACGTACCATTTCTGGATATGGTACTTGTAAGGGCCATGTTCATTCAGACCCTAGCATTAAAGGGACACTATAGTCACCTAAACAACTTTAGCTTAATGAAGCAGTTTTGGTGTATAGAACATGCCCCTGCAGCCTCACTGCTCAATCCTCTGCCATTTAGGAGTTAAGTCCCTTTGTTTATGAACCCTAGTCACACCTCCCTGCATGTGACTTGCACAGCCTTCCATAAACACTTCCTGTAAAGAGAGCCCTATTTAGGCTTTCTTTATTGCAAGTTCTGTTTAATTAAGATCTTCTTATCCCCTGCTATGTTAATAGCTTGCTAGACCCTGCAAGAGCCTCCTGTATGTGATTAAAGTTCAATTTAGAGATTGAGATACAATTATTTAAGGTAAATTACATCTGTTTGAAAGTGAAACCAGTTTTTTTTTTTCATGCAGGCTCTGTCAATCATAGCCAGGGGAGGTGTGGCTAGGGCTGCATAAATATAAACAAAGTGATTTAACTCCTAAATGACAGTGAATTGAGCAGTGAAATTGCAGGGGAATGATCTATACACTAAAACTGCTTTATTTAGCTAAAGTAATTTAGGTGACTATAGTGTTCCTTTAAAGATAGTGTAGAGGGCTAAGGCCCACTCACAAAAGCTACCCCAGACTCCAATGGGTTGTAACATCAAATACGTAAATGTCCAGTCCACCCTGTCAAAAGCTTTCTCAACATTGATAGAGAAGAGGAGCCGTTAAGGACATATGGATAAAAAGATGGGATTTCTAGCTCTTGTTCAGTGTATATGTAGCAGCTCAAACTTCCCAAACCAGAGTCTCTTCCTTCGGGCTATAGGTAGATATGGAAAGGGGATGTAAGGAAACAGCGTCTTCAATAATGTCCTGAATTCAGTTAATGTTGGAGTGATATGGAAAATAAGAGGACAAAATAAAACGGAATATGGTAGTGCTGAAAAAAATGGAGAGATTCTGTATTGGTGTTTCTGGGAGTGTAAGTTGGGGCCTAAAGAATAGAGCTGGAGATAAAACAGTTATATGAAGGTATTTAGAGCCAGGAGGAGCAAAGAAAAGAAATTAAGGGAGGGTAGAGTAAACATTTGTTGTATACCATTAAACAGTTTACCAACCAATTTCTATCACCCACAATATTAATAACTGTACATAAATATATTAAACTGGTATCCCTATACACAAAATTCCATAAGCACACACATTAGATGCCCTACACACTCCACTCCCTGAGCAAACTCATGGATGGAATGTGTAGGTGGACTTATGGGTGGGCCTTATGGGCATAATCACCATCAGGCCGTGGGGGCCCAGACCTTGAGCTGTGTAAGGGGCCCAAAAAATGGAGCTGCTTCCTGTAACCCCAGAACATTGATTTTTGTGACCAGTTACAAACGGCCTCCAGAGAGCCTATTCTACCACTGGAGCCAGAGCCAGTCATCATCCTCATCTGGTTGTAAGTAGGCTATCTAGTATATTAGTGACGCTAATCTCTAATTTACCTCACATTAAAGGGACACTGTAGTCCCCAGAACCACTTCATCTTAATGTAGTGGTTCTGGTGTCTATAGCCTGTCCCTGCAGGATTTTTAATGTAAACACACACTGTGTGCAGCACTGGCGTTGGTTCACTGGGTGGGGCATTGTAATGTCACATGGTAGGCGGCAAATTTTTCTTTCGAATAGGGCAGCAAAAATCCTTGCACCAGCCCTCCATGTAGATATAGAAAGGGAATGCACGGAGGCAGCGCCTTCCCAAGTGCCCTCACCCCAATAACGATGGAACAATATGCAAAACAAGAGGACAAATAAGACTGAATATAGATGTAGTATTTTTGATGCTGGTGATTTATAAAAAAAAAAAAAAAGAAAATGCTCTTACATTCTTCTGGAACTTGAAATCGGCTCTAGATCTATGCACTTGGTCGTTACAATCCCTGTTTATGATCTTGGTCTCTGTCTTACTCTTATGTGGAAAGGTATCCTTCGGCCGGTCAGTGTTCGTAGAAGTGGTCTCTTTCAATATACCTTTTTATCACAGTGAGTGTTCACCAGTGTATAACATGAAAATAAAACCTGAAGATAGCACAGTAAAGTTATGCTAATCCTATATAGCTTAGGTGGTATCTTCCCCATCTAGGAAGTATGAATCCTCCAGGTAAAAATCTTCAGAGATAAACAGCAAAGCCCAAATTCGATAAATCAGTTTTATTTATAATCAAAATAATAAACAAAGTATAGTATAAACCACTAACGTGTTTCACCTTCACACAGGCTTACTCAAAGGAGTCTGCTACAATTGTTTGAATGTTCATATCAGAAATTATTTTTGGGTTAACAATATTATTATTATTATTATTAATGCTATTTATATAGCGCCAACAGATTCCGTAGCGCTTTACAATATTATGAGAGGGTATTTAACTATAAATAGGACAATTACAAATAAACTTACGGGAACAATAGGTTGAAGAGGACTCTTCTCAATCAATATGGATAATTCCTTGCGGCCAGCCAAAAGATCTTTGCATAAGTCATCTGCCAATTGTCTTTTGTGGAGGGCTTCTAAGTCTGAAACTCTGTGGAGGATAATCCCGTAGCTTTTCTGATTGTTGCTTCTTCCAGTTCGTGCACAAGGAAATTATGCAACCTTTTACTACACGTTTCTGGGCCTCCCAAATTGTGACTGGGGATAGATAACTTGAATGGAAATAACCACCTCCTTATCTATCCTAAGTTTCGTCGAAAATGACCTATTAGTAACCATGTAGCTAGTTGCTCTCCAAATCCCTACCAACATAAAAAGCTTTAATATATTAGCCCCCACAACCACAAGCTTTGGGTGGGTGTGCCATTATAAGTGGGTTTCTAATACTGTTCCAGATAATAATGTGCCTGTTATCAGACTAAGGGTGGGACATCTAATCTCATAGTATTGTGTGCACCAATCTATTTAAAAAGAAAAGTATTACAACTTGATTTACATGTAACGTGGAATGTTCAAATTTGCTTGTTTGCAGGAATTTCTGGAAAGGGTCCAGCTGCTGGAGACGGAAGTGGAGATGCTACGACCGGGGCATTTGCACGAATTTCTGATACAATCCCACCTCTACCCGTGCCACAGCCTGCCTTGGGCGATGGCGATGAGGATGACTGGGACTCATAGCCCTGACCTTGGAGTATTACTTCAAGGCATTCCACTTGGGTATCTGCCCTTCTGCAGCTTCTCAACAAACCAGCTCAGTGCAGGACTGTATTAACACTGAATTAACATGGAGAGTGAGGGTGTTATGTGGGCCCATCAACGCTATATCTCCTGTCTAATGTGCAAAAAATATATATTTTTTTTCCTTTCCTGACATTCGTCTATTTAATTTTGTGCCTAAAGTGATTATTAAAGCTCAGGTCACACAGATACAGTTTTCAATTACATACCAGGAATAATACTTTTCTCCTGTGGTTCTAGAGCTTCTGGCTGTATCCAAGCTGTCAATCAGTATTTATTTCTCTTACTGCAGCTAAGCATGTTTTACCCAACTTGCCTAATATGACAGTTTGTCTATTTTAGAAGTTAACAGCTTAGAAGGACAGCAACCAGTAATAATGAAATGGTCTCGTATTGTGTAGTTTTAATCTTTTTGTTTTAGCACTACAAAGCGATTCGGCTGAATTTTTCTTTTAAAAAACATTTATTTCATATTAAGAGGCAGCATTTAATTTGAATATAATTTTGTTTCAAATAAGTTGGTATTGCAGCACTGCTATTATTTTTTTCTTTGCGTGAATCCGGATAAATCAAATTAAGAATATATATATATATATATATATATATATATATTTTTTTTTATCTACAAGCTGCAAAATGTTTGACTGCGTTTCTACTTAAAGAATGTTAGTTTGTCTATGTAGAGATGGCCATCTTGAAATTACAGATTTTCGAAACCATTACGTGATACAAGTGGGCTGAGATTAAGGTGTTTTTTTTTGTTTTTGTTTTTTTTTTTTTAGGGTAGAACTATTGTTTGCAATTATTAAAAATGCACATTTGCTAAATGATAAACACAAGATAAATGTAATTATTACAAGTTCTACATGATAGTGCCTAGAAATTACTTATTTCCCATGTTTCCTTCTGCAGCTATCACTGGTGTTTTCTTTAAATGCTCAGAGATCTGTATAGTTATACAAAAAAATATATAATGTATACTTTATATTGTAAACACAGTTTAGTTAACGGATTCCATTTAAAATAAAGTAGAGCATTACAAACTAGACTTTAGTTTTTGGAAAAATCGCAATTCAGATGAAAATTGTCTTGTCTATTTGTCCAAATTCCACAATGGAAGAATGCACTAATTCATTGACACAAGTTTTATGTGGTATTACCAATCCGTATTAAGGGTTCCACTACCAAGTTAGGGAGCTGTTGTGTTTAGTTGACAGCTTCCTAATGCAGTTATATCCACTAAACGGCTCCCTAATTTGGTATCCTACATATAGCAATCCCCAATCCCAAATGTACTTAGGGAACTATCTTCTAAACAGCTGAAAGAGCCAAAATAATGTAAATCTTAATTTTGATCTTTCTGTTGCTTAGTACATAGCTCCCTAATTTGATATCCTTATGTGAGATTAGCATATTTAAAGATTCCAAAATAGGGAGCTATCTACTAAACATAGCTACCTCCCTAATATAACACCCTTTAACACGACAATCTTACATAAGTGGACCCAAACTAGGAACTTATCTACTTTAAAAAATAAAATTAAAAAAATTGCCACCACTTGCTGCACTACATTTGGCTGAGTGGAAATTCCAAATAACTAAAAAAAAAAGTGGCAGGTGTTCAAAATCAAAGAACTATGCACAAAAACATAAATAATGTGTATGCAATCCAGCATTACTCGCCCCCAAAAAATAAAATAGCCAATACAGCAGTGGTGCGATCAGAAATATACTTAATAATCTTCATAAAATTATGATCTGTGAAAAGTAATGAAGTGTAGAAGACCATCTGTAACCTATATAATATAAATACAGTGGGGAAAAAAAAAGGGAATCAAGGGATCTCTCACACATATACCAGAGCCCCTTCACCCTTGACTCTGTTTAAGCCACACCAATTGTGAGGGAATATGTCCCACATATTGCAGGGTATTCAGCTACACAACATAGCTATCTTCTGCACCTAGACATGGGGAGGACAAGAGTGACCAGAAACCCACTGGCATAATATTAGGCTAATTATAAATAAGTGGTGAGGAAGGTGGGTTAAGCGCACCAGGGTAGACATCACGTGATCTGGAACCTCGGAACCCAGAAGGAACTTAATGTGTTTGACGATAGACAGCTGTACCTAGCAATATTGTGGGTTATCTTAGTAGGAAACTCACCACTTGCAAAGTAAGCAGTTCTAATTGTTTTTTTTTTTTTTATATCACAAGATGTCTGCGATATTACACCAGTGGGTTCCTGGTCGCTTTTGTTCTCCCCTAGTCCAAGTGCAGAAAATGACTATTGTGTAGCTGAATACGTTTAAATACGTGGGACATATTCCCTCTGAACTGTATTTGTTTAAACCCAGTACCAGACCTGAATGGGGCCTCTGGTAAATGTGAGTGAGATCCCTAGATTTACTTTTTTCCCCTCACTGTATTATTTATTTATATATATCTATCTATATATATATCTATATATATATATATATATATATATATATATATATATATATATATTGTATTAAGGCCGTTTGGCCTGTATTTGTGGGAGGGGCTTAAATTAATTCACTCCCCTATATAAGGGACACCCCTTACCTGACTCATATCGCTTGAGGTCAGCATCAGAATGATTTCCACTTCCGGGTCATCCAGACGCCATTTTACCTGATTACTCCATGAGGTTTTCTAAGCTGAGCTGTGTCAGGAATCCAGCCACAGGCTTTTCCGGCCTACCACCTTCTTTCGTCAATCCATCGCCGTGGATGGTGTCCAAGTGACTCACAAACCGTAAGTCGACCTACCCGTTACGCCAGGCATCAGTCCCACGGCAACATGCACGGGTCAGGTCCTCACTTTACGGCTGCATTTTGTCTAAGTCTGTTCTAAAACCATTGCATATTCATGCATATCATTCTTTAAACCCCCTACCGGTCTTTGGGTGTACTACAGGCTTCTTACATTATCGCATTTCATGTACAAACCAACGAACCACTGCATTTTCGCCTACACACTGACCCCTACCGGTCATTCGGTGTACTACAGGCTTCTTAGACATTATCGCATTTCATGTACAAACCAACGAACCACTGCATTTTCGCCTACACACTGACCCCTACCGGTCATTCGGTGTACTACAGGCTTCTAAGACATTATTGCATTTCGTGTACAAACCAACAAAGCACTGCATTTTTCACCTACACACTGACCCCTATCGGTCATTCGGTGTACTACAGGCTTCTTAGACGTTTTTTGCATTTTCATGTACAAACCGATAAATCACTGCATTTTCACTTACACACTGACCCCTACCAGTTTTTGGTGTACTACAGGCTTCTTAGACATTATCACAATTCATGTACAAATCAACGAACCACTGCATTTTCGCCTACACACTGACCCCTACTGGTCCTTTGGTGTACTACAGGCTTCTTAGACATTATCGCATTTCATGTACAAATCAACGAACCACTGCATTTGCTTACACACTGACCCCTACCGGTCATTCGGTGTACTACAGGCTTCTCAGACATTATTGCATTTCATGTACAAACCACTGCATTTTCGCCTACATGCTGACCCCTACCGGTCAATCGGTATACTACAGGCTTCTCAGACTTTATTTCATTTCATAAGCAAACAAACGAACTACAGCATTTTTGCTTTTATACTGACTCCTATCTGTCAAATGGTAGGATTAACCCCTTAACCCCTTAAGGACCAAACTTCTGGAATAAAAGGGAATCATGACATGCCACACACGTCATGTGTCCTTAAGGGGTTAAGGACACATGACATGTGTGCCATGTCATGATTCCCTTTTATTCCAGAAGTTTGGTCCTTAAGGGGTTAAAGGGTATTTTTACCATACAATCAGCATTTCTGACCCCTACTGGTCAACAGCAAAACTGTCTTCACATGTCATATACAATTTACCAGCCAATATAAATTACACATAAGATTGTTTTAAACCTAACCATGAACCATAAATTAAACTCCAGCACAGGCTCAACTTCAGGTTTAATTCACAATAATTTACATTTCACATTAAGACCAACAGTGGTTCTATCAACACTGCCACCTACAGGTCTGTCAAGTACATTGACAATTTTCATGGGGTTTTACAAACACCAAAACACATTGTCACCTATAGGTCAACAGACAAACAACATTTCACATACCAATCAGTATCCAACTACACTGCCACCTATAGGGCACTCGGCAGATCTCCAGTGCACTTGCATATTGCAACACCATGTTCACTGACCCCTACCATTCAATAAGACATACAACAATTCACATAGCAAGTACTATATCAACATCTGGTATAAATACATATATTATTACACAGTATCAGACGCATCTGTATATACGTAACTGGTAATATAGGTCACATACATTTTTCACAGCACGCTGCTCACACAACAGACTTTCCCCTAGCAAAGGGACATACAACATACAAGGTGGGGACAGACCACTTTTTCACTTGTACATACGGCACTTAATGGGTTAAGATTTATACATATTTAACCAGTATGGCTACAATGTTTAATATTTACCATCACGGCACTTTACTTTTCACATATACTGTACGTATTAAGCTAAGCTTGGTCTATGCCATACGGATTTATCCATTCAGGTTACAGTTACTACTAAAAAACCTATACGGATTGTCAGGTTCAATACCATACTACCAGGTACATACACCTGCTCACGTAGTTATCCATCTCTTACCTTCCCTGGAATAGTAATAGTGTACTGGCAATTAAGGTTCTAAGGCCCAATAGGTATTACCCCCTTTTTTTCTCTGCATTATGCTTCGGTTAGTGGTCCCGCGAGGCCAACACCCCGCCTCACACTCAGAGGCATACACCCCTCGGGCCACTCGTGAGCTAGCCGCCTTGCATTGTATCATAGAGAGGGCCTCACCTGTCACTCCCCTTCCTATTTTCTGGTTACTGTCACTGACAGGCCAACATCCTGCCACAACGTTCGGTGGGCACACAGAATCCCCTCGCGCCAAGCATAGATAGAGCCTCTCAAGCCACTTGGCAACTAGCAGGGCCTCAGTCACCAAAAAACACCAAGCCTAATCGTTTCGCCTTACGACTTAGCTAGCAAGCCAGTACAAGACCCTTGGGTACAAATAATTGCAATCTTTATTGTTATTCAAGTATTTCTCAAAAAGATGGTGAAGAATCACCTCTTCCTAGCACCCCGGCTTGAATTGATACACCTTCAAGCAAAGGAGGAGATGTTGCTAGTCCAGCAGCAATCAGATCCTGGACGATCCCACACATTACCACCGACCTAAGGAGGTGACAAATCCCCTACCCTGCCACAGCAAGGAAAGCAGTTATTCAAACTCCTCCATACATCAACGGACAACACGGAGGCAGGGGAAGGCCCAGCTACACCAACTCAGGTGACACACAGGCCATGCTAGCCTCACTCAAACTCATGAGCCAAAAAATGTATGACAGACTGGCAATCTCAAGTCGGTCACCACAGCCCTCACAAGGCTGGGCCTCACGCTACTGTACAACCAGCACCAACCGAAACTCTGTTACCTGGTACAATCAATTCTTATGACACACAAGACGTTAACACTGCACATTTAATCCCAGCACATTGGGGAAGCAAGGCATATATATGTATGATAATGTAACTGTGATGGTTAGATCCAGGGGTTCCAGGTAAATCGGGAACTGACCATCCCTTGGTTGGGTTGGTATTTGGTATATGTAGAGATGTTTATTTGTGCAGGTACACATACAGAAGGGATTTTGTCCCAAACAAATCGACGAGCACCTCTGAACTACCAGAGACAATTGATATGAGTAGTTGCATTGCATATAGACTTTTGCATATATGTTCAAATGGTTTAGGGCACATGACAAACCATGTGTCCCAATACAACTTACAAATAACGTACTCACCATCTGTACACACCAATGCATTTTCAACACTACTGACTCATCACCCTTCCAGACTTGTAGTAGATTTACTAAAGCTCTGGAGCTTCAAAGGGCTCCCATACAGGTATCATAAATACACCTTCAAGGAATATAGCATGCCCTCACTTACAGTCAGCACAACAGAACCATTGGCTGTAAACACACTCATAGCCAAGATTTGCAGAGGGGTCTTCCAATCTCCACCATTTGCAGCATGGCACCAAACACATTGGTATTGTCACAAGGAAATCTTTCCTTAAACAAAGACTAACCATAGACTTATTGGCACCACACACCTCCGCTACCCCAAGTCTCAACTCCCTCATACTCTCCGAGGAGTTTCCTTACTATACAACACCATTGATCTACCTTTACAACTATCACTCAAGCATGGGTTGAAGCTTGGTTAAGTAAGACCAATATCATCAACGCAGTAAACGGCTACCATCTACCCTACACACTGGCACTTACATTGCATAAAATGGGCAATCCTTTCCCCGCTCAACTTTTGGGCTACAGATTATCCTACTATCGATATTCGCAGATACTCTGTGCTGGTCCACACTTCCAACATGACGATCAGAGGATGTCCCTAGACACCCCAGCAACAGCAGACCTGCACATGGGGGAGAATTTCTTTACCACTTGGCATGGTAAAAGCATGTTCATTCCAGGATTGTCTGACACTTCTCCAACAAGATGGTCAGACACGGCGTCTACCACAGGTTTGGCAGCGATCTACCGGGAATGATTGCTTTGGAGCTGTTGGCCATGGCATCCAGGTTTGGAAATTTTTCCACCACCTCAGCCCCTTTGGGGGATCTACCCCATTGTAGCAGCTGCTGTGGCATGGGGTAAATCATGGTCAGGGTCATCAATCAGTTGTTACTCAGACAACTAAGCACATGTCATATCATCAACAAACGCCACTACTCATTCATAAGGTCATGATATTTCTGGGGAACTCACTTGGTTGGCCACTTATCACATTTCTTTTACTTTCATGTACCAGGCGGGGATATACATCCCTGCCGACAATTGTCTCATTTATATTCCAGGCATGTTCATCATAGTCTTCCTACAGCCGCCCATACAGTCACGGCCACTCCTTCGTTCAAGAGACAAAATCATGGATTAGACATACTCATGCAGCATAGGATGCACTATCCCACCTAGCACTTTCGTCCCATACTTGTAGAATGCATAACACAGCTTTTCACTTGGCTTAAAGAATCTCATTGGAACACGACATAGCTCAACCTGTGTCATAACATTTCTCCTAGGTTTTGCTTCGTTTTGCCACCTTAAACTATCTCGCACACCATTAATTATATATTTTACAGGCATTCAACAACACAGGATAACCTATGGCCAAAACTACCATAACTTCATGCTATCATACCAGACAAGAATATACTCAGAGGTTTTCAGGAATCCATTCCCCCACGTTCCTCTCAGAGATTACCAATAGCCATCCAACTTTTCATCCTTATCGGACCTATTAGATCTACAACCATTCAATTATACTACCAAGTCGGCCATTACCAGCCATGCACATTGCCTTTCTCAGGCCAGAGACCACCACTCAGACAGATCATTGTCTTCAACGATCCCACGTACGTAAACACATATATCATTACCTATTGGCTCTACCACATTCCGAAACGAGTCAACACGCACCAGCAGTAGAGATAACATACTATCCTACCCACAACAAATTACAGTATTTAATTACTGGAAGGATTTTGAAGGTAGGAATCTAGGACTGATTCCTACCTTCAAAATCCTTCCAGGAATTAAATACTGTAATGCATTTAAGGAAATGTCTAAAATATATTTAAGGAAATATATATATATAATTAATATATATATATATATATATAGAAGGCGTATGCCTGAAGTTGTGGGAGGGATTTAGGCATATATAAACCCAGCAAACCCCTACTCACCTGTCTTCGTCGATTCCGGAAGTTCGCCTTCATTCCGCTTCACAGACCCTCTGACGTCATTCGTCCGCGACGTTCGCACAGCCCGCCGGTCAGCGCAGTTTCCACCAGAACGCTGGCATCAGTAAAGTCACCCGACAACTGTAAGTCCACTCCGTTAGATTAATTCATGTCGTTTATGCTTTCGCGTTCGGCTAACACAAACAGCTCATAATATCACTTACTCACGTTTCAAAAACGCCGTTCAAACTACGCATCTGATGTCGGCAGTACAATCACTTATCCTCCATAACGCTATTCTTAGGCTCAAATTCTCGTTAGTTTCGGTCTATGTTGGTAGTACTAAACTAGTTATTTTATCCTTAGAGTGGCATGCTTTTAAACACATATAACATTCTAATTTACAACCAATTTCAAGCACATGAACGTTTCTGCGTAACAGGAAGGTATTATTGTCTAGTATAGTGAGTCATGGTGACAGATTGGCAATAATTTGGGTTACATTAAATTCTACACATTACCATATCTTGAATTTCACTAGCAGTTGTTGTGGTATATACAAATGGGTTAAACCTAGTATGTGTATATTTTCATTTACTTGCTAAATTAATTTCTTTATTGATTGCTAAATTCATGGGTCTCCTCTGTATGCTTTGTTTTAAAATTTACAGGGGTAATTCTTCCAGGATACGTTCTGCAATTAAAGCTGTATTACAAGTTACGGTTTGGTTAGTAATATTTCCCTTCCTACACTACGTTATTCCTTCCTACCTTGCTCATTACTAATAGGAGTCGGTAAAAATTTTTCATAAACTAAAAATTGGCTTGTTTCTTTTTTATTTTATCTAACATCACCTGTGTCCATTTTCTGCAATTCGGGACGTCAGCAGTACAAGCCGACAGTGTAAATTACTCTCTAGGTCATCTTAAGTTAATCCTGTCACTAATTCATCGTGCAGGTAAGTCTAATAATATCACAATACGAGCACGTTCAGTCGCCGCTATTCCCCGTCCAGTTAGTCGTTGCTGGTTGCTAGGGTTTTAGGAGCCCAATAGCGGTAATCTTCCCCTGGCTTCTTCGCCTAGGTTAGTGGTCCCGCGAGGCCAACTCCCATCCTCAACTCGGAGGTACTACGCCCCTCGGGCCAAATCATAGTTAGCCGCCTCGCATTTTGTATAGAGAGGGCCTCACCAGTCACCCCCAGTCTGTCTTATGATTACTTCTCACCGAGAGGCCAACACCCCGCCACAACGCTCAGTGGCCTCAAATCCCCTCGCGCCAACTCATAGATAGAGCCTCTCAAGCCACTTGGCACTTAGCAGGGCCTCACCAGTCACCAACCTAGTTTAATTGCTTCGCCACGGTGGCACTAGCTAGTCAACCAGCACACACACACACACACACAAAAAAACAAAACAAAACAAAAAAAAAAAAAACAAAACAAAAAAAAAAAAAAAATTAACACTATGTTTCCTCTCATGCCGTAGCATGTCAACAGCCTCGGTTCCAGACGATGAACAATCAGTCGCAAGCACTCCGTCCAGATCTAGCTCCCAGCCAAGTCAGCCTAGTGCCTCATCCAGCTACAGATCCTGGACTATTCCAAAGATTACGGCCGAGCTGAATAGGAGGAATATTCCCTTCCCGGCTACAGCCAGGAAAGCTGAACTCTTCCGTTTGCTTAACGCCCAAATTGCGGAGGATTCACCAGGCCCTAGTTCTGACGGTTCTATACAGAATAGTTTAGCTGAACTGCGGAGCATGATGTCCTCTTTGGTCTCCTCTGTAGCCGGCATTAGTACCAGGCTAGATACCCTGGAAGCCTCTGGTCGGTCCGGCGTTACGGAAGTTCAGGTTCCTCTGGTACAACCAGAGTCCGACTTAGGAGGTAACGCCACTACTACTCCTGTCAAAAAGTCTAATATCATTAATCCTGTTCATTTAATCCCACAAAACCTTAGACGGGACATAATAGAAGGGAAGGATGTTAACTTAGCTTCCCTCCTCATCGCATCACAGGATGTTATCGAGAACAGGGCTTACACCTTTGAAGATATATCTGTAGTGATGAAAGCCAGGGACCCTAGGCTTAATAAAAAACGTAATATTCCCGAGTTCGTATTAGCCTTTGGATTATATAGAGACGTAATTTGCTCCGCTTTCCCGTACCGTAGGGAAGAGCTGGACTTATATTTGCACAAGCTGGTGGACCTAGCCTACAAGTACGGTGGTTATGCGTTCTACGACTACCACAAGTCCTTTTCAGCCAGATCAGCCGCATCCCTGGCACAGTTCAACACTCCCACTGATTGGAGTCAGTTGGACACTGAATTATTTTGTAGGCATTTCGCCGGGCTTAAGACACCAGCATGTGCAATATGCGCTTCAGCTTCTCATACTTCGAACTTTTGTCCTAGTACCGCAGTTAGTCCGTCTACTAGTTTCGCTTACCCAGACTATTCTAGTCAAAGGGAAATGAAGGACAAATTAGGCAGACCCATAGTGTTTCTCGGGAAAACGCAGGTTTGTAATAACTTTAATGAAGGGGGATGTAGTTATAGCGCATGTAGATTGCTCCACGTTTGTTCTGTCTGTTTCAGGGCACACGCAAAAACGATGTGCCCGAACAAACTGTTTCCGAAAAAGGCAATTACTCCAATAAATGTACCAAATTTGCAACGCTACCTGACTGCACATCCTTCTTCTCAATTAGCGGACTTTCTCATCTCCGGTTTCACCAAAGGCTTTCACACAGGTTTTGTGGCACTCCCTTCAGGCACACTAGAATGCCCCAACCTGCAGTCGGCAATATCCGACCCAGCCAGTCTAAAACATCTCCTCGACAAAGAGGTGGTAAATGGTTTCATGATAGGTCCCTTCACCACACCACCTTTCACGTCCTGGAGAACGAGTCCTTTAGGTATAGCCACGGGTAAATTCAACGACAAAAAGAGGTTAATAATTGACTTCTCTGCACCGCACTCTTCCACCTCCCCAAGTTTAAATTCCCTTATTCCATCCGAAGACTTCTCACTGCAATACGCCAAGATTGACGATGCCATTCAAGCCATTGTCAACCTCGGTAAGGCAGCCTGGTTGAGCAAAACGGATATCTCGAATGCTTTTAAGCTGCTACCTATTAAGCAGTCGCTCTGGCACCTACACGGGGTCAAGTGGCAAGGGGAATATTATTTTGCAACCAGGCTGACCTTTGGCTCAAAAAGTAGCCCGAAACTTTTCGACTTGTTTGCAGAGACCCTGAATTGGCTGTTACTCAACGAGTCCAGATGCCCAGTAGTAATCCACTACCTCGACGATTTTCTGTATATAGAACCTCACTACTGCACACCGCTCAGCCTACATAGGGCACTCTCCTTATTTGAGGAACTTGGTGTTCCCATAGCCGCAAATAAGTTCATTGTTCATTCCTCCCATCTCCGACGATTCTCCAGTTATCTGGACAGACGCTGCAGCTTCAGTCGGGTACGCAGCAATATTTGGGGACGAATGGGTATATGACAGTTGGCCGCCTGAGACTAACACACTAGATAACTTCGACAAAACCTCAGCGTTATTCGAAATCTTTCCCATAGTAGCAGCAGCACACATTTGGGGTGAAAATTGGAGGGGTAAAGCGGTTAAGTGTCTTTCGGATAACATCGCAGCCTGCAATATAATTAACAAAGGCCGGTCTCAGTCCCTGTCTATCATGAAGTTAGTAAGAAGGCTCACTTGGTTAGCAGCAAACTGGCAGTTTTACATTTGTTGTATTCATGTTCCAGGAATGTTCAATAACGCTGCTGACGCATTGTCACGTTTCAATTTTCAGGAATTTTTCCGCCTTCACCCTACTGCGAACAAGCAACCCAAAACTCCCCCACAGTTCGCAGATCTAATCATGCTTTAGATCAATTATTGGCCCAGGGTAGAGTTCTAGCACAGGCCGGGTTATCGGCAAACACAAAAAAAGCGTACAATAGGGCATTTGAAATGTTTAATAATTTTGTACGCAACTTTAACATAATAAATCGATTTTCAGTAGAAACTATGGTTGCATTTTCAACTTTTTGCCACATCTCATTAAAGCTTGCATACAACACCATCAAACTATACTTAACAGGTATACAACACTTCATGCTTACTATCTATCCCGATAAGACCCCTTTCTTGTCCACATACCCAATTAAAAACGTTCTTAAAGGTATCCAGAGACTAAATAACCATAAAACCCTTGAGAGACTCCCAATTGATAGTAACATCTTTGAGAAGATCTCTGAGCTCTTAGATAAAGGTCCTTTTGATTGCCCTACTAATCTGATAATTAAATCCGCAGCTTATTTGGCTTTTTTCGGATTCCTACGGCCCAAAGAGTTTTCAGTAGAAAAAATAACAGACACAGACACTTGCCTTAAACAGAAAAATTTGTCCAAAATAAATGATCATTATATATTAGTTATTCCCCGTACAAAAACAAGTCAAACAGGCCCCCCCGTGGAGGTTAAGTATTTCCCTACAGGGTCTAAGTGTTGCCCAGTCCAGGTGCTGGATAACTTGTTAAGTCAGCAGATTAGGAATCCAGAACTGCCGCTTTTGTCCCTACAAGGAAAACCACTCACGACAAAACACTTCATGCTATACATACGTTCATTATTACTTAGACTTGGCCTCAATCCAAACTCCTTCTCAGGACACTCGTTTCGAATCGGAGCAGCCACCACGGCTTCAAGTAATCATGTCCCATCGCACATAATAAAGAAAATGGGACGCTGGAAATCTGCAGTATATAACCGGTACATTCCAAACCCAGAGAGAGATCAGACTCGCTTTTCACAGTATGTCTAAATAATGTTTATTATTGTGATGTTAATAAATATATAAACGTTACTTACTTTTTGGCCTCTTTTTTACAGGCCTAGCCTCTCGTCGGTTTCGGCACACCTCAACCGACTATTATTTGTTAAAACTAAACCTACTTGGAATGTACGCCCCTTTTCATAATCCCGTACACAAATAGAAGGCGTATGCCTGAAGTTGTGGGAGGGATTTAGGCATATATAAACCCAGCAAACCCCTACTCACCTGTCTTCGTCGATTCCGGAAGTTCCCCTCCCACCACACCCTCTTCACATATCATTATAACCAGGCGGGCCCTCTTTTTTACAGGCCTAGCCTCTCGTCGGTTTCGGCACACCTCAACCGACTATTATTTGTTAAAACTAAACCTACTTGGAATGTACGCCCCTTTTCATAATCCCGTACACAAATATATATATATATGATACAGACGGTGTGCACTATGTGTCGATAATTTATTAACTATATTTCTAACTGGACCAGTGGATGGAAATTCTGAACAGAAAATATTGGATGAATTTTGTCCGAAATGAATGGGCAAAATTTGTTTTGGTCTAAGCTACATTTACTTTCATCAGAATCTATGTATTGTGCTAACAGAATTGCCTGGAAATGTGTTAATGAAGAAGTGAGGGAGTTCTAACTCCCCCTTTGTTTTAGTCCATGTAATAATTCTGATATCTGGGAACAGTGTTGCTCTGCCTATTACACACTCAGAAATTAGAAGCCCCTTCCTCTTTCCATCAGCCAGCCCTAATTCTGTCGATGGGATTGTCCCCTTCCAATGATCATTCTGTAATAAGGTAAACTCTATAAAACAAAACATTTAAGGTGGACAGAAACAAGAGGTGCAAAAGTTGCTGCACTAGTGAATATAGAATCTAGAGGAAGGGCAAGGAGTACCTTAACGTGTGCTGACATAAAAGGAAAATAGGTGAGTTCTCTGGAGAAATGGAATATGTAAGTTACCAAGTGTGATTATGCGCCACTGTATTAACTAATTTGCTTATAGGGCTATACAATGTCATGGGGAAGCGCTCAACTCTAAAACACCTTTTTCTTTATCACTAATCCTTTGCTTACGATTATTCTCACTTAATATACGGATTACTTTATGCTCTGCATTCCCATAATGTTTTTAAGTCCCTTTTCTACAAAATTTTTACACAGAAATGCTATAATAAAATAAAAAACTTCTTATAAAGACTGTATGGGAGCATGATGGAAGCCTTAAGTACCCTCACTGTGAAAACTGACAAGAAGTGGTGCTTCATTCTCCTGATCTAACTATAATTGCTCTTTAAAATGACAAACCAAACAATATCTAACATTCTGATTACAATTTAAATGGAAGCAGGAAGTCTTTGAATGTTGCAGTTAACTCATTTGAAGCCACGACAGGGATTGACTGGGAGCATTTCGACAGCGTCTGTACATTTGTGCCAGTAAACTGGTAACTGAATTCCAGACGGCGTCTGTCCATTTGTGCCAGTAAACTGGTAACTGGTTTCCAGACGGCGTCTGTCCTTTTGTGCCAGTAAACTGGTAACTGGTTTCCAGACGGCGTCTGTCCATTTGTGCCAGTAAACTGGTAACTGGTTTCCAGACGGCGTCTGTCCATTTGTGCCAGTAAACTGGTAACTGGATTCCAGACGGCGTCTGTCCATTTGTGCCAGTAAACTCGTAACTGGTTTCCAGATGGCGTCTGTCCATTTGTGCCAGTAAACTGGTAACTGGTTTCCAGATGGCGTCTGTCCATTTGTGCCAGTAAACTGGTAACTGGTTTCCAGACGGCGTCTGTCCATTTGTGCCAGTAAACTGGTAACTGGTTTCCAGACAGCGTCTGTCCATTTGTGCCAGTAAACTGGTAACTGGATTCCAGACGGCGTCTGTCCATTTGTGCCAGTAAACTGGTAACTGGATTCCAGACGGCGTCTGTCCATTTGTGCCAGTAAACTGGTAACTGGTTTCCAGACGGCGTCTGTCCATTTGTGCCAGTAAACTGGTAACTGGTTTCTAGATGGCGTCTGTCCATTTGTGCCAGTAAACTGGTAACTGGTTTCTAGATGGCATCTGTCCATTTATGCCAGTAAACGGTTTCTAGACTAGGTATATCAATACAGATAAAATGTGCATTGCCAACTCTGAATGTGAAATCTGCTTAAAAGGGTAATATCCCTATACGAAGGGGTATTTTAAGGGATCTGCAGACAAAGTTTAGACGTGTTACCAGACTGTGAAAAAAACATAGTGACATTGTTATTTACTAAACTCCCATTTTTTTTGCGAGGTAATTTTAAATGGCAAAGCGGAGACAAAAATAGCCAAGTTGTGACTATAGTAGTTTTTGGAAAAAAAATCCAGATCAGCTAATTTTATCTTAGTTTTTACATTTGTAATTAATTTGTGAAAATTCTGTTTCGTGAACAGCTGCCCCATTTCATAGGTGAAAAAAAAATTAAAAAAATCCTACAGCTAAACCTTGATCTCCGACCATAAATGTCAAATGAGAAAACATTCATGGCAACCCCAGCAACTGGTATAAATTACATACTTACTGGACCAATAACAGCAAAAATAGTCCTGTTCCATAGCATTATATATTGGATCTCCTATTAAGAAGGTAATGTGACCAAAGTTTATCGATTTAGATCCATGCCATTTCATGTATATGAAGTATGTTGCAGAAATTAGAAGTAATGCAAACCGGATGCTGGCTTCAAGTTTGTAAGAAATAGTTTTAATACAAATTGGAACTTTAAATATAACTTTAAACAAACATGTCTAGAACTATGTACACGAGGTTTTGCTTTCTGACGGCGACCAAAGCTTCTCCAGTTATTCAAAACTGCTCAGGAAATGGACTCAGAAATCAATTTCTTCTGCTGAAAAAACTGCAGGCATAAAGGAAAGGGATTCAGTGACCATACAGAATCAGGCAGGTCAAGCAAAAACATTGGGAGCCGATACATTACAGAATAGTTTGGATATGGGAGGAATTTAAAGGACCCGCCAGGCATCCTTTAAAGCATCCTATCTTGAGCAAGAATGCACAAGATAAAGGTATTATGCCCCTATTTACTTGCACAAGCATTCTTTGTATGTATTTAAAGAACAAGTGACTATATTTGTAACTGATGGTCCAGGCACTCAAATTCAATCCAGTGGGCAGATGTATTTGTTTAAATATACATAGGGATTAAGGAGAGAGCGCAGGTAATTTGTCTTTCTTTGGTTTTTACTATATATGTTGGGGCTGATGTGTACTGTAGTCGTTGCTGCCGCCCAGGAGTGATGGGAGTGAGCGCAGGACTTATCTTTCTAGATTTATTAGAGCAAAGTAGAAACAACGTTTCTGCCTACAACAGGGCCTTTGTCTGCCCACTGGATTAAACTTGAGTGCCTGGACCTTACTTTTTTTGCAAATCACACTGTGAGTGAGGATTGGCCAACCTCAGGGCCGGTTGCACCCTGGGATCCAGGAGAGTGCGGTATCCATATTGGTAATTATATTTGTCAATTAACACCTATATGCATTTTCCTGAAACAAAAAATCTGTGTTGGCTCAGTGATCTCAGCTATTTACTGGTTTAAGAGGACATCAATGCCTGGAAATTTGGTGCAAAAGAGACAGATACAGAGTTATATTTTTACCGTCTATAATACAGTGAAATTAATGATAAAACCGCCCAGTCTAACTTTCAGCATCCTTACTTAAGAGTTCATTTACTGGCACATAAGGTCTAAGTCCCCACCAATACAAGTCGTTAAACTGCACATACAGACATGTACTTTAAAATAAAAAGCAAACCTTCCGTATTGTTGCGAAAGCTGCTCCAAATGAAGTCTTCACTTCTGTGCTGCTGCGGATCCACTGGGGCAATTTGCCGAGGATTGCAGGACGGGAGTATCTGTGGTCTAATAACACAATACTGGCATAATCTCCACTGTGTCGGATTGCCCTCCCTAAAGAAAGATTACCGTAAACCTTAATAGGCACATATAAAAAAGCACAAGCAGAAATTGATTACATATACTTGCAATAATCTGCAAGCCAGTGAGGTCACCTCCTTGCCTCTTTGTTCCCTTCCCTCATCTATAGGGGGTTTCAATGTGAAATACAGAAAGTTTATATTTAAAAATCAGGTAAGAATAAAGGATTTGTACACCCACTGTTACAGAAAACAAATCCTTGATTTCTTCTGTATTTTATAATTGACAAAAAGCATGAGCACATTTCCAGTATAATATATATAAAATATTTTCAATTGGCTTGTATGTAGCCACATAGCCTGGTGCCAGTGGCGTACCTCCCACGGTCGCGGCTGGGACCAGGCCCCTCATTCCAGAGGGCCTGGCTGCAGCCACAACCCCTGTGACCGTGGGGCGCCTAGATGCCGCCCCCTCAGTGTTCGCCCTGTCATAGGGGGGCCCAAGAGGTGGCCCGCTTGCCACCTAATGGACCCTCCGGCGGGCAGCACAGATCCTGTCAGATGCGGCGAGGGAGCGGTGCTCTCTCTGCTCCCTCACGCGCCGTTTGCTGATGCCGGGAGCCAGAATATGATGTCACATTCCTGTTCCCGGCATCAGTAGACAGCCCATGATGGAGCAGAGAGAACACAGCTCCCACGCCGCGGCTGACAGGAATTCTGCAGCCCGCTGCACTGAAACCTCACGGAACCCCATAGGGACAGATCTACGCCAGCTCTCCAGGTAGGGAGGCTGGGTGAACATTAAATATTAATAATTTGTGTACGTGTATATGTCTGAGTGTGTGTGTCTCTACATGTGTCTGTATGTATGGGTCTCTGTGTGTGTGTGTGTCTGAGTGTGTGTGTCTGCATGATTGTGTATCTGTTTGTCTGCATGTGTGGGGGGTAGGAGGTAGATGAATGGGGGTGCCCCAGGGCAATTTTCGCATTGTGGCCCCGTGGTTTTTAGTTTCGTCTCTGCCTGGTGCTTAGGTTTCTCTAGCCAATTACAGCTAAGTTAGCAGGTGCATTTCAGGTCAGTTACCATATTCAGACAAATGTATCATTGGAAATCACTTGCCTTTTAAAAAGTAAAAAAGTCCATATGTTGGAGAGGAAACAGATATGTTGCCTTTGTTTCTCTATCTATGCATGCAGATCATGGGTTTAGCAATTTATTGAAATGTGCACACGCATTCTTCATTCGCTTTCTGCTGCTCAGGTTCTCTTGCTAAGAGCCCTATCTTGCTTAAACATTGCACTGTGTGTAAACACTAAATGTGCATAGTGTTTAATTTTTCTAAAAATCCATAGTTAAGGTTCCAAAGTAACTTTAAATAAAAAGTAGAAGTTGAATAAACCTTTGAAATGTGAATTTCCTTTTGGAAAAATGTTTTTACTTAGTTTATCGTTTAAAGGAACACTTTCAACGTTAAAAATAAATATATTTAACGTCAGAATGTTTTTTCTTTTTCTGAAACACAATGTCTGCCTGTGCTCATTTGCATGTCAAGCTAGGAATGCTGTGATCGTTGTGGAAGCATGAATTATGGAGTTTCTACACTCAAGAAGAACTTCTCAAAGTACAATTTGATAAATGCAGGTGATGCAAAACAATATTACTCATTAGCTGAATTTGGTGGGATTAGGCTTTTAAGGATACTGAACCTTTTTGTAGCACTTTCTCAGAAATGACAACATTTTACAGTGTACAAAATCCAGAGCACTCACTCATCCACTAAACAGCAATTTTAAAGTTCACAGACTTTATTAGTTAAAAAAAAAACAACAACAACCTAATCTAGGCAAAAAGGTGCCTCATTCCAGTGCCCTATTTAAGCTGGTACTGCAGAGAGCCCCAGATGAAAATATTTTCCCCAAGTAAGTGGGTTAATTTCACAAGAGCAGACATTAGGCTGCTAGAGTAGGACCTGCCAAATATTTTTTTGGCGTTGTGGCTTATGTAATGTATGATCATATGATGTAACTAAACCCCCATTATTTTTTACCTAGGTTGGGCATTTTAAAAATGTAAAAAAATAAAAAATAAAAAAAGTGAGCTTTGAAGTTGCTGTTTAGTGGACGAGTGAGTGCGTTGGATCTTATGTATTGCATGAATTAGCCCTAGCAGCACTCAATTTATGCACGTCCAGGTGTGTGCAGCCCCCTGTTTTCACAACATTTTACAGTGTAACAGAAAAGGGACAGCATATATGCACTAAAACCATTACATTAAGAGGTAGAGGTTTTGGTGCTTCGAGTGTCCCTTAAATTCAAGTCTGTGCAGAATGTGAACTTACCAATGGACTGATTCACAGCTTTCATGCATAGGTTTTCAATCAGGATTTTTCCTGGGGACACACCATTTGTCTTAGGCTGTGAAAGTGAACATGTAAAGATAACATATCTTAACAAAGTATTATGATGGAAAATAAGGTCCCATCATGCATTCTAAACCCAATTAGAGCAAGAGTTCTGCAAGTTACCGGTAATCCTGAGACAGAGGTTAATACAAACTGGGATGCGGGAAACCCATATTATGTACATTTGTATATGAATTGGATAGTGAGCAGAAAGGAAAGTTAAACCCATTGCACCCAACAAGAGACTCCACTTCCTATTACCAGAGTGTGATCCAGATACGACATCTTTTCCTGAAGTTCTGGGGATCGTATATTGGGATATGGCATGCCTACCATTACAACACACCTGTAGCAGGGAGACACAGTAATTAGGAGAGCAGAAACACTAGTCCAAGCAGTGAGAGGTTAATGAGTGCACTGATCTCTTCTGGTAAACACTTATTAGAAATAGAACCAGTGATGGGCCTGCAGCAGATTCATATGACATACCTGCCCAAGTAATCCGAAAAGTTAATCCCTTCGCTCATCTTTCCTCCAACTACAGATAATAGCAGTGCACCAGTCAGAAGACCCCCGGACTGGCAACTGTGCTATCGGGACAAACAAATGGCCACTCAGTATTCGCAATACACTGTATACAGATAGACACTATTCCACACTACTGCACATGTTAATATCCTAAAATAATACAGAATGATGGCACGCTTTAGCATTGCAGACATTTGTTAACAATTCTCATGCTATATAGCGAGGCACTAGCACATGTTTGCCTCCAAAGAAATTTACATCTACTGGAAGTGGTTTAATGTTTCCTGTACGTGGGGTAACAGTTTGTTGATGTGGCTGGAATTTCCCCCCACTTTGTAGCAAAATAGAAAAACTGCTTCCAAAGTTTTCTTCTTCTTTTGCATCAAAAGCAGAAACAGAGATGAGTTAGAGGCTGAACTAGATTGACTTGATTCTTTTTTTTCAGCCAATATTATTAGTATGTAAATGTCCTGTGGTGGGAACACGTTGCAATAAGCGCACACATCTCTCTGTCCTTAGCTGTAATCTGTGAAGGGACTGGGAGGTGATTTAGAGACAGACCCAGCCATTCTGTCAGAAACATTTGCTGAAAAGTGCAGCACAAAAGTAAAAGTAACTTTTCAAAATAAAGTTTTACTATAATAATAAATCTACCTTACTGGTAAAACAAGCAGAAAACAAGCCCCCCCGCCCATCTCCCATCTCTAATGATCACCGAGATGACCTATTACTTTCACTCTCTCTCTGCCTTTTTAAAACTCCAGGAGCTTACCCCCGTCTTTGTCTTATTTCTTACCTTGATGCATTTGGAATACTCAGCTAGAACCTGGTCCACTTGATTTGCCTTCTTTGGTTCCTGAAATATCTGTTATGGATATAAACTACAGGTTAAGCTGCAGCGGAAAAAGCCCTTTTCCAGCCCAATTTTCGACCCCATTTCACATCAAATATTTATATATCCATCCTTTTGTAGTAAAGGGCTAAACATAAACCTGCAGAAACCTGAAACTGGAGAAATTGGTAGTACACACACATTCATGAAACAACTACCTTTTTCTTTAGTCCCAGACGTTTTATGATCCCAGTCTTCTCCCAGTGATCCTGAACACGCTTCTGGTACTCATAGGAAGGGAAAAAGCAGACAAGCCCTCCTGGGACCACATTACACAGGTTTGTCAGGACTCGACCAACCTCATCCATCTGCAGAAAGGAAATTACACTATAACTTGTAGAGCAGATAGTAATAGAACAATATCAGTTGTACATACTAGTATGCATAGAATGAGGGTACTGTAATGTATGAGCCCAGTAATAAAGCAGTTAAAGACTCATTTTGGTGATATGAAGTTCAAGGTCATGGTGCCTTGAGTATGTATGTGTAGAGTTTCACGATGAAACTCTGCACATAGGGAGTTTAAATACTACTGAAGGTGTAACTATGCCAGCATCACTTGGTTGTCACCACCCAGCCCATAACTTTCAGTGCACAGAATTGCATTCATTAGCGACAGTTGCAGCTTCTAGGGCTTTGCAGAAACCGGAAGTGCATCATTAGACCTCCAGGCAGCATCAGAGTCTAGCAGGAACCCAGGTAAGGGGGCAAACTGGGAGATGGTACTCCTAGCATCATAATTACTGCTGCGGTTGTAGTGGTTATGATGGTTAGAGTAACCCTTTTAACAAAGATCTGCAAATAAAGCTAAATAATGAGCAGCAGCAGAAATGTTAAGCATTAAAATGAACAAATATGTTATCAACTAGGTAAAGTTTTACCTACTTTTTGTACTGTTCTAGATGAACATTTTGAATTATTATCAGATCATGGAAAATCTTGGTTTAATGTTACAAGTTAAAAAGAAGCTACTGAAGCAGCCGAGCTGAAGGGCCGCACACAATCAGAGCTCTGAACATACAAGCGAAAAAAAAACACTTGAAAGACCCTAAAATCGTGACAAATAATATCGGGGTACCCCTCAAGAACGAGCAGCAACATCATGGGAAGAAAAACTAAAAAGCTTAAGCCTGAAAAACAGCGGCAGGGCTTGGATATTGGTGATCTGCTGAGGCAGGCACACGGAGCGGTGAGACCAAAGATAGCCGACTACACAGACATACTCAGAAATTTCGGACGACATGTCCCCGGACGAGGAGGTAGGGACTTACCCTGTAGCCTTAAAGCCTGCACCGCGGCACAGTGAACGAGACAACTCCCCGGTGACTACCGCAGTGCTGAAGACACTTCTGGCAGATCTACAGAAGAGTATCCTAACAGACGTTGCACTAATCCGTACTGACCTACAAGGCCTGACTGGCAGAATAGTGGGGCTAGAGACTGCATCCAGCGACCAAGCACAGCAGATAGCGACGTTGCAAAAGGCAGTCCAAGGGCTCCAACTGCATAGAGAGCAGACTGACCGCCACTTCACCACCATTGAAGACTGGAGGCGGAAAAACAACCTCAAAATTCGAGGCATCCCTGAAGAGGTCCCAACCGCGGAGATCCCGCATTTTCTGAGGCGCCTGCTAGGCAACATACTCACCCCAAGACACAGTAAAACGGTGGGAATCGATGGGTTCTTCCGAGTGCCAAAGTCCCCCAGAGCACCAGACAACGTACCTAGAGACCTGATCCTCCGGTTGCAGAGCGGCAAAGACAGGGCAGCAGTGCTGGCGGCAGTGAGAGACCACACACCATACGCATTTGAAGATACGGCCCTCGCTTTTTTCCCAGACCTGTCGGGAAGCACGCTAGCCTGGCGAGGAACACTCCGACCGTTCACCACTCTCTTGAGGCAGCGACAAATACCATACCAATGGCGGCCAACCCGCACCCTACAGATCCAGGAGGGAGCAACTAAACACCTGATCCACAACCTTGCGGAAGCAGCGGCCCTCCTACCCGCTCTCAACATGCCTCCAGACGCCCTGACACCAACCGGGAACGGGGCAGCCTCTACTTCGCACCAGTGGAACCCAGAGACTGTGATCCCCTTCTCCCCGAGACGGAAGGCTAAAGGAGGATACACAACGGCTACCACATGAGGAGAGTGCCAAGATGGACATTCAACACTTTACTCTTATTCCACCACCTTGGGTGGTAAAGTCAACAAAGTTTATGTTTCCCCCGCTTACCCAGACATGCTCAACTCACGACACACGAGGCTCACTAACAACCTTGACCGACTCACATTCAGACCGACAGCCCGCATAGAGCGGATCAGATCCCCCCCACACACACGCCCTTAGGAGCCATTACCCACGAACATTCATTCCTGACTAGCACTGAGGGCGCCCTTAAGATGGGAACCACGCCACCACGGAACATACAGCAGTCGCGACCTATATTTAAACCGCGACAGCTTACCCACGACAGTTGGGTCTAAAGCACACTACACTGCCAGTATTCAACAGGACCCAGAGTCTCATACCCAGGCGAGTTCACATCACTACACATAGCTAGCCCTGCACGACATCAGACCTTAACGATTGCAATTAAAACCTAAAACAGTGCTGTTTTCTATATGTGCCATGTTTGCTTCTTATTGAATGTTCATATTGTGTTTGGTACAGCTGTCGTGGCGCACCAATCGTGTATGTTATCACCAGCACAATAAAATAAAGAATAAAAAAAAAAGAAGCTACTGGTTATTTCAGACATGTTCTTGGCTGAACATGTTTCATGCTAGCAAAAACCCCAAGAATAGTTGTCTAAGCAGAATACAAAGTATAGAAGCAATAACACCTACCATCTCTGGCAAATCTCTCTTCTGATAAGTGAATTCCAGCTGCTGATTGGTTGGTCCTGTGCACAGCACTATGGGTAGTATGTTTTCAGGAGGAATTACATGACCTAATGTTGAAAACAGAAGAAACTCATTAGTTATTTTTTTTATGAGATAGTTTATAAGATATAATACAAGTATTAAAGTTGGAGAACAATGATCAGTGTGATCAGTAATGTATCACCTAATGAGGAACAACTCCTCAAGCTTGGTTGTTACTGGCTGAGGCACATGCAGGTTTGTTTGACGACAGTAAGGTATAAAAGCAGGTACTAGCATATGTTGGAGAATAGATATGGAGCAACTCACCACAAGAGAACTCAACAATCCGGTCCTGGTTGAGACCAGCTGATATGAGAAGCTGTTGTTTGAAATCTGATATCTGCAAATAAAGCCATGTGGATAAGACATCTATAAATCAAGCAAAGGGTGCACCTAGTTCATATATATAAAATGGACATTAAAAGGTCACTTGAGGCAACATAACCACTTCATCTAGTTGACAATGTGCTCATTTAAATGTCAAGCTGGGAACTCTGTGACAGTTGTGAAAACTTGATTTATCGAATACAGAGATACCCAGAAACGGTTGTAAAATAGGAGAGTGCCAAGCTGGGAATCCACATGTGTAGTTGTTTAAAATACCGTTGATGTTACATCACAGCATTGTTTACTTTCAGTCAGACTATACATTTTGGTGTTTATGTAACATATAAACCCTTACTGGCCAGCTTTATGATACATGGGGCCTATTTACTGAAGTCTAGGTCCTTTGGACACAGAAAAATTTATCTGCTCAATTTTCAATTGGCTCTCTTCCTTCCCATCCCTCACTCATGTGCACAGTTCCACAAGTCTTCCTTCACTCCTTCCTTCCTATTCTTAACCCCTCTAGTTTACCTTCCCATTTGTAATCTCTTATTTATATTATCTCTTCTCTATTCCTCCCACTCTCAGGATTTTACTTTCTTTTCTCTTACAATTTTTTTTTACAAATCAAAACCGATGTATAATCCTGACATTTGTGATATAAAAAAAGTGTGGGTGGCGTAATTGTTTTTTTTCCCCATTTTGTACTGTCTTGATGTGTTTTCACTATGGTGAGGCTACGCCTTCTGTAACCTTTTTCGAGCTAACAACTTAACACAACATTTTTTTAACATAGCTATTGTCTAAATTAGCTGGCGCTGTACTGTGAGTGAGGACAGAGAAACTTGTTAGCAGTTTAACCTCTTGGTACAAGAGGCTGAGAAAGGAATTGGTCATTAGGACGGCCCTCTAAAGGTTACACAGCCCAAACTGTGAACAAGCTTCCTATGTTGAACATTTTAGATACAATTATACCAGCAGCATAAATGAAGGGTACTTTGTGCAAGATGTGATTAATGATGCTAATCCATTATACAGGCTTGTGAAAACGGCAGAAGAAAATAAAAATTAATAAAGATCTGTTGAAAATAAGATGAGGCGTTAATTGTCAATTAAAATAGTACTAGTTAGCAATGATTAATGTTTTATTAACATAAATATAGCAAACGGCTATGCTTGGGAAGCTATTCCCTGGGGGTTAATGGTTTCTTCATAATCCCCTATAAACAGCATGACATTTATAATCACATGCATTCTATAACAAAGTTTGCTATAGAGAAAACAAAATTACTGATTAGGTGGATATAGAAAGATGAAAACACAGCTTTATTAAAGGACTTTGTCAATACCTCCATGATTTATATAAGCAATACAAATACATTTATTCTGCACAACAATAAAACAAGTAATGTGGGCCCTTGAACTCCACTAACCTATCTATACCCAACGATCCAGCACAAGGCTTGTTCCAGGTTACCATGGAATTGCATTCTGGACCCTAGGTATTGACCTAATTTGATTGCCATAGCACACAGTCATCTTTAATCCCTGCATCCAAACAATGCCCATCATAGTGCCTCATTAACTGCCATGCATACATAGGTCACATGCACTTCAGAAGGGCCATGGCACACTCATTCTTTATAGCCCAAATTTACATATGCTTTAAATAATGTATATCTACTCTTGCAGCAGCTGCACAGAATGACTTCAATCTGAAAAAGAGATTCTTAGTTTCTTCATACCAGGTACGTACTCTGGTCTAAGAATATGGCACCGATTGTATATGGCTGTAAAAGGTGTTTATGTCACTTTAAGGTCAGCTGTCAAAGAAACATGGCATAATGCCACTTTATAGACCATAACATTCATTTTTATGCAAACTGTTACCAAATGTGTTTTGCTTCCATTTTGTGACCTTCCTATGCTGTACCTAATGGACTATAATTTAATAATTATGATTAATTGAAAATATATGATTATGGTGTTCCGTAACCCTACTTACAAGTTATGCAGTGATATGTCATGAGTCTTAACCTCCCTGGCGGTATGATTATGTCAGGAATTTTGTACCAAAAGCGGTACCATTTTTTTGCATTTGAATTACCCGCCCAGTTCCGCCCCCATGAGCCTCTGTGGCTCACAGAGACGGAACCAGGAAGTCAGATGGAGGCATCCGCCGGGGCTCTCACCGGCAATCACAGCGCGGGGGCATCGCTGGATCGCAAGGAGAAGTTAACCCCTTCAGGATGGAGTCAATAGTGCACGTTCTGATCAAAACAAAACGTAAACAAAAACTGGAATTTGCGCTATATGTCTGTTCACCCGTAGTTCCCCTCTTTCAAATTATATGCACCCACACTTATTATATATAATTTTGTTCAGGAGAAACAGGGCTTTAATCTATCATTAACTATTCATATATGGAACATCATTTATTATGAATAAAAGTAAAAACAATGTGAGAAAATAAGATTTTTTTTTTTAAATTTGCATTTCCGTCTGACACTTTAACTGTGAATGTCATAATACTGTTAGGTTTTACTGCAAAAAAATGCACATATTTGTAATCAGCGATGTCTCACGAGTACAACAGTACCCCCCATTAACAGGTTTTATGTTGTTTTGGAAAGTTACAGGGTCAAATATAGAACATTCCATTTTCAAATTGAAATTTGCCAGATTGGTAATGTTACCTTTGAGACGGTGTGGTAGCCCAGGAATGAGAATTACCCCCATAATAGCATACCATTTGAAAAAGTAGACAAGCCAAGGTATTGAAAGTGGGGTATGTTTAGTCTTTTTTAGTAACCACTTAGTCACAAACACTGGCCAAAGTTAGCGTTCATATTTGTTTTTGTGTGAAAAAAGCAAAAAACAAATATTTGGCCAGTGTTTGTGACTAAGTGGCTACTAAGAAAGACTGGACATACCCCACTTGCAATACCTCGGGTTGTCTACTTTTGCAAATGGTATGCCATCATGGGGGTAATTCTCATTCCTGGGCTACCATACGCTCTCAAAGGCAACATAACCAATCTGGCAAATTTCAATGTGAAAAAAATGAAATGCAAGCCTTATATGTGACTCTCTAACTTTCCAAAACACCATAAAACCTGTACATGGGGGGTACTGTTATTCTCGGGAAAACAATAACTATCCCTTACTGAGATAGTGAGTGATATACTAAAGTGCCTGAATAAAAGCAGCTCAACACAAAAAGTGGAATACCTTAATCCACAATAAAGTGCAAAATATAAGAATAAAAAGGTATAAACAATATACCAGCAAGTGGAGCGCTATAATTAATATTAATATAAATAATGAGGGGGTATACTCACCCCTCCAACATAGTGATAAAATGTGTCCAAATGTACATACAAAGTAAAACAACAAAAAGAGAGAATATAGTGCAGATGGTTTACAAAAATCAAAAATGAATTATAGTAGCAATTGGTTGAAACCACTCACATGGGTTGGAGCCTATAAGCTATTGGCTCCGTAAGTGACTCCTTTTTGCTCTTGAGGCAGCAACACACCCCTTTATCCCAAACGATGTTCTCCCGAAGATATGGAACAAGCAGAGAGAGAGAACCTCATAGGTGGTATTGTACAGATAGTGTATACAAAATAGTGAGATAGTAATTGTTATGCTCACCTTAGACAGAGCCTTGAATTCCTGGCTCTGAGGTTTGTTGGCAATATGCTAATTTATTGGGATAGCATTCCCCACATAGTGTTCCTGGAGGCTAGAAAGGACTATATGGACTGATATAAAAAAATATCGATTTATTGTAGAGATAAGAAATAATAAAAACAATATTAAGACTTCTCAAAAGCATATAAGCTAAAAGGTAGAAAGTCCAAGTATAAAAGTCCAAAACTCCAGCTAAACGCGTTTCACTCTTGTATGAGCTTCCTCAGTAGCTGTGAAGTAGCCTCAGGAATCTTCCACTTTATAAGTGTTCTAAAGTTAATTCAGATCCTCCCTTTGGGGTCACAGGAAGTGTGATTATCCAATCATAAGGTCAGAGTCTCTTTCAAATTTCTTATACTGATCACCTGTAGTAAAAAAGCTTACATTGGCTGAATTGCCTGTCAATAAATTAAAAAACTTGATTAGAACGAATTCTATTGGTGGTTGGATGGGGCTTTCTTTTTCAAATTTCTTATATTGATCACCTGTGGTAAAAAAGCTTGCATTGGCTGAATTGCCTGTCAATCAATTAAAAAACTTGATTAGAACAAATTCTATTGGTGGTTGGATGGGGCTGTCATGCATAGCACCCATTATGGGCAGTGGTTGGCGGAAGTGACATCACTTCCGCCCTCCAACATCTTCCCAAATGTCATTGTTAGTAAAAAATAAAAAAAATAAAAATAAAAAAAAACATCATGGGCAGTGGTTGGCGGAAGTGACATCACTTCCGCCCTCCAACATCTTCCCAAATGTCATTGTTAATAAAAAAAAACAAAAAAAAAACAGAATGAATATTAACAAAGTAAAATAAATAGATGGGTACAATAACAGAGAGGTATCCCTCAAATATAACATAAAATAAAAGGGATTACCAAAATGGGGGTCGATTAAAAACTTACTGAATGAGAGAGTGCAATCAAAACAAACTCCTCCCATTGGAATTCAAGACTTCATTTTTTAAAAGGACATAAAACCAAATGGTATAAATTTTCAGTTGGTGCAGATATAATATGATAGTGTTAAATGTATGTTAAAGATAATTAAAGGAAATGACAGAGTTCAAAATCTATATTTAGACCTTTGGGTTGTAACCACTGCCCATGATGTGTTTTTTTTTTTTTTTTTTTTTACTAACAATGACATTTGGGAAGATGTTGGAGGGCGGAAGTGATGTCACTTCCGCCAACCACTGCCCATAATGGGTGCTATGCATGACAGCCCCATCCAACCACCAATAGAATTTGTTCTAATCAAGTTTTTTAATTGATTGACAGGCAATTCAGCCAATGCAAGCTTTTTACCACAGGTGATCAATATAAGAAATTTGAAAAAGAAAGCCCCATCCAACCACCAATAGAATTCGTTCTAATCAAGTTTTTTTAATTGATTGACAGGCAATTCAGCCAATGTAAGCTTTTTTACTACAGGTGATCAGTATAAGAAATTTGAAAGAGACTCTGACCTTATGATTGGATAATCACACTTCCTGTGACCCCAAAGGGAGGATCTGAATTAACTTTAGAACACTTATAAAGTGGAAGATTCCTGATGCTACTTCACAGCTACTGAGGAAGCTCATACAAGAGTGAAACGCGTTTAGCTGGAGTTTTGGACTTTTATACTTGGACTTTCTACCTTTTAGCTTATATGCTTTTGAGAAGTCTTAATATTGTTTTTATTATTTTTTATCTCTACAATAAATCGATATTTTTTTATATCAGTCCATATAGTCCTTTCTAGCCTCCAGGAACACTATGTGGGGAATGCTATCCCAATAAATTAGCATATTGCCAACAAACCTCAGAGCCAGGAATTCAAGGCTCTGTCTAAGGTGAGCATAACAATTACTATCTCACTATTTTGTATACACTATCTGTACAATACCACCTATGAGGTTCTCTCTCTCTGCTTGTTCCATATCTTCGGGAGAACATCGTTTGGGATAAAGGGGTGTGTTGCTGCCTCAAGAGCAAAAAGGAGTCACTTACGGAGCCAATAGCTTATAGGCTCCAACCCATGTGAGTGGTTTCAACCAATTGCTACTATTATTCATTTTTGATTTTTGTAAACCATCTGCACTATATTCTCTCTTTTTGTTGTTTTACTTTGTATGTACATTTGGACACATTTTATCACTATGTTGGAGGGGTGAGTATACCCCCTCATTATTTATATTAATATTCATTATAGCGCTCCACTTGCTGGTATATTGTTTATACCTTTTTATTCTTATATGTTATTCTCGGGAGACTTCACTAAACACAAATATTAGTGTTTTAAAACAGTAAAACATATTACAACAATAATATAGACCATAAAAGTGCAGTTCGCTTGTAAAAAATGCAAAAAACTTAACTTTTACTTAAAATATCATCGTTGTAATACAATTTACCAGTTTGAAACACGAATATTTGAGTTCAGCGAAGTCTCCCGAGTAAAACAGTACCCCCTATGTACAGGTTTTATGGTGTCTTGGAGAGTTACAGGGTCAAATATAGTGCTTGCAAATTAAATTCTCTGCACTTTCTCCCTGTGTTGTCAGGCATGTCAATCAAATTTATTTATTTATTTTATTATTTTATTTATTTATTATTTTAATTATACGTATTTATATATAATATATATATGTACATCTATTATATATATAATATATATACATATTATATATATGTCACGTCATTCTAAGTGTATTTTAATATTAATATATATACTTATATTAATATTAAAATACACTTTGTATGACGTTACATATATATAATATGTATATATATTATATATATAATATATATACATATTATATATATATATATATATATATAAAAATATATTTAATTTATTTTTACACTTGTCTTTTATTTTTTTATACTTCCCACCAGCAGGGGGACTGTCTGATATTTTAGACAGTCCCCCTGCTGGCAGATCCACAGCCAGCTATAGAGGGCCATGTGATCGCTCTTTGAGAGCGATCACATGGCCCCCGGGGGCCTGATTTGCCGTGGGAGGGCTGCCTGGGCTGTGAGGCAGTCCTCCCGAAGCGGATCGCGGCGGAGGTAAGTACATCTTACCTCCGGGGGCTCTGTTATCTACCCAGAGCGTGACTCGGGGTTACCGCTTCTGGCAGCGAAAATTAACCCCGAGTCACGCTCGGGAATACCGCCAGGGAGGTTAAAGGGTTATTCATTAAACAGAGAATTCAAAGTGGAAAAATTCTCTAACTCAGCTTTGCTTTCAGTTCAGCTGTTCTTGCCTTAAATTTGAAACGCACTTTGAATTCTCAATTTAGTAAATAATCCATGTTAGTCACAATGTAAGTTCTAAATTACCACAAGAGCCAGTGATGTTTTGCTAACTCCAGTAGACCACGATGGACTGGACTCCCAGACCACTATCCTATACCAAGGGGGACACCGAGTTAGCAGTAAATATTTATAAACTTGGAGCGACATATATTCTATATCCCTAAGCAGAAGATATATATATATATATATATATATATATATATAAAATATGGGGGGATGGTTGCACTCACCTGAACATGCTTAAATGGGGTGCTGCTGGTGGCCATATTATACAATAAACAATACACAAGATCCAGCGCACTCTCCTATCTACTAAACAGCAACTTCAATGTTGACAGATTTTATTAGTTTTTTTAAAACACCTAATCTAGGCAAAAAAAATAATGGGGATTTAGTTAAATTATATGATCATACATTGCATAAGCCTGCCACAATGTCAATGTACCCCATCTTTGGCAGGTCCTATATATTATATTTTATAAAGGAATACTAGAAACACAAAGCAGAAGTGTGCTTTATGTGTGAAGAATGTGTCCCCAGTCTATAAAAGCGCTGATTTCATTAGAAATTGGCACTTTTATAATTGCATCCCAATACACCTCCGCGACTGTCAATCAAATAGGCTGGAAGTTTTTTCATTCTGCTAGTTTGGGTTCGTGGAGCCAAGCTCTACGGACAGGCATTTGCCTACATTTGAAAGACTTAAAAAGGCTGTAATACAGCTCACTGAAAAGTCAGTGTTTGGACAGCCGCACTCATACATGGCTGATCTGCAAGGCTTTTCCATGTGAAGGATCTGTCTGAGCATTCCCCAGCATAGACCAGTGAGCTTGTGTCACGGAAGGAGGCGAGGGCTTGCAGTACACTGCATAAACCCACAAAGAAAACATGCAAAAATAATTACAAGCATGTTTTCTTTGGGTGTATATACACAAAAATGTATATTTTCCCACTGGAGTGTTCCTTTGAAATGAATTAGTCCTTAGATAAAGGGGTGGATAAGCCGATTTCGTGGATCGGTAGAATAAACTCAGTGAAAATGAATATTCTCCCACACATCCTCTTCTTGTTTCAGGACCTCCCAGTTCCCATGAAGGAATCGGACCTTGCGCCACTGCAAAAGGCAATTCGGAACGTCATGGCATAAAAACGGCACAGAGTATCACGTACAACATACTATATTGTAGCAAAGCCACTGCTGGGGGTTTGGGACTACCAAACCGCTGTTATTACTACCTAGCCAGGCAACATTCACAGGTAGCGATGTGGCACTCACCCCCAGACGAGAGGAAATGGGTGGACTGTTCATGGGGTCAGACCTATCCCAATACTATATATGGCTGCCCAAGGAACACAGGGCTCTGCTGCGCATGGAATGCCCGGCAATTCTGAATTCCATCGGAATATGAGACAAATACGCACGAAACATGGCTTAACAAACACACCCTCCCTAATTCTTCCCTTATTCAGGAACAGGGACTTGAGAGCCCGGGACTTCAAAAATATGGAACACGCAGCCCTTCAGAGACTGTGCCACATGACCGCCGGGACAAAATAGTTACGTTTGACGAACCTTTAGAGAAGACAACCCTTAGACCAGGAGATATCTTTCAATATCTCCAGATCAAAGATTTTGTCAACCAAACTCACATAAAAGAAATCTCCAGGGGGGCGGGGCCGGGCCGCCGAGCCGAGCGGTCGCAGGGAAGCACAGCTCCTGCACAATAGGCCTAACTTATACCACAAATTGCGAAATTAGCTGCAATCAGCGACCAACAACCTCGACCCGCACAGTACACAGGCAACCGGGGCCGGGGAGAGGCTCGCTCCCGGAGTTCCAGTCCCCCGGAGGAGGGATCCCCCGCAGTATCCAGCGGGTACCTAAATACAATAAAAAAGGCTGCGCACAAATATAAAATCCAATGGTTAAACAAAAAAGGAGAGAAATAGTCCAGCTATTGTGTCCTTATAAGTGTCCTTGGATGTTGAGGTCTTCTACTTGTGTAGTGGTATCACTTGATATGAAAGATAAAAAGGAACAAGGAACAACCAATGGTGTAGTACGTAAAATTCAGGTATAGGTGTGAAAAGAAATAGTATAAAACTCACATTTACCAGAGCTAATATCCAGCTCTGGAGTGAAGTGCGTACAGCGGTTTAATCCCCGCTTATGGGATATAAGGCAGGTTCCTCTCCGTGAGTGGTTTTCGATCCTCGGAATAAAAAGAAGAAGAAACAGCCAATAGTCCATTTGAAAAAGTCCTTGAGTGACGAAACGCGTTATGGATATTTAAATATTGTGTTTTATATATTAAAGTATTATTTGGTCATTTGTTTGTGCCAATTATCTTTTTTATAGACACATAACTTCTATTTTACCCTGGCTTTTTATTGTTATTTTTATCTTTTTTTACTGGTTTTATAAAAAACCTTGAATACCCCTGGAAGTTTCCTGTACTCAAAGAAATCCTTAGGTGGGGATCAATCCACCCAAGCTGTCATCAAAGAGCAGTGTGCCTGCTCTTATTTTGTAAGTACAAAATTTTTTTTATCCTTATTCATATTGCCACACAGTGAGCACTATTGGCTGTTTCTTCTTCTTTTTATTCCGAGGATCGAAAACCACTCACGGAGAGGAACCTGCCTTATATCCCATAAGCGGGGATTAAACCGCTGTACGCACTTCACTCCAGAGCTGGATATTAGCTCTGGTAAATGTGAGTTTTATACTATTTCTTTTCACACCTATACCTGAATTTTACGTACTACACCATTGGTTGTTCCTTGTTCCTTTTTATCTTTCATATCAAGTGATACCACTACACAAGTAGAAGACCTCAACATCCAAGGACACTTATAAGGACACAATAGCTGGACTATTTCTCTCCTTTTTTGTTTAACCATTGGATTTTATATTTGTGCGCAGCCTTTTTTATTGTATTTATTTATCTTATTTCAAAGGGTTTGAGGGATTCCCTTTTTTAAGGTTGCTGCCATAAGTTATCTAGCGCTGTCTTATTCTTTTTATTTATTATCCAGCGGGTACCTACCTGGCGGTGAGTGGAGTGTACGGCCGCCGCTCCACTATCCTGCCCACCGGAGCCCGAAGCGCACATGGCACATCGGCGGACCCGGTCCTGTTTCCCCCCCCCCACTGGACCGGGGGGGTGATCCCGGTCCATGCCCTAAACTATGCACGGAGGCGATCTGAGACCATCATGCAGGCCCACGACCAAGATGGCGGAGGCCACGTGTGCAAGGACCGAACCTCGGAATCTGAAGCGGACAACAGATACCACCTAGCAAGGTACACAAGGCTGCAAACAAGCAACGATCCACACCATCAAGCGGCCCCAAAGTCCGGAGACATACTGGACGCAAGGCATTAAAGCCCCCATACTCACGTGGATGGAGCTGTCCGTGAGACCGCCCGCACTTCTTCTGGGCTCGGCGCCCACCAAGAGGACCCCCTCTGTAGCCTGCCATACTTCCTGGGAGAACACCGAGACCCGGCGGAACCCAGGACCCACGATCCTGTTGATGGCTAAAGGGCACGGACGCCTGCTAAGGCCTCGGGCCGAAGACTGGTGGCCCACGGGCACAGAACCACCACTACGCCAGGACACCCTCTCACCTCGAGACGCACCTAAACACCCGGTGGAGTATGAGAGAAACCATGGACACACTAGCCACGACCACACGGACTTAATAACCTTATCACAGGACTTGGGCCGAAAACCCTGAAACTACCAGCCAAAACATATCTGTAAGATGCTTTACCCTTTCTGGTCCACAGGCCGCACACACTTCGGGGCTTAACGGGCAGGGCCAGCACACACTGGGGCACAACGGGCTTACTTCTCTGGAAAGCGGGTGGTAACCGGCGGGAAATGAAAGGGCTGGGTAATTACCATGTTTAAATGTACTCTCTGCCTGTCTGACTTAACTCTTGCCCTCTTATTATAACTTAATAACCAGCAACTAACACCCAGTTTATAAGCCTAGACATACCAACGAGGATACATCAGCAGGGACCCACTAGTCAGAACACCATGACATATCATAGCCTGAAATGCAAGCTTACTGTCTCATATACTGTATATCATGACTGCTTTGACCAGCTGTAACCGCATATAATGTTAGCCCTCCACTCAAGCATAGTTAAGCGTATCCCTATCACTATATAGATACTGAAGCGACGTCACCCGACATCATTATCAACTTTAAGCTACTGTTACTACTCGACACTGTGACTGAACAAGATGTTTTCGTTAACGGACATCAAAAACAAAAATTAGGCATTGTTATCCAGGAAATGTAACTACGATGTATAAACCCTAACTTGTATGCCACTTTTGCATTTCCCTCTCTTCATTCTGTACCCCATTGCACATGCCTTAATAAAACAAAGATTGACAAAAAAAAAAAAAAAGAAATCTCCAAAGTACGCATGACTGGGCTTGAACGCATGTGCCTCCAGGAGTCGATGCACGGGGGTTTGATCTCATATATATATATATATATTAGGGATCGACCGATTATCGGTTTTACCGATATAATCGGCCGATATTCGGTATTTTCGGCAATATCGGTATCGCCGATAATACCTCCCAGGACCGCCAGGCTCATTACAAGCCCGGCGGTCCTGGGGGGGGCGGGCAGCAAGCGTTTACTCACCTCCCAGCAGCTCCTCCAGCTCCCCAGTGTAAATCTCGCGAGACCCGCGGCCAGCTCTGACGGCCGCGGGTCTCGCGAGATTTACACTGGGGAGCTGGAGGAGCTGCTGGGAGGTGAGTAAACGCTTGCTGCCCACCCCACCTCCCCCCTCCCCTCCCCTCCCCCAGCGAAGCCAATGCCACTGGACCACCAGGGATTAACATATCCCCCCTCCCTGGCAAGGCAACAAGCAGGGAGGGGGGACAACAAAAAATAAATAATAATTAAATATATATAAAAAAAAAAAATGTAATATAAAAATAAAAAAATGTTTTTTAATAAAAAATGCCCCCTCACACATACACTATTATTATACACATACACTACACAAACACACTGTGTATATAATTCAGTGTGTTTGTATAGTGTGTGTGTATATATAATGCAGTGTGTTTGTGTAGTGTGTGTATATATAATGCAGTGTGTTTGTGTAGTGTGTGTATATATAATGCAGTGTGTTTGTATAGTGTGTATATATAATGCAGTGTGTTTGTGTAGTGTGTATATATAATGCAGTGTGTTTGTGTAGTGTGTGTATATATAATGCAGTGTGTTTGTATAGTGTGTGTGTGTATATAATGCAGTGTGTATATATAATGCAGTGTGTTTGTATAGTGTGTGTATATAATGCACACTTCACAAACACACTGTATTATATACACACGCATACTGCATTATATATACACACACACACACACACACACTATACAAACACACACTGCATTATATACACACACCCTATACAAACACACTGCATTATATACACACACACTATACAAACACACGGCATTATATACACATTACACAAACACACTGCATTATATAAACATTACACAAACACTGCATTATATACACAGTGTGTTTGTGTAGTGTGTTTATATAATTCAGTTTATACAGTGTGTTTGTGTAGTGTGTTTATATAATGCACACTACACACACACTCTGCATTATATACACACACTATACAAACACACACACTCTGCATTATATAAACACTACATTCACTATACACACACACAACACAAATACACACACTCTGCATTCCTTATATGCACATACTACACAAACACACACACTTTGCTTTTAGTATATACAGCATTCACTCTACACACACTGCATTCACTTTACGCACACTACACAAACACGCTGCTTTCATTATATACACACTAGACAAATACACACTGCATCCACTACACAAACACACACTGCATCCACACCACTCACACTACACAAACACACACTGCATCCACTACACACACACACACTGCATCCACTACACACACACACTGCATCCACTACACGTGGCATGTATATTTTGTGCATTTACCTTTAGAAATAGTTTTTTTTTTCCAAAATGGTAAATGTACAGAATATCGGCAAATTATATCGGCTATCGGCCTGAAAGTTCACAGAATATCGGTATCGGTATCGGCTCTAAAAAATCAATATCGGTCGATCCCTAATATATATATATATATATATATATACATATACATACATATCCACACACATACACACACACACACACGCAAACTGACATATGTAGAGCAATGGGAAAACGACTTGAGGGAGACTCTAGAGGGCAACGACTGGCTACATAAACTGCTACATAAATGGACTCTGGCTGCCAGACAAGCCTTAGTGCAAAATTGGCTCACACAGGACATCCCCCCTACGTCCCTAGTTATCCAAAAAGATAAAAGATACCTGCCTTATGGACAAATTGACTGCTATTACCCAAGGTTCATTAAAAAAGTTCAAAAAAATCTGGGAGCCCTGGTTGCAAAGTGACATAAGCGACTGAGTGGATGATTTGGTGGGCATGTGGAGCCACACCTCCGCCCTGAAGTCCCCCGCACCCACACTGGCGGAACCAGCTGCTCCCCCCCTTGTTAGAACGGACCACTGGGACAGAGAGCAGGTAAAGGGTTGCGCAGCCTGGGCTCCCGCTGGGGTCAGGGGCCCTCCGCCTCTCTTTTTACTCCACCTCTCTTCTCACCTATCTTTCTATACTCGTTCTGTACTAATTCTCTCTTCCTGTAAACACTGATATCTACTGTCTCCACAAAGTCATGCAAGTCACAGTTTTTTATTAAAGCATGATACAACGCGACACACATCCAGTAGGAAACTCACTAGCTAGATCCTTGTTTCATACATCGGCCACAACTACAAAGGCGGTTGCACCTTGTCTTTATCTTTGCTTTAGATGTATGACTATGTTCAATTTAAACAAAATTTATTGACGCATGACTCAATCGGTAAATTGGTTACATTCTACTGGCAAATTAGTTGCAGTATAACGGTATGAACTACCTACAACATGAAAGTTTTTTTCCGACTGATTTTATACAATGATGCTATGCAATACCCTACTCGTTATTGTATGGGTGCTGTGACACCTAATCTTTCCTGTATAGACTTGACAAATCATTTGTACACGGCGGCGCAATGTGCCATTTGTCATGTGTTGTCTTGCCAATATAAAATAAAGAATATATATATAAAAAAATATAAAAATGAATTAGTCAATTAATTTTAGTCTGTGTCGAAGGGAGCACCACAGGCTTCCTCCAATTACTGTTTTCAAGCATTATACTTGGAATATCAGATTCAGATATGGTTTATGGTTAACATCACCATTTTACATTGGAAGAAGTAGCAGCTACTTATATATAGTTACCACAGTGTTACGGCCTGTTCTGAGTTAGTGAAGCAAGTAGGTGCAGTGAGGGACCTTACTTGTATCTCCTGTACATATCCTCATAATGAACCCATCAGCAAACCCCCCTTACCCTACTTTTGTCCCCTGCTCATATCCCACCTAGCGTCCCCTTCACATATCTCCCCCTTATTTTACTTGTGTCCTCTGCCCATATAGCCCTTGTGGTTCCTTCCCTAACCATAATTTATTGTATTCAAAGTTTATTATTTGTGATTTTGTATGTCCGAACACATGCTCTGCTCACTCCTCATTCTATTTGTTCCCTCCATTGTGTGTCCTTCTATACACATCCTATCCTCTCTTACCTACCCACTCTGTAAGTAAACCAGGCAGTACCGAGAGAGCGGATTTAATTTCCTCTGCATGGTTTGCAGTTTGAGGTGTTCAGTGGAGATGATGTCAAGTTCCTACTTCCTATCCTCACAGTGCAGGCTGAATGCACAAATCTGACTCTCTGGGAGATTGAATACCTTCTCTGTCTTGGTGCTGCTCAGCTGCACTAAAGTATGGGGCAGTGCAAAGTTAGGATACACTGTGTGGAGTATACCTGCTTCACGGCTCTCGTGCAGGACAGCATGCCACCAATAGTATGATCATGTGTGCTTAATGTGGCTTACTGTGAGCCACCAGTGACACATATGTGGCACACAAGTTGCACAATGAGGAACTAGATTTGCGCTGTGGAGAATATAAGAAGCCACACTTAGGGAGACCATGACAGCACAGTAGAGAGGGTACACAAGGACACACTATATGGTAAAAGAGAGCACACAAGGTGGTCTAAGTGGACACAGTGGGGAGTGTATTGGAGACAACAATTGGCCCAATGGAAAAGGAAATGGAGGGGTTAAGGGGGCCTACTAAAGAAGCAAGCACACTAGGGAGAGAATAAGATGTCACACTTGGAAGGGTATAAGACAGGAACCCGGGGGTATGAACTGGGGCATTAAGGAGACTATAGTATGGCACAGTGGAGAGGGTTTAAATGGACACACTAGGTGGTATAAAAGGAAACACTGGGAATGGTATAAGAGTACACTCGGTGGTATAAAAGGGCACACTGGGGGATTATAACAGGACACAATGGAAATTCATAAGAGGGCACATCAGGGAGTATAACAGAGCAAACAGGTATAAGGGAGAACGCAGACTGGTATAAAAAGGCACACTAGGCGTATAAGAAGGCACAGGCAAAACCCTGTTTTTTCATTCTTATAAAATGAAATAAAAATACCTTATCAATTCACTTAAATTTTTCAATTTTGTAGCAACTATCCGTCCAAGGAAATCTGTCAAATTTCAGCAAGATTGGTTGTTTCATAGCAAAGTTACGGCTGTAAGAAAAAGTCCCAAACCATCTCCACATGATAGTGGCTACTTACTGGCTGCATTGTCCCTCCAGCAATGATAACAGACCGACACTCCTTCACAACCTCTGCAAAGTGCACCGCTGGATTAAGCATAAGAAATTTAAGAGTGCTCTGGGCCACCGTACCTGCAAAGACAGAGAAGCAGCATTTCAGAACGGTTCACAAAATACCCACTACAATATACAAATCTGCATCTAAACAAATCACAGATAGAAACAAAACAGATAAATAGTCAAATTTTATCCAAATGAATTTAGCATGGTCAGCAACACTGGGAAACATGCCCAGTACAAACAGAAGCTTAAATCTGTTCCAAGCAGTATAACTTAGAAAAATAAAATCATTGCTAACCAGGTTTTAGTATTTCAGCTATGGTGAGCAGGCCACATGGTCTTGCAGTAGTCATGAGACAATCCTGACAGCTATAGGTCTGCAACCTCATTTCCAGCACTCTGCATCAAAATATTCTTCACTGGTTTCAGTGAGCAGTATTTGGTCCTTCCCAAACACATTACAACTCAGTCCATTATTTTGAGTACAATGCTTGTAAGCACAATCAGCTATTTTCTTCTCTGCGAAGATATCCCTTTAATCAGAAGAAAGGCTATTGCAAAATTGACCCACCAATGTCCCCAGATATATTATGGGCCAAAAGTGGCACACAACATGAATTCAAGTAATCTTAAATGTTGAAATCCCAATAATGAGCGGCAAAATGACTCCTTCAATTATGTTTATTATAATGCAGAGCATGGCTGAGTATGACTGTAGTTGTAGTCATCCACAGCATGTACAATAATGTTGTTATCCAGGTAACACCAGATAACTTGCTCACACCCAACACTTTTAGTGAGGCTTAAAAGGCAGCAGTCAAGATAGTGAAGCTCTGTTGGGATGTTAGGGCTATTCAAGGTTATGCGAGTTAGAGCCTAAATAATGCTAGGCCTATGAGAACTAGAATCAGAGATTTCGGTGAGACTTAGGTTATACAATTAATGTTAGACTGCAATCATTCTAAGCCATACTTTGGAAATTTGAATATAACTTTAATAACCATCTGGAGAATGAGGAGTCCAGTATCCAGTAACTGATACAGATATCACACAAATATAAAAATGCTGGGTACAAGGAGATAATGGTAATTGGGTGGCCGTCAGAGATATCCTTTCTAGTTAATATAAATGTATCTTCATACTGTATTACCTGTACAAATACTACCAGGCTCGCCAGGTAGTAATCAAAAATAAGATGTATGGAACACCTAAAACCCCCTTTATTTTAATCAACAGAACTTAAACAAAATAAAAATTTGTTTCTGATTCCATTTTTACAATAGTTGAGAATGCTATATAATGAAGTGTGTTTTTATTTGGCTCCGTTTTGGATATTTACAACAATTTAAGATATGCTGCTGTGCTCATTATGCCAGAAGCATTTGGGGTACTTAACCAAGACATATCCTGTTTTCTGATCTCTACATAAGTTCTAAGACATGTTATGGAAATTTACTTTCTTAGTTTTAATAGATCAACAATAGATCACAATATGCACACGGCTGTTTATATTCTGCTGATTAATGTTTAATAATTTTCCGTTTACAGGTCTGCTTTAAAAACACACCTTGTTGCTGAATGATGACTCTACCATCTTGGTTGGCATTTGTTAGTGCAGACAGGAAGCCTTCAATCTGCATGAGTGGAGATGCAGTACGAATTTGTCCATTCTCACCTTCCTGATGGAGCTCTGGGACACTTGTGGCTGATAGAGTGAAAAAAGACTAAACATTTGTTACGTTTTCAAATTATATATTTTTTACATATGGGGAGAAATTCCAGATTGGGCTAACCTAAGTAACCATTGACCAGCACAGATTTGAATTGTCTTGTTCTGTTAGTACTTTGGCAGTAACCTAAAAATGTCATAACAGTGTTTTTAAAAGAGCTATTGTTGCTAAATGCGGGTAGAACTATTTCAGATGCACTATTTTTATTCACTATCTACAACATCATAGAGTGGCCAACATATGTCATCATTCACACACCTCCTTTATGTGTCTTTTGGTGTAGATCTTGCAGGTATTGTTGAAGTCCTCTTGGTTTTTGGCTCTCTTGGCTGGGGAGACTCTCTGCCCCTCTAAATTTTTCCATAAAGCCAAACAGCTTTGAAAATAAGACACATGGAACACATTTAATTATATAGCATGGTCTTGTAACAACTTCCTTTACTCCATTCTGATAACTCTGAATAACACAAATGTAGAATAAAGATAAACACATAAAAAGAAAGCAACATTAAAAGTTACAATACTGTCATTTTTTTTTTTTTTTCAGAAATGGGACTCTTATCCTTCAGCACGAGTGAGGACAACAGAACCTGGGGATCACAGTCCATTTCACAGTGAGTAGTGTTTAAAATGTTCCTTCAAGAGTTTATTAATTATTTAAACACTTATTTTTATGTTATTGCTAGCTATAGTCATTTCTATAAAGGTGTAAATGGAAATAGTGTTTTATTTGTATTCATTTGTTTTCACCAACCAAGGTACAATGGTATGGAAAGTTAACAGTTTTAACAAGAACCTTGTAGGGTAGATAGGCAAACAAATGCGTAGCAAATTAGTTTTTATTAAATATTTAGCAGCAAAACAACAAAAACTACTAAAGGAGTTTACTAGGAAGTATGCATTACTTATTTTTTCAAGTGTGGCCCAAGTATAGATTTCATTCCTACCAAGCTCACTGGTACACATTTCCTTTTAGCCCCAGGATGACAAGTTACCTAGAACAGATCTTGCATTGCTAAAGTTCAAACGGGTTCTATTGTTGATGAAATAACAGAGCTATATGAGTTTTTAATACTCTCAGATCTCACCTTCCTACTGATCATGCTCTTCATAAAGTATCTCTGGACCTGCACAGAAAAATAGAAAAGGGAACATTAGGCTATACTGCATTTTGATTTTACTTGTTAACTTTCCACTGTAAATACAACATTCCATTGCTACTCTAGAAAGAAAGAACACATGAACCAGCCACTATAAGTTCAGGGCTAGTTGGTCTATGGGTAAATCTTATAGCCACAAATCTCAGTGATGCACTGATATACATAACCATTTATAATAATTTTATCAGACCTTTGTTATACATTTATACATAAATATATTTAAGTCCTAGATCAGGGACAGGAATCTGGGCATCAAAGAGTGACACAAAATAGGTATGCTCCTCTCCTTATACTGCAGCGTGTTGGGAAACCATCAAATTAGAAGAAAATACTATTTGGTTTGAGAATGTCATTCTCCTGCATTTCTTCTAGCACAGTGTATGGAAGTGATGCTCCGTATACCTGGATCAAAAAATTGCATTGTCTTAAGATGCACTAACTTTCCACTTTGGATTTTAATAAAATATAAATCAATATTACACTCCTAATATAGTTAACAGTACACTCACTGACACCCAGGATATGATCAGAGCTCAAAGAATATTACATTCTTCAGAGCTAGCCTCAGCTAATAACAAAGATTAATATAAGGAGCAAATAGCTGCAGGGAATGATGTTTGTAATCATTTGGAACAATACATAAAGGACAATTCTGGAAAGTTTGGATGTTGGTGAATTTGGCCTTTTTTTCTTCCTTACTAAATGTAACTCCCCCAGGGTTTGCATGATGAAATGTCTCCTTTTTAGCGTCACCCTTTAGTGGGGGACCCTTTGCAATTTTCACCTGTGGGAAATTTCATAACTCGTATGATTTATACTTTACTGATAAATGCTGTATCATTTCTATCTACCTGTAATAGTTAAAGGGACACTATAGTCACCCAGACCACTTCAGCTCAATGAAGTGGTCTGGGAGTCCGCTCCCTCTAGGGTTCTGAGAAACTGATATGTTTACATCTAGGGGTAAGCCAGCCTCTAGTAGCTGTCTTCTGGACAGCCACAAGAGGCGCATCGGCAATGATGCAGTGCCGCGCATGCGCATTCGGCGCCAGTGACGTCAGACATGGATCCGGACGTCGGCGGGGAAGGAGAGGTAAGGGAGCCCAGCGGTGGAAAAGTGTGAGTAGCTGAAGGGGGACCCTGAGGGTGGGGGAACCCTCAGGGTACTATAGTGTCAGGAAAACCAAGCGGTTTTCCTGACACTATAGTGTCCCTTTAACAGTACATTCAAAAGTATTTAATACATGCAAATGTTTACTGGCTCCTCTACTTACACAATTTTTCAAATCCCTTAAAAGTACAGGATATGTCACCTCATAGGGAGACGCATTACCCCTATTCCCCCCGCTCCCCTACACATCTTCTTATCTTGCTCTTTCTATCCTTCTTAGAAATACCAAAGCACTATAGTTACAAGTTCTTGTGCAGGAGTATTGTTTTTGTATTATTTGTTGACAATCCTCTCTGCTGGGAGATGTTTTCTTTAAAACGCTGTATTTTTCACATGTTAAGCAAAATAAAAAAACCTCTATAAATATTTTAATTACGAAAAAAAAGTACCCAGGATATGGATTTCTTGAGAGAGCAAATTAACGAGGACAGCGGAGGTAAGAAGTGTAACAACAGCAGTGAAGGATTCTTGAGACAAGAGTAGACACAGGTTTAATTAAAGTGAAACATCATTTTTTTTCAAGTACCTTGCCTTGATTTGTTAAGTGGAAGTCATGGGGGAAACTCACCTTAAATAGATTAATGTTGTCTATTTGGCCATGAAACAGAAAGTCATTGATAGATTTCAAAGTGGTACCTGGAAAAAAAAAAAAGACACCCAAACAGTGCACAACATTTTAAATTTTTGACACCTATAATAAATATTATGAGACCTGATTAGAACATGCACACATCAGCATGTTTCATAAAAAAAAAAAATGTAAAGAGAAAAAGGAGGAAAAAATAGGGAAAAAATGGTCTTAAATCAACTGACCGTTTCTTTACAATATTCCCAGTAAAATATGTTAAATTAGAGTAAATATATCAGTTAATATCATTTAAACGTCAATCGTTTTCAGAATGGAAGACATCTTTAGATTTCATCGCAATTTTTTCAACCCTAACATAGTTAGTTGGACACGTGTTATTTATTAGGAAAAAGACATCTGTAGAAATGTAAAAATCATCAACCAAGGTAGAGGAAGATTTTTGAAGCGCTTTAAGATGATACGAAAGGAAAAACTTTGATGATACAGCCAGATTAAATAGTTGCAACAGATGCATTTGCCATCCCACAATAACCACAGACCTATTGCATAGTTCCATAGGAAACATGTTTTTTTTGTTTTTGAGGTCTGGAATATTTTGTTGCTCTTTTTGTGATGAACAGAATGAAATAAAAATTGCAATTATTAAAACTATGTAAGAGATTGAATCCTTGATCTTTCACTTCAAGTACATCTTTTGTGGAAAAAAAAAAGTTGGTATTTTAAATTTAAAAAAAAGTTTCAATTATACAGTGCGTAATATGCGAGAAACAGTATGGACTTTATTCTCTTAGCAAAAGTCATATTAGCTTTCAGGGGGGAAAAAAATAATAAACAAAAAATGCAAAACTATCTTCACATGTGGCACGTCACTGCTCTTCTGCAGGCAAGGTATTGAGGAACGCAACGCTGCAAATGCAGCCATCCTATTTAGTCACCATTTCGATTTGGTAAACGTCACTTTCTTCTCAATCTACACAATTGCCGGTGATTTCCCGTCTGAAAGTACGGGTTCCATATATACTTACCTAAGGAAGACTTTGAAACCCACATGTCTCAAGTATTATAGGTCAATATTAACGCTTTAGTGACAGTAGACATTACATTAGCTGTACATCTGGGGCACTAATGGACTTGGTAATAGAGGATGTTATCGGAGATGCCTGCCATTCAAAGATCCCTATATTTGTAGGTTTCACTGGTAGTGTGTTGGACTCCTCACAAGAAAGACAGTCTAGCACAAGTCTATCTGGTAGCTGCCAAGGGCAACTGATCATTTTAGAAGCATGCAAAAGCATTAGGATGTTCTCTGACAAAGGGAGCAATTGGTGGATTAAGGGACATCCAATACATGCTAACCACAGCATGTAGCAGATCTCAAGTGTGAGACATCTAAACAGCTTAACAGAGCCTGCCTCTTGTTTGATCACTCCGAGAGACTGTCACAGCACTCCAACACCCTAGCCCAAGCTACAGATATGAAGGCTGTCCCTGCATTCATTACAAGCTGAAATCTAATTAGACCCTACAGCTTCACAGTTCTAGTGCTGGCCCCACTGTGAAACAGGATGTGAAAGGGATTGTAAAGGTTTACTTACCTTCCTGGGAAACAGTCTGAAAGTTGGGATTCTGCTTAACATTACCTGTGGAAACCAATACAATATTACTTCAATTTGGTCTTGTGACGTGTCTTTAAAAAGTATCTTAAAATATTAAGGATTATTGCAAACGGAACATCCATGCTTGTATTTGTTTCAAGACTCAGAGTTTAATTCACTATAGAGAGAGGTGAAGTGATATTTACTCCATTGACAGGAAAGTTTGTATTCCAAAATAGCTTTTGCTTTTTTTTTTTTTTAATTCTTTATTTTTATTGTGCAGATAAAGACAGACATGCTTGCAATGCCCCAACAGCAAGAGCAAGTGTATTCAAAAACAGAGCATAATGATAATGATAGTAAGGCACTTCAAAACGTTGTTAATATATTCAAGCTTAGCATACTGATCTAACCAAAGAGGTGAGTTTCAGGTACAAGAGGGAAGTACCATTATCATACTATCATAAACATGAGGCATAATGATGAATTGCTTCCTGAGATTGAGATAAGTGGTAATAACGGCATTCGACTTGAACATGTGAACATGTGTACTCTCAGGCATCAGAACGGTGCCAGTTTCAGACGATTCCAGCAGGTTGTATAAGTAGCGTGGAAATAGAAAAAATCCCAGGCACTCACTGCGATTGTCTCCAGGCAGATTTATTACAACGTTTCGACCTGTTAAGGTCTTTATCGAGCTTGATAAAGACCTTAACAGGTCGAAACGTTGCAATAAATCTGCCTGGAGACAATCGCAGTGAATGCCTGGGATTTTTTCTATTTGTACATATCCCTTGGGGTTCTTTGCTGACCTATGCTCAGTAGCACCCTGTGTTTAATTGTTGTGACTGAGTGCGACCCTACCTTTTTTTCTAGTATAAGTAGCGTGGGACTCACAAGGTTCGGACAAGCAACCGCAGGGTTGCAACTGTGTGGGGCTTCCACCCCTGATTCATTTCCTTTATCTACACCATTTTAGACTATTTTGTGTGTGTGTGTGTGTGTGTGTGTATATGTATGTATGTATGCAGATTAATATGCGGATTGCATTGAAGTGACACATGCTACACTAACTCTGTTATCACATCAAAATAATATGGGTTCACTCTTCATCTGGCAATAACAACTGGGTAAAACAACTGGGTTTCCTGTGTACACGAAGACTCTATTATTTCCCAGAACCAGCTCCAAAGAACCCTCTGTATTCTTGTGCCTCTATGCCTTCCATGTGCTTGTCCTTTTCATGGAGATTGATGGATAGAGACACAGACAGATAGACAGATGTACAGATAGCATCACATGTAGGAAGAAAAGAAAATGCATTTTCTTTTAAGCTGCCTATAAATAATGTAGATAATGCTGTTCACAATGGTTTCCTGTGTTCAGAATGCAGAAAGAACAATTTACTTTACTGTGTGTAATACAATTTTACGAAGCAATACATTTCACAATTTCTATCAATCAAAGCATAAACTCTGGAGCACAGGCTCTCTTGCCGTTGTTTCTATGTGTTTTCCCTTCAGAAACAAAAACCATCTACTTAGATTTATAGGCAGAAACTTTTGAAAATGCACCATCTGTCACGGATGAGCTGAATGTGTGTTGGCAAAATCCTCCTCCACCCCAGCTGAAATAATCAGAGGATTTCAGAGTCTATGCTACTGCTCTCCCTGCTGCCGACGGGGGCTCAGAGTTGTTCTTGCCAGACATTTACTGGCAACGCAAGTGCCAGTCAAACGATTAGCTGTGAACAAATGTTTTTAGATTTTTATCATGACCAGAATTACATAATTTTCTAATTAGCTCACTATTGCCATATGGTAAAAAGACCATTGTTGTGTAAAAACCGTATGGACCATCATGCCTTTTAACATTGACATATTGATTCCTTAATAGGAATTGCAACCCGAGAGGCAGTAAAAGAGATTTGGAAATCATACATCTAGAAACATCATTTAAAGTGACAATATGCATTAATACAATTATACAAATACTATTTTATTTATATATATACATACATACATACATATGAATCTTACCTCCTAATACCCTCACAAACTTTTCCAGCAGGTAGAGAATTTGCTTCGTATACATCAAATTTTTAGCTTTCAAACGACTCCTGAGAAAGGAAGATTGAAAAAAAAATAAACATTTAAAAGTAAAGATGTTAAGAGGTTCTATGAAGGCTGCCCAACACAACACAGCAAGCAATACAAAGCAAAATTATCAGGAGAAATATTCTGTACTCCGCTGTTATTTGTATAGTAATATTTTGTATGCAAACGTACTTGAAAACGTAAGCACATACTTTTACTGGGCTTTCTAAACAGAAGAAAGTGCTGTAATTAAAAGACAGATAAGGAGAGAAGAATAAAAAGAAGTCAAAGGGATACTAAAGTCACCAAAACAACTTTAGCTTAATGAAGCAGTTTTGGTGTATAGAGCATGCCCCTGCAATCTCACTGCTAAATTCTGTGCCATTAGGGAGTTAAATCACTTTGTTTATGCAGCCCTAGTCACACCTCCCTTCATGCGACTGACACAGTCTCCCTAAACATTTCCTGTAAAGATCATCTAATGTTTACACTTCCTTTATTACAAATTCTGTTTTGTTTTGTTTTTTTAAATCTCCTGCTTTATAAATGCCTTCTAGACCCCACAGGAACCTCCTGTGTGTCATTCAAGTTATATTTACAGAGCAGGAGGTAAATACTTTTAAAGTAAGTTACAGCTGAAAGTGAAAAAAAAATAATTTTCATGCAGGCTGTGTCAGTCACAGCCAGGGGAGGTGTGTCTTGGACTGCATAAAAAGAAACAAAAGTTTGTTAACGCCTAAATAACAGAGAATTGAGAGGTTTAACTTCAGAGGAATGATATATACACAATAATTTCTTCATTAAGCTAAAGTTGTTTTGGTGATTATAGCGTTCCTTTAAGCATGTTGTTAGGCATGCAAGTCTAGATTAAGCAATTTTTTTTTTTTTTTTTTTTTTTAATTCCAGTTGCTGCCAACTTGCAGCTCTAAATTTGGGATTTACAACTCTGTAGTATTCAGCGAAACACCACAACATATATTTCCTTTTAGGATGACTGCTGAAAATCACGCTTTTATCCCTGAATTTGTATCCATATAATTGATCGACTGTGTTGGTGCTGTTTGCTAGACTTCCACTTCCACCACCAGTAAGATGCAGCAGGACTGGTTTCACTTCACCACATCAATGAATAAATCAGCGTTTTATTTTTTCCCCCCAGACACTGCAAATTATTTGCAGTGATGTGGGTTTACCAGATTAATGAAACAGACGCAATCATTTGCTTGTCTTTTCAAGTTAAGATGAAGCCAATGTTAATTTTTGACATAAGAAAGCAAATTGTGAACCATCTCTATTTTGACATCTATTAGAACTCAGAGAATTATTATTATCATTATGATATTTATAGAGCACCGTCAAATTCCGCAGCGCTTTACAATAGGTGGTCAAACAGACATGTAGTTGTAACCAGACAAGTTGGACACACAGGAACAGAGGGGTTGAGGGCCCTGCTCAATGAGTTTACATGCTAGAGGGAGTGGGGTAAAATGACACAAAAAGGTAAGGACATTTAGACTATTAGACTAGTGACAGTTGTAGAAGAGGAATCAGTTGGGAGCTATAAGCAGTTTAATTGATACGCTTTTATGAAGAAGTGGGTTTTTAACGATTTTTTGAAGGAGTGGAGACTGGGTGAGCATCTAACGGAGGAGGGAAGCGAGTTCCACAGGAACGGTGCAGCCCTCGAGAAATCCTGAAGGCGAGCATCAGAGGTGGGAGTACGGACAGAAGATAGACGTAAGTCTTCAGCAGATCGTAAGGGCCTGGACGGGACATACTTGTGTAAAAGGGAGGATAGATAGGTGGGAGCAGCATTATGTAGAGATTTGAAAGCAAGAACCAGAATTTTAAATTGAGCTCTATATTTTATAGGAAGCCAATGTAGGGACTGACAGAAGGGTGAGGCATGGGAGGTGCGGGCGGACAAGAAGATGAGCCTCGCTGCCGCATTCATTATGGACTGTAACGGCGCAAGTTGGGAGCACGTAAGACCACTGAGAAGCGGATTACAGTAGTCAAGGCGAGAAAGGACAGTGGAATGGACAAACACCTTAGTCGCATCTGGCGTTAAGTAGGGGGGGATGCGCGCAATGTTTTTGAGATGGAAATGACAGGATTTGGCGATAGATTGAACATGAGGCTTGAAGGAGAGGTCGGAGTCAAAGAGAACACCTAGGCAGCGAGCCTGCGTGGTGGAGCTGATGGTAGCACCATTGACTTGGAGGGAGACAGACACACGAGTAACAACACTTGAGGGAGGAAAGACCAGAATTTCAGTTTTGGTCAAGTTTAGTTTAAGGAAGTGGGAAGCCTTCCAGTTAGAAACAGCAGAGAGGCAGTCAGAGACACTAGTCAAGAGGGACGGGGAGAGATCAGTAGATTTGCGTGTCATCTGCATAGAAATGATATTGGAAGCCAAAGGAGCTAATGAGTTTACCAAGGGAGGCAGTATAGATGGAGAACAGTAGGGGACCAAGGACTGAACCTTGGGGGACACCAACAGAGAGGAGTTGGGGAGAAGAAGCAGAGCCAGAGAAAGAAACACTGAAAGAGCGCTGGGGGAGGTAGGAGGAGCACCAGGAGAGAGCAATATCTTGTAGACCGATATTGCGGATGATCAACAGTGTCAAAAGCCGCAGACAGGTCAAGGAGAATTAGGATAGAGTAGTGACCACGAGATTTTGCAGCGAGTAGATCATTGGATACTTTGGTCAGTGCCGTTTCCGCAGAGTGCTTAGCGCGGAAACCAGACTGAAGCGGGTCTAGCAGAGAGTTGGACTCAAAGAAGTCTGTCAATCTTGCATACACAATTCTTTCAAGGATCTTGGATGCAAAAGGCAGTAGCGAGATAGGACGATAGTTGGATGGGGAGTTAGGGTCAATATTGGGCTTCTTTAGAATTGGGGTTACAGTTGCATGTTTGAAGGGCGATGGAAATATACCAGAGGAGAGAGAGAGAGATTGAGAATTTTAGTGAGAGGAGGAGAAAGAGAAGAAGACAGAGTACGGATGAGATGCGAGGGAATTGGATCTAGGGAGCAGGTGGTGGGGCGTGAGGACTGGAGCAGAGCAGAAACCTCTTCCAATGTAGCGGGTGCGAATGAACATAGAACAACAGAGGGAGTGAAGTTAGGGGAAATATTGTAAGAAGAAGAAGAAAGATGAGATATCTCTTCTCTGATTGTAGAGATCTTGTCAGTGAAGTGAGTTGCAAAGTCTGAGGCGGTCAAGTTAGTATGTGGAGGAGGAAGAGAGTTAAATGTGTGAAATAGTCGTTTGGGTTCGTGGGAGAGTGTGGCTATGAGGGTATTGAAGTAATTAACGTTTGCAGAGTAAAGAGCCAAGCTGTATGAGCTCAGCATAAATTTATAGTGGAGAAAGTCAGACGCACAGTGAGACTTTCTCCAACAGCGTTCAGCAGTTCTGAAGCATTTTTGGAGGTATCACGTGAGCTTGGTGTGCCAGGGTTGTTCTTGGGGGGGCCTGCGGCGTTTAAATGTACAAGGTGCCATGATGTCTAGTTGAGAGGAGAGGGTGGAATTGTAGAAGGAGGTTGCAGAACTAGGACAGGTGAGGTTTGAGATAGGTAAAAGGAGAGTTTGGAGATTAGTGGAGAAATGCTCTAGGTCAAGACATTGGAGGTTTCTGTGAGAGTGATGTTCAGATGTTGGTGTCAATTGGGTCTTAGGTATGTCAATGTCAAAAGTCAGCAGATGGTGGTCAGATAGAGGAAAAGGAATATTGGAGAGATTAGAGGCAGTACAGAGGTTGGTGAAGGCAAGATCAAGAGTGTTTCCTGCAGTATGGGTTGCTAAATTGGACCATTGCGTAAGGCCAAAGGAGGAAGTTACAGAGAGCAGACGAGAGGCATCAGTGCAATTGGGGTTATTGATTGGGATATTGAAATCCCCAAGTATAAGGGAAGGAGTGCAAGATGAGAGAAGTGGGGAAGCCAGGAAGAAAAGTGCTTAATGAATAGTCTAGGATAACCAGGGGGCGGTAGATGATAGCAATTCTTAAAGGAGTGGGTTTAAATAGGCGGACAGTGTGAACAGGATAGGGCAGGGGGAGTTATGATTGGTTGAAAGGTACATTGAGGGGAGAGAAGGATGCCCACGCCGCCTCCTTTACAGTTGAGTCTGGGAGTGTGAGAGGATTGTAGCCCACCAAAACATAAAGAGGCAGGAGTAGCACTATCAGAGGGAGACAGCCAGGTCTCTGTAAGTGCAAGCAGTGTGAGTGAGTTTGAGATGAAAAAGTCGTGTATAGTTGTTGATTTTAAATTACTGCAGATGGAGCGGGCATTCCAGAGTGCACAATTAATTTTGGTAAGTGAGGGTAAAGGGCAGGGTTTTGTGATGAGGTTTGCGGGGTTTCTGGTTGTCTTAGTGTGTGTAGAGATGGTGAAGGGCCCTGGATTGGGAGAGACATCACCAGCTGCTAGAAGTAGGAGAAGAGAAAGTGACAGGAGGTGTGAATGGGTTTTGTATGCATGGGGTCTAGGATGAGATCGATTGTGGGTTGGAGTGAGAGAGTAGAAAAATGAGTGTAAGGCATGAGATGAGAGAAGGGGGAAGTGTAGCAGAGAAGGGCATATGTAAATGTGGGTGGGGGTATGAGTGAAGTGGGTGTAAGGAGAGATTTTTATACTGAGGGAGACTGAGGAAATAAAGAGGAGGAGAAAACAGATCATTGCTAATCTGTGAAAAATGAAAATTGGAGATAATTGGAATATCAAGAGCAGATGAAGGTAGGAAAAATGTGTTTTATGGGTTAAAAAAGTGCAGGAGTGTACTAATAAGAGGCAGTTTTTTTTAACCTAACTAAAATGTAGTTGTGACTGACAATCTATAAATGTAATAATGAGCATGGGGTGGGAATGAGAAGTCTGTTTTAATTCCATGGTTGTAATTCATATGGTATTGTATTACAAACAGTAAAGTAAATTGAGACCTACACAGCCTTCCTAAAAACTTCCTGTAAAGAGAGATCCAATGTTTAAACTTCCACTATTTGATAGTCTGTTTAATTTAGAATTTCCCGCACTGTTAATAGCCTTCTAGACCCTGCAGGTGCCACCTTTATTTAAAGTTAAATGTATACAGCATGGGATAAAAATGTCTAAAGCAGGTTAACATCTTACTGAAAATGAAACTATTTTTTATGCAGGCTCTGTCAGTCACAGCCAGGAAAGGTGAGGCTAGGGCTGCATAAACAGAAACAAATGCAAAAGGGTAATAAGCGCTCTCTTCTCAAGGGTGAGCAGCAGTTCACCAACAAGGTGTTCCCTCTACCTTGTGATAAATGGACAGATAAAATAGAAAGGTGAACAGCGCTAAAGATCAGAAATTGTACATACGTTTAGTAGAAATACTGGCCAGCGGAGTAACTTAAAAAAAAAAGGAGAAACAAAGATACAAATAATGGTACAGTATGTATGAACGATATAATTCCACAAGAACAAATGGGTTATATTCACACTCACACTTTGAGGAGCTATATCAGCTCGGTGTTAAGAGCTTGGACGGAATAATCCCCGTCTATGGATTTCTTGAGGTTCCAGATCGTTGGTGAGTTTATAGGTGTAAGTATTCGTTATATGAAAAACAAGAGTAAAATACGCCACATGGTCTAGTACGTAAATATAAAATATTGTAGTAAGAGTAGATGATCCTACTTACATATACTAGAGCAACGACCTGCTCTAGTTTGGAGAATTTCAGGTGGAATAATCCCCATAATTCACTTTTGAGAAAGCTTTGGCGAAACGCGTCAAGTGAGGAAGAATTTTGGACTTTTATACAGGACTGGTTTTATAGTGTATTATTCACTTTTTACTTATTGTATTAAAGTATATATAATTTTTAAACTATCCAGTCATTTTTTTTGTCCTCCTTCCTATTTAATACTGCTTTGCTGCTATACCTGGGTCCACTATATCCCGAGGTGGGGATTATTCCACCTGAAATTCTCCAAACTAGAGCAGGTCGTTGCTCTAGTATATGTAAGTAGGATCATCTCCTCTTACTACAATATTTTATATTTACGTACTAGACCATGTGGCGTATTTTACTCTTGTTTTTCATATAACGAATACTTACACCTATAAACTCACCAACGATCTGGAACCTCAAGAAATCCATAGACGGGGATTATTCCGTCCAAGCTCTTAACACCGAGCTGATATAGCTCCTCAAAGTGTGAGTGTGAATATAACCCATTTGTTCTTGTGGAATTATATCGTTCATACATACTGTACCATTATTTGTATCTTTGTTTCTCCTTTTTTTTAAGTTACTCCGCTGGCCAGTATTTCTACTAAACGTATGTACAATTTCTGATCTTTAGCGCTGTTCACCTTTCTATTTTATCTATATAAACAGAAACAAAACTTGTTCAACTCCTAAATGGCAGAGAATTGAGCAGTGAGACTGCAGGGGCACGATCTACACACCAAAACTGCTTAATTAAGCTACAGCTTTTCTGATGCCTACAGTGTCCGTTTAAATATGCCTATTGCTGACCCATAAGGCAGAGTAGATTTACATGAATATAAACTGCACCAGATTTTCTGGAATGAATCCAGGCCCTGATGGTTTGCCATTTCACTAACAACCACTGTTGACACAGAGACCTTGAGTACATGTTGAGAGGTGCTCAGATCAAGGCCAGGTCATCAAACTTGACATGTATTCTGCATACACCATTCACTGCTACCAGTATGGCAAACCGTTCACACTATACTGAAAAATGGGGGAGCCACAGCTTTAACTAGAGAGGGTGACGTACATATGAAGGGTGCAGCTTCCTGGCACAAGAGGGTTTTGTGACAAGGCAGAGGGCTGAACAATGCTTAGCAAACCAAGGGAAGACAAAACCCACACGATCCTTAATAACATGTTCATTTGGTATGCTTTACTTCTCCTTTAACACAACATCAGATAATGTGTTGTTTAACACATAGTTAAATGCATTGTTTTGCTTCTGCTGCTGATTTACCATATTTTTCATGCTGTACTCCTCAAGCATTAACATCAAAAGCCACTAAAAAGAAAAGGTTGCCAGCTTGTTTGAGAGACTCCTGCTGTTTATTTTCCGATCTCAACATCACATTATTCTGCCCTGAGCATTCATAGGTACGCAGCATCCCTTTGTACCAAGATTATTAAAGAGCATCTATCGCATTTAGAAAAGAGGGTTTTTTTAATACAGCAAATAAATGTAGCTATTACTTGTAAAGAAGTGTGTGTAAATTCAAGTCATTCACTGAAACATCCCAGTAAATAGTGGATATACATTGGAAAGCACACCCAATATAAAGCCAAAAGATTGGCACTGTGGCAACTTCCCAGTGAAGGCAGATCCAATTAGTAAATTCCAATATTTAAATGACAATTTTTTTTATGTAAAAAATAAAAGAAGATTATAGAGTAATACAGCTTAAAATAAATCAAACACATGTACAAATGTGCTTAGGTTCAAAAGCACAAGGCAGGTGTTATGGCCCCCTGGCATAGAACAGCCTTGTCCTTTCTACTGTTGCAGTCCAGATTCCAAGTATCATGTGTTCATTCTATCCATCCCTTCTCTCTATAGGTTTAAATACCCAATTAATTAGTCCTACCACATTCAAACTTCCCACCGTTTCTGTGGGAGGCAACCAGCAAGCAATTGCTCATTCTTGATTTACGGATAGAACAATCACAATATACAATAATGTACGAATTAGCAAACAGAAACTTAACCCAATTAAAAATACATTTTATTGCTGAATCTAGGTAACATACTGTATCTGACAACAAAAAGATGGCGTCTTATACATAGATAAAATACAATAAATGGCAGGCATCCGAATGTGAATATGCGTCCCGCTAGCATTCAACAGTGGGGCAATAACCCATCTAAAGCTACAGAAGCCTTCAATGTCCAAAAAGAGGTCATCAAAAATAAAGAAAAGTGGGAAAGTTACCCAATACACACAAAAAGTAGCCACAAAAAAGATACTACTCCAGGATAGCTATATAAAATAAAATAAATCAACAGATGTAAAAGGGTAATGGAATAATAAGTAGATATAGGCATAAATAATAATTATTCAAAACAAATGAGTCACTCCTTACTCAGATCAAGTTTAATATTATTTTGCTTGCTCTTTCATATAATCATGTACATCATCAATAGTGTTTAACTGGATGAATATATCAAAAATAAAAACATTACTTCACTTTTCGCCCCCCTGAAGCATTTATTTTTATAATTAACCCCTTCTCAGACATGTCAGAGATTTTTGCTACAACTTTGTAGAAAAACCGTGTGGTGTAAATATACATTGTCTGATATATAAAGTGTATAAAAAAAATAATGCTGTTTGGTTGTGCATTAAAAAAGCAACACTTTATTCTGCAAAACGTGAAAAGAAACAAACATGCTTGGCAACATTAAAAACAAAATTAAAAATCTGACACAGCAGGAGTAAGAAAGCAGAGCTGTCAAATCTGGTAATGGAGGAAAATAACTAGGGAACGAGAAATGAGCGTGTTACAGAAAAGAAATTACAGTGTCATTACAACAAGTACCTGTATCTCTCCATGTACTGTGCCAGTTGGGAGTGAGCCTGACAGAGCTGTAATAAGGACATAGAGAAAGAACACTTAGTCTCATGACTCAAACAGGGAGCAGAGCTAGGCCAAAAATACAATACACACAGGAACATGTTTTGATCGCAATTCTTGGAATTTCAATGATATTCTATGCCACAGAAATCAGCTTTTAAAAACTTTCATATTTTAGTTGCCGGCTCGGTTATTATCCTTTAATGATCCACGATCATATTTAAGACAATAGTATTTTGATATTTAGCAAATTAATTATATTGGCATTGTGTAACGCTGTATGTGCCAGAAAGTGTGCCACTGATAATAAGTATCTTTGTGTGTAAATGTGTGTCTGGGAGCTGCTTGCCGTGTATGGAGTATTGTGGGGGAGCGGTTCTTGTGGTTTTTGTGTTTACGGTATTGTGTTTATGGCAAGGCTGTGTTTTATGTGTGGAGAGGTGATGTCTGGGGACTGATTGCGCGTGTATGATGATAACCGTCGTCACTGTGACAGGGGTAGGGTTCTGAGAGTGACATGAGTGTTGATTGTGACAGTATTGGGGGTGAGTATAATAGGGTTGCATGGGTGACTGTGGAAGTGAGTGTGGCATGAGTATGCGGGGGGGGGGGGGGGGGGGGGGGGTAACTGGCCTCCCAACACAATGTAGTACAAAGTACAATTATTTTAGTGTTGCCCCTCACCGCCTTATCTATTGGGATTGGAGTGTGGTAATCAATCGATTACCTGGCAGTTTGGTGGTTTCCCTAGTGGTCAGGTGGTCTGCCACTGCACTTCTGAATGCTCTCTTCCAGTCTCTATCAGGAGGGAGGATCGGAAGAGAGCTGCACACAGCAGGGGTCCAGACATTTACTGAAAACAGTTCAGGGCCGGGCAGGGAGCAGTGACATCTACTGAACTCCCCCATTAGTCCATGCAGCTGCTGAGGGGCACAGCAGGACCAGCACTATAATGGTAGCACCGGTTCTGCTGTATGGGCTGCAATGTATTTGTTTGCAATAAACACATTTAATTTGCAATTGTTAGAATAGTTTACACATGAGTCCAGGGTATGAAAATATAAAGTGTAACTCGAAATGTGCTATACTCTCACGCATGCTGAGATTTCACTCCACTACAGAGTGGTCTATTTGACATGATGATCACTTTAGGTCCCACCGGCTCAGAAATCTCCCCCCCACTAATCTACATTACCCATGCGGCTTTGCGGCTAAGCTTCCGAAACGCGGAAGTGCCGCGAATCACGTGACAAACTTTCTTTACTTTTTATTATCCTTTCCCACACTCGTTTTTAATAAAAATCCACTAGAAATGCCTAATCATACTATTTATTACCCTCAGTAAAGCTAGTAAAGCTTATTTAATATGTGAAAACTAACTTTATTCTGATTGGCCGGATTTTTTGGCGCCAATCTTTGAATTAACTGTGTCCATATATAACACCATTTGCCAGGTACTGTATTGTATTCCATTTGATAAAGTCTGTAAGACGAAACACGTTATGGATATTTTATATTGTGTATTTTTGAATTAAAGTTGTTTTTGGTCATTTGTTTGTGCCAATTATCCTTTTTTCATATACACATATTTTTATGTTATCCTGACTTTTTATTATATTATATTTTATCAATTTTATTTTGGTTTTTATAAAAAAAAACCTCTGGAAGCTCCTGGCAGCCCAAGAAATCCTAGGTGGGGATCATTCCACCAACGCTGACATCAAAGAGCAGTTGGTCTGCTCTGTACTTGTAAGTACGTTTTTAATTATTTTCCACGATGCAAGTTAAATAGAGAGCACTATTTGGTTGTTTCTGTTCTCTTTGAGTTTTCGACATCCCTGACGGAGAGGCACTCACCGTATATCCCACAAGATTATACCGCTGTATGCGCTTTACCCTAGAGCTGGATTGAAGCTCTTATAAATATATGAGTTCTCTACCATTACTCCAATTTTATTTCATCTGAGCTATACATATTGCACTATTGGTTGTTTTCCTTTTTTTATCTTCTATCTTATCCAAATTACATCGAAGGCCTTGTTCCCGTATTCTACACTCTAGAACGACAGTGAGAACATTTAGGTTGGACTTTCTTTTATATTTATTTCCACTATTGGAATTGGACATTGTTTATCTACTGTGGCGCAGCCCTTTTTTATATTTTACTTTTATCTTGTTTAAAAGGTTTAGAGGGATTCCTTTTCTCAGGGTTGCTGCCTGTTGGTTAATTAGCGCTGTCTCTCTCCTATTTATTGTGTTTCTCCCTTTAATTATTATACACATACATATATGAACTACCTCTAATCTTTCGGCCCTGTTAACTTTGCAGACTTTGTCTAGGCATTGGCTGGTAGAGAATAGTTCAGGTCACTGATCAAAGGTGCTGCCCTTTAAAACTAAATGTGCCCATTTCTATCCTCCATAGCCCATTAGTTGATATATGAGGTAAAAAGCAAATTGGGTACCTGAAGAACTGTTTGCTCATGCGGATACATATGCACAAGCACTGAAAACTAATGGACATTCACCTCTTTGAACTGGCCAAAAGCAGACCACGACAAAAAAGTGTCATGTGCATTGCTACTCTTTACAGAAATACACAGCATATGCTTGAGTGTTTTGTTGCCTAGTTGCATTCCAGATTCTACACCACCTGGTGTGCCCGAAGGGAGCATGACAATTGCTTGTGAGTAGCAATAATGAATGCAAACATATAAAACATTGTCATCATTCAAAATAACCCAATGTAAAAATAGAATAAACATTAAAAAAAACTCTGCATTTTGGGTTAACAAAAAAAAAAAAAAAAATGGTGCAAAAGTAGGTTGAAAAAAAAAAGAAATATTATAAATAAAAAATATTATGGTATTATGCTCCTAAAAGGCTGATGTCTCTAGAGAGAATCTAAAAGCACAGACCAAGTAGTGCACATCTTCTCTGACTGCCTGCCGCTACCACTTACACAGTTTTAAGCTAGTTCTACTCCTTGCATTCGCAAACAGCTAAGAGAACTAATTGCATCACACCCACAATGAAAATGCATCACATTTATTCCAGAAATCTAACTTTCCTGATTTTTATATGGCGGTTTAAAAGCTACAAAACTACAGACATGCATATTTTGTATATATAATTCATCGAGTTTTTCTCGATTCCCTCCCTCACTGACAGCACTTGCTCTTACCAATTTTTTTATTATGCGCTTCTTGCAACGTCCCTTGCTTTTAAAGACACTACCTTTGAAAAATGGTGCAGCTGAGTGCAAGATCTTTATAGAAGTTATTTTTTCTAAAGATTAGAAAAATATTTCTAGATTTAACGGGACTTGCTAAACAAATCGAAATATTTAGAGAATTCAAAGTGAATGTCAAATTAAAGGGCAAAATAGCTGAACTGGAGAAATTCTCTAAGTCATCTATGCTTTGGGTTCGGCAACTTTGGCCTTAAATTTGAAAATCACTTTGAATTCATACTTTAGTGTATAACCCTGTGAGTGGATGAAAACATGCACACTTTGTTTCCATCATCTTCTCCTTTTTAATTGTATTACTAATAACATTAAGGGATATTCAGGGACACTACATTTTTTTTTTTTTGCCTGGCCATTAGAGAGGCTTCCCCCTTAAGACCATTGACTTTTCAAAGTCTTTTTCTATATCTACATCATTACGCACAGTGCAACAATGCTGCGCAATACTTCATAGAGATTAGACCAAAATGATCACTCTTGAATTGCCAGGCAGTGCAAAATGGATTGCGCCTTACTTTGAAGTTTATTTTTCAGTGAGTTCCCAATAAATGTTATGGGATGAGTGGGTCAAAAAACTAACCATTAGATAACTTTCTTTTTTTCCTCCCTTGTCCCTTTATCAATTTCATTTTAGGGGCCCTACTAAGTGTTAACTTTTACGGGTTGTTTTTGATACCTATACCACATGACCAGATTTTCTATGCTCCTCCTTTCCTGAGTTCCACATACAAATAGAAGTGTTGGGGAGACTTTGGGGTTTTTTGCCAAAAGACATCTCTTAAGTCCCCCCATGTGTCGTCTTTTAATGTTTGTACATTTTATATTGTCAAAATTAAAAAAGAATAAAAAAATAAATAAAAGGTTATCACTCTCGATGATCTCATTGAAAGAGTAGGAGCTGCCTAGCAAAGTTCATTCGGGTGCTGGAATTACAGATAGGTTTAGAGGGTTTTGTTTTCTTTACTCTATATGTTATAACAAGTAGGGGTCCAGTATTCTAAGCATGATGAGGAACACTAAAAATAAATATAAAGATTTACCTTTAAAGTTGTCTACTCTTTCTGTTATTTGATTAAACTTAATTACAAAAACATACAAATAGAGAAAAACGGTATGTTCTTATATATTACTCTACATTTTTTCTTTAGAACTGTAGAGCTCAAATTATTCTGCTAATAATATTAAGTATGTATTTGCAAGCACCCAGGATGATTTGTGCACATTAAAAGAAATACCAGCATCCCGGCCACCAGTGAAATGCAACCAGGGCCGGCCTTAGGGGTGTGCGAGCTGTGCGGCCGCACAGGGCGCCATGGAGCAGGGGGCGCCGTGCGGCCGCACAGCCGATTAAAAAAAAAAAAAAAAATTTTTATTTTTTTTTTAAATTTGCAGCGGGGGCGGAGCTTACCGTGCGGCGGGGGCGGAGCTAAAAGCGCCGGAAAACTGCTGCAGGGGAAGCAGGAAGGAGTCCCTGCTTCCCCACCAGTCACCAGGAGCTGCACTGCCTCCACAATTAACTCCACAGGTAACTGTGTGATTGTCATGTGAGTGTGACTCTCTGCCTATGTGTATGACTGTCTGCCTCTGTGTGTGTGTGTGTGTGTGTGTGTGTTACTGTCTGTGTGTGTGTGTGTATGACTGTCTGCCTCTGTGTGTCTGTGTGTATGACTGTCTGCCTCTGTGTGTGTGTCTGTGTGTATGACTGTCTGCCTCTGTGTGTATGACTATCTGCCTGTGTGTGTGTGTGTGTGTATGACTGTCTGCGTGTGTGTGTGTGTATAACTGTCTGCCTCTGTGTGTATTACTGTCTGCCTCTGTGTGTTTGTCTGTGTGTATTACTGTCTGCCTCTGTGTGTGTGACTATCTGCCTGTGTGTTTGTCTGTGTGCGTGTGTGTGTGTGTATGACTGTCTGCCACTGTGTGTCTGTGTGTATTACTGTCTGCCACTGTGTGTCTGTGTGTATTACTGTATGCCTCTGTGTGTTTGTCTGTGTGTATTACTGTCTGCCTCTGTGTGTGTGACTGTGTATGACTGCCTCTGTGTGTATGACTGCCTCTGTGTGTATGACTGTCTGCCTCTGTGTGTATGACTGTCTACCTCTGTGTGTATGACTGTCTGCCTCTGTGTGTATGACTGTCTGCCTCTGTGTGTCTGTGTGTGTGACTGTCTGCGTGTGTGTGTGTGTGTGTATGACTGTCTGCCTGTGTGTGTGTGTATGACTGTCTGCTTGTGCGTGTGTGGATGTCTTCCTGTGTGTGTATGGCCGTCTGACTCTGTGTGTGTGTGTGTGTGTCACATACAACCAATACACGCATATCACACACTGTTAATATACCCATTACAAATATCACACATAGCATACATATCACACACAGTCATCACACGTACTATTACATACACAGACAACACAAACATAACAGCATACATGGATGACGGGGGGGGCGCTGTGAAGATTTTTCGCACAGGGCGTCTAAATGCCTAAGGCCAGCCCTGAATGCAACTCAGTAAATGTAGCTCACACACTAGTAACATGTTCAGTGTCTTCACGCTCTGCATAGAGGCGCTAAATATTCCCCATAGAGATGCACTGATTTTTTTATTAGAATTTTTTATTTGAATTATTTGTTGAAATGTGCATAGCGGTTACAGAAAAGCAATGTACATGTTAGTAAGTATCACATATGCTAGGCATCTTACACATTTGATACCAGCATGTACAATATTTAACATGGTAAAGGTACAACAATGATTGCAGGTTATGGCAGGGTACAATTTGTGGTACACGTTGCATAGTTAGCTTATGTGTTATTACTTTACAGTGTGTGGTCATTGTGCGTGTAGTAGGTATATCAGGTAAAGCTGCGTTTTAGGTGTAGCTCCGTTTAGTACTACAACTTTAGGATTTGTGCCCTGAAAGGCCTGCACAACCCTGCTTTCGTCCTTCTCCTAAGGAGGTGTAATTTGTACGTCAACTCTGGTTAACCGCTAAGATAGAAAGGTTTAACGAAAGGGTATATGAAGGGGGGATTGGTTTCACTCCAGGGACTCAATTGAAACTGTGAACTTATTTTGCATCTTACATATCTTTAACTAACCTAATTAAGAGGACTAAAATGACTGCCTTGGGCCAAATCCCCCTGTGCCCCCTCTGTCCATCCCCAGCCCTGGGTGGGTAAATTAAGCATAGCGGTTACAGAAAAAGCAAAGGGCCTATTAGTAAGCATCACATGTGCCAGGCATCATACACCCTGGTGCCAGCATGCTCAAATGGTAACATGGTACAGGTGCATGATATGACGTAGTACAACTTGTAGTTCTAGTTGCATGAATCATTTGCATAGAAATACGTTATATTGGATGATCATTATACATGTAGAAGGTACATTGGGTAGGGCTACATTATGGGTTTAGCATCGATTAATACTTCAACCGCAGAGGTTATACCGTAAGGAGCTTTTATCGCTTTCTTGTCACCCTTCTCCTAAAGAGACGTCATCAGTACCCTTGGTTGTTTGACCGCTTCGACAGAGAGGGATTGGTAGAAAAAAAAAAAAGGAGAGGGGGAGAGGGGGTTGGTTTCACTCCATAGACACACTTGAAATCATGAGCCCAGTTTTACATCATGCATAACTTTAGCTAACATGACTAAGATGACTGCCCCAGGTCAGATTCCCCTGTCCCATTATCCATATGTCCTCAGCCCTGGGTTGGTCAGTCCAGTTCTTTATAGCGAGTACAATGCGCCTAGTTTTTCATTCGCCACCTTGGTCGGTAAACAGTGCCTAGGGAGCTGGTAAATTAGCGCAGTGCCCCTCATATATGGGTTAAAAGTGGTACACCCGACTCAGGGACTCCAAGCTCTCCCTGACTGTCTAGAAGGAATTGATCCCTTATCCCATCCCAAGCTCCCCACCTTCGTTGATGATGGGAATGTTTACCCTGCAGGTTTAAGGACATTTTGTCATATGAGCATATGGAATCCACTCTTTGGATCGTTTCCATTATTGGTGGGGCTATGGTGCTTTTCCAGTAATGAGCAACGTTAATTTTTGCCACTACAAGGAGATTTAAAATAATTGTTCTATTTGGCACAGTTATAAGGTTAGAGATCATGTGGAGCAAGTAATATTCGGACAATCTGGGGAAACGGATTCCAGACATAGTATCTATCAACACTGATATTGAATTCCAGAACTGCTTTAACTCTAAGCATTCCCAAAATACATGGCTAAGAGAGCCTATGGTGGTTTGTCATCGCCAACAGGTAGGATTAGCATCCTTATTGATTTGTGAGAGTCTGAGGGGCACCAAATAACACCTCATCCGTAATTGGGCATGCGCTTCCCACATGGATATGCTTTTGGAGGCTGCCTTGATCTGATAGCCTCCTGCCATTGTGAGAGTTGGAACGTCTTACCAAATTATTTTTTCCAGCTGCGCATATAGGGTTGCTTTTGTTCTTCCTCCGGTTCACTATGAGTCGAGTAACAAAGGTACAGGGATTTTACATTTGTTGCTCCCTTTGCAAGGAGATTAAACAACCTATGCGGGGCTAATTGTGCCTGGGGTTCCATTTGTCGTGAAAGGAGGATACTTTTACAGCGAATGTATGTAAATAGTTCCCGATGAGCTAATGAGAATTCATTTCGCAAGTCCGGGAATTGTTAAATTCCTCGTAAGTCGTACAAATCAGAGACTTTTGCTATGTCCCCCGTGCTCCAAGATCCCACTGGGAGGTCGGGTGATATTGCCTGAAAGGCCTGAATTAGGGCATACTTCATTTACATTGCTGAGTCAATAAGCTTATTGCTCCATTGTTTCCACGCCGTAAGTAGGAACTTTGTGCAAGATAGCCCTATGTGGGGGGTAGAGTAAGAGTTGGTCCATAGCAGACTCGCTAAAGTAGCAGGTGAAATGCATGCATTCTCTAGTTCAAGCCACACTGGGTTCGTACGTTTTGCTAAAAGGTCAACACCCTGTGACAATACCGAAGCTCTGTAATAGTTGTGGACACAGGGGATTCCCAGGTCTCCTGCACTAAGTAGAAACCATGAGATATGGGGGTTTCTTTTTCCAGACATGAGAGTTTATAAGCTTTTGCATACATCTTGTGATATTCTTAGGTAGGGGTAGTGGGACTGTCCTGAAAAGGTATAGGATGTGAGGGACGACCATCATCTTGATGGCATTTATTCTGCCCAGCCACGACACCTCCAGAGCCCCCATTTCTCTATTTGATTAAACAGTGTAGCTAGGAGGGGTATGTGGATTTCCCTGATTGTGTGTTGGAGCTTATTCGTAAGTTTTATACCCAAATATGTCAACGATTTAACTCGCCAATCAAAATCGTACTTGGTTTGTAAGATTTGCTTAAGTTGTTTGGGTAAATTAATGGGTAGCGCCTGTGTTTTGGACGTATTATTTTTATAATATGAAATTTGACCATATAGGGAAAGCTGGTGCATTAGTGGTGGTAGGGCGTTAAGTGGTTCGCACAAAAATATCAAAATGACATCCGCAAATAACGCTAGCTAATTTTCCCCAGCCGGGGTCAAAAGGCCTTTAATTGCTGTAGTGGATTTAATGCTATGGATTATAGGTTCTATGCAAAGAATAAATATAAGGGGTGAGGGAGGGCAACCTTGCCGCGTGCCATTGGAGATTTGGAATGCAGATGACAGCAAGCCAGTATTAAAGACCTTTGCCGTGGGGTTGGAATAGAGTACCTTAATGCTCTGGACAAAGGCCCCGGAGAAGCCCAACCTGGAGAGCGTGGCATCCATATAGGACCAGTTTAAGCGGTCAAAGGCCATCTCCGCGTCCAAAGCCAAAGAAAGCCCATCTGAGAGCTGTTCGCCCATTCTATCAGGTCCAGTGCCAATCGGGTGTTGTCCCCCACCTCCCGGTTCGGGACAAACCCAGCCGAGACTATCTGCGGAAGTAGTGGTTTGATTCGGGATGCAAGGAGTTTGGCGTAAAGCTTAAGGTCTGCATTGAGCAGCGACATAGGGCATAGATTTGCGCATAGGGTAGGGGGCTTGTTTGGTTTTGGTAAAGTTATTACATGTGCCTCTAACACGTCTGGAGGTATAGTGCCACGCAACCTAATATCATTACAAAGTCTTGTGAGATGTGGCATTAGTATGAGATCTTAATATAAAAATAGTTAGACAGGCCATCTGGCCCCGGTGCCTTATGCTTTGGAAGTGTGCGGATTGCAGATCTAATTTCGTCTTCCTTGAATGGGGTGTCTAAGGATTGAGCTTGTTGGGCAGTGAGCGATGGAAGATGCACGTCATTCAGGAAATTGTCTATTTCTAGAGATGCATAAAAACTTACAGTCAGGCACTCATACTCACTGACAGACACACAAACACACACTCAGACATACACATACTCACTGACAGACATGCACTCAGAAGTTATAATTTAAAAAAATAATATTTTTTATATTGAAATCCACCCAGCCTCCCTACCTTTGGAGAGCTGGAGTGGCTTTCCCTGGGGTCCAGTGGGGTTGCTGTCATCTCACTGTTCTACTCCCTGTCGCGCACTGTTTAGTATGCCAGGGCCAGAAGGATATCATATTCCGGCTCCCGGCATCATTGCAGGGTGTGCAGAGAGTAGAGCAGTGAGATAACAGCTCCCTCACTGCACAGCTTCATTCCGCACAGCCGGCCAACTGCCTCATCTCTTCCACACCAGCCCACCACAATTCCACACAGCTGGCTGCCTCCTTTGCTCTCCCACAGCTGGCCGGCCTGCCTCTGCTCTCCCACAGCCAGCCCTGCATTCTCCCTCGTCGCTTCGAGCAGACATATCGCAGGCGCCACGACAAAATTCCTAGTCGCTGTGGGATTTCTCAAGCCCGGAAATATATATATCAAAACCAAAAAAATATATATATATCTTCCGAAGTCACAGAGCTCCTATCGACGTGCTGATGGAGGAGAACAGGCCCATCTTTTTCTATCTCTTAGGAACTGCCATAAAGGTTCTCGCTACCCAAACTTCACATGTGGTTTTTAGCCAAGCCTGTGATTTTAACACTCATATGTATTGTTCATAGAAAGCAACACTTTAACCTTATGCTCAATAAACTTTGGTGATTTTCCTCTGTTCACCACACTACTATAGAAAGGATACAATAACCTTCACCTATATTTGCACCCTTGTTAAATATGAGCAAAGGCACCTGAGAAAAAAATTTCATTAACCATTTGATCTTATGTTCAAAAAATACACAAAAATACTCTACGCTCATATCAAACAATTGCAAATATAAAAAAATATTTGTTAAATATGTGTGTCGCATGATTATTGTTACACCTACAAATTCACATGAGAAAATAAATATTCCCATTGATATTTTACATATTTTAGTACACCTGGGGGCCTAGGAACAGGACATTGTTCAACCATGACTTCCTGCTTCACAGGGGTATAAATATGAGATAACATAGGCCAAATTATATGCTCTTCAAAAGGTTGTTGAGCTTCACAAAATGGGAAAATAAGAATATAGCAACAGCATTGAAAATGCCAATTTCCACAATAAGGGAAATCATTAAGAAGTTTCAGTCAACTGAAAATGTTAAGAATCAACCAGGAAGAGGATGTGTCTACGTTGTCTCAACACTGTGAAATTGAGGATTCGAGTGGTCATGATAAATCTCCAAGGATCATAGCTGGACCATTGGAGAAGTTAGTTTCATCTTGGGGTTAGAAAGTCTCCAAAACTACAATCCGACATCACCTATGTCACCAGAAGTTGTTTGGAAGGGTTTCAAGTAAAAACCTCTCCTCAAATAACAAACTCAAGCGTCTTCAGTTTGCCAGATGCTGCTGAAACTTTAAATGGAATCGGGTTTTATGGTCAGATTAAACCAACATGGAACTTTTTGGCAATAGACACCAGACTTGGGTGTGGCGCACACAGAGCGCCATATGAAAAAATACAAGGTAGCCATATGAAAAAGTACCACATCCCTACGGTTGAATAAGGTGGTGGCTCTTTAATGTTTTGAAGCTGTTTTTCTGCCAGTGGACCTGGACATTTTGTTAGGATACATGGCATCATGGACTCTATAAAATACCAACAGACATTAAATGAACACTTGACTGCTTCTGCCAGAATGCTTAAAATGGGCTGTGGTGGGATCTTCCAGCAGGACAATATTCCAAAACATACATCAAATTTAAAAAAAAAAAAATGGGTTAATGACCACAAAATCAAGGTTATGCCATGGCCATTCCAGTCCACTTATTTGAACCCCTTATAAAATCTGTGGGGTGAAATGAAGAGGAGAGTCCACCAGTGTCAACCTCTGGAGATATTCTGTATTGAGGAATGGTCTCTTCCTTGCCATGTATTCTCTAACCTCATCAGGCATTATAGGAGAAGAGTGGTTATCTTGGCAAAGAGAGGTAGCACAAAGTATTGATTAAAAGCATGCCAATAATTGTGCCAGATATGTATATATTTAACAAAGAACTATGTACATTTTTTTTTTTTTTTTTTTTTTTTTAAACAGTGTTTGCTATTGTTTGATATCCAAGAGAGGAAAGTATATTTGTGTAGTTTTTAAACAAATTATCAAAAGGTTAAACAATAAAGACATTTTTTCACAGCCTTCAATATCGATGGTTGAGGGTGTCTATATTAAGAAAAAAGGGAAAGGTAATTGATGATTGGCAGGTAAGTTTGATGGTTCCTCTTATCTTACGTTACTTTATACAAAAAGAGGAAGCAGCTTCCATAATATCAAATGTTTCACTCCAAACACTGTGAAACATTTGCTATTTTTCTTTATAGCAGTACAGTCACCCATTATGAAATACTAATTTTGATTGTGTTGCAATTTCACTGAGATTCCAACCAGTCAAGAGATATACAGAGACAAAGTAGGAACAGACTTTTTTAGTCTCTGGGTGCTGCTCCAGAGTCAAGCGTCACTAGTGACAGCTCCGACAAGTGTCACTAGTGACAGCTACAGGGAATATGTTCTTTCTATGGAGGATACTGCATTCTCACAGGATCCTCCATAGACCTCAATTCTATACTCTCGTGCATGTGCGAGAGTACAGCAGTGACGTTGACTCCATGTGCTGAAGAGGAGCAGACTGAGGAAAATTCCTTCCTTCCAGCTCCTTAATTTATTGTCGTGATGGGAGGCCTTCATGTCAGAAATTAGTCTGTGTTGCAGGCCGTGCACACACAGGTAGGTGAGAACTTAATGCAAACATCTGTGGGTGCACGATAATTTAGCAAGTTTGGGTTTAAACACTGATCCTGCAGGCGGAGGAAGGGAGGCGGGGGCAAGGGATATTGGAATTGTGGCGGACCTCCTGGTCCCCAGACTGGGTACACCTCTGCCAATTCATGCTTCTTAGTAATCACCAAGTACCATAATCACTGCACCGGGACACCATAAGCCCTTCCAGCCCCTAGCCGCCGCAGCTTGGATCCAGCTCCCAGTGGGTAGACCTCTCCTCCAGAAGGTATAGCAGGTATAGCAAGTATAGCTGTTCCCCCACACATGAGCTGAGGCCTAATGCTGGGGAGTAGACTGTTTAATCCAGGCAAACACTCAAAATTTCTACACACATTTAAACCCCGAACCGCCATATTTACAAACAATAGGATACATAGAGCATTATACTACAAGGAAGGGTGGGGTCAGACAATAGCAAGGGCGGATGGGAGATTGAGGAGGGCCAAAGCAGCTAGTTTAAGCTGGTCTGACAGTGACCCTGGGACAACGCCCTACTACGGGGAAAAAAAAAGGACAGGAAAAAGGGGGAGGGGGAGAGGCACATACAAGCAATACATTCAACATACTCCTCCTCTGTGCCTGAGAGATAGTGGAGTAAGGAACTGTACAACTCGATTATCTCCAGGTACAGAAAAACACAATTTCACAATACCCCAAAAGAACCCCCAAAATCAATGGAAACCCCACAAGAGTCACGTCCTCGGATAGCCCCGATCTGAGTGACCAACATATTCAGAAATCACTCAGATCGGTTCAGTGGTTCGGATTTTCCACTGAACAGGTGGCAGGTGGGGGACAACACCCGATTGGCATTGGACCTGATAGAATGGGCGAACAATTTCCCTTACTAATGGGACACAACATTAGTAACAATTAACTTCTAACATGTCTTTTTACATGGCCCATAGTCTTTGGGCAGGCGACTAGCCAGCAGGCCTCTCCAGGAACACGTGGCAGAGGCATCTTTGCCACAGGAATGTTATTATGATGTCACAGGGTCAGTATCTGTGGGGCGAATGGCGTTCCAGGGTCTGGCTTAATATGGGAACACTGGACACCAGGTGCCTCTTGGCCTTAACAGATTGGATTCAAAAAGCTAAGAATATCCGGACTGTAGATGAGCTAGTACTATCCTTGATGTCACCAGCTCAACCCCCCTGACTTGGGGGAATGCACTCTGACGCACACCTGCAATTCATGTACGAATATAAGTTTATGTAAAAAGAAGGGGTGCACGAGGAGAAAGGGCAAATACATGTTTCCCTCCCTCTCTACTATTTCGCCTTCCCCCCAATAGTCTCTCTCCTGAGCCATTCTGCTTGTTGAGCTGAATTCCAGCCCACCCCATAACACCTCTATCTAAAACGACATTCTCAGCACTGTCACTCATGTATAATATTTTATTTTACACCATGTTATTCTTATCATTGATCTTCAGTTCATAATGCTACTCAAATATCAATGTCTATGCTCTGATGCGTGTACCTTTTCACTTAATAAACTTTGAATAAAATAAATTAAAAAAAATCGATGGCAAAAATAACATCCCCTGCTTGGAAATTATTTTATTGAAAGTTGTAACCAGTTTCTTGAATCCAAAATTATTTTTCATCACGATCGAAGTAGATGCAGAAATAAACAGTTCTGCTCTAAATAGTATCTGCAACACGTTCAGACATGAAAGCTTATTTATTTGTTTTAGTTTTCGGAGAAAATTGTATAAAATTGCAAATTAACCTAGAAATGTGATCAGTTCCAAGCTGCTGCTTTGATATGCTAAAACAAAAACACAATTGGTCAAGAAGAATGAAACAATTTGTTCATTCAGCTAGAAAATATTACATCTTCAGTAGAAATATATTGCTTTCCAGAATAGTTTCTGGAGAGTTTGAATCTTTCAGTACCGAAACCAATGTATTATTTAAGAATGAAATTAGGTTAAGTGACAATAAAGAATATTTCCTGTGTGAGAAAGGAAAAAAAAGTGAAAAACTGCCTAGGGTAAAACATATGAATAAAGACCACGTCAGCACAAAGAGCAGGAACATCCTATTGGCTTTTTTGATTGGGTCACTATCAAATAATATATGACCTAGAATTGTTAAAGCGGCACTGTCAGGCCGAATTCCGTTTTTTTTTTAACCCCCCTCCCGCCTCAACCCCCTAGTCACCCCCAAATGCCCCTATGCCCCCCACATTACCTATTTTTTATTCTTTATTTTCTGCCCCGATCTATATTCAGGGCGCCGCCATCTTTGTGTGGGTAGGTGAAGTCCCTGTGGGACACGTCATCTACCCACACTAGATAGCCCTGAGATTCCCGCACATGCCCAGTGAAACATCTGGACATGCGAACGGGAATTTCACCTATTCATTCATTCATCAGACAGACGAATGAATGAATAGAAAAAATCAGACGAACAAACTAACACTGTGTATCAGTGTTCGTGTGTTTTTTCGGTTTATTACAAGGAGGGAGCTACCGGCGTGCAGCTCCCTCCTTGCAATATGTAAAGACAGAAGCGGCAGGGAGCAGTGCTCCCCACCACTTCATAAGCCCCCCAGGTCCCCTCCTCACTCTATGGGGGTCAATATGACCCCCATAATAGCACAAGGGAGATTAAAATCTCCCCAATGCCCCTACTCGCTATACCGCGAGTAGGGGCATGTCCACTAAACAGTGAGCAGCCTGTGGCTGCTCACTGTAAAAAAAAAAAAAAGGGTAATAAGGGGGGGACGGGGGACCTACTGTCCTCCCCCGCCGGCCCCCACCCCTGGACGGCGGGTGGGGGCCATAATGGGAATGAGGGGGGACCTACTGTCCTCCCCTCAGGCCCCCACCCCTGGGCGGCGGGTGGGGGCCATAATAGTAATAAGGGGGGGGGGACCTACTGTCCTCCCCCCCGGCCCCCACCCCTGGGCGGCGGGGGGGGCCCTACTGTCCTCCCCCCCGGCCCCCACCCCTGGGTGGCGGGTGGGGGCCATAACGATAATGGGGGGGGGACCTACTGTCCTCCCCCCGCCCCCACCCCTGGGCGGCGGGTGGGGGCACTAAGTAAATTCCCCCCCCCCCCCATCAAGGTGACTAGGGGTGCCCAAGCCCCTAGTCACCCACCCCCCACCCAAATAAAAAATGCCCCTACCTACCCCCCTCACCCTAAAAAATAGTGAGGGGGGAATAAAATTGCTAACCTGTAAAGTAAAATTAAACTTACCATTCGACGTCTTCTTTTTTCTAAAATCTTCATTTTTCAGCCCCAAAAAAGGCCAAATAAAAAACCATCAAAAGCCGTCGAACTAAAAATAAAATAAAAAACCCGAGCGCAAAAAAAACAAAAAACCCGACGAAAAAGAAAAAACCCGAGCGCACATAAAAATAATCCATCTTCACCCATGGAGGGCTCCGCGCAGACTGAGCTCCGCAGGGCGGGGCAAGGCTTATAAAGCCTTGCCCCGCCCTGCAATTAGCCTAAGAACACTCTGATTGGTGGGTTTAAGCCAATCAGAGTGCTCTTTGTAATTTTACAAGCGTGGGAAAGTTATTTGGAATTTCCCCACGCTTGTAAAATGACACAGAGCACTGTGATTGGATGGATTTCAAGCCATCCAATCACAGTGCTCTGTGTCATTTTACAAGCGTGGGAAAGTTCTTTGGAATTTTCCCACGCTTGTAAAATGACACAGAGCACTGTGATTGGATGGCTTGAAATCCATCCAATCACAGTGCTCTGTGTCATTTTACAAGCGTGGGAAAGTTCTTTGGAATTTTCCCACGCTTGTAAAATGACACAGAGCACTGTGATTGGATGGCTTGAAATCCATCCAATCACAGTGCTCTGTGTCATTTTACAAGCGTGGGAAAGTTCTTTGGAATTTTCCCACGCTTGTAAAATGACACAGAGCACTGTGATTGGATGGCTTGAAATCCATCCAATCACAGTGCTCTGTGTCATTTTACAAGCGTGGGAAAGTTCTTTGGAATTTTCCCACGCTTGTAAAATGACACAGAGCACTGTGATTGGATGGCTTGAAATCCATCCAATCACAGTGCTCTGTGTCATTTTACAAGCGTGGGAAAATTCCAAAGAACTTTCCCACGCTTGTAAAATTACAAAGAGCACTCTGATTGGCTTAAACCCACCAATCAGAGTGTTCTTAGGCTAATTGCAGGGCGGGGCAAGGCTTTATAAGCCTTGCCCCGCCCTGCGGAGCTCAGTCTGCGCGGAGCCCTCCATGGGTGAAGATGGATTATTTTTATGTGCGCTCGGGTTTTTTCTTTTTCGTCGGGTTTTTTGTTTTTTTTGCGCTCGGGTTTTTTATTTTATTTTTAGTTCGACGGCTTTTGATGGTTTTTTATTTGGCCTTTTTTGGGGCTGAAAAATGAAGATTTTAGAAAAAAGAAGACGTCGAATTGTAAGTTTAATTTTACTTTACAGGTTAGCAATTTTATTCCCCCCTCACTATTTTTTAGGGTGAGGGGGGTAGGTAGGGGCATTTTTTATTTGGGTGGGGGGTGGGTGACTAGGGGCTTGGGCACCCCTAGTCACCTTGATGGGGGGGGGGGAATTTACTTAGTGCCCCCACCCGCCGCCCAGGGGTGGGGGCGGGGGGGCAGTAGCCCCCCCTTATTACTATGATGGCCCCCACCCGCCGCCCAGGGGTGGGGGCCGGGGGGGAGGACAGTAGGTCCCCCCCCCCTTTTACCATTAGGGCCCCCACCCGCCGCCCAGGGGTGGGGGCCGGGGGCTGGAGGACAGTAGGTCCCCCCCCCTTATTACTATTATGGCCCCCACCCGCCGCCCAGGGGTGGGGGCCGGGGGGGGGGAGGACAGTAGGTCCCCCCCCTCTTATTACCATTATGGCCCCCACCCGCCGGCCAGGGGTGGGGGCCGGGGGGGAGGACAGTAGGTCCCCCCCCCCCTACTACTATTATGGCCCCCACCCGCCGCCCAGGGGTGGGGGCCGGGGGGGGTAGGACAGTAGGTCCCCCCCCCCCCTACTACTGTTATGGCCTCCACCCGACCCCCAGGGGTGGGGGCCGGGGGGGGAGGACAGTAGGTCCCCCCCCCCTTTTATTACCATTATGGCCCCCACCCGCCGGCCAGGGGTGGGGGCCGGGGGGGAGGACAGTAGGTCCCCCCCCCTACTACTATTATGGCCCCCACCCACCGCCCAGGGGTGGGGGCCGGGGGGGGAGGACAGTAGGTCCCCCCCTCTTATTACCATTATGGCCCCCACCCGCCGCCCAGGGGTGGGGGCCGGGGGGGGGGAGGACAGTAGGTCCCCCCCCCTCATTATCTTTATGGCCCCCACCCACCGCTCAGGGGTGGGGGCCGGGGGGGGGGACAATAGGTCTCCCTCCCTTATTTTACTTTACAGCCCCCACCCGTCGTTTAGGGGTGGGGGGCAATATTATTTTTTTTATTTTATTTTTTTTTACAGTGAGCAGCTACAGGCTGCTCACTGCTTACTAGACATGCCCCTACTCGCGGTATAGCGAGTAGGGGCATATTATTAACTATTCATTTTTACTTAGTATTAGTAAAGTTGGCTGAAAGACCAGTTTAGGTCTTTCAGCCTTTTAGTAGATAGCTCCCTGATACCGTGGGAATTAGGGAGTTATCTACTAAGCGGCTGCAAGATGCAGCCACAGCAATGAATAGGATCGGGGTTTCATTCATTAGAATGAAATTCCGATCCGAACAAAGTACCGAATTGCATCCTAACACCAATGGAGAAACAGTGCTCATTCTGTTAGGATGCAATTCGGCAGTTTTGCCGGCGTTCTGTCTAAGTGACAGGACGTTCGGCAATACTGACAGGAAGCATTGTGGGAACTGGGAGGAAAGCTAGGGATCATGGGAAAATTGCTCTGACCAGCGGAAATGAAGCACACTTTGCTCCTCCGCTGGTCAGAGCTGGTCAAGCGGAGGAATCCTCCATAAGACAGAGTCCCTACTTTGTCTTATGATTTTAAAGAAAACTAAAGAAGACAGGAAGAAAAGAATAACAGATCCTGAGAGAGGGGGAGAAGAGGAAGAGATTGAGGAAAGGTAAGTTCGGCATGACAGTGCCGCTTTAATAGAGTCATTACTCCAAAAGTTTAACTTAAAACAAATGACTGAAATAAATGTTATGGTAGCTGCTTTCATTTCAGTTATTTAGTATGTATTTGTTATTTCAAAAAGTAATTAGACATATTTATTATCTGCCACAAATTTTTTTATGAAATGATAATTTTTTATTCACCAGCTTTTGGTAGGTTCAATTTATCTGATGTCAAACTAAAAGGCAATCAAAAATGCAATGTGAGTCTTACGTATGGCAGAATTCAATTAATTCTGTTAGTGAATGAAATAGCAGGTAAACAATGGGCTTACTATGGGCACACATGCCAATAAAATCAAGAAAATATTAAACAAGCACTGGCCTCTTCTGTTAGAAGATGACTTTTTAAAGACAGAACTTACTCCTGTTCCACAAATTATTTTTAGGAAGGGGAAAAGTTTTAGAAATGTCTTGGCACCTAGCACTTTTAGAAATAGAGATAAGCATGAAATTCAAAAAAATGTGTTTTTTTTTTTACATGTGGTTCATGTAAAAGTTGCCATCATAAGAACCAAAAAATGTATCACTTTTGCAGTTCAAAAACGAAAAATCAAGGAACACATCACATGCAATTCCACACATGTGGTATATCTCCTAACATGTGGATGTGGAACTCAATATGTGGGACGGACAATTAGACCAGTGAAAAAAAGATTTTTAGAGGACTGTAATAATATCAAAAACAAATTATTAACCCACTCAGTTCCTGTTCACTGTAATAGGTGTCAAAATTTCAACCCCATTTTTTTATGTATTGGGATTGAAAAGGTGTCTTTGCATAAAAGAGGTGGTGATTTGGTACTGGTATTGGATTCATACTTTAAAAACAATGCAACCTGATGGTATGAATGTAGATTTTGATATGGCTTGTTTCCTTTAGTTGGTTTATGTGTATTAACTTTTTACGATTATTTCAGTTTTAATATTATCACTATTTTTGTCTTAATATGATTATTTTATAGTTATGTTTTTGAAATGTTTCTTCTTTTTTATGATCAATCTGTTTTTATATAATGGACTTTCTCCACCTTTGGAGATTATGTACGTTCCAATATAGCTTTAGAAGTTTTGGCTACATTTTTCGATGTCCGAGCAGAAAGAAGAAATTGGAACGTATTTGCGTTCCAATACAAACTCGTTGCCGCGTTCGGAGGAAGTGGAGCGCATTTGCGTTCCAGTACAGACTCTTTGCCACTTCCGGTTGTTACCTGAGAATGAGGCTTGGGACGCAAGCGCGAAATTGAAGCGCGAAAAGAAAACGAAGTCTGATGGACGGGATTACTCTCAGGTGGATCAATTTGAAAGATTCTTTTAGGATTGGTTACATGTTCATTGAAGTTTTTTCTGGCGGGGTATTTAAAGTGTATGTGTTTGTATTATATTTGTATTGTTGCCACAAGCCCCTGACGAAGTCATTCAGACGAAACGCGTAGGGTGGCAAGCTTTATTCCATTATTGAATTTTTTAATTGTGGACTTTCTGAATCTACCTTGTCTCCATACCCTGATGGTCATATCTGTTCCTGGTGGGAAGAGTTTGATTTGATGAGCCCTTTTACCACTGTTATTTTGTAAGTGCATACAATAAAGCTATTTTTTAATACCATACAGTTTATACACTATGTTCTTCTTTTGTGCTTTATTTTAAGCATTCATCTTGCTATAAGAGAAGAAAAGAAGCACTTGAAGAGGACTGGTTATACCCTGCCTTTTTATTCCTATGTTTGTGAGTGTATTTTGGTTTCCTTTTTATGTTTTTTACAATATTTTCTATCTGCACTATTTGGTCTTCCTTTGCATTTTTAGGTTGTGCTTTTTGTTGTTCTATATTTATGATATTGAAGACATCGAGGAGTCTTCGCACTTCCTAATTTGGGGTATTTATATATTTGTATATTTTTCCCCTTTTTGATAGCCACAAGGTTTTTTTTGCAGTTTGTGCAAATTATTTATTTTTGTCTGTATAATGTATGAAAGCGGCTAGCAGGTTAATGCCCCACAAAAAAACAGAAATAATACCCAATTAGCAATATAAACGTTAACCAAGTAGTAATTCTAAATGCAGTATTGTCACTGAAAATATCCTAATTTGTGCCTTCAAGGGCACCTGTCTTGAATGAAATAACTGTACTGTAGAGTGGCTAGATAGAAGGATAGCCCTTAGGATGGAATGATGTAGGTAACAGCTCCACTAAACTGTGCCTTCGTGGGCATTTATCGGTACAAATAACAGAGCTAAACTAGAATAAGGCTGGTAAAGTGGTCTATTCTAATTAATCTGATAAGGTAGTCAGTAAGGGGGTCCTGGGTATAGCAATGTAGCAAGATGATGTACGTGCAGACGGATGAGCCTTTGTTCGGCGAAACGCGATTCGGGGCTCTTGACACTGGGTCCGGTTCGGTGTTAAATATTTTGTGCTACCGTGCACGTACATCAACCTGCTAGCCGCTTTCATACATTAGTTACATATATTTTTGACATCTTGCTTATTAGAGTACGCAATATTAGTTTTGCATTCTCTCAGGCAGCCATTCTCATTGTGCTGCTTATCTTATGTCTACTTCAGCAGTCTAACATATTGTGTTACATTGTATAGATATATTACGATTCCTGTCACACAGTTAGTCAATCTGCAACCTATTTGACTTCGTTACACTGTGTTCGGGGCTTATCCACTTAACCCCCTCTTCTGGGTTTATGCCCGTTTTCGTTTATGTCTATTTCACTCCCCTCCCATTTGTAGATATTCCTCACTTAGTATATTTCATTCAGTCACACCTTCTGCCTCCGTTATCCATTATTGAGACAGTAGTGACTAGTGACTTCGTATTTGTTTGTGTGTGTTTCTAGTTTTACCAATAAAGTATTGTATTGATCCCTTTCAGTATAGTATTGGGACAGATCATTCTCTTTTTTCCATTTGCATATTACCTGAGGGTTACCCCCTTATCTGTCCCCTATTTTGCTAATTTGTGATTTATATAGGGCCAACTCTATTCTATATTACAGTATTATTATCAGTAGGCACTGTATGTTTACAAGCTGGAATTCAGTTACAGATGGGAAATGTCCCCAATAAAAGAAATTGCATACAATCTATACAGTTAAATTTACAATGACATGGTTAGATATGTTGGTTAAAACGCTTTAATTAAAATAGACTTAATGTGTCAGAGTCAAGTTTAACGATGCACTCAGAGCACCATAACATCTACTGCTCACTGTATTTGTTATGGTGCAGAGTCAGTTTGAGTTAAACCATATTTGAGCAGTTTGACAAAAAATAGGCTCTCCAAGCACCAACAGTCTGGCACCTTGCCTACAGATTGGCTAATACAGATATTAACTTTGGATGGCAATCTTAAGTGGAGAGTTATGATGCTTAGAGAGCTCCTTTAACCCCTTAAGGACACATGAGCTGTGGGACATGTCATGATTCCCTTTTATTCCAGAAATTTGGTCCCTAAGGGGGTTAAAAGCCGAGATCTATTCATACATATTCACACTGTCATCTACACCCAATATAGTGATTCACAACCTAAATGAGTGTTTAGAGGAGCCCAATATATTATCAAGATGATATGCCATCTTTTACACAGAGAAAATATATTATCAAAGCAGCATCTTGTATCTTTCACATTTACAATTTGTGCTTAAAATCTGCCTTTCTATGTAGGTGGAAGCTAGGGCATATAAAATCTGAAGAACTCCTCCTGGGTAAGGATACCTTACCAAATGTTACATCTAATATCATTACTATATACATACCAGATGCCTTTTGAAAAGCCACACAACAGATTTTGCATTCCACTACCACCTGTACGCTGCTGATAACCAGATATATCTCTCCTCCCCGGATCTCTCCCCTGCCGTCCTGCAACGTGTCACTGCTTGCCTTTCTTCCATCTCTGACTGGATGCCCTCCCACTTTCTGAAACTCAATCTCTCTAAAACTGAGCTCCTTGTCTTTCCTCCTCCTAATACTGATCCTCCTCTCTTGCTCTCCCTTCAAGTTAGTGGTATCCACATCAGTCCTGGTGTCATACTAGATTCTGGCCTCACCTTTGAGCCTCACATCCAGTATGTTACCAAATCCTGTAGATTCTATCTTAAAAACATAGCCTGCGGGGGCGGGGCCTGACAGCCAAGATGGCCGGCTGTGTTTTCTGAGGGCTCCAGCACCGGAGAGCAAAACACACTAATTTTACCGATACCAAGCGACGCAAATGGCTCTAGGTGCTTGGAATGGGACTCAGGAAGATCTGAGGAACAGGGTGATACCTGCCCGGACCCGATACGCAACACAACGGCAAGAGCCGGCCATGCAGCCTAACCTGGAGCGAAGCCTGCTGTATGGGGGAGACGGCCGCTCTCCCTGTAAGGAACAGGCTCACAAGCGTGAAACAACAACAGCCCTGCTGCCCCCCCTGAACAATTCTAGCCCCTCATATCTCTTCATAGATCCATAGGTATGCCCCTTCTCGGTCTCTCTGCTTTGCCCCTTCTCCTGTCCGCTGCCCGCACCTGTACGACCAACTCACACTTGCAGGACTTCTCGCGGGTGGCTCCTTTCCTTTGGAATAGCCTGCTTATGACCATCAAGCTCTCCCCTAGTATTCAATAATTTTAAAAAGTGCCTCAAAACATTAGGGAAGCTTATGGCCTCCCAGAGTAACTGCTACCTCACATACCTGTCTATTGCTCTCTCCTAAACGGCAGCACTCTACTCTCTCCTCCAGCTCTGCTTCACTCTCACCTTATTTCATTGCCATTTCCTGTACTAATGTGTTTTATACCCCACCTCTTATAGACTGTAAGCTCGTTTGAACAGGGTCCTCTTCAACCTATCGTTCCTGTCAGTTTTCTTGTCATTGTCCTATTTATAGTTAAACCCCACCTCTTATCATATTAGAAAGCACTAGGGAATCTGTTGGCGCTATTTAAATGGCAATAATAATAATAACACTATCTGTGCCAGGTTTTAATTAACTTCAGTAAAGTATTTAGTTTGAATAGCACTTTTGCAACAAGAGATCACCTTCTGACGCACAACCTCTAACTAAGCAAATTTGCAACAGGTCGTTATATAAATCCAGTTCCCCCAAACAACTTGGACGACTTACCTGGGACCCAGATACCTGAGAGCTGTACATGCAGGTAATAGTGTCGATTAGGTTATGGGCTTCATCAATAATTATGACTTGGTCCTTCAGTTTAATTCCTGATGCCCGTCTTGTTGACTCATGTAGAAGCATCTGGTATGGCAATACCACCAACTGAAAGAATTCCCAAGATAATATTGACATGACATTCATCAACAGAGATACAATAAAATAGCAAAAATCTGCCTGAATATGATGCTAAAGGTGGTATGAAGAGGGCACAGATCTCACACCAACTGTGAGTCCTCTGAGATTAATAACATGGTAAATGTTTTATTTATTTTTTTCCCAAAAAAATATCCCTCCATACTATAAATAAGTGACATGAAAACTATTTTGTCTCAGTATTTTTCCTATGCCTGAGACTTCTTGACATTGGGCAGAACTACTGCTGTCAAAAAGTGTCAATCATCTAGCCATCACCAGTGACCGCTGCATGGAAATTGGCTATATCTATGGGAGATGCCACAAAAAACGCGGGATCATACGTAGACCTTAATGCTGCCCTCATGCGCATGCTTTAAACAAACCTCACAGAATTTAATATAAGTACTGTGAGTGAGGTTTCACACCCATTACCTTTTTTTTTTTTTCTGGAGCTAAATTTTCAGTGGAGGGATACTTAAGTGTGTTTTTTACAGTATCTTGCCACTATCACTCAAACCCTGCTCTCTATTGTTCTTATTAGCATTTATATAGCGCCAATATATTCTTTTCAATTATAAAATAGGGATGTTTGACAAGCAATTAACATACAGAAGGTAACATAGCAGGCCCTACTCATTATTTCACCACTCCCCCGTTCTTACCTGGGCAGCAGGTATAGCATAGCGAGTGGCATAGTATGGACAAGCTTTTGCCTCCCGGGCCATTGATACCAGCTGCTCAATGTCTTTCACCTCAACTAGGATTTCATCACGCAGGACCTGCATTTGTTCGTAAGAATAGAAAGGACACACAAGTCGGCTAACACGCCTCTTCTTTCCGTCTGTCTCTTCATTTTTTTTATCTACAATGCGAAAACAAAGAAAACGGGCTCTGTTGTTTTGTATTTCCACATTTGTCTTATTTATTGTTTTATAGAGCACTAGCAGATTTGGAATCCCTGTACAATTTAACGTGCTTACAGGCAAGACAATGTTTAACAATTTTTACATAAAAGCTTATCATAATGTACATTGCACAAGATGGGTACAGAAGGACTGAGAGTCCTGTTCTTGCAGACTAATAATCTAGGAGGTCGGAGTTGATAAGAGGATGCAGAAAAGAGAAAAGTACGATTTAAGGGACAGTTTATGGTTGGGCATTCTTATTCAGGCAAATACAAACAAGAGACTTGTTAAGTTGAGAATCTTTATGTGAGATTAGTATGGAGGAAAATAGTAAGTTTCTCTAAATTGAAGAGTGTTCATTCGGATGCATGATTAAAGCGACAGATTATAGAGGAGAATTTGACAGAGGGTTTGTTCATGAATCTCACTACCCTCTTACTGATAATATGGTAACTGATAATTGATAGCAGAAACAATTACAGATCAGGAGAGGAGAGGTAAAGGAGTGTGTTAAAATCATCAGAATCATTATCCCGTTCTGGCGGGGAATCCACGAGATGCTACAACTTTTCTCAGATGACCCACCTCCCTTTAAGCCCGCAGAAATGCTCCTACACCACACTAAGACACCGAGATCCGCATACAAAAAATCACTGTCCATACGAATACTGAACACAGCCAAATCCATCATCCCAAAATATTGGAAGCAAACCGTAACCCCACCACTGACCACATGGTTCGCCCATATGGAGGACCTCCGAACCCTAAAGGAATTCCAACACACAGCAGCAAACACACAACAGACATATTTCAACACGTGGACACATTGGATACTACAGACCTCCAAACCAGACTTTATGGACCGCTTGAGACTGGTAAACGGGAACGAACCATAAGGGACTACAGACGCACCCGGCACCCTCCTAATTCCATGACCCCAACCCTTTATCCTCGACTTTTCCTACACACCCCGACCAAGAAGGACCAAGTCTACGACCTAGAAACACTGGACAGGTTTGACAGGAGTAACAGACCGAACTAGAAGTTAGCATAGGCAACAGTTGTCACAGGCAAACTGGCGCTAACTGATACCCCTAACCAGACGCTCTGAGACGGCGCAGAGGAGGCAGGGACAGACACGGCCAAGTTAAGCGATCATAGCCGCTCCATACAAGACCTGACAAGGAACACAATCCTATATACCCCGACTAAGAAACGAAACACTAGGCCACAGGCGGCTGACAGGTGCAAGCCCCGCACACACTCAGACGACATCACACCTGTCAGAGAAGTCAAACGCAACGCCCCGACACGAACGTAGGGTCCCGATAGGCAACATTCATGCTCAAGCCTAGGCACAGGGCGGAGATGCCGCAACACCCACAGACCGTAAGGCTAGCTTATAGGGCCTTCTTCTACTACCCAAGGGGTGATAGGGCTGCCCACATAAGCATATAGGGGCAGAGTGTTTACCAAGCCAGGTGCTGTGAAGGTCTTATTATATGCCACTATTCCAGAGACATGAATAACTAGATAGGCTGATTATATTGCTATTTAGCTGGGACCGGTCTGTCCCTCTCTCAACACTATACTTTTTGAGACCAAAAATAAAAAAACAGACAATAAACAGGCCTGCGCGCCCATATGTACATGAGTAAGCTAGAGACCTGCGAGTCTCCATGTTGAATCTTTATGTTTGACATTACTTATTCCAAAATAATAAAAATTATATTTACAAAAAAAAAAATCATCAGAATCAATTACTTTACCAATATGAGATGTGTACATGGAGCTGAGAAAAAATAACATAGAGCAATTGTGAGCGCACTAGTGGAGAGGAACAGGTGCATGAGACAGACACGGAAAGATGTAATTTCAGGGAAGTGGGATGACACAGGTGCCAAAAAATAAACAAACATTTAAAAAAAAAAAAAAAAAAAGAGTGAAATATTTGCACAAGCCAGAAAAAAATATCAAGGAGGAAGAGTCGAAAGAAGAGATATTTCATTTGACTGTAAAAAGTCCATTTGTTATTTTGGTAAGCACGGTTTCACCCTAATGTTGGAAGAAGAAAGGCAGACTGCATTGGGAGGAAGATGTGAGAATGTGAAATAGGCTGTTGTACAGTAGCTTGGAAACAAGGGGGAGTAGAGATATATGATGTTAGTTGACTGGGACAGACTTTGCTTGTACAAGGCTAGAAAAAATAACTAAACAAAACCAATGAAACTGGAGGTCTTCACCTCCATAAAAAACAAACAAAAAAAAAAACAGTTGTATCTTATCTGGTCCACTCCAGTATTCCGAGTCAGGCTTTTGTCCTGTGTAAACAATTAACTGCAGAGTTGCCAGCTCCCATGTAGGAAATACAAACAAAGTTCAGAATAGCAGTTAAAAAAATGTTGCAAAAATCTGTAAACAGGGGGAGGCACACCAAGCTTTAAAATGCTGATGCGTTTTCAGCCTCATGGGAGGTCATTAGCGTTTTCAGCTTGACGTGCCTTCTCCTGTTTACACCTTGCCAATTTTTAACATGTAACATAAAAGACTTATGAAATAAAGACTTTGTTTTTCTTTATAAATCTTTATGCGACTTACTTTGTAATTGCTATATGGAAGCCAACAACTTTGCAGTTAATTAGAAAAATAACATATAACCATATAACAGTAACATCGTAGCATCTCTTAAAATCTCCTTCCATACTCATCCACTCAGGTGTTGTAATCGAACATGAGAATGAGCTCACCGTGCTTGTTCTTCTGCATCTCCATGCATCGGTCATTGATTAGCTGCACTGTCCCTAAACGGCGAACATCCTCATTCACACACATGTTCTGAGAGCATGATGAAGAAGAATAATTTATTAGTCACATATCTATGACTACATATGTATACACAAACACATTCTTCATTGGATTACAATCAATTTGACCCAATGAGCCTTTGGGGTAGGCTCATTAAAAAATAAATAAAAAAAAATACATTAGATTTGCAAATAAGCAATAGCACAATGATCAAAAGCCTAAGATTACTTATGTTGTTTTCAAATAATACCATAAAGAGAGGACAATGACTTTCATAAAACCTTGTTGAAGATCACTTATTATTATTCTGTGATTGATTTTAAATTGTCTCCAGCACGAAATATGGTAAAACCATAGAGACTATCAGGCAATTCACATAAAGAAGGTGGTGTACCTTTTAAATTGCAATCATGATCTATCAGTAAAACAAACAATCATGTTTTTAAGAAATGTTACATGTCCCCTTTTGCCATTATCTCTCTTATACAGGTTAATCAATAAGGGGCTTTTTTGGCACTCTACAATCAATTAGTCTAGATTCTTGGGAGGCTGTATAATGGAGTACAGACTACCTTAAAGATTGGCAACCTGCATCCTTGCCAAGTAATCAACAGCTATGGAAAAAAAAAAAAAAACAAGAAACAGATACTTTATAAGTGCAGGATTACAGGACAATTGTATCTCAAACTGTATCTGCTCAAGTACCAGAGTATTGCGTAAAACACTGCAAAGGTCTCTGACAGAGAGAGTTAAAAGCTATTTACACAGAGTGGTACAGAGTACAGATGTGTAATAACCATTACAGTAGATCTACAGCAGTAGCAGAGATGCCAAATGAGTGTTCTCTTGAAAGAATATTATGTTCCTTTGCATTCTTCTATCAATCATCTCTATAAAGGGATCATTGAATTAAAATGCACTTGGCTTCTGGATACGTACGTGAACCGGATTGCTGTTTTACCCTCTTTACAAGGAGAGACTTCTCAGCACTTTAAAAGTTTCTTTATGGGAAATAACTGCCAAAAAGGATTACTGCACGTGGCCGACTTGTTCTGTTCAAAAATGGACCAGGCACTCAGACAGTGTTTAAGGTACAATTATTCCTTACCAACAAGGTGACATTCGGCTCCCTCAAGCCTGTTTCCTGGGAGGCAAGGAATACATTTACCTTACAAACCCTTTGACTGCTTTGTTCAGCACCAAGTCCTCAGAAAAATGCAAAGTGATGATCAAAGCTCAAAATTTCCACTCCCCCACTACGGAGAGAAAATTCAGCTCTGGAGAGTAGAAATTCACCGGTGGTGACAGTGACATAGACCTTTCAGTCCTGCAGTGATGAGTAACTTTTTGGACTGTCTAGAATTGTAGTACTTCAAATTTTGAGACCTTGCAATCATGTCCACATTCACCCCCTCTATGGAAGTTAAATAGAAGGACGCAGTAAGAATATGTCACAGAGTAAAGACATGAACAAAGTAGATATACAGGGATGAAAGTCAAACATAATCAGGCTTGTCTTGTTTATTTAGCTAACTAAATAAATGGAGCAGCAATGGATAATCAAAACACAATAACCAATTCCCTCATGTTACTTAAAGCTTCCATGTCTCCCTTACAGGGAGAAGCTATGTTTCCCACTGCCCCCACAAGCAATTCTATGTCTCACTAATACCCTGTACTTCTGACAAGCTAACTGACCTAGCTCTATTATGAATAAAACATAGGACTTGTACTAAAATGCATATCGGACAAACCCCAGTTGGCCGGACATTTATGTAAATGGTCAGCACTCTTTTTGAGAGGGACCGGAGAGGTATCCGTAAATTTCTGATCTGGGGAGAGCTCATAGCAGAAGATGTAAGTACTGATAAATTACAGTAAAAGCAACACATTAAAGGTATCTTTTTTGAAAGAAAGATAGAGAGACATATATATTGAAAGCAAGAGATGCTTACGTGGACAGAATTCAGCCTTTTGCCAGAAGTAAGAAGACTGTGTTAATAAAAAAGTGTCAGTAAGAAAGTAAATTCATGTGATATATGTACCTGCCGTGATCCCAGAGATACTAGCCTAATCTGCTTACAGAAAGGGCTCTTTTGGACTTCATGGACAAATTGTGAGAGCTGCGAGTGAGTTCTACTGCAGTAATAAATCTGTGAAAAAAGAATAATTAGAATTTAAAAAAAATAGGTTTCATTTTAGATTGACTTCCCTTTATCAATTATAAAATAAAACACATTTGTTTAATAATAGAGCCATTCTTAACAGACTTTTTAACTTGACTTATATGCAATAATATAAACATGTATTCACATTTCAAATCCAATATTGTTAGAATTGTGTTTATGATGTTTTTATTACTTTATGTGTAGAATGAAAAAAAAAAAATATATATATATATATATATATATATATATATAAATGTGCCATTTTGCTTCCCATCCTAAACCAGGAACACAACACTCCCCCCTTACATTTTAAAAGTTACCAACCTTGGTTACATGCTCTTCTTCAAGGTCATCATCATCGTCCTCCAACCTGAGAGCAGAGTCAGAAATAAAATTGAAATTAAATCACTAATGTAAAAACATTTCTGTTCAGTCTTGGTCTCCAGCATTGATGGATTAAATGGAAACGGTCATGCATTAGCTGACCCTCCAGTCCCCCACCAGAATCTAATTACAGAGTAGGATGACACACTTCTGTAACACCCACTATCGGTCCATCTGCGCTCCTCCCGCAATCTTCGTTGATTTGCCCTGCTTAGGGCAACTTTCACATATCCCGTTACAGGCTTTAAAAATAACTGGTTTTATTACATTTTATTGCTTGTTAGCAAATTATATTTAGTAACATTCATTTTAGAGTAATTACATGGAATAATAATTGGAACCACTAATTGCATGTTAATATAGTATTTTTTTCTCTTTTTTGTCGTTATTTTTAAAATTAAAACTTAGTTTTTCCCTCAATAGAAAATTTAGATTTCCTGTACGACACACACTGTGACTTTTTACAACAGCGCCCCTAGTACATCCACAGGAAAGGTTAATATAGAATGAAAACCCAACAAAAAGAAGATATGCAGTTCCTAATTACTTAAATACATCTATGTGTACAAATACCAGGAGCTGGCCTAGAATATGGCTGAGATAGGGTGAATATCTGGATATGAAAGTGAGTAGGTGTGCAATGGTACTGTGCCTTTAAGAGGGAACTGATGTTTATAAAAGGAAAAAGCAAGATAAATAAATAGATATACTTAACCCCTTCAGGACCGGCCTGTTTTTGCGATGTTTGTACGTTAAGGACCAGAGCAGTTTTAACACTTTTGTGGTGTTTGTGTTTAGCTGTAATTTTCCGCTCTCTCATTTACGGTTCCCATACAAGTTATATACTGTTTTTTTCACGACAAGAAGGGCTTTCTTTACATACCAGTATATATATTATGTCATATATTGTATTTAAAAAAAATAATAAAATATGGTGAAAAATAAAAAAAAAAAACATGTTTTTGGACTTTTACTTGAAAAATCTTTTACTTATCTACAAAAGCTAATGAAAAAAACTGCTAAATAGATTCAAAATTTTGTCCCGAGTTTAAAAACACCCAGTGTTTACATGCTTTATTGCTTTTTTTTGCAAGTTATAGGCCTATAAATACAAGTAGGAAATTGCTGTTTCAATATATATATATTTTAAATGTATCAATAGTGACATTGTTACACCGTTATCTGTCATAAATCCCCGAAACACACCTAACATGTACATATTTTTTAAAGTAGACAACCCAGGGTATTCAAAATGGGGTATGTCCAGTCATTTTTAGTAGCCACCTAGTCACAAACACTGGCCAAAGTTAGCATTTATATTTGTTTGTGTGTTAAAAATGCAAAAAACGCTAACTTTGGCCGGTGTTTGTGACTAAGTGGCTACTAAAAAAAGCTGAACATACCCCATTTGCAATACCTTGGGTTGTCTTCTTTTGCAAATGGTATGCCATCATGGGGCCAATTCTCATTCCTTGGCTACCATATGCTCTCAAAGGCAACCTAACCAATCTGACAAATTTCAATAAAAAAAAAAAAAAGTAAAATCAAGCCTTATATTTGACCCTGTAACTTTCACAAACACTATAAAACCTCTACATGTGGGGTACTGTTATACTCAGGAGACTTCGCTGAACACAAATATTAGTGTATCAGAACAGTAAAATATATCACAGCAATAATATCCTCAGTGAAAGAGCTGTTTGTGTGTGAAAAATGCAAAAAACTTCACTTTCACTGACAATATCATCGCTGTGATATGTTTTACTGTTTTGAAACACTAATATTTGTGTTCAGCGAAGTCTCCCGAGTAAAACAGTACCCCCATGTACAGGATTTAGGGTGTCATAGAAAGTTACAGGGTTAAACACAGTGCTAGTAAATTAAATTATCTGGACTTTTGGCCTGGGTTGGCAGGCAGGTCCCTCAAATTGCAATCATTAAAATTACTTAATTAGGTAAAAATATTACATAAATATGCACGTAGAATTTTAATATATATACATATTTATATATTTGACGTCTACGTGTATATTTATGAAATTATTTATGTAATTATGTATGTGGACATATGTATATTTCGTATTATTTTTATTTATTTATTTATACATAGATATATATATCATTACATTCTAAGTGTATTTTGATATAAATATATATATATATCAATATCAAAATACTGTTAGAATAAAACTGAATATATATATATATAATTTTTTTTAATTATTAAAAATTATTTTTATTTTTTGTTATTTATTTTTATTAACATATTATTTGTATTTTATAATAATATATATATACACCATATATATAGTTATTATATATATTGTATATATTCGTGTGTAATTTAAATATAAGTGTATTTTTATATTAATATACGTATATATAAATATAAAAATACACTTAGTGTGACATTATATATATGATATATATACCTATATTATATATAGGTATATATAGATATAATACATGTATATATAGCATATATATATACACATATTTTTTTTTTACACAGATTTTTTTTTACACTTTATTTTTGATTTTACAGATGCAGGGAGACTGCCTGTCAGCACAGACAGTCCCCCTGCAGGCAGATACACAGACCCCTATTGCGGTCATGTGATCGAGTGATCACATGGCCGTGGGGTCCTGATCTGCCGAGGGGGGACTGCCCGGGCAGACAGGCAGTCCCCCTGGACCGGGAGGAGAGCTGATCGCCGCCGTGGGACCGACGGCGATCAGGTAAGTAGCCCAAAACCGTTATGACGGTTCAGGACCGTCAGCGGTCCAAACGCACGTTTTACCGCTGACGGTCCTGAACCGTCAGCGGTCCTTAAGGGGTTAAAGCATAAATGGGATATATCTGGATAAGAAATCGGTATCTTATAGACATATAATACATAAAATGAATGAATAAATGAATAAGTGAATGGATGAAGAAAAAAAAAAAAGATTAAGTTTGTGTCCGAAGCAAAACTGTGCAGTGCAGGTGCCTCTATTACTGCTATGAAACAGAATGGCTGGCACTTGTTCTAAATAGTATACTAAATAGTATACTATTTAGTACAAGTGTAAGGGAGACTATTTAGTACAAGTGCCAGCCATTCTGTTTCATAGCAGTAATAGAGGCACTTGCACTGCACAGTTTTGCTTCGGAAACAAACTTATCCTTTTCTTTTTTTTTTTTTCATCCATTCACTTATACATTTATTCATTCATCTTATGTATTATATGTCTATAAGATACCGATTTCTTATCCAGATATATCCCATTTATGCTTTTTAAGTATATCTATTTATCTTGCTTTTACCTTTTATCAACATCAGTTCCCTCTTAAAGGCACAGTACCATTGCACACCTACTCACTTTCATATCCAGATATTCACCCTATCTCAGCCATATTCTAGGTCAGCTCCTGGTATCTGCACACACTATCGGTGTTTATCCATAGTATTTTTTATAGGTTTTAGTGGATTCATATTTTTCCAGTTTTTGAGCGGCCCATTGCCAGTCCTACTCCCTCACCCCTGGTTAACACATTAGGTGTACCAGATACAATTATTTTATCTATGTGTACAACATGCATTAATACATACATAGATAGATTCAAAGGGTTTTTAAGTGTGCAGTCATCCCCCTGAGCTTGGATTAACTCTTTTTTTAGATGGAGTGAGTACTTGGCATGTTGCACGTCACTTTACTAATCAAAGGGCAGTATGAATTTATATATATTTTTTTTGCGTGCGTGCACATTTTAAGCTACTTATTTATCCATTTAACCCCTTAACCCCTTAAGGACACATGACATGTGTGACATGTCATGATTCCCTTTTATTCCAGAAGTTTGGTCCTTAAGGGGTTAAGGACCAAACTTCTGGAATAAAAGGGAATCATGACATGTCACACATGTCATGTGTCCTTAAGGGGTTAAAAACTCTCGGAATCTATGTATTTGTGTAAGTTGTACGTATAGAGGCGTTTTATTAATTAGGCATGGCATATATACTTTTTGTTTGTTTTTACTCACAAGGTGTTAGAATTTGTTGTATGAGTTGCTACTGCCTTTTCCAATTTCTTTTCCATTACAGCAAGCACATTATAAACACATTTTTCATTTTATTAGGACATGTGAATATCAATGATATTGTCAGTCTTGACATGACAGGCCTTTTACAAAAATCTTTTTTTTTTTTTTTTTTTTTAAATGTTTATTTTTTATTTTTTATTAATTACAAAAATATCCATTAAAGTCTATAGAGGTTTCTGAAGATAAATAATTTCAAGATTTTAACAGGTTTCCCCACCTTTAAATGGCTGCCTAATGCAATTGCAATCCCATGTTATCAAATGCCAAAGAAACAGTATGTTTTTTGGAGGAGGTTAGTGGCCAGCCTCCTTCCTAGAGACAACAGGCCTTGTGTGGCACTAACAGATCCCATGCACATATAAGGAATTAATACTGTGGGAAAGTTATGTATTAAAATCAGGTTTTTTTTGTTTAGGTCTGTGGAGCGGTTTGTTTTTAACGGTAATTAAATCAGAACAGTCTGCCTCTTTAAATGTGTTAGTGCTGCCCAGACACTCTGGCACCTGGAGTGGGTGTAATATAATTAAACATTATATTGGTTGTTTTCCCAGGTTCTGTTGCTATTATTGGTTATTATGTTTTGTCCTCCCCTTGTGTTTTCTTATATAAACAGATGTCCAATTTAATAAAACACACATTGTTATTCGTAGGTCTGAGAGAGCAAAAGACTTCTTCAATATTTCCTCAAGTGACTGGCTAACAGTTGTGGCCATAAAAAGGAACAGGCAGAATAATTTCTGATGGCTGCCTCACAGAACCCTTGCAGACAGAAAGAAGGAACAAATACTGTAGCAGCTTGATCTCTGATCCTCAAGTTCTAAGACCAGTCTATCTTCTTCCCGTTACAAATGGCGGCTAGCGCTGGGATACCCCTTCTCTTGAAAAGAGACCTGCTGATATACTCAAGCAGAGAGGAAGCAGGAGCTGTGTGAAGAACAAGTGATTGGAGTTACACTAACCCAAAATGTCAAGTGACTTCACTAAGAGGATAAGAAAAATGCCTTGCAGCATTTTGGCCATATTCTAGCAAGGAGATTATTTACACAGATGATAGCTAAAGTCACCAACTGGCAGCAGGAGGAGATGAAGTGGGATTGTCAACTCCATCTAGATAAGCATTGTTAACAGTCCAAAAACTCAGGAAAGCAGTGTGGCTGGTACCTCTGTGGCTTAACAGCGTGTGCATCTGGGAGCCAGTGTGGTCTGCATCTCTCCCCAGCAGACAGTGATGTCCAGTGAAAAGGCACAGTTGGTATCTATCCCCAGCGGTAAGGGAGTTCCAGAGAGAGAATGTAGTTGGCAGCACTCCCCAGTCTATCATGTACCTGTTTACAAATATTTTTTTTTTTTTATTATTTTTTTTTTAAAGGACTTACTCAGAAGATTGGAACTTACCCCTCACTTTGCTAAAATATTTAGACATGGGTACTGTAACTCCATTAGCGGTGTCTGGCTGTCACATTTAATTTGCTTCATATTCTCTTTTCACTGTTGTTTTGGGTTTGTCTATGGTGCACCTGTATGGCTAGGAATAATTTTTTTTTATTAATTAGCACAGATGCTAGCTACTGCTAGGCACGTTCTCTCCCCCCACCCGCAGGCTCGTGTAGGCTTAATTAGCACTATGCTTACTGAGCCCCTCTCAGCCCCAACTTTCCCACAGATTTACCACGGTATAACTCCCTCACCTTAAAGGGACACTATAGTCACCAGAACAACTACAGCTTAATGTAGTTGTTCTGGTGAGTATAATCCATCCCTGCAGCTTTTTAATGTAAACACTGCCTTTTCAGAGAAAAGGTAATGTTTCTTCTACAGCCTAAGAACACCTCTAGTGGCCACTTGAGGTGCTTCCTGGGGCAGTGTGCAGCACTGACAATCAGCGTCTCAACTGCTCTGCATGAAGATGCTGAACTTTCCCCATAGGGATGCATTGGCTCCGCTTCCTGCCCTGCCTCCATGGTGGGGATCAGCAGAATTTACGATCTCAGACAATCCAATGCTTTCCTTTGGGAAAGCACTGTGATTGGTTGAGATCATTAATTCTGATAAGATCAGCCAAGGAGGTGGATTGGGGTGAGGCCAGACATTTGTGTTTCTGACACTATGGTGACCCTTTAAACCTTTAGTTGTGAGCCAACAGAAAGGCGGTGGAGTGATACACACTTATGCCATAACGTTCTCAATCTTGTAGCAAGAGTTTTATGAACGAATGACGTTAAACGAAAATTGATCAGTGACCTGTTTGTTCAGACATGTGACAATTGGTTACAAGTTTTCTAACAAAATGAACGAAAAACAAAATGTTCGTTAATTTTGCCATTTGTCTGAAATTTAATGGACGTGTCTAGTTTAAAATACATGTTTAGCAACAAGTTAAGCCATTCATTTTTTATCTCTACTTCATACTTTATGAAAAACAATACAATGTCACAGCTTAGTGTGTCATACTCTGCTTTTTTCTTTGTGTCTTCATCACTTTCATAGTCAGCAAGTAGAACCTCTTCCTCTCCATGTTCCAAAGCCGGTTCTGTTCCCATTCCTTCGGGGCTCAGCATCTGCTTACTGATCTGCAGAATGCGCATAGCTTCATCCTCCTCTTCCCTCTGCAGACAGACAGAGCACAGCAATTATAACTTATGTGGACCATTAAAGGTTACAATCAACCGCGAAATAGAAAGAATTTGCCCTCACACTAGACATTTTAAATGATGGAAGAAATGCAAAATGCCTCCTATAAAATCTGGCACAAGAACAAGCAAGAGATACAATTAGGCAGTGGTACAGATCACTGGTGTTTTGCACCAACCAACCCCTCCTTTATACTTAGTGGTCAAGAGGCAGCAGATTTTTACCTCAGAAAAAAAAAATATTTTCTGCTACCTATTACATGCTTTATTCCAGATTGTGGGAATGCAACATGACACCATATTCAGTTGTATGCATTTATTTATTTATAAAATACTTTACCAGGAAAGATACATTGAGATTTCTCTTGTTTTCAAGTATTTCCTGAGTCCACAAAACATTGCAATGATACATTATGGTGCAATAAAATACAAAAACAATATTAATCCACAATATATACAACATTTAACAAAGAACAGGTAGGAAATATATCATCAACCATGACAGGTGCATTCTGTTTTGAGGTATGTAGAGAGGGATCTCTTAAAGGAATTTAGGCTCGGGGAAGATTTTAAAGTGTGCGGGAGGTTGTTCCACAATTGCAGCGCTCTGTAGGAGAAGGAGGTTCGGGCAGCTTTCTTTTTGTATCGAGGTAGACTAAATAGTTGTATGCAATACAGAAGACTGTGCATGAGGAAGTGGGTAAAATAGATTGTGATGTTAGCTGCAATGAATTATGGGGAAAAATAGCACATTAGCATCAAATTCCTTTTTTTCCTTTTCAGAAGGCATATTATATGAACAGTTTATTTTAATGAAAACAGAATAATTTGCTGATTCTATCATCGCATTATGCTCTGACAGGACATTGTTGTCTTATAACCTGAAATTGTCAACCGCTTAATACAATTCTTGAAAATAAATAAAAACTATCCTCGTCCCTTCGGTGGCGATTGGATTGCTCCTCCATCTTCACCCTTGCTTTCCCCTTCCCATACCCCCTGTTTTTCTCTATTTTATCTTTTTACTTAGTATTTCCTTCTGATCACATTAAGTATATATTCCTCAGGTAGCACACTGCTTCTTCTTGGCCACTCAAGTTTAGTATTTTTTATTGAATTCTAGCTGTCTATATGTTTGAGTTTCACTCACATCAGCCAAGATTATGTTACTATCTTCTCAATGAAACTTGAATGGCTACATAAAAAAAAGTAGTACCTATAAACATTATGGTTTAAGTGGTGCTGGTTTCAAAAATGTTTTCTTGCAATGCCTGTGAGAGTGACCATTTCTCACCTTCCTCTTGGATGCAAATTTCAGGTGTGCATTATGTCGAATCTGTTCCAAACGCTCTTCTCTTTTCTTTCTTTTTACTAGCTCGTCCTATCCATAGAAAAGAATGTAAATGAAAAGTATACATTACAAAACTCTACTTTCCATATACTTCTATCTAATTATGAAAGCTCTCTTAGCTCTCGCACTTCTTGAAATGTTTCAAATGGACTGACCCTGGAGGGATGAAATGATGAGTTGAACGTTATAGGACATTACCTTGTTTTAACATGTATTACGCATGGCATATTAACCAACCAAGCTACCTTTACTGCAACACAAAATTATGTCCACATACAGCGGTTTACTTTTTGGCTGCTTTTTAAAAAAAAAAAAAATTAACAACAGAAAATGAAAAATATTAATTATACAAGTCAAACAGCTAGAGCAACATGAATAAAAATGAGATAGAACTTAAAATTAAACTGTAATAGTTGGAAATAAATCACTTCAACATTTTAAATGATTTTGGAAAAAAATGTACAAATGCTTCATGATTGTAGGTAAGATGAAATAAGAACTCAAATAGGAGGCAATTTCACTATTGTACTAGTAAATGATGAAAGAATACAAAGGAAAAGAGGATAAGTACAAAACAGAACAAAAGAGATTATGAGTATATGCATGATTGAGAAGGAATAAGCCATGAGAGTACTTTCAAACTACAGGTTTAGTCTTTCTTTGAAATTTGTAACCTGTGTGTGTGTGCCCCCCATGGAAACGTTTTGATAAATTACATATGGCCTTTTTTATTGTTTGAATGCTGTGACATTTTGCATTAATTGAGTGATAATTTAAAGGACAGGTTTAAGTAGTATGGGTGTATTGCCAGTGCTGTAGGAGTGTTACGGCCTAGTGCTCTCAGAATGGGTCAGTGTAAGGGTAACATGAACCAAACTGACAAAAGCAAGAAAGGGTAATACAAAGCATTAGAGTAAAGAGTTTGTTTAATGTAACAATCATAAATAGCTGAGTCCCCAAACTCCAGCTAAAATAAAATCCCATAAAACCATGAACAAGGATTTATATTAGGCCATACTGATTCAAGTAGCCTATAGCTGGTCTGAGAGAGGTCTGCCCTCATTTAAGACCTTTTTTCTATGCTCCATTACTTGTCGATACCTGCCTGGGGAAGGAGGCACAATATCTGCCTGGGAGAAGGAGCCACTGGAAGAGGATTTGATGCCTGCACGGGGAAGGAGACACCGGCAGAGGTGCAATATCTGCCTGGGAGAAGCTTGGCATAGAAAGGGTTCGAAACCTGCCTGGAAGGAGGAGGCATTGTCAGATGGGCCTGCATACTGAGAGCAGCTGGGGGAGATTTAGCATGACCCTGATTTTAGCGAGCATACCTCTCTTCCGTGTCAGACCCACATCCCCATAAGTGTTTGGCCACATAGTTATCTATATGACACATTAATAATGTGTGTGTGGAGGGGGGACATACTGCACACCATGCCTCTTGAAACCCATTTCATAAGTGTTTATGTCACATAGCGCGAGACACAAGGTTGTGTAGACATTTTTGGAGGACGCATAGTGATCAAAAACTGCCTTAGGGTATCATTGCATATAATTTTCTATTCAAGCAGTTTTAATTTTGTCGACTAACATTTTAGTCAAATTTTAGTCGTCTAAAAGTTTTGAGATTTAGTCGACTGAAACTAAAATGGATATTAGTCAAAAGGCCAAGACTAAAACTAAATTAAAATGTGTTGCCAAAATAAACACTGCATTCAAGTGACCCTTCACCAGTTTTCCATATCCCCATTGGATCCCATAGCAAAGCTTAAGGAGCAATAATCCTATCAGAAACAAATGCATTGCTATTTTCACAGTAAACAGTGCTTGGAATTTATGAGTTTTTGAACCTTGTGTGGTATGGAAGACTTTCATATTTCTTTACTTAAATTCATATCCACTCAAAAAGAAAAGCACAATTCTCTTAGGGAAATGATGCCTCAATACACAGCAAATGTATTTAATGAAACATGCTGTTTGTAAAAGATAGATTACCACAGAATTGAATTTAGCTAGCTAGAATACACAATGAAGAAAGAGAGAAGAGCTACCCCTAGTGGGTAAAAATAAAAAAAAAAACTATTTGCAGCATTGGAATTAGGACAAGTACCTTCTTCATAACAATAATAATGGAGGGAAAAAAGCAATGTGCTAAATTGGGGGGGGGGCAGTGTATTAAATTAGGGGAGGGACAGGGGTCACCGTATTAAATTAGAGTGGTGGGAGGGGACAGTGTATTAGATTAAGGGTCGTTTTATTAGAGTGGAGGGAGGGCAGTGTATTAGATAGAGGGGCAGTGTACTGGATTGGGTGGAGGGGCAGTGTATATGAGTGGAGGAAGAGAGCAGTGTATTAGATATGGGTCTGCAGTGTATTGGATTTGGGGTAAATGTATTTGGTTTGTGGCAGTGTATTAGAATGGGGAGATGGGGGCTGTGTATTAGATTGGGTCTGCATGAAAGGCACTTAACACTCCCAACGAAGATGATGACTGGCTGCGCAGCTTTTTGCCCCACATATACAATAGCCTCCCAATGGTTTTCTATGGGAAAGCATTGGATTGGCGAAAATCATCAAGTTTAATGATCTCAGCCAAAGTGAAGAACACACTCATAGGACTTAAAAATCAACAAGATAATGTAATTTGTTTTTACAGCTGTGCAACTGCATACATTCACAATTTCAGTCCCATTACCAAACTTTTCTTAACATGTCAAGGTAGTTGAACTTAAACATTGGTTATATGCAAATGCGTGTCTCCTTGAAATTAGTCCACTCTTTTGTTTATTTTGAAGCCCTATGAGCATGAGGATGTCCAGTGTCAGTTAGGCAACTTATTTTATATTGTACTTTTCAAAATAATCCTCTGTTTATAAAAACTGAATTTTTAGTTTTTTTGTGGCCCACGTAAACGTAAACCTTGTTTATTTGGCCCGTGTTTGCCTTTGAGTTTGACATGCTTGCCCTAGACCAGCATTGGCGAACCTATGGTACGCGTGCCACAGCTGGCACGCAGAGCCTTCTCTGTGGGCACACAGCCATAGGTCACTGGGGAGGCGCGGCTGGCGCCAGTCTACAGCCTTAGGCCCCCCGGCGGCAATGCAAAGTAGGCACCTGCCTGACCAAAACATCAGGCACTTAGTCTGGTTTCATATTGTTGGTGGGTGGGATGGGCTGCGAGGGAGCACTGACTTACGTGCTGTTCCAGCACTGTTTCCTCTCAGCCCTCCGCTGATGCCGCCAAGAGACAGGAAATTACATCTAATATATTTAGCTGTTTTACTATATGATTCTCTCTCCTAGATTATTTTACTCTCTTCAGTCACCCCCCTTGTTATTGTATTTCAATTCTAGCTCCAGGTATTTCACTCTCAATTGTTTTTAGCATTTATTGTGTTCTTTTATGGTTTTTCTGCTTAGGAAGTTTTTTGTATGGTAACTTCCATACCTGTTTTGAGCTACGCTTAGTAGATCAACCCCCCATTAAACCATTTATCATTTTTATTCAGTGATTCTCATGGGGGCTGACTACTGTGCCACCAATGTTATTTTGATGGGGGCTGACTGCCGTGCCACCAATGTTATTCGGTTGAAAGCTGACAACTGTATTACTAATGTTTTTATTCTTATGGGGGCTGACCACTGTGCAACCAATTTTGGACTATTTTCTGTAGATTTTGGACTGCCTACGTTAGTAGCATGTGCCAGTGAAAGTGGGACAGAGATACAGTGCTGCAACTAATGATTATTTTCATAATCAATTAGCTGATTGTTTTGATTATTTGATTTATTTTTTTGCAGCATTTAATCTAAATTGCTCCCATGCCTTAAAAGACTTGGGACACTTTTTTTGCAGAGGTTGAATCTGGTATGTACCCAACCCAGATTAAACATTTTTATTTAAAAAAAAAAGAATGATTTAAAAGGCCTTAATACAAGCTACCTTTGTCTGCTGTAATTAAACAGCCACTGTCACATGTCAATTTTTGCAGCCTTAGTGACAAGATCACATAAGAAACAGACCAGAAAAAAAAAAAAAAAAAGTCCTAACCTGTACCAGCCGCCAAAATGAAGCTTCCGGTGCCCTCTCTCTGCATCTAACTCCGTCATACACAAAGAGACGTATCACTTATTACCACATTGTGAGGGTACATGTCACTCACCAGCACACTACGATTGTCAAACCTTGCAGTGTGGTAATAAATGACAAGTACCCTTTCCACCCTTTACATTCATAGTGTTTTAATAAGTGATGTGTATGGTTTCTTTGTGCTGGTGAGCAATATGTACCCTTACAGTCTTTTTTTTAAATAAATATTGTGTTTTTATAGACCTCACGTCACAAACACAAAAAAATAAGTACAGCAAAAAAAGCAAAAACTTAAAACCGGTAGTGGAAGATCATTCCAAGAGGCTTGGACAGAATCATTTGGAGCGATTGAACACAATGGAAAAGCGTTATGTATTCTGTGTGCTGAAAGTGTTGTGTCCCGCACATCAAGTGTTAGACGTCCCTGTGACACCAACCACAAAAGTGTTGCCAAACTTGGAGAATCTGAAAGTAAAGAGTTTCTTAAAGGACCACTCTAGTGCCAGGAAAGCATACTCGTTTTCCTGGCACTAGAGTGCCCTGAGGGTGCCCCCACCCTCAGGGACCCCCTCCCGCCCGGCTCTGGAAAGGGGAAAGGGGTTAAATCTTACCTTTTTCCAGCGCTGGGCGGAGAGATCTCCTCCTGCTCTCCTCCTCCGATCCGCCTCTTCTCCTCCCCGTCGGCTGAATGCGCACGCGCGGCAAGAGCTGCGCGCGCATTCAGCCGGTCACATAGGAAAGCATTCATAATGCTTTCCTATGGACGCTGGCGTGCTCTCACTGTGAAAATCACAGTGAGAAGCACGCAAGCGCCTCTAGCGGCTGTCAATGAGACAGCCACTAGAGGACATAGGGGGAAGGCTTAACCCATTTATAAACATAGCAGTTTCTCTGAAACTGCTATGTTTATGAAAAAATGGGTTAACCCTAGAAGGACCTGGCACCCAGACCACTTCATTAACCCCTTAAGGACACATGACGTGTGTGACACGTCATGATTCCCTTTTATTCCAGAAGCTTGGTCCTTAAGGGGTTAAGCTGAAGTGGTCTGGGTGCCTAGAGTGGTCCTTTAAGGAGAAATTGAGGAAATATCACTCCCAGTATCGAAGTTTTTCCAACTATGTTTCTAAATCAAATCATCTGACAGTTGCCAGCTTTCAAATTTCACTTTGCATAATAAAACATGGTGGAGATTTTAACAAAATGGTCATGTTGGCTCTGGGAGTGGTTCCCTTTTTCATGATTTCCCAAACAAGGATAAAATTATGCAACGCATCTCTGAGATGCCCGTTAACAGAAATACTGTTAAAGATTAAGTTCTGCACATGGGAAGCGATGTTAGTCAGCAGCTCTCCACTGACTTACAAAAGGCAGCCTGTTACTCCATGTGCTTGGATAAAATCACAGATATAAATAATCATGCAAGGCTAGCAGTAATTTTGCGTTATGCTGTTGGTGACATCATGAGAGAAGAGCTGTTGAAACTGTTGTCCTTGTCTAGAAGAACACAAGGAATAGATAACCACAATGCTGTGATGGAGGCTTTTTTGGCACAAGAAATAAGACCAGAAAAAGCGGTTTCAATTACTAGTGACGGAGCACCTTGCATGGTGGGGGCAACATCTGGTTTCATACAGTTCTTTGTTAAAGAAGCAAAACATCCAGTCAGTCATTCAGCTTCATTGTATTATACACCAAGAAGCTATTTGTGCCAAGGACAGCAGAAAAAACTTGCAAGATATCCTCAAAGATGTCACAAAAATGGTGAATTACATCATAGCTCATGCTCTTCATTTTCAACAGTTTCAAGCACTTCTTGATGAGGTACAGGCACAGTATAATACTTTACTTATGTACAACAATGTCCAGTGGCTGAGCAGAGGACGTGTACTGGAGAGATTTGTGACTTGCTTGGATGAAATTAGGCTGTTTATGAATGAAAAGGGGCAAGAATATCCCCAGCTCACCGATACAGCCTGGCTTAACCCCTTCCCGCCCGCGGACGGAAATTTTCCGTCAACCTTGTCCTTCAGTTAAGGACCGTTGACGGAAAATTTCCGTAATTTACGAAAGTTAACCCCAGATCGCCGCGATCGCGGGGTTAACGGTGCTCCAGTCTGCCTCTGTATTAGAGGCAGACCGGGAGCACCCAATCGGGCTGCCCCAGCACCGGTGCTCGCTCTGACAGCATGTCAAAGCGAGCACATGTGCTCAATGTACTTGCCTTCCGCCTCCCTGCAATTCCGGGTTCTGTGTGAAGTGCAGGGAGACGGATCAGTGCTGCTGATCTTCTCCCTGTGTAAAAAAAAAAAAAAAATTTAAGTTAAATCCCACCCCCCCCTTTCCCCTGCTTTAATAAAATTAACCCCTTCCCTGCCAATTGATCACTGACTACAGTGATCAATTGGCAGGGTATACATTTTAACCCCTTAAGGACACATGACATGTGTGACATGTCATGATTCCCTTTTATTCCAGATGTTTGATCCTTAAGGGGTTAATGTCATCTGATTATTTTTTTTAACCCCTGAGGGCTAATTATTTTATTTTTTTTTTAACCCTCGGGGGTTAAATTTATTTTATTAATTCATTTAAATATTTAAAAATTATATATTTAGCAAGCTGGGATGGGTGGACGATAGTGGGGAATTTGGTGTTAGGGTAACTAGGGGTTAACGTTAAAAACGTTTTAAAATAAGCTTTAAAAAGGTAAAAAAAAAATTTTAAAAATGTTTTTGTAACATTTAAGTATATAAAAAAAAATACCACCCCCCTTTACCCAGTCTAAATAAAAATTAACCCCTTCCCTACCAGTTGATCACTGCCTACAGTGATCAAAATACAGATCACAGTATTATACTGTGATCGAATTTTTTTTTACCCCCGAGGATTAACTTTTATTTTATTTTTTTTAACCCTCAGGGGTTCAATTTATTTAATTAATTAATTTCAATATTTTATAATTATAGAATTTTTCTAGCTGGGGTGGGTGGGAGTTATGGGAAAATGGGGAATTTACGGTTAGTGCTGCTTACTGCTAGTTAGGTGTTAACGGTAAAAGAAAACATATAGAAATTTTTTTTTAAAAAGTGCACAAAAGTTAAGATAGTGTAAAACATTTAATAAGTAAAAAAAAAGTTTAAAAACGGGTTTTACAAAGTAAAAAAATACATTTAAAAATGCTCATTACCGGGGTGGAGCCTGGACGTCGAACAGAGCAGACGTGTCTGCCACGAGCTCCGGCCAAGCAGGCAAAAACGGGGCAAAAAGCGGGGGCAATATGGCCCAAAGTTCCACACGGGTGCATCACCCACGTCGGGGGTGCCCCGCTGACTCGACAGACACTACCCTGAGACCCGTTGGAGCTGAGAGCACGAAAATCCAGACGCGGCCTACAGGGGCAGGGGAGAGGCGGCCGCTCTCCTTGGCACCGAGGCCCTCCAGAGACCCAACTTCAGCCTACCCCCCCTCCCTGGACCGGTGGGGGATATCCCGGTCCCCGCTGGACGCACCGGCCGGGGCGGACGGCGGACACACTGGCCACACGACAGCCAGGGGCAACGGGCCTAAGCAGCACTACCAAGATGGCCGCCCACAACGGAAATCGAGAGCAGAGCGCCCAGAACAAGCCGTCCCCACCAACGCGGGAGACTTTCGACTGGCTCTGTAAAAGTTTCTGGGGAATACTGCACGACAAAGGAGCTACTTACTGCTGTGCAGAAATCCTGGTGGCCTCGTGGATCCGACCGGCGAAAAGACGCAGTCACTACGAGCACACACCAAGAGATTCAAAAGCGGCAGTCCGGCAGCGCAGATACCGGCAGTCCATAAAGCGGGAAACAACACGATGTTTCCGAGACACAGGTACCAGCCGGCGACCACACAAAAGTGAGCCCTCCCTACATGCGGCACCAACAAAGGCCTCACCAAGCAAGCTTCCCTGCGCTCGACACAGCATGACCCAGCTCCCTGCGACCAAAGCCACAAAGCGAGAGACCGAGCGGCTGCATGGCCAGCGACCTCGCCACAGACTGGGTATTGGGTGACGAAAGGCGAAGACCTGCAATGCCTGATGGCATACCGCGGCGATGCTGCTGGCACAGAGGACATTGCAGACCATATTCAATGTGGTGGACTCCAGCTCCTAATCGACTAGTATAATCTGACGTAAATTTACCTAAAACGAAAACACAACCTAATAGATTACCATTTAACCCCTTAAGGACCAAACTTCTGGAATAAAATGGAATCATGACGTGTCAGACATGTCATGTGTCCTTAAGGGGTTAAGCTCATATGCACTGTTAGAGTACAAAGCGATGCTACTTTATTTACCAGCATGACATAGCACTGTTTCTTGTTCTTCAGAGCCCTGCAGCCTATGTAGGTACAGCATACCATATCTATCACTAGCCCAGCAGGTCCTACACAAGTAAGACCCACGATCATTCTACTGTCACAGAAAACTAGACATGCAACATAATGCTTTGTTTATACCAAATACACGAAAAGTTAACCCTGTTTATTCCCATATTACTTGTAAACCTGCTCAGTTACAATCTTATACATGTCTGAGGGAACTACTGATTGTTTAATCTATATGCATGACCTTAATTAACTAGTGCTTATCTCACGTACTCAATCTCCATATAAACTACTCACAATAGAACTGACCTCGCATAATAATATAAAAAGGTGCAAGTATTCCGTGTACCCCACTGTTATAACTGTCGTTGAAACGCATGTGGAATGCCGTTGGGGTACCACATAAGCGTTGTCATATCTTTTTGCACTACAAAAATAAAGAATTTAAAAAAAAAAAAAAAAAAAAGGCTCATTACCACTACACTTGGTACAAGCTAGCGGAAAAATGATCCCACGCTAAGGTTCAAAATATGCCTTTTGAATTACCCTGGGATGTCTACTTTAAGAAATGGTATGCCTTTATGGTGTAATTGGATTATATAGCCTTGTAAAATACTCTAAAATGGGACATGGACACAGTGTAAAAATTCAAAGTTTGGAAAAAAACTGGAATGGCTGTGTCTCAAATGTGCCCCTTCAATGTCCACATATACCTGGCAAAGGTACATACAGGGGTATTGCTGTACTCAGCCGACATAGCTGAGCAACATATGAAGTATTATACAGTCGTAGCACACATACGATTTGCAAAATATACTGTGCAAATTTACTTTGTGTGTCAAAAAGGCAAAAAAACGCTTATTACCATTACACTTGGTACAAGCTAGCAGAAAAATTATCCCATGCCAAGGTTCAAAATATGCCTTTTGAAATACCCTGGGATGTGTTCTTTAAGAAATTGTATGCCTTTATGGTGTAGTTGTAATATGTAGCCTGCTCAAGTGCTCCAAAGTGGGACACGGACGCATCAAAACCCTTCATGAAAATTCACACTTAAAAACCTTAACTTGTTACGTCTCTTTTACAGCAGTGTAACTTCACAAAATAGTGTCTAGGTCATACATTGGGCATATTGTTTTACTCATAAGACTTAGCTGAGCATAATTTGGGGGGTTTGAACTTAGTGGCACATATGAAATGTACAAAATGCCTAGCAAAAATGCCCAAAATAATTTTTTACCACATACTTTGGCATATATTGGTGAAAAAACGGGGGCATGTTAAGGCACAATATGCACCATATGAGATACACTGGAGTGTCTACTTTTATAAATGGTAGGCCTTTGTGGGTTTTTTTTGAACAGTCAAACTGCTATAATACCCCAAATTGAAGCATAACCCCATTAAATCCGCCTCTCAAAATTCTACTGTAAATGTTGAAACGGACAGGTCTCCTATATCAGTGTTCCCCAACCCCCGGGCCGCAGACCGGTACCGGTCCGTGGATCAAACGGTACCGGGCCGCCCGGATCCCCCCCCCCCCCCCCGAGATTCTCCCCTGCCGGCTAATGCAGGGCTGGCATTGCCCAAGTGCCAGCCCTGCAATGTGCCTGCGGACCGGAGGGGAGATCAGAGATCTCCCTCCCCGGTCCGCAGGCACTGTGCTGACAGCCGGCAGGGGAGGGAGTGAGAGAGGACCCGGGAGCTCTTACCTGCAGCTCCTCCGGGTCCTGCTCTCGCGAGATTTAGAGCGTTGCCGCGGTAACCACGGCAACGCTCCAAATCTCGCGAGAGTGAACTCTAGCCCTGGAACTGGGCTAAAGTTCATCACACCACCGCTGGGACCACCAGGGATTACCCACCGGACCACCAGGGACTAAGAAATGTCCCCCCTCCTCCCAGTAAAGGTAAGAAGGGAGGGGGGACATGGATATATTAATTTTAAGAAAATAAAAAAAAAGAAAAAGCCACCCTACCCTCCTTACCCCCCATACACTACACACATTGCCCCACAATCACTGCCCCCATACACACACTACACACACTGCCCCACAAACACTGCCCCCATGCACACACTACACACATTGCCCCACAATCACTGCCCCCATACACACACTACACACACTGCCCCACAAACACTGCCCCCATGCACACACTACACACATTGCCCCACAATCACTGCCCCCATACACACACTACACACACTGCCCCCATACACACACTGCCCCACAAACACTGCCCCCATGCACACACTACACACATTGCCCCACAATCACTGCCCCCATACACACACTACACACACTGCCCCCATACACACACTGCCCCCATGCACACACTACACACATTGCCCCACAATCACTGCCCCCATACACACACTACACACACTGCCCCACAATCACTGCCCCCATACACACACTACACACACTGCCCCACAATCACTGCCCCCATACACACACTACACACACTGCCCCCATACACACACTACACACACTGCCCCACAAACACTGCCCCCATACACACACTGCCCCATACACAAACTACACATACTGCCCCACAAACACTGCCCCATACACACACTACACACACTGCCCCATACACACTACACACACTGCCCCACAAACACTGCCCCCATGCACACACTACACACATTGTCCCACAAACACTGCCCCCATACACACACTACACACAGCCCCGCAAACACTGCCCCCATACACACACTACACACATTGTCCCACAAACACTGCCCCCATACACACACTACACACTGCCCCACAAACTGCCCCCATACACACACTACACACACTGCCCCATACACAAACTACACATACTGCCCCATACACACACTACACACACTGCCCCACAAACACTGCCCCCATGCACACACTACACACAGCCCCGCAAACACTGCCCCCATACACACACTACACACAGCCCCGCAAACACTGCCCCCATACACACACTACACACACTGCCCCACAAACACTGCCCCCATGCACACACTACACACAGCCCCGCAAACACTGCCCCCATACACACACTACACACACTGCCCCACAAACTGCCCCCATACACACACTACACACACTGCCCCATACACAAACTACACATACTGCCCCACAAACACTGCCCCATACACACACTACACACACTGCCCCACAAACACTGCCCCCATGCACATACTACACACAGCCCCGCAAACACTGCCCCCATACACACACTGCCCCACAAACACACACTGCACACACCGCCCCACAAACACTGCCTCCATGCACACACTACACGCACTGCCCCACAAACACTGCCCCAATGCACACACTACACACATTGCCCCACAAACACTGCCCCCATACACACACTGCACACACTGCCCCACAAACACTGCCCCCATACACACACTGCCCCACAAACACTGCACACACCGCCCCACAAACACTGCCCCCATACACACACCGCCCCATACACACACTACACACACTGCCCCAGAAACACTGCCCCCATTTTTATTAACTCTCACATGAACATGCTATATACATTCAGTCTGCATATGTGTGGGACCCTGAACCAACAATTTTGAGTCTATGTCTTTATGTGACTGTGTTTGTTATTTTCTGACTATGTATGTGTGTGTGTGTTTTTTTAATATATGTGACTGTTTTTTTTTTTTTGTCTTATTAAATCAAAACAAGCGGGCCACGGAAAAATTATCAAACGATTACCGGTCCCGGCGATAAAAAGGTTGGGGAGCACTGTCCTATATGGCACTGTAGCTTCACGAAATAGTGCCAAAGACATACAATGGGGGTATCGTTGTACTCAGCAGAAGTAACTGAACACAAAATAAAACTTTGTACAGGAATAGTACACACCAACTTTACAAAATACACATGAGAAGTTCTTTGTTATAAGTTTGTGTGCAGAAAAATTCCCAAAAACTAAATTTTACTCCAATATTTAGCAGAGGTTGGCGGTGAAATGGCTACTTAGAAAGTGTCAAAACAACCTTAGGACAATAGCCTGTGATGTCTACTTTATATAAATATATACTTTTGTGTGGCAATTTTGTTTTCTTTTATGGCTATTAAGCTTACAAGACAAACATACCAAATTCTAAAATCGCTCCACATTAAAAGTTTATTTTACTCCTTGTGCTTTGTGACCTGTAACTACCCAAAAAAACTTAAAATCCCAGACACATTATATATTCTGTAAATCAGGACAACTAAATAAATTTATTTTTAATTACTTTCTTTAACCTGCACTAATTAGGCACACATTATTATTGCAAAAACTACAAAAAACACAACATTTCTCTTTTTTTTTTATAATAAATAAGCATTTATATATATACATATATATATATATATATATATAGGAAACATATATATATATATAACATCACATCAAATTAAAGCCCTTTATGTCCTTTAAAAAACAGTATACAATATGTGTCGGTGCAATAAACGAGAGAGATGCAAATTGCAGGTGAACGCATACAGCAAGAAAATGCAAAAATTGCTTGTGTCATTAAGCGTAGGACAAGCTTCTGAAGCTGTGTCCATAAAGGACCACTCTAGTGCCAGGAAAACATACTCGTTTTCCTGGCACTAGAGTGTCCTGAGGGTGCCCCCACCCTCAGGGACCCCCTCCCGCCCGGCTCTGGAAAGGGAAAAGGGGTTAAATCTTACCTTTTTCCCGCGCTGGGCGGAGAGATCTCCTCCTGCTCTCCTCCTCCGATCCTCCACTTCTCCTCCCCGTCGGGTGAATGCGCACGCGCGGCAAGAGCTGCGCGCGCATTCAGCCGGTCACATAGGAAAGCATTCATAATGCTTTCCTATGGACGCTTGCGTGCTCTCACTGTGATTTTCACAGTGAGAATCACGCAAGCGCCTCTAGCGGCTGTCAATGAGACAGCCACTAGAGGAAATAGGGGGAAGGTTTAACCCATTCATAAACATAGCAGTTTCTCTGAAACTGCTATGTTTATGAAAAAATGGGTTAACCCTAGAAGGACCTGGCACCCAGACCACCTCATTAAGCTGAAGTGGTCTGGGTGCCTAGAGTGGTCCTTTAAGGAGTTAACCTCGTGGTTTGTTTGTTTTTGTTTTTGTACAGAACAAACTGCAAGGTGTAGGGAAAACAACAGAAATTATGTTTTGTGATATAAGAACATTTGAGAGAAAGCTGCAGGTTTTTAAACGAGACTTTGAAAGTGAGCAGCTCAAATACTTTCCAAATCTAAAAATAAATTTGGAAAATTCTACAATATTTACGGACAATCCTCCAAGCCATCAGGAAATCCACAAGGAACTTTCTAGCATTGTAGCAGCTGCTAAGGAGAATTGTAGTAACAGATTCTTGCAATTCCGGACAATGGAGACATATTTCCTGCTTACACTGGTTAGATTTAGGAAATCTGAAAATGGAGCTATTAGAATTTCAAGAAAGCTCTATCTGGAAAAGTAAATGTTATGCCCTGTGTGCCACACTTGAGAAGATAGAATGTGAAGGGATGACAAAGGACAGCACAGTTGGTAGTTCTGAAAATGGAATCCTTAAAAAGTGTGGAATTCTCTGCCGAATAATTTTAAGTAAATGAAAGCACCTAAAGTGTGGTTCTTTCATTGTTTGGGTCATCTTATGCTTGTGAGCAGATGTTTTCAGCTTTTAATTAGATCAAATCTGATACCAGAAACAGACTAACATATGAATTGAGAGCTGCATGTGTTGCTCTCAAATTAACAGAGTATGAACCAAGGTTTGACAAATGTTCAGCATGCATACAGCAGCAAAAAAAATAAAAAATAAAAACAACATTAATTGTGCAAATACATGCGAACTGCAAACTTTTACTAATGCAGTGTTTGTGTCCAAGACACTAATTTAGGAGTTGTTTAAAGTGTGTTAAGCAAGTTTAATTTCCTTGTTTATCTTGCTCATCCTAATTCAGGTTGACATTTATTGTACCTGTAGAAGCAGAGAAATGACCCAAAGTAAGGCTTTCCTCATACAATTTCAGTCTGGCATGTAATCATATTACAAGTTGGGCATCCCCTTGTACGCATCCTTGGTACAGTTTACATGCAGTTTTGGTGCAGCTTGACGGTGCACCAAAACCAGATGTAAGACGCGTGCAAGCTGCAGGTGGATAGGTGGGAATAGATCCTTAGTTAGGTGAAGCACCATAGAACACCAGTGTGTTTTCATTTACAATAATTAATGTTTTTTCAATTAAAAAAACAAACAGTTTGTATCCTTGAACTCTGTTGTTGTGTTCTTCTTTCAAAACAAAAGATGGTAATTAGTTTGGACAACTATATGAGTTGTTTCTAAACTTAAACCTCAGTATTCAGGTTTAATTGCCATGTTGGCACTTTGAGGAAAAAAAAGTTGGGTTGCATTGCGGTTTGGGCACTCGGGCTCCAAAAAAAAAAAAAAAAAAAAAAGGAGGACTATTTATGGTATGCAAATATTTATTGTAGTATCGCAAAGATTATTAAGTAATGTAAAACACTTTAGATGTCTCTAATATCTCAATAAAACAAACCTTTACATTAAGCATACCAACCTTTATCCTGTTTTTCACGTCCATCTCCTCTTTCTTTTGTACAAACTGGCTAATCCAATCAGGCTCTGTAGAAGAGGATTGTGTGTTTGTTCCCAGCTCCCCATTCTGCTCAGCATTAGCAGCACACAGTACTTCGGCCTCCTGTTGTCGTTTCTTTTCATCAAAGTCTCTGAGCCAAGCCAGGGAGCCACAGATCAGGCTCAGAGACTTGCCCTTAAAAAATAACACAGTTGTAAAATAGGCACAATTTTCAGAGACGCACTGCACATAGGAACCAATTGCCTGCTTGTGTTTTTTGTTGTTGCACATACTTTTGCAGCCATCCACCACACAGTCTCTGAACCATAAATTGCACTTCAAGCTCCAGACATTGCTTTGAGCCTCAGTGCTCCTCTACCTAATGTCAAGCCTGCATTTGGACTACAATACACAGGTTTTCAAGTCATTACCGCAAACGTATGGTAGAACGGTAGCAGCTTCTATAGTAATGTATCCATATTCATCTCAGATTGCTGTCACTGCATGCGATGGCCCTTTTAGTTCTTTAGTTCAAAGTTCAAGTGGCCTTTGCCTCTAGATTTGAATAACATCATAGGGTAGGTACTGTTCTACGAGAAAGACGCCAAGCTAAATGACATGTAGTAATAAACCTTCCAAGTTACTCTCAAAAGTATTGTAGGAAATAAAAAAAAATAAAAAAGAAGAAGAAGAAGTTTACTGCCAGTGGTGTGCCAATGAAATTGTCTTTCTTCACAAAAGGGATGTTGGCTATAGACGGTTTTATAAAATATCAGACCAGAAAAGATTAAAGAGTAAAGATTAAAATAAACAATCTAAACATGATGCTTTTGAATTCATAGGCATGAAACAGTAAAGCTTTGTTAGTAAAGGGGCAGAATAGGCAGAGGCTGAGATACAAATTTGCTATAGTGCTTAGGTACTCTTTAATTCATATGGTGCCTTACAGCAAACAATATTAAATTTTTTCAGTATTTTCATTAGTTCCACAGAGCAGATCTCAAGCGAGCAAGTGTTCAGATACACTGAGCCACTCAATAAGTAACCTCTGTCATACACGGAGATCCTAAAAGCCACCTCTGCTGATTAAGGACAACTTTGAAACACATTGGAACTTCCACTATCCACATCTATGTGCTGTAAGAAAAAGCAGAATGCCTGGGGTTCTTTTCTTGCATACACAATATTACCGGTATACCAAGAGCGGTTTCTAGTCACCATAGCAACATAGAACCATGGGTTTTCAAGCCCTGTTTCAAAAGACATGCAAAAGTTTAGTCGATTCACACTGCAAATCCTTTTCTCAACAAACTGTGCAAGCCAAACAGGTAATATATGCAGTTTAAATACATTTAAAAAAATAAAGTGCTTCCAGTTCAGACCATATGCTGACTACAAGGAAGTTGCAAGCTATCCCTGCGTTTTATTTAACATTCTGCGTAATCTGTCCTGGAATTTGGCAGTCTTGTGATAGATCAAATAATATATAACGTAATTTTATTAGTTAATGCTCATCAAAAATAGCTGGACATTCCACCGTGGACGGCACCTAATATACATATAATGCCCCCCATTATCATTAACTAATACCTCCCTGAAATGCAGAGGTTTTATACCTCGCAGAGCTCCAAATACTAATACAAAGTAGATATATTGTGTATTGTTCCTGGTTATTTACTACCGACTCCTGAGGACGACACTCCATGTAAAACAGAGAGCTGGCATATCAAGCACCTTGCGAGTGTTGCAGCTAAAGGACTGGTGAACTGCATATTTTATATTGTAAAAGTAATATTTGTACTTAATTTTATCAGTGCTTTTTAATGTTTCCAAAAAATAGCATTACAAACCAGAAGTTTCCCTGGGTCTTGCTATTATATACTTCCCAAACCTGCACCTCCTATATGATGTATTCCAGTGTTGGGTTTGGACAAAAAAGAGAGGGAATGCAGCAAACATGGGAAGTAACTGATATTATGCTTTCTCTGTCAGGCAAGGAATAGGCAGAACTAAAGCCACCCTTTCCTACTCAGAGATTCTAGCATTGCTTTAGTGTAGAGGACGTGTTATTAGATTTAAAACAGACAGCCTTGCCTACGGGCACATGTGGCAAGATTCCAATCTTTATAACCCAAAGCATAATTTTTTTATTTTTTTTTTTAATCCTCACCGTTCCTGTTGGGCTCTCGAAAATGCCAACTTTACCAGCCTCTAAAACACGATATAGCTCTGTCATGAACTGCTCTTGGATGGGATACGGCTGGTAGGGGAAAGGGAACGTTATGGCATCGGAATCTGGCTGCTTCATATCCATTCCTTAAAAACAAAGCAGTTTTTTTAGTTCATAATATCTCAAAACAGGATTGCTCCTGTCTTCTTTATAGTCTTTTATGAAACAATCTGTTTTTTAAACGTAAATATGCTTCTCTATATCAATTGCACCACTACAATGAATACAAATAAAAAAAAATTATTTCTTCCATACCTCCATGATTTTTACACAAAGTGTTTAGGAAGGCTGTGTAAGTTACATGCAGGGACGCATGACTAGGGCTTTATAAACATAGTGATTTAAGTCCTAAATGGCACAGAATTCAGCAGTGAGACTGCAGGGGCATAATCTATATACTAAAACGGTTTCATTAATCTAAATTTGTTTTGGTGCCTATAGTGTTGTTTTAAATTTTGTAGCTTGCTAAGGATTTTGTTTTATCCTTTGTCCCATGGAAGCCCCAAGATATGGAGTCTCACTGAAAGAACCCATCTTGTAGTTGCTCGCTTTTGGAGGTTGCAACCTTGGCTTGCCACACTTCTGGATTTGCCTTCAGCTGATCCGATTTTTCTTCCACCCTTTCTCGCTCTCCTTTGGGTCCCTGGACAACTTCCAATTTTGCAGGTCAATTTACGGGATTCCTGGGATGTGTTAGGCTTATCAGATATGGCAAAATCCCACTATTTCGGCCCAGGCACTAAACAATGCTACATCAGTGCTTGGAGACTGTTGTGGCTTGTATTTAAACAAGCAGACTGATTCCTTTCTCTGCCCCTGTGACAGTTGTCTTAGAATTTCCTTCCTTCAAGAAAAGCCTTATTGGACAATTAATCTCTTTAGATCTAGCATTTCTGCAGCCCATGTTCCCTTTTCTGCAACACCAGTTGGAAGAGAACACTTGGTCTGTTGCCTTCTCGGAGGTATTCTGCTTTAACAATCCCCTAATTCCAGGTATTCTCATTTTTGGGATGTCTCCATCATCATCATCTCTTTTTTGAACAGGCAATCATAAACAATGGTCCATTATGACCTGTTTTGCATGTTTTGGGGGCATCAATGTGGAGAGGAGTTGTTGAATAAAATGAGGCAGTTCTTCAGTGGTTATGGTCTCAGGGACCCCTGATTCTCACATTTCTTGCCTTAATCTTGTCTTCCAGGTTAGCCATACGAGTGAGCATGTCAGCATTGCTTTTTTGTAGTGTGCTGAGGGCAGCATTTGTGGCTGTTTGTGCCACTTTCGTAGTGCCCATGTCGTCCTCTATGGCTCTATGGTGACAAGCCTGCCAGTGAGTGCTAACCTACGAACGTTAATCAATGCCTCACTTTTCTATATAAATCCCTGCACAACTCCACTCCAACATCCCATACACTAATCCCCCAATTCCCATGTGATCCTTCTTCACCTTGCTCATTCTCACTCCTAGACTCTGCTACTGGAACAAGCACTCACCTGACATCCAGTCTGCCACCTCCCTCTCATTCTTTCGAGAACTTCTGAAGACCCCAGCTTTCCCCAAACATTATCTACTACTAAATAACTAATTCCTCTGGTTTGCTCCTGCCAGTTCACCTTATCTGATTCCTTCCAAGTATCCCTTTCTCCCATCCTATGCATCTTTCATCCTGATCCTCCCTTAGCCATAACCAAATCAGTTTTGCTAAGAAAATATATACTACAGCTCAGTGGAACTTTTATTATTCTATAATTTATTCTATGAAACCCTGTTGTCCTTGTATGTTCAATACTTTACTGAAATAGTTTTTTAATGTAACTTGATTTTTCCTTTAAGTATTATACCCAAGTATATTATAAATCAAGGTTATTTTCACTTATTGTTAAATTGTTTAATCAATATAAAGTGTTCTGAATTAGGATGCTATTTAAGAATTGTTAAATAAATACATTTGTGTATTGGGTCAATTGGCCTACTGCGGACATTAGGGTAAACCATGTTGCGAAGTGTTAAACTGGAAAATAAAAAAATGCAATTTGAATGGGAGTGGGAGTGCGGTTATTGAGTGGAGAAGACGAGAAGGGTGCTGGAGAGGTGCACTGAAATGAATACACGTAAGAGGAGGAATATAGGAGTAACAACGTTTATTTGTGGAAGCTCTGAAAGTGGATATGGAGGCAGCAAACTGCAGAAAGAGGTGAATGGGCAACATCTATAGCAAAACAAATAGAAAATGTGTAAAAGGAAATGAGAGAGCTCAAATGAAAATGGGAGGAACAGGAAGGAAAATGTGAACTGAAATTTGGTTTTCAACAACGTTGTAAGGTGGATCTGCATTCTGTCAGTTCAACATTAGGCAATGTCTCAGGTTTCCTCATCTAGGTACCTAATGGCACAGACCTGCATTCATGTGGCCCACCAAGGTATTTAGGAAGGCAAGCAAAGTATGGGCCGCACACTAAGTGGGCCCATCGCATCTTCCATGAACCGGGGGGCATGTGTCAGCAGAGGCCCGGTCAGGCGTTGAGACCCTTTAACAGCGGATCGAGTCTCTTGCTTATCGGCAGCATGGAAAGAAGTGATGCCCGATCACTTCCTCCCCAGAGAGACTGGAGTCTGCCAGAGAGGAGGGTTGTGCAGATCGGGGGAGAGACAGTAGCACAGAGCAGAGGAGAAGGCAGACGAAGAGGGGTCGCAAACTGCAAGAGCAAGCCCCTAACTCATTACAATGTCATCCTGGACATATGGGAATCCACACAACATGTAGGAAACTGGAGGGTGACTAAAAAAAGATGGCTGTCAGCATGTGTGTTTGTATGTCTATCAATTATGTGTGTATCTATATGTCTGTCAGTAAGATTGCATAGCTAGATGTCGGTCAGTGTGTGTGTATATCTGTGTGTCAGTGGGTGTGTTTATCCTTATGTCTGTCAGTGTGTGTGTGTGTGTTTATCCTTATGTCTGTCAGTGTGTGTGTGTGTGTGTGTTTATCCTTATGTCTGTCAGTGTGTGTGTGTATCTGTATGTCTGTCAGTGTGATTGCATAGCTATAAGTCTGTCAGTGTGATTGCATAGCTATAAGTCTGTCAGTGTGTGTGTGTGTGTGTGTGTGTATCTGTATGTCTGTCAACGTGTATCTGTATTTTTCTACGTAATGCTATACCTATACTTAGAAAGTGAGGTGCTAAAACCCTCTATGCTGCCTGAAGTTTAGCCTGTTTTACTTTTAGCCCCTACCTACTGCTAAATTATGCAGGTCTGTAATAGCAGAAATAGTCATATACTTGGAGCTACAAAGCCGGGAAATGGGAGAAGCTCGGATTAATTCTGGTAATAAATGCCGGTTGTTGTTTAGAGAAAGAAGGTCTTGGGATATGGCATCAAGTTAATCACTGCCATACCAGAGCCAGGCAAGGAAGCAAAAAATGCATTGATCCTCTACATATAACAGAGTTACAAATATCTATAGATTCTGCCGTGGTAGAAATATGTGTTACTAAACCAATGTCTGTATCTTTAAATATATAACACTGTGCTTCAATCATATAGTTATCGGTTATTGACAACTTTATCAGTCTAGCTTCTTTACTACGATCCCAGGATGCTCAGGATGTGTCCAAACCAGCTAGAGTGATAAACACTAATCTTTGTACTATAGTTACTGCATATCCTCCAAACCCCACACCGTTCTATTTACCTCCACAGTATAAATACTGTCACCCCGCAGTATTCCAAAATGTCAACACAATCTGCTTCTCCCGCGCCGCCAGCACTAAGGACCTGCCCCTCCGCAGCTAACCAACCGAATAGCCAGAAAACAGATAGCCACACCTACGAACGTTAACCAATTGACACGAGATCTGTGTGGCTGGAGGAAGGACCAGATAGCAGCCAATCATTGGCCAAGGATGGAGTGTAAAGACGTCACTAGTTGTCATGGTGGAAGTTTCAGTCAGTAAACATGGCGCCTAGCTTGTTTGACCAATTTTCTTGGTAGCATAGGTGTTTAACGCCTTACACATTCCAAATGACAAGGTTTTTCTAAAGCTAAAATAGGTCAGAGGGGTTAAACTTGAACTTGACATTTTGTTGATATGCTACATTGTTTTTTTTTTAAATTATTTTCACTAGGCTAATTTCTTTATAATGCCAAGTTGTAAAATAGTGTCATTATTATTATTATAATACAGATTCAGACTGGCAAGCATTGTAGGGCTGGGATCCATTGTTATGGATTGCTGAAAAGGGGGTTGTAGGCTGCAGCCCCAACTATTGTTATGAAAATGGTGGAAGTGTGCTGTGGTGTCTGTACATTTCTGCTTGAGTCAGACAGTAGGCAGGAATTATGTAGAGCCTTTGCTTTCCAAGTGGGATTTTGCATGGGTTTGTGTCCAGTGCTCTTCAGGCTTGGACTGGCCCCTGAAATATTTCCAAGTGTATTGTGGTATATGAGGCTGACTTGGCTACCAGGGTACAATAAGTATGTACAGGGCGGCCATCAGCCATTTTGGGGACCCTTACACAGCTCTGCCCCCTTGGTCTGTAAACAGGGTCTGCAAGCTATACACACTTTTTGACATGCACCACTCAGGCATATAGATATATAGACAGTGACACATACATAGATGGTATAATGCACAATTTTAGGATAAAAACAAAAGTACGTACACTGACCAAATCTGCTGTACTTGGGAGAGCACAAGCTTCATGAGAGAATAAACAGCGCAAATTTCAGCTAATATTTAAGAAGGATGTATAAGCTAAAATCGGCAGAAAAAACAATGAGCAAGCTGAGAGAGAAGAGCCATGGCAAAATACATAAAACTAGGCATCTAGAATAGTAATAGGTGACCGCTCGCCACTGCATCCAACAGGAAGCGAGTGCCTGTGAAAGGAAGCGCCTCCACTGATACCGGAGAAACTGACGGAAGCCAAGCACAGAGAGATGGACACAGGTTTCTTCAGGAAGGAAGAGATCTTTATTCGATTCACCGACCGGGACTCAGAGGGACTAATGTCACCAAAAACAGCTAAAATCTGAGTCCTGATCGTACAGTGTAGGTCCCTTATATAGGCATATAGCTCCTCCTATAATCAGTTCCACCTACATGTACTCTAACCCAATCAACAGAGTAAAGACTAACTTTCCTGTTTGACCACTTGGCTTGCCCAGCACAATGGAGGAGGGGAATACTCGTATATCCTGTATTCCTGCACATGCTCCTTACACTACTGATTGTATCATTGCCACTTGCAACCAACCGAACGATACATCAGCATATGCACGTGCACAAACCACGTGGCAATCTCGGCCTACTAAATTTATTTTTACCGAGATTCCACCACACCACCACTCTTCTAGAATGGCTAGATGTTGTGTACATCCCACATAGGAGCCCACGTCTCGGGTGATGCATTAGACACAGGCCTCAGGACGTCTTCCGGCAAACGCAATTCCAGTGCTTTGAGGAACCAGTCTTCATCCGAAAGATGGGTTGGATACACTTCTCCTCGTGAAGCACGATAATATGCGGCCTGGTCTCCATTGATACTTGACTCCCTTGTCCCTCAATGTTTTCGTCACAGGTCGTAAGGAGTGTTGCCAAAGCAAGGTAGACCTAGAGAGTTCACTGAAAAAGGAAAGTTCGGAGCCTTCAAAATGTTAGGTAGGTGAATAATGGATAGTAGCCTGTACAAGTTTTTGCACCAAAGTAACTGGAAACATATTAACAAGTCCAGTAGGACAGCAGCCAGGGCTCTAGGTGACTTAGGGACCTGAAAATGATAGTCTAGTTGTATGACTTTAGCTTTAGAGGATGAGAATATGGAGCTTTGCATCCTGCTGATAGTGAGGAACCTCAGTGTCTGTGATCTCTTCAGAAATGCCCTGAACCCTCATGTTTCACTGTTGTTTGGAATCCTCCATCACTTAGTGTCCCTTTAAGGTGTTGGTAGAAGTGGAGTTTAAAGGGACACTATAGTCACCTGAACAACTTTAGCTTAATGAAGCAGTTTTGGTGTATAGAACATGCCCCTGTAGCCTCACTGCTCAATCCTCTGCCATTTAGGAGTTAAATCCCTTTGTTTATGAACCCTAGTCACACCTTCCTGCATGTGACTTGCACAGCCTTCATAAACACTTCCTGTAAAGAGAGCCCTATTTAGGCTTTCTCTATTGCAAGTTCTGTTTAATTAAGATTTTCTTATCCCCTGCTATGTTAATAGCTTGCTAGACCCTGCTAGATCCTCCTGTATGTGATTCAAGTTCAATTTAGAGATTGAGATACAATTATTAAAGGTAAATTACATCTGTTTGAAAGTGAAACCAGTTTTTTTTTTCATGCAGGCTCTGTCAATCATAGCCAGGGGAGGTGTGGCTAGGGCTGCATAAACAGAAACAAAGTGATTTAACTCCTAAATGACAGTGAATTGAGCAGTGAAATTGCAGGGGAATGATCTATACACTAAAACTGCTTTATTTAGCTAAAGTAATTTAGGTGACTATAGTGTTCCTTTAAGGAAAACAAAGTAAGTATGTGTATTTTAGGCATGCACAGAATGAATGTGAATGTTCATTTTATTGTGCAGGTCATACTGATGGAGGTTAGAGAAAGGCATTATGGCAACTGCAACACCCCCTGCTGTGGCCACCCCCAAAACTAACCTTACTTCTGATAACTTTGCATGTTACTTCACTGACAAGATTGAACAGCTAAGGAAAGAATTCTCCCCTCCTTGCCTTTCTGTTTCTCAATCACACATAGATCATGCCTTTCCTACCCTTCAGACATTCTCCCCAGCTACTGACCAAGAGGTGGCTGCTCTTCTTTGCTCCTCTCGCCCCACCACTTGCCCGCTCGATCCTGTCCCATCTCACCTTATCAGATCTCTCTCCACTTGTCTCGTGCCTTCTCTAACACACATCTTCAACTGCTCGCTCTCTTCTGGCATCGTCCCTGCTGACCTTAAACATGCCACTGTAGTGCCTATACTAAAAAAACCATCCCTCGACCCATCCACCCTCTCTAACTACCGTCCCATATCCCTGCTCCCTTTTTCCTCAAAGCTTCTGGAAAGACTTGTCTTTACCCGTGTGTCTCACTTCCTCAATTCCAACTCTCTCCTTGACCCCCTTCAATCTGGCTTCCGCCCTCTCCACTCTACAGAGACTGCCCTTATCAAAGTCACTAACGACCTAATCACAGCTAAATCCAAAGGCCACTACTCCATACTAATTCTTCTTGACCTCTCAGCAGCCTTTGACACCGTTGATCATGCTCTCCTTCTTCAAACTCTTCAATCGCTTGGTCTCTGTGACTCTGTCCTCTCGTGGTTTTCCTCTTATCTCTCCCAACGCTCATTCAGTGTCTCCTTCTCTAATGATACCTCCTCCCCTCGCCCTGTCTCGGTTGGTGTCCCCCAAGGCTCCGTCCTTGGTCCCCTTCTATTTTCTCTTTATACTGCCTCTCTTGGCAAACTTATTACCTCTTTTGGATTCCAGTACCACCTGTACGCTGATGACACCCAGCTATATCTCTCTTCCCCGGACCTCTCCCCTGCCGTCCTGCAACGTGTCACTGCTTGCCTTTCTTCCATCTCTGACTGGATGTCGTCACGCTTTCTCAAACTTAACCTCTCTAAAACTGAGCTCATTGTCTTTCCTCCTCCTAATACTGATCCTCCTCTTTCGCTCTCCCTTCAAGTTTGTGGTACCAACATCAGTCCATCCTTGCAAGCGCGCTGTCTTGGCGTCATACTTGACTCTGGTCTCACCTTTGAGCCTCACATCCAGCATGTTGCCAAATCCTGTAGATTTCATCTTAAAAACATAGCCCGCATCCACCCCTTTCTTGCACCAGATACTACCAAGGAGCTTGTCCATGCTCTAGTAATTTCCCGCATGGATTACTGTAACCCTCTCCTGATTGGTCTTCCCAAAAGCCGTACTGCACCCCTACAGTCCGTAATGAACGCTGCTGCTAGACTGATTTTCCTCTGTAGTCGTTTCTCTCACACCTCACCCCTCTGCCAGTCCTTACATTGGCTTCCTGTATGCTATAGGAGTCAATTCAAGGTACTTACTCACACCTATAAAGCACTGAACAACTCTAGCCCCTCGTATATCTCCTCACAGATCCATAGGTATGTCCCTTCTCGGTCTCTCCGCTCTGCCCGTGACCACCTCCTGTCCGTTGTCCGCACTCGTACGGCCAACTCGCGCTTGCAGGACTTCTCGCGGGCGGCTCCCTTCCTATGGAATAGCCTGCCTACCGCCATCAGACTCTCCCCTAGTCTTGCATCTTTTAAGAAGTGCCTTAAAACCCATCTCTTTAGGAAAGCTTATGGCCTCCAAGACTAACCAATACCTCACATACCTGTCTCATGCCCTCTCCTAAAGGGCAGTCCACCTTATTTGATTGCAAATTACTGTCCTAATGTGTTTTACACCCCACCTCCTATAGAATGTAAGCTCGATCGAGCAGGGTCCTCTTCAACCTATTGTTCCTGTAAGTTTATTTGTAATTGTCCTATTTATAGTTAAATCCCCTTCTTAATATTGTAAAGCGCTACGGAATCTGTTGGCGCTATATAAATTGCAATAATAATAATAATAATAACACCCCCCATCTGGCAAATTTGTATATATTGCATGTTCCATGTGAGTAGGACCATTTACGCTCATATCTGTGGGTTTTGGGGCACAAAATAAATGCTATTTGTTTGTACTTGCCCTTTAGGCCAAAAGTCACCAGCCCTCCACTGGTTGCAAATTGCATTGATTATTACAACACAATCTAGGTACAGGTAGAAGACTTGGGCACTGTATCGTTTAAAAAGACACTGCAGAAGTGACATTTATTTATTAAAATGACCCTTCAGATAAAAATTCAAAAACAACCAAAAGTGTCATGCTTTGTGCTAGAAATCCCACCAATATTTATATAAAACCCGAAATATATACAAACAAAATATGTGAACACAACCCCAGTGAAAAACAGTGATAATATACAAAAAATGGAGCTTCCCTGTATAAGGCGAAGTTTCCTGGAAAAGATCCCCAAAGACTTCCTCTTGTCTTCAGCATACATACAAAATAGAGTAGGGGATTATCTGCTAAACACAGATAAAATGGAAAAACATAGCGTTTAACTGTGTGGGAGTAAATAAGGATGTATAATAAGCAATTGGCCACTCACAAATTTTCAGATGTAAAAAAGCCTTGAGTGTAATCTTTTTCCTCCAGATTTTCTATGTTCATCCTCACACTCCCATCAGTAGTTTAGAGATATTTGCTCCAAAAGAGAAAATATATATAGAAAAATAAGGTGCAATTCCAGAGTGTAGTAAAAAAGATTTAATAACTTACATGTATGTTTAAAACAATCAGCATATCACCACTGGGCGTCCTACGCGTTTCGTCCTAAAATAGGACTTCCTCAGGGACTTGGTGCATCAATGACAGCAAAAAGACAAATATAAAACATTCCCCCCCCCCCCCGAGTTCTTATATATCCCCTCCGGACATTCATCATTCCATTATTCTCGGCCGGTGTTCTTTCGCTATTCAGGCGGCACTTCCGGTTTTGACGGGATGTTGTCATCACGCACGTCTTCTGCGTTCCAGGCGTGCGTTCCACATACCCGAAAGTGGGTGGCGATCGGCAATTATGCAATATTTTCTCGGAGGCATGGAAGCAAATAAGAGCACATGAGGGGGAAATGGCATTAAAAAAACTCTGGATCGCTCTACAATGTATTACTCTTATTTCTCTTACTCTAAACCACTCAAAAGTGAATGTATAGATTATAATTGAGTATATATATATATACTATATGAACCATGAACCATACATAAATCATATACATAAATCATATACGTGCATGTATGGTCCCAAAATAAAATTATATACAATACAACAGGTATGTACAATAAAACAGATACATTCCAGATGGGGAAGGAGATCTATATTAAAGAACATGATACTTCATGTAAATCACTTGTTTCGTTTCCCATCCTAAGAATGTGTACAGAACATATAAATCCGACTGACAACTTTTATTGCCTTACTTTCCTTACAATATATAAGTGATTTAGGTGAGGTGGAAACCCTTGTGTACCAAGTACTTCTCCCCTTTCATCTCACCCTCCACAATATTTCAGTTTCTTCCATCAATTGAATTCTCTTTTCAGAAGTTCCCTTTGATTTATTTTTAGACTTTTTTGTACGTATATAAGCCCCCAATTTTTGATGGTAATATCAGTATTTATTTCTGTTTTGGTGGAAGGGGTTATATTATATAGGAGTTTTCTGATGGCCTTTCCCAATTGGTACCCCCATACAAAATATGAATAAAATGCATACAAAATATATATACATGAAAAAAATAATAAAGTGGAAGGATGAAATAGAAAAGGAGAAGTGCAACTTTTATGAAAATATTGCATATGTAATCTCAGTTAATCCTCAAAAAAACTCCACAAATCAATATCTAGATTGAGACCCCAAGGTTGGAGTGTTTTTAGTTTATTTATCCAGAATGTTTCTCTTTGTGAGAGTTTTTTGGTCAGGAGGGGAGGAGACCTGACCAAAAAACTCTCGCAAAGAGAAACATTCTGGATAAATAAACTAAAAACACTCCAACCTTGGGGTCTCAATCTAGATATTGATTTGTGGAGTTTTTTTGAGGATTAACTGAGATTACATATGCAATATTTTCATAAAAGTTGCACTTCTCCTTTTCTATTTCATCCTTCCACTTTATTATTTTTTTCATGTATATATATTTTGTATGCATTTTATTCATATTTTGTATGGGGGTACCAATTGGGAAAGGCCATCAGAAAACTCCTATATAATATAACCCCTTCCACCAAAACAGAAATAAATACTGATATTACCATCAAAAATTGGGGGCTTATATACGTACAAAAAAGTCTAAAAATAAATCAAAGGGAACTTCTGAAAAGAGAATTCAATTGATGGAAGAAACTGAAATATTGTGGAGGGTGAGATGAAAGGGGAGAAGTACTTGGTACACAAGGGTTTCCACCTCACCTAAATCACTTATATATTGTAAGGAAAGTAAGGCAACAAAAGTTGTCAGTCGGATTTATATGTTCTGTACACATTCTTAGGATGGGAAACGAAACAAGTGATTTACATGAAGTATCATGTTCTTTAATATAGATCTCCTTCCCCATCTGGAATGTATCTGTTTTATTGTACATACCTGTTGTATTTTATATAATTTTATTTTGGGATCATACATGCACGTATATGATTTATGTATATGATTTATGTATGGTTCATGGTTCATATAGTATATATATATACTCAATTATAATCGATACATTCACTTTTGAGTGGTTTAGAGTAAGAGAAATAAGAGTAATACATTGTAGAGCGATCCAGAGTTTTTTTAATGCCTTTTCCCCCTCATGTGCTCTTATTTGCTTCCATGCCTCCGAGAAAATATTGCATAATTGCCGATCGCCACCCACTTCCGGGTATGTGGAACGCACGCCTGGAACGCAGAAGACGTGCGTGATGACAACATCCCGTCAAAACCGGAAGTGCCGCCTGAATAGCGAAAGAACACCGGCCGAGAATAATGGAATGATGAATGACCGGAGGGGATATATAAGAACTCGGGGGGGGGGGGGGGATGTTTTATATTTGTCTTTTTGCTGTCATTGATGCACCAAGTCCCTGAGGAAGTCCTATTTTAGGACGAAACGCGTAGGACGCCCAGTGGTGATATGCTGATTGTTTTAAACATACATGTAAGTTATTAAATCTTTTTTACTACACTCTGGAATTGCACCTTATTTTTCTATATATATTTTCTCTTTTGGAGCAAATATCTCTAAACTACTGATGGGAGTGTGAGGATGAACATAGAAAATCTGGAGGAAAAAGATTACACTCAAGGCTTTTTTACATCTGAAAATTTGTGAGTGGCCAATTGCTTATTATACATCCTTATTTACTCCCACACAGTTAAACGCTATGTTTTTCCATTTTATCTGTGTTTAGCAGATAATCCCCTACTCTATTTTGTGTGTTTATATAAAACCCCACTGTAGTGTGTTGGGTTTTTATGTATAGTGATATTTATGATTTATTGATAATTCAATCCATTTGTTTCTATCCACCATTCAAGCTACTTACCGGTGTACTTGGATGGATTTAAAACAGATTGTCATCCTAAAAGCTGGCCCCATTTGGGCTAAAATAATTGCTAAATATACTGATGCACATGAAGATAGCCTCAGAAGAAGCAACATGCAAACAGATGGATGGTGTAGAACCAAGTCTGCATCTGGGGCATGTTATGTCACTGCAATGAGAGAATGGGCTAAAGTAAAGACAGAGGAACTAGCCCATAAATTAGGAGATATAGTGTGGTGGAATCTCGGTAAAAATAAATTTAGTAGGCCGAGATTACCACGTGGCATGTGTACGTGCATATGCTGACGTATCGATCAGTTGGTTGCACGTGGCAAGATACGATCAGTAGTGTACGGAGCATGTGCGAGAATACAGGATGTAGTATTCCCCTCCTCCATTGTGCTGGACAGGCCATGCGGTCAAGCAGGAAGTTAATTCTTATTTGTTTTGATTGGTTAAGAGAATGTACGGGTGGAGCTTAATATGGGAGGAGTTATATGCCTATATAAGGAGTCTGCACTATTGTCCGGGGCTCAGAACTTGCTGTATTTTGGTGACATTAGTCCCTCTGAGTCCCGATCGGTGATCCGAATAAAGAATCTCTTCCTTCCTGAAGAAACCTGTGTCCATCTCTCTGTGCTTGGCTTCCGTCAGTTTCTCTGGTATCATTTGGTGCATTGGCCGGGAAGCTCATCGTTCAACGGTAGCTGAGAAGCAGAGGCGTGAGACGGTCTATCTTTGCCCACGTTCTCTACGGCTGCACCCCTGAACTTCTGCGTGGACCTCCCTTCGTCTCGGCGCCACTGGTCTGTTGTCCAGGAGATCATCGGCCTCTACGTAGTAAGTGCTGGGGTGTCCGCGTCGATGAGTGTGAACTCAGGTTCAGGAACGAGGAGGTAAGACGACCGCTGTTTTAGACGGCGGACCCACTAGGGGTATACCGATTGTGCGGTAGGCCCATAAGGGGTTAAATCTGTGTATGGAATCTGCCCCCTCTGTCGGAGGGAAGGAGCGAAGGCGCACCGCTCAATCGAACGCTCTTTAGTAAGACCGTTTGATTTGGTTTGGAGTCAGGCGGGGTTCTGTGTAAATAGCCCTAGCCGGACACCGGTGTCTTGTCTAGACTAGAGTTCTAGGGTGTACAATTTGTTCGCTAGGTCGGAGGGACCGGGAGACTAAGCGGCGTCTGTGTAAATTCGGTCCGCTAGATCTCAACCTATCTTGGCTAAGTGGGAAGGCGTGTAAATTTGGAACCCACTAGACTATTGATAGAGTAGAAAGACTAAAAGGGTTCTGTTGTAAATTCCGCCCTCTAGTTCGCTATATGTGGTGCTTGGGCAGTGTGGCTAACCAAAACGGATGTAGATAGTTTTAGGTAGTCCATCAAGGTACTGGCCAATAGTTTAGTTGGGATTGTATATGTGTTAAAGATTGTTAGTAACGTGTATATCTTGTTAGATAGCGCAAGCTCAGCCGTCTAGCGAGAGTGTTAATAGTGTGTTGCTGTCAGGGGCGGACTGACCGGTCGGGCACTTCGGACGTGGTCCGAGGGCCCGGCGGTAGGGGGGCCCGCCGCAGCCGTGCACATAATGTGCACGGCTGCAAAGTTATTCAGTGTGTGGAGATCGGGGAGATCGGGGCCCGGGCCCGGCGCTGTATCAGGAGGAGGAGGAGGAGGAGGAGGAGGGGCCCGGTCCTGTGCGCGGAGGCGCGTCGACGTCACTACGTGACGCGATGACGTCGACGGGCGCCACCTGCACGGGACCGGAATCCACACTACAAAAAAGAAGGGTCGGCCATCTTCTTCACATCCCAGGCCCAGCAACCAGCCAGGTCAGCCACAGACCCCCCGTCCCCAGCCACAGACCCCCAGCCACAGGGCCCCAGGACCCCAGGCCCCCAGGCCCCAGCCACAAGGCCCCAGGCCCCAGCCACAGGGCCCCAGCCACAGGGCCCCAGCCCCAGGCACAAGGCCCCAGCCACAGGGCCCCAGGCCCCAGCCACAGGGCCCCAGGCCAGCCCCAGCCACAGGGCCCCAGGTACCAGCCACAGGGCCCCAGGCCAGCCCCAGCTACAGGGCCCCAGGCCAGCCCCAGCCACAGGGCCCCAGGCCAGCCCCAGCCACAGGGCCCCAGGCCAGCCCCAGCCACAGGGTCCCAGGCCCCAGCCACAGGGCCCCAGGCCAGCCCCAGCCACAGGGCCCCAGCAACAGGGCCCCAGGCCAGCCCCAGCCACAGGGCCCCAGGCCCCAGCCACAGGGCCCCAGGCCCCAGCCACAGGGCCCCAGCCACAGGGCCCCAGCCACAGGGCCCCAGCCACAGGCCCCAGGCCAGCCAACAGGCCACAGGCCCCAGGCCAGCCAACAGGCCCCAGGCCAGCCAGCAAGCCCCAGGCCAGCCACAGGCCCCAGGCCAGCCAGCAAGCCACAGGCCCCAGGCCAGCCATAGGCCCCAGGCCAGCCAGCAAGCCACAGGCCCCAGGCCAGCCAGCAAGCCACAGGCCCCAGGCCAGCCAGCAAGCCCCAGGCCCCAGCCAGCAAGCCCCAGGCCCCAGCCAGCAAGCCACAGGCCCCAGGCCAGCCAGCCCCAGACCCCAGGCCAACTAGCCGGCCAGCCACAGGCCCCAGGCCAGCCGGCCCCAGGCCACCTAGCCAGCCAGCCACAGGCCCCAGGCCACCTAGCCAGCCAGCCACAGGCCCCAGGCCACCTAGCCAGCCAGCCACAGGCCCCAGGCCACCTAGCCAGCCAGCCACAGGCCCCAGGCCAACTAGCCAGCCAGCCACAGGCCCCAGGCCAACTAGCCAGCCAGCCACAGGCCCCAGGCCAACTACCCAGCCACCGACAGGCCAGCAGCCGGCGACAGGTCGGCCACAGCAGCCAGCCACAACCCAGCAGCCGGTCACACGCACCCACAGCCCTGCAGCCGGCCCACAGGCCAGCAGCCCAGCCGCCCATAGGTCAGCAGCCCAGCCGCCCATAGGTCAGCAGCCCAGCCGCCCATAGGTCAGCAGCCCAGCCGCCCATAGGTCAGCAGCCCAGCCGCCCACAGGCCAGCAGCCGGCCACAGCCCAGCAGCCGGCCACAGGCACCCACAGCCCAGCAGCCGGCTACTACAGGCTGCCAGCCAGCCTGCCTATAGCAAGCCCACAGCCTGCCAGCAAGCCACAGGCCTACAGCCAGCAACAACACAGCCTGCCAGCCAAAGCCAGTAGGCACACAGCCTGCCAGGTGCAGCCTGCCAGCCGGAGCCAGCAAGCCACAGCCTGCCAGCCGGAGCCAGCAAGCCCACAGCCGGAGCCAGCAAGCCCACAGCCTGCCAGCAAGCCCACAGCCGGAGCCAGCAAGCCCACAGCCTGCCAGCAGGCCCACAGCCTGCCAGCAAGCCCACAGCCTGCCAGCCGGAGCCAGCAAGCCCACAGCCTGCCAGCCGGAGCCAGCAAGCCCACAGCCTGCCAGCCGGAGCCAGCAAGCCCACAGCCTGCCAGCCGGAGCCAGCAAGCCTGCCAGCCGGAGCCAGCAAGCCCACAGCCTGCCAGCCGGAGCCAGCAAGCCCACACCCTGCCAACCAGCAACCGTAATTGAGGTAAGAGGAGCCAACTTGGCCTAGGTATCAGCGAGCTATGTTGTGTTGCTATATTGTGAATAGGAACCAGAGTGTTGGAGAGACACCCCCCCAAGGCTCCATTAGACTCCATTGTAGTCTCTAATGGGGCCTGGAGGGGATTCTTTCGAACACACTCTCTGAAGGACACTGAGATAGCATCTGCCAGAAAGACCCCCTTCCAAGCCTATTAGACTCCATTGTAGTCTCTAATGGGGCCTGGAGGAGATTCTTTCTAACACACTCTCTAAAGGACACTGAGAGGGTCTCTGTTAGATATACCCCTCTCCAGGTCCCTGTAGATCAGTCTACTTCACTTCCTGCTGTTTGTCCATTGTTGTGGGATCAAGGAATTTCAGGGATAAGAATCTCCGTGGGGAGCTTCTCTGTGCTTCAGTGCATTTATACACTTAATGTATTTTTCTATTAGAGCAGGGCTCGACAAATCCCAGGTCGCCATGTGTTTTTACTCACCTTTTTTCTTACGCTTTGCCTGTTTTGCCGCAGCTGGTCCCGACCCTATGGCTGGTCCTTCCTCCATGGCGGATATCATCAATCTTTAAGTCAATGCTTTCCCATAGGCTTTAGGAGGATATTGCGCATGTGCAGAAAAGGCTGTTCTGCGCCAATCAGCATCAATGCATCTCTATTGGGAACATTCAGCGCCTCCATGCAGAGGCTGAAACTAAGCTTGAGTGACTGCCACAAGAGGCGTCCCAAGACAGCAATGTAAACACGGTCTTTTCTCTGAAAAGGTAGTCTTTACATTAAAAATCCTGCAAGGACATGCTACAGATACCAGAACAACTACATTAAGTTGCAGTGGTTCTGATGACTATAGCGTCCCCTTAAGAATTGTGTTTTTCATGTTCAAAATGAAGCTTTCTTCGTTTAAAAAAGACTGGCTCCTAACTTTTTAGTTGACTCCTAGATTCCAAACAAATTTATAAAGCCATGCATTACAGTAACTTTTGTTAGAAAAATATAAAATAAAAAAATATAAAATCACCTATAACATTCACGGAGCACATATATATGAATCCTGGAATCTGCAGTCTCTTAAATGAGCTTACATTATGGGACACATTGACTTTGTGACAAGCTGAGGCAGATGATCGTATACTGTAGCTAGAGTACCTCTATTTTTGCTTCATTCCTGTGTTTTTTTAAAAAACAATTATATTTTTAAAAACTTTTAAGCTTCTGGGTGAGTGTACTGGATTTTGTATAGTTTATAGCAGGGGTGCCCAAAAGGTAGATACCCAGATGTTGTAGAACTATGCAATTGTCTTTGTTTGTGCATTTGTTATTTATTTTGCACAGTTTGGTTTTTGCATTCGTTAATTAAATGACACTTGTTTAGAACATATTGCACTTTTGTTCCTTGTGTCTAAAGATTGTGTGGCTGGAGGCGGGGCAAGGGTGGGGCTTGCGGCAACGTGGGTGGGGCATGTAAGGGGGCCCTTGATTTATTTTGCCCGGGGGCCCTGAGGGTTCTCAGTCTGCCCCTGGTTGCTGTACTATAGTGCACGGTACCATAACCCTGTATATTTACTGACATTGTATATAAGTACTAATCATTGTCGTTTATTGCATGTCTAACACCATAACCACTAATAATTGTATTGTGACCTTAAATTGTACTTTGACCTATGCTAACCGTACTGTAACTACTATTTGTAAAAGACGATGTTACTGGGGTGTGTTATAGACGGGTAATTCATATATAGAGAATTATAGCGTGGGTGACTGTATAGTTTCGCCAAAGGGCATAATATTGATTACTTAGTGACTGGTGTAACAGCTGTGTGTGTACGGGAATTCCCTGAGTGATTATCGTGTTATTGTGTACGTTTCACTTGGTAACTGTACCACGTGGTGCTGTTGCCGAAGGAACGGGTGTGACTGTTGAATAGAGCGTGTGTATAGTATTCGTTGTCAACGACGCTCCATTGATAAGTATGGGCGCGTCGGAGTCGACGATTTTGGATCCCTTAGGTTGTATGGTGAAGAATTTTAAAAAGGGATTTACAAAATGTGATTTTGGGGTTAAAATGTCTTCTGTACGTTTGGTCACTTTGTGGACTAGGGAATGGCCTACTTTGGTCGCGGCATGGCCGCCACGTGGCAGTTTAGATCCAAATCTGGTACAGCGTGTACACGTGGCTGTATCAGGTAGGCCTGAACTTTACGGACAGTTTCCATACATTGATTGTTGGAGGCAGGCCGTAAACGACTCGCCAAGATGGATCCGGATATGCCACGAGGAGCAATGTCGCCTCATGGTGGCCAGGACTTGTTTGTCCACTAGGACTACGGTTAAGCCCATTTTGGACACGCCCCCTGAGTCCGAGATCCCTATGCCGCCCCCTTACTTCCCTGTAGAGGGAAGTGATACAAGTACAGGAAGTTCCACACCCACTCACCTGTTGTCCCCCTCTGCTTCCTCCTCTAGTTCAGAATCCACCCCCCGCCGTACTAAACCTCCCCTTCCGACACCAGCCCCCGTTAAGTCCATCTATTCTGATTTGGCGCCATTTCTAGCTTCCGGTCAGGCTTCTTCTAGCCCGGCTCAGAATATTCTATTCACCGACCTTCCCCAAAATCAAGCTTCTACATCCTCATGTCTTACTACCCCCCGACCGGAACCTCTAACCGACGCCCCTCCACGTAGTCCTATACTAACCCGACAACTGACCGGTACCCAACAACCCAAACATTATCAGATGCCTCTTCGTTTGAATCCTGGGTCAGCCTATCTTGATGCCACAGGTCAAATGGTGTATGCTGACCCAGTCATCGTATATGTCCCGTTCACGACTACCGATCTCTTGAATTGGAAGACCCACAATTCCTCGTATACTGAGAAACCACAAGCCATGACCGACCTGTTCACCTCGATAGTCCAGACGCATAATCCAACCTGGGCTGATTGCCAGCAATTATTGATGACATTATTTAACAATGAGGAGAGGACTAGGATAAATCAAGCGGCTATTAAAGCACTGGAGGAAGAAGCCCGTACTTTAAATCAAGCCAATCCAGCAGCATGGGCCGCAACTCATTATCCAAATACCGATCCCGAATGGAACGTTAATGGCGCAGATATGCATCACCTAAAAGCCTATAGAGATGCTATAATTGCTGGCATGAGAGCCGGAGGGAAGAAAGCCATTAATATGTCAAAGACAGTTGAGGTGATTCAGAAAAGTGATGAAGCGCCCAGTGTCTTTTATGACCGATTATTGGAGGCATACCGCCTGTATACCCCCTTTAATCCGGAAGACGCTGATAACTCCCGAATGGTAAACTCTGCCTTTGTCAGCCAAGCTTACGGAGATATTAAGCGCAAGCTACAGAAGTTAGAAGGGTTTGCAGGAATGTCTATCACCCAACTAATGGAGGTAGCAAATAAGATATACATGAATAGGGAATCAGAAAGTAAGAAAGAGGAAGAGCTCAAGATGCGTAAAAAGGCGGATATGCTAGCGGTAGCGATCGCAGGCGTAGATAGACGGGGCCCAGATAGAGGCGATAGTAGGTGGAATAGGGAGCCCATGAGTAGGAATCAGTGCGCGTATTGCAGAGAAGAAGGGCATTGGAGAAGCGAGTGTCCGAAAAGAGAGCAGTATGAGAGAGACCCACCCAGGGCAGGTTATGGAAACTTTAGAGGCAGAGCGAGAGGTAGAGGAGGTCCCGGAGGGAGTAATGGTAATAGAGGAAGTGTAAGAGAGGATAGATATTATCCCGCAGCGCAAAGGTCCCGCGATAGAGAAGGTAGGGACTTTGTAGGATTGGCTGACACGGTCATGGAGGACTATTGATACCGACCGGGCTCCATCCCCCTTGGTCGAGCGGAGCCTATGGTCGATGTATCAATAGGGGGAAAAAGGAGTGCATTCATGATCGACACTGGTGCTGAACATTCGGTGGTGACTAACCTAGTTGCTCCTCCATCTGGAAGAACTATTACCGTGATAGGAGCAACTGGAAGAAGTGCTGAAAAACCGGTTCTTAAAAGTCGACTCTGTACATTGGGAGGCCACGTAGTAAAACATCAATTCCTTTACATGCCTGAATGTCCAGTCCAATTGCTGGGACGTGATATGCTATCCAAATTACAAGCGCAGATTACGTTCTGTCAGGGTACCTGTAGTCTCTGCCTCAGAGGAGGTGAGAGACTTAGACGTTTATCCTCCCAGAGGGGTTGTTTCCTCCGTTCCTCGCGGTCCTCTCGGCCATTTACAAGCCGACCGCGAGGGATCCACTTCCTTATATGACGCGACGCTCAGTAGTCGACGTCATGACGCCAACCCGGGTCGACCTGTCAGTCAAGTCCCGAGCACTAATCAGGACTCGTCGGGGGCGTGATTACCCTCTAGAATCAAGGTATAAAGTAAGGCTTTCGGCATCTGCTCATTGCCCTGTCGTGGTTCTAGCCTGTCTAGTCACTCAGCGCTCTTGTATTCTAGTTGTCTCTTTGGTTCTGACCCGGCTTGTTTATACTACCCTGTTTATCTCTGTTACCCTTTGACTCGGCTTGTCCCTCGCTTCCCTGTCCTCTCGTTCCCTTGACCTCGGCTTGTCTCTGACTATTCTCTACTTACTCCTTACGTTAAGTCCGGCCATTCTAAGGTCCGGTATACGTACCTACCACCTGTTTGTACTCTGCGTGTTGGATCCCTGTCCCGATCCTGACATTACGACAGGGCCAATGGATCCTGCAGGTACAAGCACTCAGGTTGGTCCTTCTGACTCTAGGTTCGACGCCATGGATCACAGAATGGACCAGATGGCTCTAGCACTACAGGCGTTACTATCTCGCTCTAGTAATCAACCAGAGGAGATGCGTAATACTTCTATCTCTCCTGTGAGTTCAGGTCTAGAGGTAGCCACTGTAGGTGCTTCTTCCCGTATCACTCCACCTGTACGTTATGGTGGTTCTCCAGAGAAGTGTCGTGGTTTCTTAAACCAAATAGGTATCCATTTCTAATTACAACCCCGCTCCTATCCTACAGATAGGGCGAAGGTTGGATTTATTATCACATTACTTGTCGGGAAAGCTTTGAGATGGGCCAATCCATTGTGGGAAAATGATAATCCGTTAGTATACAATTATAATGCCTTTGTAGCTGCTTTCAGAAGAACTTTTGACCCTCCAGGTAGAAAGGTCAATGCAGCTAGATTACTGTTGCGCCTTAGACAAGAAGACCGAACACTTGTGGATTATGCACTAGAGTTCAGGTCCTTGGCGGCAGAAGTTAAGTGGAATGAACAGGCTTATATAGATGTATTTTTAAACGGATTATCAGACATAATCCTTGACGAGGTTGCTACTAGAGAGCTTCCTGAAAATTTGGAGGATTTAATTTTTTTTATTTCTCGCATTGATGAACGTTTAAGAGAGAGGCAGAACACTCGAGAGAGAAACCGTAGACCTTTCTTTAAACTAGCTCCTGTCACGATTCGGGGAACCCAACACGCCAACACACACACAGACACACACACAGAAAGTGTGCCGTACCGGTCCTTAGAGTGGCCGGGCTAAGCACACACAGAATAGTCAGGAGACAAGCCAAGTAAGGGGAACCAGAAAACAGAATAACGAGAAACAAGCCGAGGTCAAAGGGTAGGAGAAAGTCACAAAGTCAGTATAACAAGCCAGAGAGTACGTAACCAGAAAGCACACGTTCAGTATCAATACTATAAAGCAAAGACCACAACAGGGCAGGGAGGAACAGGAAAGGTAAGTATATAAACCAGAAGGTTAATTCTGATTGGCTAATTTCCAATCAGAATTAACAATCACACGTGGGAGATATCTAAACCTCCCACTGTGATTGAGGCACTGTGCCTTTAACGCCGGGTCAGGTGACTGACCCCGGCGTGTAACAAATTGGCCGGTCTCCCAGCGTGCAGCGTCATGCATGCTGCCACTGGGGGACCCGGAAGAAGACGCGGGCGGCACCCGTGGCTGGGAGGATGCCGCCCGCCGAACACCTGGCAGGAAGGGGACCGTGGACGGCTGGAGGGTGAGTGCCGCGAGCGGATTGCAGCCTCCCCTCGCAGCCGCCCGCGGGATCCTGACATTACCCCCCCCTCGAAGACCGCCCGGAGGGCGGGAAGCAGAAGGCTTCAAAGGAAACCGGGCATGAAAGGAGCGGACCAAAGAGGGAGCGTGCAAATCAGAGCTCAAAACCCAAGACCGCTCCTCAGGGCCGTACCCCTTCCAATCCACCAGATACTGCAACCGACCCCTAGAAACACGAGAGTCGAGAAGGGCAGCCACCTCGTACACGCCACTGGAGACCGCGCGAGGGGAAACGGGCCGCCCGAGGGGACGAGAGAACCGGTTACACAGCAAGGGCTTCAAAAGCGAGACGTGAAACGTGTTCGGAATACGCATGGAAGGAGGCAGGTCAAGGGAGTAGGAAACGGGGTTAACCCTACGCAACACCTTGTAGGGACCCAGAAATCTGGGAGCAAATTTCATCGAGGGAACCTTGAGACGGAGGTTCCTGGAGGACAACCATACCCTATCACCCGGAATATAAGAAGGGGCAGCAACCCTACGGCGATCAGCAAACCTCTTCTGAGCAGCAGCTGAACGAGATAGCGCAACATGGACCTGATCCCACATCTTCCGCAAAGAGGCGAGGTGCTGGTCCAAGGCGGGCATTCCCTTGTCGGAGAACGCACCGGGAAGGACAGAAGGCCGAAACCCATAAGCAACCTCAAAAGGACTTAAGCCAGTAGACGAGTGAGACACCGTATTCCTGGCAAACTCAGCCCACGGAAGGAGGTGAGACCAGTCGTCCTGGTGCGCATTAGTGAAGCAGCGCAAATACAATTCCACAGACTGGTTAGCACGTTCGGCTGCACCATTAGATTGCGGGTGATAGGAGGAAGTGAACGACAAGGAGACCCCCATCTCAGCACAAAAGCCCCTCCAAAACCGAGAGACAAATTGAGGACCCCTGTCAGACACGATATCCTGAGGAACCCCATGCAAGCGGAACACTTCTTTGGCAAACACCTGAGCCAACTGACTAGCAGAAGGAAGCTTTTTAAGCGGAATGAAGTGCGCCATTTTAGAGAACCTATCCGTCACAGTCAAAATCACCGTCTGACCATCAGAAAGAGGAAGGTCTACAATGAAATCCATGGATAAGTGGGTCCATGGTTTCTTTGGTATAGACAGAGGCAAGAGTAGACCCTGGGGTCTCACATTAGGGGACTTACACTGAGTACAGACCCGACAAGCCTGTACAAAATCTACTACGTCCTGCTTAAGCGAAGGCCACCAGAACTGTTGAAGGAGGCCCTTATAGGTTTTGGTTACTCCCGGATGACCAGCAGTTTTGGCGGTGTGAAATAAAGTTAACAGCTTTTTTCTGTCCTTTGTTTTAACATATAGTTTACCAGCCGGCGTCTCAGGGGGTGCTTGGGTTTGGTATGTCTTAATACTATCAAGAAAAGGAGATGAAACAACCAAACGGGTAGCAGCTATTATCTGAGACGCAGGAACAATAGGTACAGGAGTCAGGTTAACAAATTCTAAAGGTTCATGCTGTCGGGAGATAGCGTCAGCTTTGGCATTACGGCAACCAGGTCTATAGGTAATAACGTATTGAAAACGTGAAAGAAATAGGGACCATCTAGCCTGCCGGGCAGATAACCTTCTAGCGTCAGCTATATAGGAGAGGTTTTTATGATCAGTAATAACCATGATTTTGTGTCTAGAACCCTCTAATAAGTACCTCCATTCCTTAAAAGCTAACACAATAGCTAATAGTTCCCTGTTCCCAACATCGTAATTCTTTTCCGAATCGGACAACCTTTTTGAAAAGAAACAACAGGGATGGAGGGGTTCATCATGCGATAACCTCTGTGACAGTACTGCTCCCACACCTGACTCAGAAGCGTCTACTTCCATAACAAAGGGAAGAGAAGGATTAGGGTGGTGCAGTACTGGAGCAGAGGCAAATGCCTTCTTGAGAGTTTCGAAGGCCTTAAGGGCTTCGGGAGTCCAAACCCTAGGGTGTAGACCTTTTTTAGTCAGCTTCGTTATAGGAGAGATAAGGGGTGAAAAGTTATTTATAAATTTCCTATAATAGTTGGCAAATCCTATAAAACGCTGGATAGCCTTAAGTCCTTGGGGAAGTGGCCAGGACAGTATGGCTTCCAATTTAGCAGGGTCCATACTGAAACCCTGTTCAGTAATTATATAACCAAGGAATTGCACCGAGGTTTGATCGAACAAACATTTTTCTAACTTACAGTAGAGTCCGTTCTGTAATAATTTCTTGAGCACCATCCTAACATGATTATGGTGTGACTTCAAATCAGGGGAATACACAAGTATGTCGTCCAGGTACACCACGGCACAGACATGCAAAAGATCCCTAAGGACATCGTTTATGAGGTCCTGGAACACAGCAGGAGCATTACACAGTCCAAAAGGCATGACCAGATATTCGTAATGCCCGCTGCGCGTATTAAACGCTGTTTTCCACTCGTCATTCTCCTTTATACGGACGAGATTATAAGCCCCCCTGAGGTCTAATTTGGTGAAGTACTTAGAACCTTTCACACGATCAAACAACTCAGTGATGAGGGGGATAGGGTAGGCGTTTTTAATCGTTATGTTGTTCAGACCCCTGTAGTCTATACATGGCCTCAAGTCGCCCTCCTTCTTTGCCACAAAAAAGAAACCAGCACCAGCAGGAGAAGAGGACCTTCTAATAAAACCTTTACTTAAGGATTCCCGTATGTACTCCTCCATGATCTGGTTTTCTTTCTCAGAAAGAGGGTAGACCTTACCCCTAGGAGGCATAGTACCCGGTAACAGGTTTATGGCACAGTCATACTCCCGATGTGGGGGTAGTTTATCTGCTTCCCTTTTTTCAAAAACCAATGCAAGGTCTGCATACACAGAAGGGACAGAAACAGAAAGTGGTTTAGCCGTGGGCACATTGAGTGAACAAACAGGACGTACATGAGCCATACAGTCTTGTTGACAAGATTCCCCCCAGGAGAGTATATCTAAACAACCCCAGTCAAGTACCGGGTTGTGCTTAACTAACCAGGGAAAACCCAGAACGATTGAAGCAGTAGGGGAGTCAATTATTTGAAAGGTTAACCTTTCCTTGTGCAAAGCACCCACAGACATAATGATTTCTTGGGTTTCATGGGTTACCAGAGGTTTCTCAAGCGGTCTACCATCTATGGCCTCAACGGCCAAGGGTGTGGCCTTTTGGATCAAAGTCAAGGCTGCGGTTTTGGCAAAGTTCTCATCCATAAGGTTGTCTGCCGCACCTGAATCGATCAAGGCTTTAGTTGTTATGGTGGTTTTATTGACCAAAAGAGAAACCGTAATAAATGGTCTGGAGATGGACACATGAGGGGACAAGGTCATAACACCCGAGGCCGACCCCTCTCTAGGCCTTAGGTGCTGTAGTTTCCCTGTACCTTAGGGCATGCATTACAACGGTGCCCCCTCTTACCACAATAAAGGCATAACCCCTCCCTTCTACGGTACGCTCTTTCAGCCTCAGTTAACCCCGTAGCGCCTAATTGCATGGGTTCAGGGGATGGTGGCCTAGGAGCGGGTAGTGCTAGTAATGCAGTGCTGGGTAGGGCAGGTAACACCCGTGTATCCAGGCGTCTTTGACTACGCCTCTCTCTAATGCGGTTATCAATAAGGATCACATAGTCTATAACATCATCCAAGAGAACAGGCAATTCCCTGGATGCTATTTCATCCAGTATGTAAGCGGCCAAACCCTCCTGAAAGGCTGTTACGAGGGCGTCATTGTTCCAAACCACTTCAGCTGCTAGAGTGCGGAATTCGATAGTGTAATCCGCTACAGATCTATTACCCTGTCGTACCCTAAGCAGAGCTTTGCCAGCAGAAGCAACCCTACCGGGTTGATCAAATGTGCGTTTGAAAGCGGTCAAAAAGTCTGCAAAGGACATTGGGGAAGCATTCTCCCACATGGGATTAGCCCATGCTAAAGCTCTCCCTGACAAGTGGTTTATCAAAAAGGCTATTTTAGATCTGTCAGTGGGATAGGAACGTGGATTCATCACCAAATGGATGTCAATTTGGTTGAGGAAACCACGACACAATGCCGGGTCACCGCTGTAGCGCTGTGGCGGCGTCATATGCACTACATGGGCAGGAACGGGTGCCGGAGTGGGAATGGGCTCGGGCACAGCAGCAGCAACCTCCTGAACGGCAGGCTGCAAGTGTGCAGTGCGAGCCAGTATGGTTTGCAAAGCTTGAGCAAACTGATCCATACGGTGGTCCAAGCCATCCATTCTAGCCTCCTGATTAACTAGGAGCTGTGGTATGTCAGCAGGTTCCATTATGGCCCTGTTGTAATGTCACGATTCGGGGAACCCAACACGCCAACACACACACAGACACACACACAGAAAGTGTGCCGTACCGGTCCTTAGAGTGGCCGGGCTAAGCACACACAGAATAGTCAGGAGACAAGCCAAGTAAGGGGAACCAGAAAACAGAATAACGAGAAACAAGCCGAGGTCAAAGGGTAGGAGAAAGTCACAAAGTCAGTATAACAAGCCAGAGAGTACGTAACCAGAAAGCACACGTTCAGTATCAATACTATAAAGCAAAGACCACAACAGGGCAGGGAGGAACAGGAAAGGTAAGTATATAAACCAGAAGGTTAATTCTGATTGGCTAATTTCCAATCAGAATTAACAATCACACGTGGGAGATATCTAAACCTCCCACTGTGATTGAGGCACTGTGCCTTTAACGCCGGGTCAGGTGACTGACCCCGGCATGTAACAAATTGGCCGGTCTCCCAGCGTGCAGCGTCATGCATGCTGCCACTGGGGGACCCGGAAGAAGACGCGGGCGGCACCCGTGGCTGGGAGGATGCCGCCCGCCGAACACCTGGCAGGAAGGGGACCGTGGACAGCTGGAGGGTGAGTGCCGCGAGCGGATTGCAGCCTCCCCTCGCAGCCGCCCGCGGGATCCTGACAGCTCCTTCATTTCAAAGTTCTGAATCCACAACCTCACTTCTTCCAGAACCTATGCAGATAGGCAATACTCGTCTCTCAGAAGAGGAGAGACAGTACAGGAGAAGGGAGGGGTTGTGTATGTACTGTGGAGTCAGAGGCCATTTACGCCTAAATTGTCCTAGTCGCTCGGGAAACGCTCGCACCTAAGTTTCTCTAGAGGACACGCCTTGGGTGTTTCTATTTTGTCCTCTAATCATAATTATAAAGATCACAGGCTTCTGCTACCCGTTTCTTTAACTTGGGAGAAGGGAGTATTAGAAACTATGGCATTGATAGATTCCGGAGCTGCTGAGAACTTTATCGACCAAGTTTTTGTTACTAAACACACTATCCCATCCCAGTTAAGGGAGACACCCTTGGCCGTTGAGGCCATAGATGGTAGACCTTTAGTTGAGCCTGTGATTTTTCGGGAAACCATACCCGTTAAATTAACTGTTGGTATCTTACACGAGGAAGACATATCTTTATTGCTTATTTCGTCTCCATCTGTTCCCATAGTCCTGGGGTACCCTTGGTTAAAAAAACATATTGGGAATTAGGGGAGATAGTCTCATGGTGTCAGGGTTGTCAGGACAGGTGCTTACGGACAGTGTCACCACTTTGCGCAGTTAACACACCGATTAATTCTACCTACTCTACAGAGGTACAAATACCGCCTCTGTACCTGGATTTAAAGGCAGTATTTGACAAAAAGAATGCTGATACTTTACCTCCTCACAGGTCTTTTGATTGTAAGATTAATCTACTACCTGGTACTATGCCTCCCAGGGGTAATGTATATCCTTTGTCCACTAAAGAGAACTTAGTCTTAGAGGAGTACATTCGTGAGAACCTTGAAAAAGGATTCATTAGGAGATCCTCCTCCCCTGCCGGGGCTGGGTTTTTTTTTTTAAGAAGAAGGATGGTACACTAAGACCGTGCATTGATTATCGAGGTTTGAACAAAATAACCATTAGAAATGCCTACCCTATTCCTTTGATTACCGAGCTCTTTGATCGTCTAAAAGGCTCCAAGATTTTCACCAAGTTAGATCTCAGAGGGGCGTATAACTTGGTGAGAATTCAGCAGGGACACGAGTGGATGACGGCGTTCAATACCCGTTATGGGCACTATGAATACACAGTAATGCCTTTTGGTCTCTGTAATGAACCGGCAGTATTTCAGGACCTAATCAATGAAGTTCTTAGGGAATTTCAACATGACTGCGTTATTGTATATCTGGATGATATACTTATACACTCTAGAGAGATTGAGACTCACCACAGACAAGTCAGAAGGGTATTGCGCAAGCTTCTTCAACATAGCCTGTATTGCAAATTGGAGAAATGCAGCTTTGACCAATCCCAGATAAATTTTCTTGGTTATGTGATTTCTGGGGAAGGGTTTAAGATGGACCCGGATAAGCTCCAGTCCATTTTGGATTGGCCTTTACCCAGGGATCTCAAGGCCATTCAGAGGTTTATTGGATTCTCCAACTATTATAGGCGCTTCATTAAAGGTTACTCTTCAATTATAGCTCCTATTACCAATATGACCAGACAGGGGGCTGACACTAAGAACTGGTCTACTGAAGCCCTTTTTGCTTTCAAAACACTCAAGGAACTGTTTGCATCTGCACCAATTTTGGTTCACCCTGATACGACTCTGCCTTTCCTACTCGAGGTAGACGCCTCAGAGACAGGTATATGTGCCATCCTGTCCCAAAGGTTAGGTGTGGATAAGCCCTTACATCCATGTGTTTTTTTTTCCAAGAAACTATCAGGTCCTGAGAGCAGATATGACATTGGTGACAGGGAACTACTAGCAGTTATCATGGCTTTAAAGGAGTGGAGACATTTATTGGAGGGCACCTTACATCCTGTTACTATTTTGACAGACCACAAGAACTTGTCCTATATTGGGGAGGCCAAGCGCTTGTCCTCCAGGCAAGCTCGTTGGTCTTTATTCCTCACGCATTTCAATTACGTGCTCACTTATAGACCTGGTTCTAAGAATTCTAAAGCCGATGCTTTGTCTCGCCAATATGAACCTTCTGCCATATCTGAGCCGGTTTTGTCTTCTATAGTACCCAGGGGCAATATTATCGCCAACACGAGTCTTAAGATTCACTCTCCGTTGCTTGGTCAGATCATGAAGTTGCAACATCTGGCTCCTAGACAGACCCCTGGGGCAAGGCATTTCGTTCCTCCTGAACTCCAACTGGAACTCTTACAGTGTTTTCACAACAGTAAGGCGGCTGGGCATCCGGGTATTCGCAAGACATGTTCCTTGATCTCTAAAGATTTCTGGTGGCCTTCTTTACGAAAGGATATTAGGGATTTCATCGGAGCATGTGAGGTCTGTATGAAGACTAAGCAACCTCATACGCTTCCATGTGGTTTGTTACATCCCTTGAACATTCCAGAGAGACCATGGTCCTGTTTGGCTATGGACTTCATTGTAGATTTGCCTGTTTCTAAAAAACAGACTGTGATCCTCACGGTGGTTGATAGGTTTACTAAGATGGCTCATTTCGTGCCCTTAACTAAACTCCCGACTTCTCCTGAATTGGCGGAGATATTCGCGAGAGAGATTTTTCGCTTACATGGGTTACCTTCCGAAATTGTTTCCGATAGAGGCTCCCAATTTGTTTCACGTTTTTGGAGTTCCTTCTGTTCTCAACTTGGCATCAAATTGAATTTTTCTTCTGCCTATCCCCCTCAGTCTAACGGAGCTGCTGAACGTACCAATCAAAAGATTGAACAATATTTGCGTTGTTTTGTTTCTGAACACCAGGACGATTGGGTCGGTTTGATTCCTTGGGCGGAGTTTGCACACAATAATCTTGTTTGTGATTCTACTCGTTCCAGCCCCTTCTTCATGAATTATGGCTTTCATCCTTCCATTCTTCCCTCGGTTTCTCCTTCCCAAGGGGTACCGTCGGTTGATGTTCATGTTGCCAATTTGAGGAAGTTGTGGGATCAGACTCGACAAATTCTCCTACATAATTCCATGTTGTTCAAGAAACACGCTGATAAGCACAGAAGGGCGGCTCCGGTTTTTGTTCCAGGTGATAGGGTTTGGTTGAGTACAAGAAACATTCGTTTAAAGGTTCCTTCTATGAAATTCGCTCCTCGTTACATTGGCCCTTACAGGGTTCTGGCTCGAATTAACCCAGTTGCGTATCGCCTAGCTCTTCCAGCTGCCTTACGCATTCCTAACTCCTTTCATGTTTCCTTACTGAAACCGTTAGTCTGTAACAGATTTTCCTCCACTATATCCTCTCCTCGCTCTGTTCAGGTTGAGGGTCAGGAGGAGTATGAAATCAACTCCATCATCGATTCTCGAATCTCCCGGGGGAAGTTACAATATCTTATTGACTGGAAGGGATATGGTCCTGAGGAGAGGACTTGGGTACCTCAGGAGGATGTACATGCTCCTCGCCTCCGCAGGGCTTTTCACTCCCGTTTTCCATCTCGTCCCGGTTCCTTCCGCCCGGTGGGCGTTTCTGAGAGGGAGGGTACTGTCAGGGTACCTGTAGTCTCTGTCAGGATCGGGACAGGGATCCAACACGCAGCGTACAAACAGTAGCCAGATACGTATACCGGACCTTAGAATGGCCGGACTAACGTAAGTAGTACTGAGAGAATAGTCAAAGACAAGCCGAGGTCGAGGGTAACAGAAGGCAGGAGAGCGAGAGACAAGCCGAATCAAGGATACAGAGGTAGGGGGGCGTGGCCTGGACGCTGAAGAAGATGGCAGCATAGACCTAGAGCTCCCTGTAAGGCTCCGCTAAATCACCGCCTAAAGCACACTTTCACCCCGAAAATGGGCAAAACAAATCGACCCTCTCAACCCCCTAAACAAGCGGACACCCCCAGGAGGTCTCAAAACCCCTCCATGAGGCAATTCTTGACCGCACAAGCGGACGCAGACCCTCAGGCCTACACGAGCCAAACGGCCCCAGAGGACCCGCTCCCACTTACACCAAGCGGAGACGGGATCATGGCGGACAACCTGCCTACCGATCCAGCCGCCCACCACCCAGACTGGATAGAAATGCTACGCAACTTACCCACAAAAGCCGACTTAAAAGCGGCCAACTCGGAACTCCGCACCTCCATCTCAACGGAGCTTCAAACGCTCAAGGAGGAAATCCGAGGCCTACACCAGCGGGTCGCCCAAGTGGAGGCGGACTGCGACCACATGTCAGCAGCGCAGTCTGCGAACACGGACACGCTACGACTCCACACCCTCCAACTACAGCAAATGGCGGGCCACATGGAAGACCTGGACAATCGCGGCAGGAGGCAGAATATCAGAGTCCGGGGGATCCCGGAGGAAGCAGACAACTCCGCCCCAGTACAGACCACGCTGACCGGCCTTTTCAATTCCATACTGGGCCGCACACACCATGATCCCATTGACTTTATAAGGGCACACAGGGCCCTACGGCCCAAAGGTCCGGAAGGGACCCCACCGCGCGACATCATATGCTGTTTGATGAGCTATCAACTCAAGGAGGACATACTCAGAAAGGCCAGGGACGTAGGAACGGTACACCTTGGTGATACCGAGGTACAACTCTTTCTCGACTTGGCACCAGCCACGCTGGCTTACAGGCGAGCATTACGCCCCTTCACCAAACAATTACAAGCAAACAAGCTGCGCTACCGCTGGTGCTTCCCCACGGGGCTACAAGTACAGACACCAAACGGCCCCTTCCTGATGAAGGACAGACAAGACCTAAATGCCCTAGCAGCTGAACTCCATATCACGCCGGCACCCTTACAGTGGCCGGACCCCTTAGCACCATACACGCCTGCTCGAGGGGCTCCACCCCAACCACAGAGTACGCAGACCCGGAGAACTACGCGGCAACAGGCGCTGAGGCCCTTGGGGGCCCAACTTTGAAGGGACAGACGACACACGCCAAGATGGCGGACGACACCGGCCGACCACCACCAGTAGAGACTCCCCTGACACTATAGCAGAATCCTAACCAGACACGGACTATCACAACTCACACGGGCTCCCCATACCTGGACACGGGGAATGCCCACCTTATGGATTATACCTGATGTTCTATCTAGAACTTTGACACCCCTCCTCCGGAGACACCCGCCTTCGGAACTACGAAACCCCGGGTGCGGCCCGGACTTTGCAAATCATTCGATATATCACGGAACTGCCGCCCCCGGCCACAACCGAGACGGCGCCCATACCGAAAGACTCGCAAGTATATGCTGGACTCTTAGCACAGGACTGGCTCAACCACCTGGGGAGGGGGTGAGGGTTGAAGGGTAGGAGGGTACAGCCAAAAGGTAACAGATAACGCAAGGGCCGGGAGGGAGACGGGCACAAGATGAGGCCGACTGGGCTGGGCAAACGCTTCTCCTACACCGGACCCGTGATGACCCCAGCAGGAGCGGGCGGGAGAGGAGAGGCGTGGGCCCGGTTCACTCGGGAACTGACAGGGCCGCTATCGACCCGTAGAGGAGGAGGATAGAGGAGGGAGGAGGGGGGGACATTCCGTAAAACCTAGAGAGCAGATGCACAGGAAAGGGGACCGTATGCCACCCCATGCGGACCACCTCACACACAGGCTCCAACACATGCCCAGACCACTCAAGATACCCATCCAGAACACGGAAGAGCTGGCAGGGCACAGGGACACCTATCACCACGAGCTAGGGTTACTGGGAATAACTGGAGGCAGGGGGTGAGCTATAGCCAACTTTGTAGGGGTTAGCATTAGCAACACTATTGTAATACGGCACCATCATCTTACTGTGGAAGGGGAGGGTGAGCGGGGGGGTCGGCCGGCCCATAAAGCCGCGCAGAAATAATTTAAATGTTTATGAAGGTTTACTTGTGTTATTTGTCTTCTCCAATCATTTCAGAACTTGCCGCCTCTCTGACCAAACTCTAAAGCTTTGTATAGGCATAATTTTATAGCTCGGCATTGGTTTTACTTATTGAACAGCCATTGCAAGTTTGAGGGTAAATAGAATCGTTTAATGTATGATTTATTGTTTCTTGTTCTTATGTTACTTGAAGATATGCCCAGGGTGACGACTCGACTGCAGAGACGTCCATAGGCGGAGACAGCCACCTACGATCACGACTTGAGCCACTGAACAGGGAAGCATGGGAGGCAGACGTCTCCAGACCACCCAGACTAGGAAGAGATCGAGAACCGGACCACCTGGGGGAGGAGTTTCCCACGTGGTCACGACACTTCTCGGTGTTCCTCCCACACCCCGACGGGATAGGCGCCACATTCAGGTGAGAGGGGCACTGGGCGCGCAAAACGGCCCAGGCCCACGCATACACCTCGACGCCATAACCCTAACGTCACCCAGGTGACGGTTATTTCCTATACCTACTTATCCCCTCACTTCCCAACACCCTCCCCACCTTACCCACCCCCCTCCCATCCTACGCCCCGAGACCAAACGACTGAAGACATAGACACACACACGACCACACACCAAACATGTCACTCACACCAGCAAACCTCACATTAGTGTCCATCAATGCCAAAGGGCTTAATAAACCTGAAAAGAGGTCGACTACACTACGCGAACTCCACACTCTAAAAGCGTCCATAGCCTACATACAGGAGACCCACTTTAGAGAAGGGGCACGACCCCGCTTCCACGACCACAGGTTCCCGAAGGGGTTTTATAGCGATTTCCAGGGGGGAAAGGCACGGGGGGTCGCGATCCTAATGCACAAGAGAGTCCCCTTCATAGAAGAAGAGATACTGACGGACAGGGAAGGCAGGTACTTATTCGTGAGAGGGAAGATAGTAGGCCAAACTTACACTTTTGCCAACATCTACGCCCCCAACCAGAGACACTATAGGTTCCTATCCCACACGCTGCGCAAACTCCAGAAATTTGCGGAAGGGGTACTCATCCTGGGGGGCGATTTCAACGTAGCTATGGACCCAAGATGGGACTCCTCATCGGGGACATCTCATATCCCGACCCAACACTTAACAGCACTTAAAACTCTCCTATCTAAACAAAAGCTGATTGACTGCTGGAGGGCTCACCACCCTGATGAAAGAGATTATACTTTCTTCTCCCACCCCCACAACACCTACACCAGGATTGACTACTTCTTTATGACTCACTTCCACCTCCCATTAGTTGAGCAAGCGGAGCTAGGCACAGTGACGTGGTCGGACCATGCACCAATCTCCATCACGATAACGTCCCCGATGCACAGGCCAAGGGTGACCAAATGGCGCCTAAATGAACACTTGCTAACGCAACCGGACATTAAAGCGGACATTGGCACCGTACTGAGAGAATACTTCACCTTAAACACACCCGAACAAACGACACCGACTATACTATGGGAGGCCCACAAGAGCGTAGCGAGAGGTCACTTCCTCCAAAAAGGAGCCTTGCTGAAAAAGCGAAGGGAAGCGGAGATATCCGCAATACTCACCGAAATCCAGGAGATAGACACACAAAACAAGGGCACCCAAACACACGCACTACAAGACAAACTTCTTACACTCCGCAGGGCACTGACCCAACTCCTACTGAAGAGACATCTCAGGGACGCATTGCGACACAAAGCGTTCTTTGCACTACATGGTGACAAAAGTGGCAAACTACTCGCTAGGATGCTAGCAAAACGCAGACAGCAGACATACATAGAGCGCATTAAAGACGATAAAGGCACACTACACCGACTACCCACGAAGATCCAAGACATAATTAGAACATACTATGCCAACCTATACGATCTGCCCCGCCCACCGACACAGGCTGCCGACGAACGCCTGACGAACAAAATAAATGACTATCTCACTACACAAGACCTACCCTCACTAGACAAAAACACCGCAGACCTCCTAGAGGAGGAGATCACACTGGAGGAATTGGCCCTCGCAATAAAACAGACGAAACCGGGCAAAAGCCCAGGCCCCGACGGCTTACCCCGGAGCTACTACAAAACATTTGCGGACATACTCTACACCCCACTAGTAGACACATACAACGCTATCAGGGCGGGTCACCACTTCCCCAAACAATCACTCGCAGCTCACATCACCATCCTCCCGAAAGAAGGTAGAGATGGGGACCACAGCGGAAACTACCGACCCATCTCTCTCATCAACTGCGACCTTAAATTTCTGGCCAAAATACTGGCCAACAGACTGCAACCACACGTGCCCCACCTGGTACACCCGGACCAGGTGGGATTCGTGTCGGGGAGAGAGGCACGGGACAACACTATGCGCACCCTCACTCTGATACACAGCCAGAAACACGCTCACGGGGGCCTCCTCCTGCTGTCCACGGACGCGGAGAAGGCCTTCGACAGAGTCGGATGGTCATACATGTTTAGAACACTAGCACGAACCGGCATGGGCCCCAGAATTAGAGGCTGGATAGAGGCCTTATACACGCAACCATCCGCACAGGTAGTGGTGAACGGGGCACTGACAACGGCATTCGATATTCGAAATGGCACCCGCCAAGGCTGCCCCCTATCCCCATTGCTTTTCGTCCTCGCACTGGAACCACTCTTACAGGCCATCAGGACAAACTCAGACATCACAGGGGTGACGGTGGGAAAGACCCACCACAAAATCGCGGCATATGCAGACGACATGCTGTTTTACATAACGAACCCGGAGGTCTCTCTCCCCAACATCTTGAAGGCACTACATGACTTCGGGGCCATATCTAATTTAAAAATCAACAACACAAAATCATCCATACTTAACATCAGCATACCGGAACACAGGACAACACACATGCGACAAAGCTACACCTTTAGGTGGGCAGCACACAAGATCCGCTATCTGGGCATCTGGCTAACCAGAAAGGCAGGGGACATGTACGGGGAGAACTTCACACCGATGCACGCACAGCTACACGCAGACATGAGGGAATGGGCATACCCACACATCTCCTGGCTGGGCAGAATACAGGTGGTCAAGATGAACTTCTTGCCACGCCTGCTGTATCTGTTCCAGACCATCCCCATAACAATTCCTCGCACATTCTTCACCACATTACGCTCCGCTCTGGGCAGATACGTGTGGGACGGGAAAAGACCCAGGATAAGCCACAACACACTTACACTTCCCAAAAACAGAGGCGGTCTAGCCCTCCCGGATTTCCACTTATATTATAGAGCCTGCCACCTCCTGCGGATACTGGAATGGTCCAAGGAGGGGGTACACAAGCTCTGGAAGCAAGCAGAGGAGGGGGAGGCAGGGATACCGACAGCGATAATACCATGGATACCACCAGGATCAGGGAGTAAGACGCTCACACAATCACAATATATGAGGGCCACCATCCAGGAATGGCAGAGGGCGAAGGGAAAACACAACCTGTCAACGCACCCCTCACCCATGCTGCCTCTGACATACAACCCTGAGTTCCCCCCAGGTCAAGACCCGAAAGCTTTCAGGGCCATAATTCCAAACCCCTTACCCAGGCTCAGACATATCTCTAGACACGACGGCATTAAAACCCTAAGGGAGCTTAGAGGAGAGGCACCAATCACATTCCTGACGCAATTCAAATACCGACAGCTACGCCATTACATTGCCACACTCCCTCAAGGCACATCGCTCACGAGAACCCCCACAGCATTCGAAAGGGAATGCCTGGAACCCCAACCATTAGCACATGGAGTCTCTTTTCTATACAACCTACTACTGACTCACACACCAACGACCACACCAGGCTTCATGGGAAAATGGGAAGAGGCACTAGGGCACACACTTGACGAAGCGGCATGGGGAAAAATATGCTACCTCACACACCACTGCGCTAGCTATAGCAAGACTCAGGACACGGCATACAAAATCATGACACACTGGTACCGCACGCCAACGACTCTACACGCGATCTCCCCGACACACTCTCCACAATGCTGGAGATGTGAAGCGGTGAGGGGCACACACATGCACATTTGGTGGGAATGCAAGGGAATCATCCCGTTCTGGCAGGGAATCCACAAGATGCTGCAACTGTTCTCAGATGACCCACCCCCCTTTAAACCTGCAGAAATGCTCCTGCACCATACTAAGATACCAAGATCCGCATACAAAAAATCGCTGTCCATACGAATACTGAACACGGCCAAATCCATCATCCCAAAATATTGGAAACAAACCACAACCCCACCACTGACCACTTGGTTCGCCCATATGGAAGACCTCCGAATCCTAGAGGAATTCCAACACACAGCAGCAAACACACAACAGACATATTTTAACACGTGGACACACTGGATATTACAGACCTCAAAACCAGACTTTATGGACCGGTTGAGACTGATAGACAGCAACGAACCATAAGGGACTACAGACGCACCCGATACCCCCCCTAATTCCATGACCCCAACCTTCTATCCTCGACCTCTCCCACACACCCCGACCAAGAAGGACCAAGTCTACGATCTAGAAATAACAGGCAGGCCTGACGGGAGTAGCAGACCGAACTAGAAGCTAACACAGGTAACGGTTGCCATAGGCAAGCTGGCGCTAACTGACACCCCTAACCAGACACTCTGAGAGAGCACAGAGGGGACAGGGACAGGCACGGCCAAGCCACGCGAAAATAGCTGTTCCACAAGCATCCTGGAACAGAGTGTTTACCAAGCCAGGGGTGGTAAAGGTTTTCCTATGTGCTACCGTTCCAGAGATTTGAAATGTCTAGATATGTTGAACATAATAATATCTAAATGAGATCGGTCTGTCTCTCTTTTAACACTTTACTTATGGAGATCACTTGAGGCCTGCGAGCCAAAATTAAGAACAGACGATAAACGGGCCTGCGTGCCCATGTGTACATGTGTGAACTAGAGACCTGCGAGTCTCCATGTTGAATTTTTACGTTTGACATTACTTATTCCAAAAATAATAAAAATTATATTTACAAAAAAAAAAAAAGGATACAGAGGTAAGCAGAGTAGAATAAACAAGCCGGGTCAAAACCAAAGGGGATAAGCAGAACACAAGCACTGAGTGACTAGAACAAGCTAGAACCACGACAGGGCAATGAGCTGATGAGAGAAGCTCCGTTAAATACCCTGTTCCGAAAAGTAACCACACCTCTGAGGCGTCCTGATTGGTCCTGCAGCACTTGACTGACAGGTCGTTCCGGTAGTGTCCTGACGTACTTCCGGACGTGATGCTGTAAAAGGCAGTCACTCCCTCGCGGCCGGCTTTGCACGACCGGATAGACCGCGAGGAAGGAAGCCATCAGACCGTCCAGGTACCCTGACAGTCTCTGCCTCAGAGGAGGTGAGAGACTTAGACGTTTATCCTCCCAGAGGGGTTGTTTCCTCCGTTCCTCGCGGTCCTCTCGGCCATTTACAAGCCGACCGCGAGGGATCCACTTCCTTATATGATGCGACGCTCAGTAGTCGACGTCATGACGCCAACCCGGGTCGACCTGTCAGTCAAGTCCCGAGCACTAATCAGGACTCGTCGGGGGCGTGATTACCCTCTAGAATCAAGGTATAAAGTAAGGCTTTCGGCATCTGCTCATTGCCCTGTCGTGGTTCTAGCCTGTCTAGTCACTCAGCGCTCTTGTATTCTAGTTGTCTCTTTGGTTCTGACCCGGCTTGTTTATACTACCCTGTTTATCTCTGTTACCCTTTGACTCGGCTTGTCCCTCGCTTCCCTGTCCTCTCGTTCCCTTGACCTCGGCTTGTCTCTGACTATTCTCTACTTACTCCTTACGTTAAGTCCGGCCATTCTAAGGTCCGGTATACGTACCTACCACCTGTTTGTACTCTGCGTGTTGGATCCCTGTCCCGATCCTGACACGTTCCTACCAAACGGAACAACATCCTTAAAGTTTAATGGACCTTCAGGTATTATGACATTATCCGTACCAAAGGAAGAAGAGTGGCGACTTTATACAGCGTTGACTAGCCAAAACCCTAGGAGTGATGAATCCTTATTCAACATACCAGGAGTTTGGGCAGAGAACAACCCACCAGGACTGGCCCGCAATATTCCACCTATTAAAATCGAACTAAAACTTGGGGTTTATCCATTGAGCCTACGGCAATATCACATCCCGCAGAAGGCTAAGAAGAACATTCAATCTTATCTGGATAAGTTCATACGGTATGGTATCCTAAAATTCTGTACTTCCCCCTGGAACACCCCATTGCTGCCTGTTCAAAAGCCCGGTACAGATGAGTATCGCCCTGTGCAGGACTTGAGAGCAGTCAATGATGCGGTTGTTAGTATACATCCAGTTGTGCCCAATCCATATAACCTGCTTGCTTTAATTCCGGGCGGGGCTACCTATTTTACAGTCTTAGACCTCAAAGATGCCTTCTTTTGCCTCCGAATTGCCGCAGAAAGCCAATGTATCTTTGCTTTCCAATGGGAAAATGCTGTAACGGGCTCAAAACGCCAAATGACCTGGACAAGACTGCCCCAAGGGTTTAAAAATTCACCTACCCTGTTCGGTTCAGCTCTAAGTCAAGATCTACTGGATTTCGAGTCCATCCCAGGAGAGTGTGTACTGTTACAATATGTAGATGACTTGTTGATAGCCGCAGTCACAAGGGAAATATGTCAGCAAGCAACGCACGATCTACTACACATTCTTTGGAAGGCAGGATACAAGGTGTCTAGGAAGAAGGCTCAGTTGTGTCTGCCAACTGTCAAATATCTGGGATTCCATATCTCTGAAGGTCAAAGGATAATGGGGCCAGAGAGAAAAGAAGCTGTGTGCCAAATACCAACACCCAAGAATAGGAGACAAGTGCGAGAGTTCTTGGGGGCAGCAGGCTTCTGTAGGATATGGATTCCCAGTTACGCGATATTGGCAAAACCTCTGTATGCAGCTATCAAGGGTACAGAACACGACCCCTTCCTATGGACTCAAGAACAGCAAACGGCATTTGAAGATGTGAAGAAGGCTTTGATGAGTGCTCCAGCATTAGGTCTACCTGATCACACACGACCATTCTACCTGTATGTACACGAGCAAAGAAGAATGGCTGTGGGAGTATTGACACAGTACTTGGGATCATGGCAAAGACCTGTTGCCTATATGTCTAAGCAATTGGATGCAGTGGCCAGCGGACTTCCACCTTGTCTAAGAGCCGTAGCTGCAGCCTCCCTGCTGGTAGCTGAAGCCGATAAACTCACTCTGGGTCAAGAACTTTATGTACGAGTCCCACATGCAGTACAGACGTTGTTGGATTACAAAGGAAATCATTGGTTTAGTAATAGCCGTATGACTAAGTATCAAGCAATGTTGTGTGAAAACCCAAGAGTGCATTTAGAGACTGTAAATACCTTAAATCCAGCTACCCGTATGGGTCTAATGATAAATATATTTGTCCCAGTAGTAAAAATAAGTATGTGAGTCCTAGATGCCCAAATAGAGAATATAATTTTTGCCCATATTGGTCTTGTGTGGGGTGGGCAACTTGGGGACAGACAGCAGACAAGGATATGATTGTGACTAAGTTGCCTACCAATCCATACTGTAAGTCTATGGAATGCAATCCAGTCCATATTCTTATAAATAATCCTGACCAATTCTTAGATAGATATGGTAATTTATTTGGGTTTCAAATATACGGGACGGGTTTAGACCCTGGGACAGTATTGTTTATAGGGATAGAGACCGATACGGTAACCTCCCAAACTCATCAGGTATACCATTCCTTTTATGAAGAAATGAGTATAGATAATAAGATCCCCCATAACGCTAAAAACCTGTTCATTGATTTAGCTGGAAGTATTGCCGGTAGTCTTAATGTTACCAACTGCTATGTGTGTGGAGGTACTAACATGGGAGACCAATGGCCTTGGGAAGCCAAGGAGGTAATGTCCGGTTCTGAGGCAGTTGACCAATTAATATCCTCACAAGCCGATTATCAGATGAGTGTTAGAGGTAAATCTGAGTGGAGATTAAAGACCTCCATCATAGGTTATGTTTGCATAGCAAGGAAAGGAATGATGTATAATACTTCTGTAGGAGAATTAACTTGTCTAGGGCAAAAAACTTATGATGATGATACAAAGAATACAACTTGGTGGTCGGCTTCAAATGTCTCAGAACCATCTAACCCGTTTGCAAGATATGCCTATTTAAAGGACGTGTGTTTGATTTATCCATCACATCTAGTTGGAGAGCCCCAGCAAATTTGTACTGGATCTGTGGTAAGAAAGCCTATTCGGAGTTGCCACAGGACTGGGAAGGGGCATGTGTGTTGGGTATGCTCAAACCATCCTTCTTCTTGTTGCCTATTGAAACAGGTGAGACTTTGGGTGTTAAAGTGTATGATGTGAATCATAGGAAGAAAAGGGGACCCATAGAGATAGGCGCCTGGGAAGATAATGAATGGCCTCCCCAGCGTATTATAGATTATTATGGGCCAGCCACTTGGGCAGAGGATGGTACTTTTGGTTATAGAACCCCAATTTATATGCTCAACCGCATTATAAGATTACAGGCGGTGGTTGAGATTATTACTAATGAGACCTCACAAGCGCTCAATCTTCTAGCGAAGCATAATACCAGGATGAGGACAGCAGTATACCAAAATAGATTAGCCTTGGATTACCTATTGGCAGTAGAGGGAGGTGTATGTGGGAAGTTTAACCTGAGCAATTGCTGTCTTCAAATAGATGACGAAGGGCAAGCAATAGCTGAGCTTACTAGCCATATGGTTAAACTAGCGCATGTGCCTACTCAGGTATGGAAAGGGTATAATCCAAGTAGTTGGTTTGGTAGCTGGTATGAGCAGTTTGGAGGGCTTAAGGCATTGGTAGGCGGAGTCCTAATGATTTTAATGTTGTGTCTGCTCCTGCCATGTCTTATCCCCTTAGTAGTTAGGTCTGTGCAAAGCCTGATAGAAAATATAGCAGAAAGGAAGGCTGCAGCACAGATAATGGCCATATATAAATATAAGGCTCTAGATCAGGGAGAACCAATGCAGGAAGAGGAGTGTTAAGGGATTCACATCATAGGAAAAGTCTGGTCTGGTTCATGGTAACCTGAGGTGTATGCAAACCAAGGTTAAGTGATGCCTCAAGTAATTGTGAAATATCAAGAGGCATCAAAGGGGGGAATGTGGTGGAATCTCGGTAAAAATAAATTTAGTAGGCCGAGATTACCACGTGGCATGTGTACGTGCATATGCTGACGTATCGATCAGTTGGTTGCACCTGGCAAGATACGATCAGTAGTGTACGGAGCATGTGCGAGAATACAGGATGTAGTATTCCCCTCCTCCATTGTGCTAGACAGGCCATGCGGTCAAGCAGGAAGTTAATTCTTATTTGTTTTGATTGGTTAAGAGATTGGTGGAGCTTAATATGGGAGGAGTTATATGCCTATATAAGGAGCCTGCACTATTGTCCGGGGCTCAGAACTTGCTTTTTTGATTGGTTAAGAGTGCGGGTGGAGCTTAATATGGGAGGAGTTATATGCCTATATAAGGAGCCTGCACTATTGTCCGGGGCTCAGAACTTGCTGTATTTTTGTGACATTAGTCCCTCTGAGTCCCGATCGGTGATCCGAATAAAGAATCTCTTCCTTCCTGAAGAAACCTGTGTCCATCTCTCTGTGCTTGGCTTCCGTCAGTTTCTCCGGTATCAATAGTACGAGGGAAAGATGAATCTGTGGAAACATTCTCCACCAGACTACAGATGGCTTGGGAGGCATTGGGATACACAGATATTGTAACCACTTCCACCAGACTGCTTATTAACTGCTGCATGGATGGTCTCCACATACTCATAAGGGCTGGTCTCCAAAATGCTAGACCTGAGTGGACAAGTTCAACTTATGGTGATCTGGTAAAGGTGGCTATGGGAGTGGAAACCCATCTAAATACTAGAAAGAGAAGCACACCTCTAATGGCACTATCTGTCCCTAGAGCTGGTGGAGACAGAAGGCAGGTAGACTGCTGGAATTCTGGCAAGAAAAACATTAAATGCAACTGCAGGTGGCCTCCTAAAATAGAAACCCCCCAGGATTCAAATGATAACTCCCATGACAGCCAACCACCTCCACTACCTTCCCCTCTCCAATAGGAAATAGGTAACCCAGTGTCCATACATGCTTTTAATATCACTGACTCAGCTGGTCCCTCACCCATTATCAATGTTACACTGCTCGGGGACCGAATAGTCCCTTTTCTGCTGGACACTGGGGCAGCTAAATCAATGTTGCAGGAAAAATATGTGTTCCCGTATGAGAAGTCTGAAGATGTATTTTCATGTGTAGGGGTGGATGGCATCCCAAGTGACATTCCCCTTACCAACAAACTGAGATTGCAGCTACACGACTCTACTGCGCTGGTAACAAGGCTACATGTCAGTTCTTATGTCCCTGCTAATCTACTAGGCAGTGATATACTGTCTGCCCTTAATGCAAATATCCAGTATAGCCCCACTGGAAAAGTATAATTGTCTGTGCCTTTAGAGGACAAACAAATGATATCCCTTTCAAATGTTCTGGCAACTCCCACTATGCCCAGCCATGTGCCAGAACCAGCCATTGACTTGTCCTCAGTCCCTGATTCTCTATGGGCTACATGGAAGACAGATACAGGCAGACTCTCTGTGCCCCAGTCAAAGATAATCTCCTGCCCAGAGCCACCCCTCCCTGTAAAAAACAATAGCCCCTAAGCCCAGCACAGGAAGATGGTATTTCCAAATCTGTGCAAGAATTACTGCAGTCAGGGGTAGTTGCCCAGACCACCTCTCCTTGTAGCACACTATTGTACCCAATTAAGAAAAAGCAAGAGAAAGGGAAACCTGTGGTCTACCGTATGGTACATGATTTGAGGGCAATTAATGCTGTAACTGAACTCATTGCCCCTAATGTTCACAAACCCACACACCTTGTTGTCACATATACCACCTTCCTCTAAGGTACTTTCTGTTATTGATTTGGCAAATGCATTTGTCAGTGTCCCCCTGGATCCCGACAGTCACTATTTATTGCATTTACACATAAACACAAGCAGTACACAAACATATAATACATACAATGTAGTAGGTGGATCTCACTTCTAGATATTTCTGTAAAATATATAAAACAATATAGTGTAATATTGTCTGTACAATTGTATAAGTAGAAATGGGAGTCAGGTACTCACAAGCCTAGAGCCAAATCTCAACATATGGCTCTCATGGATGACGCTGTGGGACTTTTACTCTGGATGTCCCTTTCCTATTTCCAGATGTATCCAGAAGTGTGATCCACCTACTACATTGTATGTAATATATGTTTTTATTTCTTTGAGTGGTGTAAGGGGTTTCCACTCAGGTGGTCTGTGGCATTTACTGCTACCACACTTAGTCCCACTTCGTTACTGTATATACTTGTATTTTGTGTACAAGCAGTACACAGTATTGCCCCAGGGCGCACAAAACCCACTATGTACAGCATTGCTAAGGCCCAAATTCTTGAAGAGTGGCCAAGGGCAGATAACATAATCTTAATGCAGTATATCGATGACTTACTTTTATGTTGCAAAGATATGGAAACATGTAAAGTGCAAACGGTTTCCTTGCTGAAATTTCTGGCCCAAGCAGGGTGCAAGGCTACAAAAGCGAAATTGCAAGCATGTATTGAAAAAATGATTTTCCTGTGACATTGTATTTCCCATGGCACAAAACATCTCACGGAAAGTAGAAAAACTGCAGTTCAAAATATTACAAGTAGGCATCATCAAGGTGGCAGCTCACGTGAAGATCACATATGAAATTACAAGAGGAAACCACAAAGCAGACAAAGCTGCCAAGCAAGCAGCAATCCAAGTACATCCTTCTACAGGTAATACCTTCCTGCAAGTTCTTCTTACAGATGACGCTGTTGACTACAATATACTGCTAAGTTTTCAAAGACAGGCAAGCAAGGAAGTTACCCTGCACCAGGCCCTGATAATCCATTTACACACAGTGACTCCTACTTTCAAGATCAGGCATACTGGGTCCTGGTCACCGTACCGTCACCCCTGACAGTATGGCCGTAGGCCCTTATGTAGTTCATGGAGTGGACTCTACAGCTTTCCTGGTCTTCCCTGTCTGTATCCTGTCCTGCCTGGATTATTCAGCATACAAGAGTTCCTGTAGCTAGACCAGTTTGCTTGAAATGACTATTCATTCCTGTTCAGTCTGTCTGATTCCTGTCTTGGAGGAGGTCTATCTGCTAAGCAGTGCGGTGGTCTCTGCAGGTGTCCTCTTGTGATGCTTGGTTCCTGGTTTTGATTCGGATTCCCGTTTTGTGGCAGTACTCCTGTTCTGGAGTGGATCTTCTTTCGTAACTGATGGTTCCTTTGCAGGAGATCTCTCTGGCGGGGGATCCTTGCCTCCGGGAAGTCAAAAGGACTTCATTGCAGGATCCTCGCTCCTTTCCTGGTCTCTGCTGGAGAGCTGCTAGTTGCGCCCGGACGTCGCTCCTTAAGAGGGGAGTTATGTCACATCCTGCTCTGTTCTGTGGAGATGTCTGGCCTTGGCTTCTAGTATCCAGTACTCTTTTTACAATTCTTGTTTAGTTTTTCTTGTTTTTTTCTGGTTTTCTATTCCATGTCTGTTTTTTTTTATGCTGGGTTTTCTGGGTTCATTCCTTTATTCCGTTCATGGAATTCCCAGTCTCCTGAATTCCTTTATTTGTTTTTTTTATGTTGCCACACCCTTTCCTTTTCCATCAATCCTTTTGTTTCAGTTGGTTCCTGCAGGCAGTTGTTCCAAGTTCTCTGCACCTTTCTTGCAGGTAAGTGCTGTGTGTGTTTTATTATGGTTTATTTAGTCATGCATATATAGGCAGTTAGGAACCCACCGTACTTGGAGTACTTTGACGCAGTGGTGGGCTGCATACATCTTGGCCATTTATGTATGTCTAAATCTCCAATGTTTTACATATATAGTACTTAGTTATGTCTCTTCTTGTTTTGCCTAGTATCTCTTGTCTTGTTTTATTTTGTCTTGTATTCCCAGTTCATGTACAGTCTTGTCCTGCCCTGTTCATGTTTCCCTCATGTCTTGTGTACATGTTCTGGGTTCTGCTTTCTGTCCTGCTTCGGTTCTGGGTTCTCCTAGTCTTGTCTTGCTATCTTCTTTGGTGCCTGTTCTAGTCTTACCTTAGTTCTGTACTGGATACATATCTGCTGCAGAGCCTCCCTATTCAGATCCTGGGAGGTCTGCTTCTTGTCATCTGGCACCTGGGATCCGCAGAAGCTGCATCAGGGTCTTGTTATGTGGCCGCACAAACGCTGGTGCTCAACATCAGGGGGCGTGCAGTTACCCTGCACCAGGCCCTGATAATCCATTTCCACACAGTGACTCCTACTATCAAGATCAGGAATACTGGGTCCCAGTCACCGGACCGTCACCCCTGACACTCGCCTAACAAACAAAGGAACTCTCCTCAGCTGATCTGGTGGTCTCTCAGTCCAAGGGAACCGTGGTGAAGAAATAAATGAAAGTATCCACAGGCTTTGGCTAGCAGGCCTGGAAATACCTCGGATCAAAAGAGGGGATTGTGAAAGAATTTACCTTGATTCCAAGGCTCAAGCTTATAGATATCATATTAGATTTCCTATATTGCAATTGGCTAACTTGAACTCAGATAATAATGCTTAATGCTTAAAACCACACTTAAGACCATATATGTCTAGTTCCGGGAGCAGATAGCCCCCACCTGAGCTGTCTCTTCTAAATCAGTCTGTTCTTTCTTTTTCCAGGAACTTATTTGTTATATGTACATGACACTCATCCCTATGTCTTATCTGTACTCCTTTCACCCTTTCACTCCTTTCCTACTACTGTCCTATGAGTATTTGCACGTAAGCACTTACTTTTTTTTTTTTTATAAATTCTTTATTTTTGAGTTTGCAAAAGAAAAAGTTTTTAACTTTGTGGGGTACAGAAAGGAAAAAAGGGGGTGCATCCTGTTACAAGCATTTTGGTTACATTTTTAGATAATAGCGATTCATAGTTTACATTTGCAACTCTTTTTCCTTTTTTTTGTCTAGTAACGTTGTGGGATACAAAAAGGAAAGAGGGGTTCAACAAGTTACATGTATTTTGGGTACATTCGTGGTTATTGGCTGTTCACGATTTACATTGAGTTTCTGTAGTCTCGTTTGTAACTTTCGCCACCCGGGTTCGGGTAGGTAAGATGGGTAGGGGTGTCCCGTGTGATCGGCATAGCCACCTTTTACCTTGTGTATAGGCGATAGGCCGTCGGCTGGCGGTTTTGGCGTTATGTTGTTGGGTTTAGTCCCGGCTATCGTTTATTTTGTGGGCCTAGTGAGGTGTCGCTGTCATACCTCTTTCGATGCATTGTGCTATCTCTGTCTCGTAGGGGTGAGGTGGTGCCTCCGGGATTGGGTCTTAGAACTTGGATATCGTCTTTGTATCTTATTGTCTGTTTTTTGTGTTTGCATGAGCTCGTGGAATTCACCTGAATTGGGTCAGGTGGTTGGTTGTGTTCGTAATGTTTGCCTGTGTATGTAGTTGTTATCTGTTGTTTGTGGTGTGTTGGTGTGTGGTACAGAAGGCTGTGGGGCAGGGATGGGGTGTGGTAGGTAAGAGGGGCAATGCCCCCCCCTACCCCTTCTTGAGGTTTTTTTTTTTTTTTTATTATTTACATTGCCAACCAGGGGTCCCAGATCTTATGAAAGGATCTGGTATTCTCGTGTATTAGTGCGGACAGTTCGTCCATCTCCATAGCCTCTTTAATCTTTCTCTGGGCCTCTGAGGCCGCTGGGATTTCTGGGCTGCCCCAGTGGGTAGCAATAGTTCTGCGTGTTGCTAAGGCCACTTTCGTTACTAGTTTGTTTTGTGCTCGGGTCAGATTTTCTAGGGGTCTGGACAGCAGCCAGGTCCACGGATCAAGGGGGATGTCGGTTTGTAGTGCTCTCGAGGTGGCAGCCGCCATCTCTTTCCATATTTGGGATAAGTGTTGGCATTGCCACCACATGTGGATGTATGTTCCCTTTTCACCACACCCTTTCCAGCATCTGTCTGTGTCTGTGCGTTTCATTTGTTTGAGCCTCAGTGGAGTGAGATACCACCGGAGCAGGGTCTTGTACGCCTGCTCTTTGTGGTTGACACATATAGTCACCGTCGCTGTTGCTTCCCATATGTCCGCCCAGTCTGAGGAGTCCCCTGGTGGACCAAGATCCCTTTCCCAGGCCTTTATGTAGGAGAAGGCGTCAGATGGGGCTTTAAGTGACATGAGGTTGTATAGGCTGGAGATTTGGCCCTTGTGTATTGGGTTGTTCAGGCAACTTCTTTCAAATGCAGTGGGTTTTAGCACCGCCGCTGCGGCTATGTCAGGGGTGGATAGGAAGCTTCGGAGCTGGAGGTATCGGAAGTGATCAAACGTGTTATATGGTGTTTCGTTTGGTAGCTCTGGGAAGGGGATAAGGCGGTCATTCTTGTAAAAGTGAAATATTCTCGTGAGGTCGTTGTCCTCATACCTAGTGAAGTGTTGGGGTGTCATTCCTGGGGTAAATTGAGGGTTCCTTAGAACAGGCATAAGGGGTGAAGGTGTATTTATGAGGTTGTATTTATCGGTCACCCGGTTCCAGATGTGAATGGCTGTTGTGAGGGCTGGTGTCGTGTATGGTTGTTGTGGTCTGTGCGTTTTCGGTATCCATAGGTAGAGTGTTGGTAGATCCCTTCCGAATAGGTCGTGTTCCAAGTCTACCCAGCGCTTGACCCCAGGAGGGGCATGCATGGTCTGGACTTGTGCAAGTTGGGATGCCTCGTGGTAGTCCCAGAAATTTGGTAAGCCTAGTCCCCCTTTTTTGTGTGGGATATACAGGGTAATGCGTTTTATCCTGGCTCTCTTCCCCGCCCAAATAAATTTATCTATGTGCATTTGCAGATTTTTGAAGTCTGGTCGGGAGAGTGGGATAGGAAGGGTCTGGAAGAGATAGAGGAAGCGTGGCAGTGGGTTCATTTTAATCGCTGCCAGCCTTCCGAGCCATGAGATGGATAGTTTTTGCCAGGTTTGTAGGTCTCTCAAGGCCTGTTCTATTAACAGGGGTAGTTTCATTTGTATGTTTGGTGTAAGTCCGCCGGTATATTTACTCCCAGATAGTGGATACTTTGCGTCTGGAAGCGGAAAGGGTAGTTTTGTTGCAGTAGTGCCCGCGTGTGGGGTGGGGTTTGGATTGTCAGGGCTTCGGTTTTCTCTATATTCAGCTTGTATCCTGAGATCTCTGCGTATGCGTCTAGTAGGTCTAGTAGTGGGGGTAGGGACGACACTGGGTCGGTCAGGGTTAGAAGCAAGTCGTCCGCGTATGCCGCCACTTTGTACTCCTCCCTTCTTATTTTTATGCCCTGGATGGCCGGTGTGTTGCGGATCTGTTGTAGTAGGGGTTCAAGGGAGAGGGCAAAAAGGAGGGGGGACAGGGGGCACCCCTGTCGGGTGCCGTTCTGTATTTGGAACGGGGTTTGGCGTGCATTTGGTATAAGTAGTCGTGCCGTCGGGTTGGTGTAGAGGGTGCGTATTGCTTGTAGGAGGGCCCTGGGGAAGCCGAACCTCGTCAGGACCGCGAACAAATATGGCCAGAGGATCCGGTCGAATGCCTTTTCGGCATCTAGGGATAGGAGTAGCGTCGGGATCCGTCTGTGGGTGGCAGTCCAAATTAGGTCATAGGTGCGTCTCGTGTTATCATAGGCTTGTCTATTGGGTATGAAACCCACTTGGTCTGGGTGGATCAGTGTCGGGAGGAATCGTTTGCGTCTGTTCGCAATGAGTTTGGTAAATATTTTAACGTCCACATTGAGGAGTGAAATGGGGCGGTAATGTCCCGGTTCTTGTAGGGACTTATTCGGTTTTGGTATTAGGCTAATATTAGCTTGGAGCATTTCTGCTGGGAGCGGTTCTCCTTGGAGGATCGATGTAAATAGCTCCCTAAGGTGTGGGAGTAGGGTTGCGGAATATGTTTTGTAGTACAGCCCCGAGTAGCCGTCGGGGCCCGGGCATTTGTTGGGTTGGAGGGCCTTGATTGTCTCTGCTACCTCCTCTAGTGTAACTTCTGCTGCTAGTGACCCGCGTGCTTCATCCGAGAGTTGCGGCAGGGGTATGTTTTGCAGATAGCGTGTTATGGCTTCCTCTGTGTCTTTTGTGTTGTGTCGAGAGCGAGGGTTGTGGTCGTAGAGGGAGGCGTAAAATTGGGTAAATGTTTCTGCTATTTGTTCAGGGAGAGTTTGTGTTTGGCCGTCTGGGGTGTTAATTGAGGTTAGTCGGTTATGTTGCCTCTTTTTCCTAAGTCTATTGGCTAGGAGGGAGTCTGCCTTATTAGATTTCTCGTAAAACATCTGCCGCGTCCACATCAGTGCTTTTTTCGAGTCCTGGGCCATGAATTCGTGGATCGCTTGTTTGTGTTCCTGTATCTGATGTAGTAAGTCGGGGGTGGGGTCTAGTTTGTGCTCATGTTCCGCCTTGCGGAGTTCGGTAAGGTGATGGTGTCGTTGAGATAACTTTTCTTTTTTGTGGGCTGAGGCCGCCGATATGAGGCTGCCTCTAATGACCGCCTTGTGTGCAGCCCATAGTGTGCTTGCTGAGGTTACCGAGCCTCTATTATTTGTGAAGAAGTCTTTTATGGCTTCGTTGATTGCGTTGTTGATGTGTGGGATGTGGAGTAGTGTTGGGTTTAGACGCCAAGCCCATTGTCTGGTCGTGTTCGGGAGCTGTATAGTCATAGTGATATCGGCGTGGTCTGACCACGTGATTTGTCCTATCTCCGTCCTGTCTGTGTGGTGCATTAGGGAAGGGGAGGTGAGGAACATATCTATTCGTGAGTAGGACTTGTGTGGGTGGGAAAAGAACGTGTAGTCCGTTGTCTGTGGATGTTGTATTCTCCACATGTCTACTAGATTAGTGTTTGCTAAAAAGGTGTGGAGTAGTTTGTCAGATTTTGCTTCGGGTGGGGGCAACAATCTCATGCAGCGTGTTCTACGTCTGTCATTGGAGGGGGACGGCACCGCGTTAAAGTCCCCCCCCACTACCTTGTGATGGGCGGAGAACAGAGCCAGGTGGGCCTGTAGAGCCGTCCAGAAGTGTGTGTTGGGTACCGTTGGGGCGTATACCGATGTGATTGCATACTTATTTGGGCCTAGGTGACCCGTTACTGTGAGGAACCTCCCTTGGGGGTCTGAGGCTGCATTGGTGAATTGTATGGGGCAGGTTTTGCGGATGAGAATGGCTACCCCGTTGTGTTTTCCTTGGGGTGAGTTTGCTTGGTGGCTCTCCGTGTAATATCCGTTACGTAATGGGAAGGGCCTACTCTGCTCAAAGTGCGTCTCCTGCAAGAGGAGGACGTCCGCCTTGGTTCTGTTGGCCCATCGGTGGACTCGGTGCCTTTTGATCGGGCTGTTCAGACCCTTGCAGTTTATCGAGACACAAGTTAGTGTGGCCGTTGGCATTGAATCCCTGGAGCTTTGTGCTCTTGGCTTGCGGGGTTGGGGGGGGGTCAGGGAGGGGGTGTGAGGGGGACGGGTCGCGGGGGTATTACTGATAGGGCTTGGTCTTATGATATGTGTGCCAAGCCTGGTGGGCGGGGGGGGTGATGTAGGGGTTGAAGGTGTGGTTCGATTCACCCTTGTGGGGGTGAGTTTTGTGTGGTGTGAGTGAGGGGTGAGAAGAGAAGAGGAGGGATGGTCACGTCCACTTCTCTCCCCTCCCATGATGTGTTACCTTGTGTACCTGGAGTTTTGTCCGGTGTACCTTGGTTCTCTGTCAAGGGCTTAGGGGATGTCCATCCAGGCATGCCATTAACTATATACAAACAGGAAAAAGGAGAAGATTTAATACCCCACGGGGGCGTGGCCTGGGCTCGGAACGAGATGGCAGCACAGTGAGTGAGCTCCGACCCGCCGGCGTAAAACACAGCCTTTAATCCGACCCCATCAGCATACATGGGACGCCACCGACGAACCGACACCCCCCAGACCCCGAGGGGCTCCCAATCCGGGCATACTCACGGCCCAATGGATGGATTTCTCCAAAACTCGGCCGACATGTGCGAGGAGGCGAGCGGATCCAAGATGGCGCCGACAGAGCCGTCCTCCAGGGAACCTCGAGGCGCTACTACACTGGAGCAGATCGGAGAGGAAATCAGATCTATGGCTGCTGCTATGGTCACGAAAGCCGACCTCCTAGTGCACACCACGTCCATCCAGGATGCACTACGGGCTGAAATAGCGGGTGTCCGGGCAGAGGTAAATACACACGCAGGCCAAATACAAAACTTAGAGCAATCCCGAGACACACAGGCCACGAGGCTGCAGGCGACTGATATGGCCCTAGCACGCCAAGGGGAGCTATTATTGCACATGAGGAGGACAATGGAGGACCTAGACAATAGAGGGAGGAGATGTAACATTAGGGTCCGCGGGGTCCCTGAACCTGAAGGTGAGGAAAACCCTGAAACTACCCTTAACGACCTCTTTCATATGATCCTGGGAGAGGGCGCTCCGCTCACATTCAGATACGAACGAGCACACAGAGCACTACGTCCCAAGTTAGCGGACGGCGCCCCAAGAGACATTATATGCTGCCTCAGCTCCTTCCGAGACAAAGATACCATCATGCAGGCGGCCAGAGCCCGCCGTGCCTGGGATTACAGGGGCGCGCAAGTTTCCCTCTTTAATGACCTCTCGCCCATCACTCTAGAGGCCAGACGAGCACTGAAGCCTATTACAGCAGTCCTGCAGGAACGCAACATCCCATACAAGTGGGGCTACCCCTTTGCCCTACTGGCCCGACACCGGAATGGCTGGGCCTCAATCCGCTGGCCTGAAGAGATCCCGAGATTCCTGGAGGAAATGAACTTGCCGCATATCCCCACTCCTGACTGGGTCCTGGGCCCACTAGGAGGGAGGCCTCAACAACACAGGGCGCATAGGAGGCGAGACAGAGAACCACCGCAAGGCCCAGCACAACGCAGGCGCAACAACCCGGAGGCGCCGGAGTAAGGGGCACACGCACTATTCCCTAGCTATGTCCCCCTGATTCTCACTCCTGCCGGGGGACCCTCCGTGCTCCCTAACCCTCACTACACCTGCTTAGACCACTTGCACCATTCTACTGCTGAACCTGGGGACTTAACCGAACTGGCAACGAAGAGGTACCAATTGGGTTGTTTCTTCTATTTGTGATCCGGAACCTGAACACCCGTTTACCTAACTTTAAGGGTCAGTAAAGAACTTGGGAGGGGGGATAACGGGGGGCACACACTCTACGACACGGACAACACCCTGCGGGTTTATCTGTTCGCCACGATGCAGCGAGATACTTGAACTGGTTTAACGGGGAAAAACACCTACCCTGGGGTATGTCAACACCCACACGCTACAGTCCACCTTTTTGTTTGGGACACATACGCTCTCCCTGACTGCATCCCTGGACCTTTCACTCCACAACATCGCCTACTCGGATGCTCAACGTGGACATACGGTACGGGGCAACGCCCCTCCATACAGGACACTGGATATACCCGGTCCCGTTTACGCACTTATTTGATAACCCACCTACATGGCCACAGGGCCCGCATGACACTCAGGGACCAGATTACACCCATAGCCCTACACATAGCCCTCCAAACGCTACAACAGACACTTAATGGATAGGCCGCAATACTCCACCACACGTTGTTCTCGCTTCACCACGTAGGGGCGGGGGGGGGGATAGCACACATCATACCCCACACTGGCTAGTGGACAACTAATCTAACACTCACAGGGACGGGAGGGTCACGTTCTGCCACCTCCACTGACATAGGTATGAGTGCGTGTCGTGGATAATCATACAGGTAACTGAGGCTGAGACGTAGAAAGGACACACTCGAGCCTTACCTCAGGGACACATGCTGCCTCCCAGCAACTTAGAAAGGGCTAGTTGAGAAACTTATTGATGCTGTTATATCTGTTATCGTTACATCTATGTGTACAATATTGCAATCATCCCATTGCCCCCTACATATATGTTTATTGAATATGATGCTTAATGCTTAACCACTGTTTTCTTTGCTCAGTTGCCGTGGGAGCCACCCCCGGGTCGGGAGGGGCGGGGGGCTGGGCCCCATCAAGAGCAGGTTAGCTGGGCTCTGACCATGGCTCCTTGGGTTATCTGGCTACCCTATTTATACACAGCTATATTACCATGTATGACATCTCATGTATAGTCTCCAGATCACGCTCTACCATTTCCACTGACATAGCCAGGACTGAATGACCTAGATAGCTGTATAGAAGAATATAGCCGGGGAGTAGAAGGGACACGCCCTAGCCATGCATTAGAGGCTCGAGCCACCCCCCGGTAACCTATAGAGACTTAGCTAGGAATTATGTTGATACCGATCTATGTGTTCTCGCCACAGTTATGTGTATCCAAATGACCCGATCGCATTATCCCCTGCATATATGTATGATAAATGAGCTGCAAATGCCTAACCACTATTTCCTTTTATTTAGCTGCCGTGAGGGATACTCCCGGGTTGAGGGAGGCGGGGGGACGGGGCTCTTTCCCTTTCATAGGTTATTCTGTTGCCCTACATATGGGTATTTATGTTTCTATGTTTAACATTCCATGTATAGTTTAAGGCACCAGGCTGTGTGGCCGGCGGAGAGGAGTTATTTGGAATAACACAGTTACTACACTTTTGCTTCTGGTCCATTACGGGCCGAGGTAGGACCACTGACCCCCACTACGAGCCGTGCATAGTCCTAGACGAGGGAGTCTCCCGCTGACTCACCCCTGGTCTGGTACCTGGGTGATCCCGGGCCTCTCATCTCGTCGCACGGTTACTCCCTCCTCTTCTCGGAGGAGGACTGAGGTGAACACCTCTCTTACCCCACCTCTCGGGGTCACCTCTACTTGGGGACTTACTTAACTCCCCATTTTTTTAACATACTCACCCTCTACTCTCTATACTCTGTACTTTTACTTTGGCGTCCCTGTGCCGCCTTCTCCTTGGCTCTAGGGGCGCATCCCTCGCACTAGGCGGCCCGCCATACTCATTATCTTACCCACCCTGACCTCACTAGACACCGACGACGTACATCGCCCCACACCCCTACACGCATACCGACTCAGAGCAACATTCCCCGCGGGACGAGTCCCCCGCATAGCCGAGACTTGCGCACCGTTTAGCTTACTACCCTCATTAACTACACGACAGCCTAACCATCAGGGACCAGCTAGATAGTGTACGGAGAACTCTGGTTAACTGGTATGGGAACTAGGGCAGAAACCTCCGCGTGCCTTGGCCCAAACAACGACAGAACACGGGCATACCTCAGTGCTCCGCTTCGTGTGGTGACCCTCAACTGCCGAGGCCTTAACGTACCTGAACGCCGCACTCACCTACTTCGGGAACTGAGGAAACAACGGACCTCCATAGCAATGCTCCAGGAAACCCACTTCCTCGAGGGATCTGCGCCTAAACTTCGAAATCGGCAATACCCCGACAATTTCTTCAACAACCACCCCACGGCCCGTAAAGCGGGAGTTGCCATTATCCTTGCAGCAGACCTGGACTTCCAGGAACTGGACAAAGTAACCGACAACCTGGGGAGGTTTATCTTCCTAAAAGGCACGATAGCAGACAGAATCTACACTCTGGCCTCTATATACGTGCCCAACAAGAATCAAGCGCGTTTTATACGCAGGACCGTGAGCAAACTGAGCGAATTCTCGGAAGGTACGCTGATTGTGGGGGGCGATCTTAACACCCCACTGGACCCTCAGCAGGACACGTCGACGGGACATAGTTCCTTACCGCTATCTAGCATTCGTGCGATACATAAGTCAATGAGTGAGTTGGGACTGGTGGACTGTTGGAGAGCCCTCAACCCAGATGTCAAAGACTACACCCACTACTCTGCACTCCACTGCCGCTATGCGCGGATAGATTACGTCCTGCTTCAGCAGGAAGGATTGCCACGACTGAGGTCGGCCGAGATCGGCCCCGCCACATGGTCGGACCACGGTCCGGTTACGGTGGAGCTGGACTCCCCGCTATTCAAACCGGCACAGTGGACCTGGCGCTTGAATGAAACCTTACTCCAAGACCCTGCGGTGGAAACTGAGATCAAACAAGCCCTTGACCTTTACTTCCAGGAAAATGACGTGGCAGATACCTCTCCAATCACACTATGGGAAGCACACAAGAGTACCATACGTGGCATCCTTATAAAAATAGCCTCCCGTCGACGCAAAGCGACCATGCAGGAATTGACGACTATATATAAGACCATCACGAGGCTAGAACTTCAACATAAGCAAACCCCACTAGCCTCGATCCAACAGGACCTGACGGAAGCCCGACACCGCCTGAAGGAACTCCTTACGAAACGATACCACCGCTCGCTACAACACTCCAAGAACTTCTTCTATATTCACGCCAACAAAGGCGGCAAATATCTCGCCTGCATCCTGAAAGGAGACACTCCTCGCACACGGATCCATAAAATCCGCTTACAGTCCGGAAAATTGTCCCAATTCCCCGAAGACATAGCCAACGAATTCCGTCGTTACTATGGCGCCCTCTACAATATCCCGGGCCCTGATAATACAACACTGGGACGCCAACCCACCACGCTCCTTCAGGACTACCTACACGACAATGTAGACAGACGAATATCTCCAGAAGCGGCGGATATGCTGGACGGACCAATTAGCACCGAAGAAATGGCCGCAGCCCTGAAGTCCACCAAAACAGGCAAGGCACCGGGCCCAGACGGCTTCTCCGTGGGGTATTACAAGCTCTTCTCCTCAACCCTCCTGCCTCGGCTGACTACTGCTGTTAACACCGTTACGGACGGGAGACGCTTTGGAGCGGAATCTCTAGCTGCTACTATCACGGTCC